>NC_030681.2:31288481-31966606 GCF_000004195.4 Xenopus tropicalis | reverse complement strand
CTCTGTATCAGTGGTGTAACTAGATGTTTTAAAGCCCCCATCCACTGCCATCTAAAGAGACCCCTCCCTGCTCCTCGCAGAGTCTTTCAGTGAACAGTGTCTCTGATAGTAAAACTGCTCTATACAAGCAGAACAGTGCAGCGGAGCTAGCAGACAGCATCTTCTGAATCTTCGTGTTTTCTTCGGATCAGATCGGCGACACAGAGCTTGCTGGTGCATGCACGGTTAGAAATAGTCTGGGCTTTCCGTCAACTATACATGTGCCAACAAACTCTGTGTCGCCTAACTGATCTGAAGAGCACTATTGCACAGTTACCAGTGCAGGGCAAAAGTACAGTATAGTTTAAAGGACATGTAAACCCCACACACAAAAATGTAATCAGTGAACAGCCTCTTTGAAATCTTTCAATACCTGCCACACTGGTTGTCCAGAGGTTAATAGTAAGGCTGCAACATCTCCTTAATCACTTAGATTTCCTTCTCCTCCTGTAACCCAATTGGCCCCCTCCCTCAGGAACTTGCTTTGACTTCTGGCTTGTGGGCATCCTCAGTTGTTCTAAGCTCAGATTACTAAACACGCCCCCAGTCTAGCAGCCAGTGAATAGATGGCATTGCTGGTTCCCATAGAAACTCGGCTCTAGCTGTCTGCTTCAATTTTTTTTTCTCCTAACTTTCTCTCCTGAGCTCAGCTCAAACAAAGCAGATCTTTTATCAAAGACAGTTCTGCCTGTGTGAGCTTGTATTCTTGATGAAATGTATGCTGAAAAAGGGTCTGTGTGTGTGTATGCTGCTTGCAGATTTAAATGTGTCTGATTATGTATCAGAGGAAAAATGGCCACCGGGTGAAAGCTGCTATTTGCTTTAGGAAAATGTGATGATGCTGGCAAACGGAGGGGATATATGCAGTACAAATAATGCCATTTGGGTGGGGGAGACGTGCCCAACTGATATACATTATAGGCAAATGTAGGCTTTACATGTCCTTTGATTACTTAAAAACATGCCACTAGAAGCCATAATAAAGTGCCACTTTCTGTGGTGTCTTGGGGGGGATGAAAGGTAACTGTAAATGTTCCATTTTTATTTTTATTGCACAGCTTCCAGATGGCAGGGTTATTAAAGTTGGTGGAGAGCGTTTTGAGGCACCAGAAGCTCTGTTCCAGCCCCATCTTATCAATGTAGAAGGCGTTGGCGTTGCTGAATTGCTGTTCAACACCATTCAGGCAGCTGACATTGATACTCGGTGAGTCTGTTGCTCTCTGTGCAGTGAAGTATAGCTAATACTGAAATATTTATGTACACTACTCACTAAAAGTGGGCGGAACTCGTAATATAAAATTCTTATAGGTGCTGGTAGTGTGTACTTTATACTATGTTCTGTTGTTCACCATGCTGGGAGAGCTGTATATAGGTCTGTAAATATTCTTTATGTAGGCTAGTGTCACCGCCTAGATATAGAGTAATATGGCAGAACAGTGGCTACTGACCACATAGAACTTTACACATGAAGAATGATGGTTTTGCCACCCCAGTCCCACCTTCTTATTACAAAAAAGTAATGAAACAAAATGAAACAAAAATGCAAATTTTCAGGAAAAAATACAACCATATCTAATATATATGAATTTTACAAGATACGTTAAGTGACTTATACAATTGGTTGGCTACATAGAGCTATGCAGTGTGGATCATCTCTTATCTATTAAAGGAACAGTAACATTAAAATATGAAAGCGTATTAAAGTAATTACAATATAATGTACTGTTGCCCTGCATTGCTACAACTGGTGTGTTTGCCTCAGAAAGACTATTATAGTTTATATAAGTAAGCTGCTGTGTAGCCATGGGGGCAGCCATTCAAATGAGAAAAGGCACAGGTTACTTAGCAGATAACCGATAAAATGCCATTGTATTCTACAGAGTTTATTTGTTATCTGTTATGTAACCTGTGCCTTTTCTCCTTTTTTCCAGCTTGAATGGCTGCCCCCTTGGCTACACAGCAGCTTATTTATATAGACTATAGGAGCGTTCTGTAGCAAATACACCAGTTTTACCAGTGCAGGGCAACAGTACATTATATTTTAATTACTTTAAAACACTTTCATATTTTGGTGTTATTGTTCCTTTAAGTGTGTCCATTAAAGGAACAGTAACGCCAAAAATGAAAGTGTATAAAAGTATTTAAAATGTACTGTTACCCTGCACAGGTAAAGTTGTGTATTTGCTAGAGTAACAGTACTATAACTAATAAATAAGCTGCTGTGTAGCCATGGGGGCAGCCATTCAACCTGAAAAAAAGGAGAAAAGGCACAGGTTACATAGCAGATAACAGATAAGCTCTGTAGAATATAATGAGGCTTTATCTGTTATCTGCTAAGTGCCTGTGCCTTTTCTCCTTTGAATGGCTGCCCCCATGGCTAGACAGCAGCTAACTTATATAAACTATAGTAGTCTTTCTGAGGCAAACGCACCAGCTGTACCAGCACAGGGCAACAGTACATAATATTGTAATTATTTTTATACGCTTTAATTTTTTGATGTTACTGTTCCTTTAAACAATTGCTTCAGGTTTTCATTTAAGCAATTACTTCCTTTATACAGAATAAAAAATACTGTGCAATATATCCGTCAGTGTATGCCAGGCATTAGTGGTGAAGAACCTAGTTACCGGTTGTAAATAGCAATATACACTACATTTAGTTTTTTTGGTCATTTGCCTCATAGGAAACATGATGTTGCCTTATTTCCCCTTTAAAGTGATAACGACATTTGGAAGTTCTCAGTATCCTTCAGCTGAGAGGTTCCCAAATTTTTGGACTGCTCCCCTAGGGAGTCCCAACCTCAAGGGCACCTATGTTATGCATTAGGTATAGCAAGGTAATTGCTGCCACTTTTATTTTCATGTATTCTAATGAATGGGAGGGCCAAGCAAATATTAAAGAAATGAAGTGCGCTTAAATTTATGAATTTTAAGGGAGCAGTATATCCACTTGAAGTAGTAGTTGAAGCAGCATGGAAAGCATTATTGGCAGAGTTTATATACAGGAATATAAAGGAATTGACCATCTTAGTTCTAGTAATATCTTCCCTTTTCGGAGGTGAGAGACAACTTCCTGTTCAGCACAATGAGACGTTAATGAGCACCTTTTGATATTAGCTGTAGTTAACAAATGTTCCAATCCTTGAATACTGTGGAGTAGTATATGCAGACAAATACAGCCCATTCAGTGGTGTGCCACCTTGTATTTTGGGTCTCTGACCTAGAGCTGTGAAATGCTATGAGATTATACAGGCCATTCAGCCTCATTTAGAAAGAAACGGCGTCCTTTGTTTATATGGTATGTAATTTGAGCTGTTACAGTATGAATACTGTTTCATGTCCCAGCTTTCCTCGGACGCTAATAACAGCACGAGCAACTTCCTGTGTCTGTGTTTGAACTAAATATGGAAACGGGTAAAACAAAAAAAGGCAAACAACGTTAAAGAAGATAAAATTGTTAAAGACAATTGAATTTAAAAACACATACCTGTTAAATCTTTCACCTCCCAGCATGTTTCTATAGATGTTTGTTATGGATGGAATTATTGTTTTTATTCTGCTCCTGCACTCCTCTGCAGTACATAGTAAATGCTGACATCTGTCCCTTTGTTTGTTTCCAGGCCAGAGTTCTATAAGCACATTGTGCTGTCAGGGGGCTCCACAATGTATCCAGGATTGCCCTCCCGTTTAGAGCGAGAACTGAAACAGCTCTATCTGGAGCGAGTCCTGAAAGGAGATGTTGAAAAATTATCGGTAAGGCTTTCAATTCTTGTTTTCTTTAAAAAATAAATTATTTTGTTAAAAGCGGTGTGCTTTCTTTCTGTTTTACAGTCTGAGTGTTGTGCTGCACATTACAACCTGTGGCACGTAGGCTTAAAGTTGCTTGTTTTGCTTAGCAAATTATAACTTCATCTTAACCTGGTACTGATTGTTCCCAAATCAACACAGCATCCTGAATTGCCATACAACATATTTCAAAGCCAAATGTGTGTTCTAGATAGAAATCCAACCCACAAACTGCATTGCCTGTTGGTAATTGTTCCGTACATTGTGGCGGCTCAGTATATGGAGTGTGGGTGCCTCTGGGAGCTTGGCAGTAGGCTGAAATCCAGTGTATGTGTTCCCCATCCATGCTCTGCTGACAGAGCTTTATATCATCCATTTTGAGAAACATATGATTTTAACAATAGGTGATACAACATAAATTTTGTTTATACCCCCTCAGTTGACCAACATTTGATGAGGGTCTCCTAGGCTTACAGATCAATAGAAAAAAATAGTAATAACACTCATTCTGTTGTCCCATACTTATCAAGGACAGCAAATAAGCAGTCACCCTAGGTCTTACATGAAATTGCATTGAGACTGAGCATGTAGCAATTTAGTTAGCAATTAAGCCTTCATGTTTAAGGTCCAACATTTGGCCAAGGCCCTCTATAGCTCCTTGTAAGGTCACAGATGCAAACATCAATGTATGATAAATTTAGCATACTTAGTATAGAGTGAGCTATGGGGGTGAATACTAAGTTTTGAGTGCTGTCTTCAGGGGTATCCTGGGCCACATTTAGGCATTTGCCACAAATCTCATACTAACTGGCCTTATGAACAGCTCCCAAAACTGTGATACCAGAATGAATCAGGTGCTGTTAGATTGAGCCAATCCATTACACTGTAGTAACATCAGAATGTATGCCACTTTGACTTGTGTAGAGTTATATGCTCAAAAATTAGGTTGTGTTTCAGTGCATATCATGTTTTTTCTTCATCTTTTTTTCTTCTCCTTATTCCAGAAATTTAAGATCCGCATTGAAGATCCTCCCCGCCGCAAGCACATGGTGTTCTTGGGTGGAGCAGTATTAGCTGACATCATGAAAGACAAAGACAACTTCTGGATGACGCGCCAAGAGTACCAAGAGAAAGGCACGCGTGTTCTGGAGAAACTTGGTGTGACTGTACGATAAACACAACTGCCATTTCCCATCGCTTCTCTAAAGCTTTCCTTGTTTCCTTTATTGCCAATCTCTGAACTCATTCAGTTCCATGACTTTCTTGGAAAGGCCTGTCTGTGTCCTTTTGACCTAAAGATGGGAGTTTTTTTTGCCCTGTTTCCTGAGGAGAGCTTTGTTCCATGTTTGTTAATGTACCTCGGTTTGACTATTTAATATGCCGTGTCTTTACAAACACAAAGCTCTAACCACAGAGCCTAACTGCTCCACATTGTCCGTTCTCGTTAGACATTTGGCCAATCACAGTAGGCTTTTCCATCTAGTGTACTGCTCTAAGGCTGCTAGCTTTATCTTCTACTCACCGGGTGGTTTGCCTTTTGTTTCTATAAGAGAATCCTTTAAAAGCAGCTTTTAATACCATATCCTTGGGATGGACCCTTTTTTTTTTTCCTTTTTTTCCACATTAGCCTTCTCGTACACAAAAAAAAATCTAGATTTTTTTTTTAAGCAGTTATCGGTAATTGTGATTTATTTTGTACAACAATTTACAAATCCCTCTGCTGCTTTCTGTCACTTTAGTTATAAAATCTAAATTTTTGTTTTAATTTTTTTTGTTTCCATGTTTCATTCTTAGAAGGTACACTTCTACACAGTCATGTCTGTTGTTAGGGCGCAGCATTAGTGTGAAGGAGGTCCTTTGCCCATATTGTGTGATAATCATTGTTAGGCATCACTTACATATAGTAACTCAGTGGCCCTCCAGCTGCTGTTGAACTTACCCAACTGCTAAAGGCTGCCAGGGTTTTGTGGGGATGTAGTTCTTCAGCAGCCAGAGGTGCCCTGATTTAAATGGTTTTATCCCCCCTTCTTTGCTGTGGGCCTCATCCAGCCCTGCAAACAGCACCATGTAACATGGGAATTGCTGGACTTTTTTTCTTTTTGCCTTTTAATGAAGCACTTGATCAGGTGACCCATTCCACTGGGAACAAGCTCATTGACAAGAAATTATCAGAACAGTTAAAAAGTTACAAATGTGTTTGTGATTATTCCAACAAAATCTAGAGAATTCCTATCTATCTATGAATTTCTTTTGTTTTATTGTTTTCCTTTGTGCGCTCGTTTCTATAGAAGCGCAGTGAATAAATTTGCTGTTGCTGTAAGACAGTGCCAAGTGCGATTCTTCCAAGAGGAATGTTCCCAAGACAAAATAAATGACATATAATGGTTATCTAACCCACGTCTCTGCTAACGTCTATCCTTTCCACAAAGCGACAGTTGCTGGGGAGAGCGATTTTATTTATAAATGCTTGTTTTTTGGGGATAATTCATTGATTGTATGGTGATAGCTTGCTAGGATTTGTTTCGTTGCACTGCTCTCTAACGCACTGAGGGCTTTTAGTATGTGTGTGTTGTGCTACCTTCTGTATCGCTGCACGCCCACTGTTATTCACTTGCAAATGGCTGGAACCATTCGCTGAGTGCCACCACTGAATCCAATCTGACACAAGACCTGGGTCCGGATGTTTAACTATAAATGTACAGGCTGCTGTCTGTTATAAAGGTCTATATTATCCTAGGAACTGAGCAACCGCTTAGAAGTCAGAATGGAAGATAAATAGTAGAGGGGCAGCATATAATCATAAGGAGTAACAAAAATAATCTAGGCATTTAAACTCCAGTCAGTCTGTGAATTGATTACTAGGGTCAGTGACCCTGGCAGTTTGGAAAGAGGCAGATTAGGAAAGCAAATAGGATTTTTAAAATATTCAGTTTGTCAACATTGATGAGTAACCTCAAACGCAATGAACTTATTAGGCATTCAATAGCAAATACACATAATTAATCTGGACATTATGGTAACATGGAATTCCTTTATATACACCAAGTGAGCATGATACTGTAGCTTATTATGCACCCAGCCCAGAGTATTGTTTATTTTAGGGAACTATTGTGTTTCTTTATCCTAAGGGGAAGATGCTGTGCTCCCTTGGGCGCAGGGCGAGAGGTGCCGCGCTCCCTTGGGCGCAGGGCGAGAGGTGCCGCGCTCCCTTGGGCGCAGGGCGAGAGGTGCCGCGCTCCCTTGGGCGCAGGGCGAGAGGTGCCGCGCTCCCTTGGGCGCAGGGCGAGAGGTGCCGCGCTCCCTTGGGCGCAGGGCGAGAGGTGCCGCGCTCCCTTGGGCGCAGGGCGAGAGGTGCCGCGCTCCCTTGGGCGCAGGGCGAGAGGTGCCGCGCTCCCTTGGGCGCAGGGCGAGAGGTGCCGCGCTCCCTTGGGCGCAGGGCGAGAGGTGCCGCGCTCCCTTGGGCGCAGGGCGAGAGGTGCCGTGCTCCGCTAGGATGATACATGTCAGATAATGTTGAAATTGGCAAACTGCATATAAGAATTCCAATGTGTCCCTGCACATTGATGGTCCTGTAGATATGTGCAGTATTCTGCTTGTCACATCTCACATAGAACCAGCTTTCACCTTTAGAGCATATGTATTCAATTCAACAATAGGTGGGTTAAAGCAGGAGCTTTGTACCTAGCTGGCATACATACCTTCTAGTTCTTGCTATGTGCCTGCCTATTCCTGTACTCTCTATACAACACGTCGGAGCCTGAGAATCACTGCAGTAGAAAACAGGCTTCCTATGCTAAGCAAATGCCTTTCTCTGATCTATCAGCAATAATGAGCCTTCTGGGAATAGACGGTATATACTGTACATTCCTCATGCTACACACACAACTCACATGAATAAAGGCTGATATGTCTACATGCTGCTGCATATGGCAGAACTTATGGCTTATATGGTCAGTAGCCAGACACGTGTATTCAGAATTGGCTACCATGCATTTTTAGACCAAATTGCAACATGACATGCAAAAAATGGTGATTTATTCTACAGCAGGGGTGGGCAAACTTTTAGGCTCAGGGGCCACATTGACTTTTAAAATTTGACAGACGGGCCGGGCCAGCACCAGACGGCGTCTCCGCTCGTCAGTCCCCTAGGTTTTGTGTCGCTGCACTTGCATGCAGTCTTGACGCCAAGTCTCTTGTGATGAGACTTGTGGGGATTACTGAAGGCATGACTAGTGATCTGGGACTGCGGTCTCTGTTAGGAAAAGCGATAAAATGAAAAAACAGCAGCACTTCGGAAATGTTGTAGAAAAAAGTGACTTTACTCAAGTGCACACAGCAACGTTTCGGGCTTAAACCAGCTCTTTATCAAGAGGCTTAATAAAGGGCTGGTTTAAGCCCGAAACGTTGCTGTGTGCACTTGAGTAAAGTCACTTTTTTTCTACAACATTTCCGAAGTGCTGCTGTTTTTTCATTTTATCCTGGATATTTTACCCTGGCTGAGGGTTCAGCTTGCACTTGGGGCTACAACTAGCCGGTTTGTCCATTGTGTAGCACACCTTAATCAATTTGTTAGGAAAAGCGAAACACACCAATCCTCGTGGGCTGGATTAAAAAGACCAACGGACCATAGTTTACTCACTTCTGTTCTAGAGCCTTCCATTCTACTTCTAAGTGTATTGGAACATACAACAGCCCCTGTACAGATGGATTCCTTTGGGCGCCCAACAGGACTTCTCTCTTTCTTGCTGTGACTTTCACAATGCACACTCCACATGACTCCACATCATTTGCTTTTAGGACAGAACCTGCCTTTCTTTTCCCCAAGTCTTAATTCATGTATGTGTCTGGAAATTCAATTTGTATGAATCTGGAATAATTAGCTCATTCTGGCTGATTAGCTTGGTGTTTCTCCAGTAGTGCTCATCTGGTAAGTCGATGGACTGTGGGTCTCGTAGTCCCTCTGCTCTTCACAGTAACCTGTGCCCCTTCCACCATGCAAATACTAGACGTCCCAGAACCCATCACTTGGAACGTAGAACAAGTTGGGGGGAGAGGTTGAATGATTCTGCCAACCTAAGGGGGGTGGCTCCCTGCAAGTCAGAGGCAGACTATTATTGAAGGAACCTGTATGTCTGTTATGGTGCTGACAAAATCCATGGTGCAGTACAGAATGTTTACAGTATTCATATCAGTCCCCTCTGAACTTCCTATCACATTCACACACACTCTGGTCAGTTGTATCAGAGCAGCAGTTGCTATACACTGACCAGCTGCATAGAAACGGGGTAAAGGGGTAGTTAACCTTTAAATTAACTTTCAATGTAATGTAATCATTAATATTCAGAAATAATTTGCAGGTGGTCTTCATTTATTATTTTTTTGTTATTTCACTTTCTCTTCAGTAGCTCTCCAGTTTGGTATAGGGTTGCTAGGGTCTTATTTACCCTAGCAAGCAGGCAGTAGTTTAAATGAGAGACTGGAGTATGCAAAGGAGGGGGGGGGGGCTGAATAGGTTAGTAAGTAATAAAAGGTAATAACCGTAAAATTGTAGCCTCACAGACCCATTGTATTGGCTACAGGCCATTTGAACGCTGGAGAGAGGCAAAATAAGAAAATAACGGGGACATAACTATTCAGTTAGTTTGCATTTGAATCAGACCTGTGTGCTCACAAACTAACTGAAGAGTTATATCCCATGTGCCCCCCCTAAAGTCACTAAGAGTTTAGAGAGCTGAAAGCAGGAAGTAGTGCTCTGGCCATTATGTTAGACATCTGCTCACTCCAGCCTTTATAGATTACATTATTGCCTAACTAACGGTATTGCAAATATTTTTTTATTTTTTGCAGTCTATCCATTTTACCTAGTTTCATTTTTACACTGAACTGCTCCTTTAAAGCTAAAATATTCCTTTACATAAAAGTGAGCAAAGTGCCGAAAATAAAGTTGTTCATATCAGAGTAAAAGCTATGAATTAAGCCTGAATATGGTGCGTCTCGTCTCTGTGGAGGAAAGCAGCAGGACGTGCGTATTATGGATCACACAGATGCGCAAAGCTAAAAAAAAACATCACTTGTTAACTGTTTAACCTCTGAAACTCCAAATACATGATTTTATTCTTTTGTTGAAGATGTTAAAGAAGAAGTTGATGTCACATTTATACAGAGAACAGCTCTGCACTACATTAGCAGGAGGCTGCTGCCCCCCCCAAGGGGCTTGGGTTAATACTTATTCCCCATCCTGCATTACCCTTACAGTCGGGGGGCATTGTGACCATGATAAAAGCAACCTTGGGCAAGCTCACTACTGCTCACTACTGCTCACTACTGCTCACTACTGGAACTTGAGCCACAAGTCTGTAGATGTGGGTGCTGGGGGCTTGTTTGGGTCTCGCATTATATGGCATCACAACCCCACAATGGACTAAGCTAGAACTGATTTCCCGGGGCCTGCTGTTTACAATTCTTTGGGTTCTATGTGTACACAATGCCAGGCTATGGGGTTGTGGGTAAAGCACATATTGGGGGTGCCAGCAGCTGACTGACGAGTGCTCCCTGCTAAGGTAGCTGTAGACCAATAATTTCTCATTCTAGGTAATGGCCTGCAATGGGCACCACATTGTTCCCTATTTCTATTCTACCTGCCCCTTTCTGCCCAACTAATACCCTATGTTTTGGCAGCTTCATTCTATATCTTTGTGATTTGTTGCTGCTTCCTAACCATGCCTACATTACATGATCCCAGCTGATTCTCCCCTATTTTGCCTTAAATACAATCCATCAAAGAATCTCTTTTTTCCTTACGCCTACTCCATTCTGCTCCTGTCCTCATATCCTAGTCACCAGCCGGCGTGATGGAATTAGGGGCCACGCATCTGTGCCTCTCCCAATCCTTTAGAAATCACTAAAGCTGCTTTATTTAAAAGCTTCGTTCCTTAGGAGAATTGACTAAGGTTATTTATTCTTTGAGGAGAAGGAATTACTTGGATAATCTATTTTGTAGGCTCAGAAAGATCTTAGACGGCCCCACCACTATACATAATTATAATTCATATTCTCAATACTGCTGCATTTAGACATTGCGAATTCTTCACTCTGCACCTCTAAATTTAACATAATCTTTCTGCACCCAATCTTTCTTTTTGTTACCCATTGTAGCCCCCACCCTGAGTATAACATATCACATGAAAGAGGCAGAAGAGAAAGTCAATTAAAAATCTTCTAAGAATTCTATAACAGGAAAGGTCAACTAACCCTTTGAGCATGAAACTCACCAGAGACTGGTACTATACCAAAGGTCCTTTACTCTTATTTACAGTAGGGTTGGGGGTCCTAATGAAACAAAAGGTACTTCAGTCCTATTAAAAAAGGCCATACACTGGCCAACCTCTATGGTATCTGTGTCACGGCGCCTAATGGGAAGGCACGTATGGCCAAACTGTCTATTCAGAGACAGATGTGCTGCCCCTCATTTTGCTCTCTTATCAGTGGATTAGAGATATGGACCAGCTGCTCATATCCCATCTGCCCCTATGTACCCTGGCATGTAATGTGACATTCCTGTGGTGTCTGCAGACAAACACAGGCTGAGAATCAGCTGATCCACTCGCTTCTAGGTCTGCACCAGAAGGTACTGGGTCAGCCTGGGTATAGGCAGACACATTGGATTTCGGCACAGAATGCATTTTTGTGCTAAAAACTGCTCCATGTGTGCACCCAGGCCGACCCAGTGCCTTATAGTGCAGGCACAGGAGCTGGCATAGGTCAGTGGATCAGCAGATTCTTGGCCTGTATTTATCTGCATTACTCTAACAATGTTTCTGGCTGTGCCAGAATAGCACTTTGGGCCCATTTCTTGTATCCGTAGGCGTAAGCTCTGTTGCCTAATCTGTTCCTCCCAGCTCGGGAGCTCAGCTTCCATTTGAGCAAATATCCCAAGGGAAAGAACTATAAGTGATAAAGGGAAGTAGATAAAGCACTGCTCGCAGCCACTAAGAAGTCAATGATAAACAACTGGCTTTGTGTCTGAGGGCAATTTCCACTGTGACTGTGCAGAACTATTTAACCCATTTACTGCCACAGCTGCATATCTATTCCTCTATGGGTTTAACTCTGACAGAGGCTTTGTACTAAATTCTGGAATTGTCCTGACAGGCCTGCTTCTAGGAAACAAGCCCTGCTGGAATTAACCCTGGGACTCAGGGGCCCCTTGGGGAAAGTAGATCAAAGTATAAAGGGTATAGTATATTTTATCGGTAGTTATTTTGAGCATGTACATCAGGCATATCCACTCTGCAGCCCTCCAGCAGCTCCTCTGACAGCCAAAAGCTTAGGTTTTTTACAAATGTAACTTTGTTTCTTGCTGGGAGTGCTTCCTCTTGCAGGAGTGAGCTGTAGTGGCGCTCTATAACCACAAGGGGTCTCCAGGTCACAGGTTGGGAACTAACTGTTATCCATTATGAATACACAAGTATTTGCAGCAATGTAATTGCGATTGAATATGATCTCTCCAGTAAGTTTTACAGTTCCCATTTGGAGACCAGAAAGACTCTACTAATTAATGCAATTAAGGCGTCATAATCTTGCAGTGATGTAAACAATGAGTCTCTGACCACAGTTATCTGAATGCCCTATTATGAAGCAAAATCCCAGTCATAAAGCACAGCAGAACTGTTGTTAAGTGAGAGGAGACTTGGCCACTGGATTGCACTTGTCTATTTAAGCACAAATGTCATTATATTATTATTATCAGCCTTCTCTCTGCAACAACAACAATCAGTTCCTGTAACCGCCTATTAAAGTGGGAAGATTGAAGCTTTGGCTATATGTGTGCCCCAATAGTTAGATGGTTACTTTGTTGACAGTGTGGTGCCCAATAGTCTGTGCCTGTTTGAGTACTTCAGTACTTTCCTCTGTTAGCGCTTAAATAATAGAGAAGTGTATGTTGGCATGTTGGTTTGTAGTGGGTCAGTCTTTTAGATCAGTGCCCCCCACCTGTCTGGCTGCTTTGATGGCTTACCTTTGTGTAAACTTTAAATGGAATCAGAACTGAGATTAACTGGCCCCCTGCATGGTTCTCACCTCAGATTCAGGCTGTAATCCCTCTGTATTGTTTAAACATGTAATCCCCTGTACTGTTTACACCTTTTAATCTCTGCATTGTTCACACCTCAGGTTCAGACTGTAAGCACCCACATTGTTCCCCTGTTCACACCTCAGGAGCAGTGCCAGCACTGTGTCATTGTATGCACTGTCTGCCCTATGCTGCCTGTGTGTATAGCATACAAAGGCAGCATAGGGGCAGGCAGAGTATGGCACACACAGGCAGCATAGGGCAGGCAGAGTATGGACACACAGGCAGCATAGGGCAGGCAGAGTATGGACACACAGGCAGCATAGGGCAGGCAGAGTATGGACACACAGGCAGCATAGGGCAGGCAGAGTATGGTACACACAGGCAGCATAGGACAGGCAGAGTATGGCATACACAGGCAGCATAGGACAGGCAGAGTATGGCATACACAGGCAGCATAGGGCAGGCAGAGTATGGTACACACAGGCAGCATAGGACAGGCAGAGTATGGCATACACAGGCAGCATAGGACAGGCAGAGTATGGCATACACAGGCAGCATAGGGCAGGCAGAGTATGGTACACACAGGCAGCATAGGACAGGCAGAGTATGGCATACACAGGCAGCATAGGGCAGGCAGAGTATGGCACACACAGGCAGCATAGGGCAGGCAGAGTATGGTACACACAGGCAGCATAGGACAGGCAGAGTATGGCATACACAGGCAGCATAGGGCAGGCAGAGTATGGCACACACAGGCAGCATAGGGCAGGCAGAGTATAGCACACACATAGATACTTAGAGGCTAAGATACTGTACATATTTATTAGCCCCCACATACAGGGAACTTGCATACAGGGAAGTTGGACACACAATCTGAGTGCAGTACATACAGTAACAACTGCTATTATCTGTTTTAAAAAACACAATACAAACCTGGTATCATTTGTGGGCCTCAATGCAAATACATGTGAATACAAGGGATTTAGCACATAAGTATGGTAATTCAATTCATAGTAATTGCTTATTTTGGTCACTAGATGTCAGTCTGGTGCAGAGAATCCCTGTATTGTGTAATGTTGCCACCTTTCCTGGTAAGTATAACCAGATGGCGACACCCGGGGGGTGGCGCTGTAATATCATGGAAGGGGTATGGGGGGAAGATGTGTATTATATAAACTGGGACTGGGGTGGGTCGAGGGTGTAACTGGGCCGGCCAAGAGTAGAAGAATGGGGAAGACTAAATTTAAAATGTGACAATTTTTTGGAGGGGTAGGTAACAGATAGGGGGGCTTTCTGCGGGAGAACCTCTAATTATATATAATTATGAATCAGTTGGCCTCATTTTGTGGATACAAAGCCTGAATCTTTATTTTCTGCCTATGCTGACAAGTTCATTGCTGGTAAAATGGTCATTGCGGCAATGTGAAACCTGCTTCTTGGTTAGAGAATTCTTTCATGTAAGAAGCATTTGTGTCTGAGCCACGTCATCCCTTTAAGGAAGTGCGAGTCTGTCTTTTGAGTGTTTCCACGGCAATGAGAGAAATCTTTCTGTAAATCCGCGTTGCTCTCCTGCATCTCTCTGCTCTGGCCGCCACAGCCGGGGACGTTGCTTACAGTGCAGGCCTGGGAGACGGGCAGTTTGTGGGTGAATCTGTCATTATTTTGGTTTTTTTTAAACTTCCCCTTTGTCTAGAAATGTGGGAAAATGTGATTTACTGGAAATGACAAGACAAACAGTTTCTTTATTATAATTGTGCCACGTATTGCAGTGGCAGGTCATCCTTACTGGGCCCAATCAGTCTGTGGGTGTGCTTATCCTACATAGGCCACTGGGCCCAGATACCAACCATTGTTATTTTGTACTGTTTTTTTTATAATGAAATGGTTCATCCCTGTGCAGGAAAGACACACTGGCTTTATGTTGTATTGAGATATAATGATTCCCTGCTGACCTCCAGCTCCCTAGCGATGCCACCTCACTGGAGTATAATACCAGCTAACAGGGGTACTGCTGCCATGTGTTGAGAAACTCTCCTCAGGTGGCAGCGCCCCCAAAGTCAGGTACATGTCCTAAACTTCGTGCCATCGGACCTCCCCTTCACATCATTGCCCCACCCCTTCAACGTCATTGTCAGCCCGCCCCGCCAGTATTTTGCGTCATAAAAGGCAGTAACCCTAGCTTTTGAAATGAGGGTGTTCAAAGAAGTTGAAGAATTGTCACAGGTATCTGCGACTTAGACTGTAATCTCCACCAGGGCAGGGTCTGATGTGAAACATAAACAATCTCCTATTAAAGTGCTTTGTAAATGTATTGGCACCCAGGCCTGGATTTGAACTGTGGGTGCCCCTAGGCCTGCTACCTGCCAAAATTGCCAGCTCTGTTTCCCCAATTAAAAAAAAAACAGTCAGGAAACCACATCATAGCCCCGCCCCCATCATGGCACAGCCCTGTATGTAACGTCACTGCCCTACCCAGTGATTTCACACCCTGCCCCCTTGCCCAGAGATAGCAGCCGCAAAAGGTGGCAACCCTACCTGCACCGCTTATCACTCTCCCCTTTGCGTTGAACATATACACGCACACGCACAAGATTCTTCTTGCCAGGTCAGCAGCACTACCTCCCAACTGACCCAATTTTCGGGGCACACTTCCAATTTTAACTGCTCAATCCACAGTCCCAGATTCTTACTGAAAAGTCCCTCATTTTTGTTTGATCTCCTGCACAGAATACTAAAAAAGATACAATGGTTCTCAAATTTAATTAAATAAGTAGCTTTTGGCAGAGAGCCCAGAATACTCAACACATGTTGAGATACAATTGTAACTAATAAACTAAATAACTTAAAGAGCAATTTCACCAAAACTGTAATCATACATAAATCAAGACCCCAAAACCCCCAGAAATGTGTTCAAGCTTAAAATAACCTGGCAAATTTTGTAAAATGGGAGTGGTATTTAGGGGGTGGGTTGCAAAAATGGGTGTAGCCAAAAATGTTTTTCCACACTACGTGTGCCATTTCTTTTTGTCTCGCTTTACATTTTTAAAATGTTGGGAAGTATAAAGTCATATTAAGACATACCCTTAAATCCATATGCCTTCTCTTGCCCTGTGAGTAGGACAGCACATATACACCTTAGGGACCATATAATAACTATTTCCAAATGTTGACAAACCTACACCAGGTGCAGAGCAGGGCAGGCAGAGTATGGCACACACAGGCAGCATAGGGCAGGCAGAGTATAGCACACACAGGCAGCATAGGGCAGGCAGAGTATGGCACACACAGGCAGCACAGGACAGGCAGAGTATGGCACACACAGGGAGCATAGGGCAGGCAAAGTATGACACACACAGGCAGCTTAGGGCAGGCAGAGTATAGCACACACAGGCAGCATAGGGCAGGCAGAGTATGGCACACACAGGCAGCATAGGGCAGGCAGAGTATGGCACACACAGGCAGCATAGGGCAGGCAGAGTATGGCACACACAGGCAGCATAGGGCAGACAGAGTATGGCACACACAGGCAGCATAGGGCAGACAGAGTATGGCACACACAGGCAACATAGGGCAGGCAGAGTATGGCACACACAGGCAGCATAGGGCAGGCAGAGTATGGCACACACAGGCAGCATAGGGCAGACAGAGTATGGCACACACAGGCAACATAGGGCAGGCAGAGTATGGCACACACAGGCAGCATAGGGCAGGCAGAGTATGGCACACACAGCATAGGACAGGCAGACTTACAACACTAGAAGAATAAATGGTTGTGTGATACTGACACATGGCCCCGTCTGTGCCGGTGCCACAATAGTATTCTGTATGCTAGGCTGTTACTTTGTGGATAACAAGTAAAGGGGGTCATACACAGGTGTTTAAAAGCTGCTGGCTAGGCCCTTACTGACCTTTGGGAAAGCCTGCCCACCTGGTATCTGGTCAGACATCTATTGGGCAGGTTTGATGTGATCCTCACCCAACAGGTCTCCAGAGGTCTGTAGTACGATCCTATCATTATCTCCCATACCAATGATCAGTTCAAACTGATTAGGTCCAGCCCAGTATATGGGTGGCCAAATAAAGCTGAGATCCACTTGTTTGGTGACCTCTTTCTCTTGCAGAATAGGCATACAACTTCAACTACAACAGCTTTTGAAAGCGCTATTGTGTTATGACAAGGGTCACTTTGCTCTTTGCCACTTTGGCACCTGTCCATGATGTAGGGTCTCTGCTGGCTTCTTCTTCAACTTGACCAGATCTGATTGAGAGATGGCTGCTATGGGTTCCTGCACTGGAACAATCTAGTAAATAGTATATTTTGTAAATTCAGTAAATCAGTCTTACAATGAGGAAACAAATCTCCCCCATAGCTCTTGATTACTTTAATGTCCCAGTTCCCTTGTCTTTAGATCAGTGCCCATCAATCTTTACCTACAACCAAGAAGGGAAATCCACACACTTGGGATTAATCAGAGGAACTACAGAGTAACACACATATCTGATGTTTTTCTAACCATGATAGCTCCCAGTTGAAGTCCTTGGTACAACCGTACAGAGGCACATCTATCCCTACTATATGGGTCCTGCATGCCCAATATGCTCTCCAGCAATCCCACATGCTGGGCAACTGCTTCAGCAGCAATATTAGATTGTCTATTGTATCCCATGATTCTCTGCCAGTCCCTCATCTATATCCTCGTTAGCAATTCCATTCTGTTGCCCCAGTGATATTAGCTTGTGCTTGTTGCTTTGCCCAGTCTCTATAACAGGCAGCTTTTTACTGGATTTGTTCCAGTGATTTCCTCAATTGCTCATTGTTTTCATGGCTATTTCCTCAATTGCTCATTAACAAACGCAGCCCGATGCGATTGTGATCTAGGAAGTTCTGCCTCTATAAATAAATACTCAAAGAAAAAAATGACACTGTAAATAATTAGTCCTGTTTTTTTTTAAATGCCAAAAAAAACCCCACACAGTATATTAAGTTTACCATTAATTTCCACGTAAATTGATACATATAACAGACAAATAGACTGGTCATAAAACTTGCATGGATTGGGACATTTTTCATAGTAACCCACTAAATAGCTTTCATGTTGGTCATGGGAAATCAGTGGCTTCCAACCCAGAAAAACTCACATCTAATAATATTATTATTATTATTAACATTTATTTATAAAGCACCAACATATTCCACAGCGCTGTACAATAAGTGGGTTTCATACATTGGACATACAGAGTAACATATAAAGCAATCAGTTACCGATACAAGAGGTGAAGAGAGCCCTGCCCAAAAGAGCTTACAATTTATATCAGAAAGCTCAGCTTGAAGGTGAGTTAGGGTGATAGTTGAGGTAAAAATGTATTTGCTGTCCTAGATATTCTTGAAACTGTGTCCAAATGACTAATGACCATTATTTTCCTAAATCTGTACTTACTGCATGAGCAAAGGTGGGGCTGGCACAGGTATGGGACCTGTTATGCAGAATGCTCAGGATCTGGGCTTTTGCAGATAAAGTAAAGTGGGTCTCCATACCTTACATCTAATAAAAAAAACATTTAAACATTCATTTTCCCAATAAGATTGTTTTGCCTCCAATAAGGATTCATTATATCTTAGTTAGGATCAAGTACAAGGTACAAGTATGGCACCTGTTGTCTGCAAACCTACTAGAAGGTCATCTGCCATGGACTCTATTTTAGGCAAATAATAGAAATGTTGAAACATATTTCCTTTTTCTCTGTAATAATAAAACAGTATTTTGTACTTGATCCCAAATAAGATCTAATTTATCCTTATTGGAGGCCAATAGTCAATTTTAATTGTCCCAAAACAGCAGCGTTTAGAGTGGGGCCCCCTTTGGATTTTTCTCGTTGCATCTTGCATGTATAATTACAGAGTCAAAAAAGAAACTTGAGACATGCTCAAGGTAACCAAGGAAACTGCATCAGGAAATGGTAAACAAGACAGAAAAAAGGAATAAAAATGTAAGAAGAAAATGCCAGAGGTTTTACAGAAATATATGAGGATTATAATCCTGGTGATGTGCCAATGGGACAGGGCATCTGGGGGGCTGAAAAACAGGAATATTTAGATTAGCTACTAAGCCATAGCACTTGGAATCCTCATTTGACTCTTTGCCCAATAGCAACCCCAGTTCACCTTCAAGGTAACTTTTAGTATGTAATAGAATGGCCAATTTCAAACTGGCAACATTTCAAATAGTCTTTTTTTTTACATTTTTTTCAATTGTCTTTGAATGATTTGCTTTCTTCTTCTGACCCTTTCAAGCTTCCCCCCAGCAGCCCATAAATTATTGCACTGTGAGACTACAATTTTATTGTTATTGTAATTTCTTATCTTTCTATTCAGTCCCTCTCCTATTCATATTCTTGTTTATCATTCAAACCACTGCCTGGTTGCTAGGGTAATGCAGACTCTAGCAACCAGACAGCTGCTGAAACAATAAATTGTAGTGTGTTGGGGGGATCCTTATTTGAGACGGATCTGGGGATTTTTGTAGATAACAAGTTGTCTAATTCCAGGCAGTGTCATTCAGTGGCTACTAAAGCAAATAAAGTGCTGTCTTGTATAAAAAGGGGGATTGACTCAAGGGATGAAAACATCATTTTGCCTCTTTATAGGTCCCTGGTAAGGCCTCACCTTGAGTATGCAGTGCAGTTTTGGGCCGCCCCTTTAGATTAGAGGAATGGAATTTTAATTTGAAGCAACGTAGGGGTTATTTCACAGTGAGGGCAGTGAGGTTGGGGAATGCCCTTCCGAGTTAATGCCTTTACGAGGGGCTTGGATGAGTTCTTGAACAAGCATAATATCTATAAGGCTATTGTGATACTAATATCTACAGTAAGCATTGATGTTGGTATATATAGTTTATGTATGTGAGTGTATAGATAGGTCAGTATGGGTCTGTATGTGAGTGTATAGATAGGTCAGTATGGGTCTGTATGTGAGTGGATAGATAGGTCAGTATGGGTCTGTATGTGAGTGGATAGATAGGTCAGTATGGGTCTGTATGTGAGTGTATACATAGGTCAGTATGGGTCTGTATGTGAGTGTATAGATAGGTCAGTATGGGTCTGTATGTGAGTGTATACATAGGTCAGTATGGGTCTGTATGTGAGTATATAGATAGGTCAGTGTGGGTCTGTATGTGAGTGGATAGATAGGTCAGTGTGGGTCTGTATGTGAGTGGATAGATAGGTCAGTATGGGTCTGTATGTGAGTGGATAGTAGGTCAGTATGGGTCTGTATGTGAGTGTATAGATAGGTCAGTATGAGTCTGTATGTGAGTGTATAGATAGGTCAGTATGGGTCTGTATGTGAGTGTATAGATAGGTCAGTGTGGGTCTGTATGT
The DNA here is from genome assembly GCF_000004195.4 of Xenopus tropicalis. Classification (NCBI taxonomy): domain Eukaryota; kingdom Metazoa; phylum Chordata; class Amphibia; order Anura; family Pipidae; genus Xenopus; species Xenopus tropicalis. The sequence goes on along the minus strand of NC_030681.2, from coordinate 31,946,331 downwards.
GAGTGTATAGATAGGTCAGTATGGGTCTGTGTGTGAGTGTATAGATAGGTCAGTATGGGTCTGTATGTGAGTGTATAGATAGGTCAGTATGGGTCTGTATGTGAGTGTATAGATAGGTCAGTATGGGTCTGTATGTGAGTGGATAGATAGGTCAGTATGGGTCTGTATGTGAATGTATAGATAGGTCAGTATGGGTCTGTATGTGAGTGTATAGATAGGTCAGTATGGGTCTGTATGTGAGTATATAGATAGGTCAGTATGGGTCTGTATGTGAGTGGATAGATAGGTCAGTATGGGTCTGTATGTGAGTGGATAGATAGGTCAGTGTGGGTCTGTATGTGAGTGGATTGATAGGTCAGTGTGGGTCTGTATGTGAGTATATAGATAGGTCAGTGTGGGTCTGTATGTGAGTATATAGATAGGTCAGTGTGGGTCTGTATGTGAGTTGATAGATAGGTCAGTATGGGTCTGTATGTGAGTGTATAGATGGGTCAGTATGGGTCTGTGTATGAGTGTATAGATAGGTAAGTATGGGTCTGTATGTGAGTGTATAGATAGGTCAGTATGGGTCTGTATGTGAATGGATAGATAGGTCAGTATGGGTCTGTATGTGAGTGTATAGATAGGTCAGTGTGGGTCTGTATGTGAGTGGATGGATAGGTCAGTATGGGTCTGTATGTGAGTGTATAGATGGGTCAGTGTGGGTCTGTATGTGAGTGGATCGATAGGTCAGTATGGGTCTGTATGTGAGTGTATAGATAGGTCAGTGTGGGTCTGTATGTGAGTGGATCGATAGGTCAGTATGGGTCTGTATGTGAGTGTATAGATAGGTCAGTATGGGTCTGTATGTGAGTGGATAGATGGGTCAGTATGGGTCTGTATGTGAGTGGATAGATAGGTCAGTATGGGTCTGTATGTGAGTGTATAGATGGGTCAGTATGGGTCTGTATGTGAGTGGATAGATAGGTCAGTATGGGTCTGTATGTGAGTGGATAGATAGGTCAGTATGGGTCTGTATGTGAGTTTATAGATAGGTCAGTATGGGTCTGTATGTGAGTGTATAGATAGGTCAGTATGGGTCTGTATGTGAGTGGATAGATAGGTCAGTATGGGTCTGTATGTGAGTGTATAGATAGGTCAGTATGGGTCTGTATGTGAGTGTATAGATAGGTAAGTATGGGTCTGTATATGAGTGTATAGATAGGTAAGTATGGGTCTGTATGTGAGTGGATAGATAGGTCAGTATGGGTCTGTATGTGAGTGGATAGATAGGTCAGTGTGGGTCTGTATGTGAGTGGATAGATAGGTCAGTGTGGGTCTGTATGTGAGTGTATAGATAGGTCAGTGTGGGTCTGTATGTGAGTGTATAGATAGGTCAGTATGGGTCTGTATGTGAGTGTATAGATAGGTCAGTGTGGGTCTGTATGTGAGTGTATAGATAGGTCAGTATGGGTCTGTATGTGAGTGGATAGATAGGTCAGTATGGGTCTGTATGTGAGTGTATAGATAGGTCAGTATGGGTCTGTGTGTGAGTGGATAGATAGATCAGTGTGGGTCTGTATGTGAGTGTATAGATAGGTCAGTATGGGTCTGTATGTGAGTGTATAGATAGGTCAGTGTGGGTCTGTATGTGAGTGTATAGATAGGTCAGTATGGGTCTGTATGTGAGTGTATAGATAGGTCAGTATGGGTCTGTGTGTGAGTGGATAGATAGATCAGTGTGGGTCTGTATGTGAGTGTATAGATAGGTCAGTATGGGTCTGTATGTGAGTGTATAGATAGGTCAGTATGGGTCTGTATGTGAGTGTATAGATAGGTCAGTGTGGGTCTGTATGTGAGTGGATAGATAGGTCAGTATGGGTCTGTATGTGAGTGTATAGATAGGTCAGTATGGGTCTGTGTGTGAGTGGATAGATAGATCAGTGTGGGTCTGTATGTGAGTGTATAGATAGGTCAGTATGGGTCTGTATGTGAGTGTATAGATAGGTCAGTATGGGTCTGTATGTGAGTGTATAGATAGGTCAGTATGGGTCTGTATGTGAGTGTATAGATAGATCAGTGTGGGTCTGTGTGTGAGTGTATAGATGGGTCAGTATGGGTCTGTGTGTGAGTGTATAGATGGGTCAGTATGGGTCTGTATGTGAGTGTATAGATAGATCAGTATGGGTCTGTATGTGAGTGTATAGATAGGTCAGTATGGGTCTGTATGTGAGTATATAGATAGGTCAGTATGGGTCTGTATGTGAGTGTATAGATAGGTCAGTGTGGGTCTGTATGTGAGTGTATAGATAGGTCAGTATGGGTCTGTATGTGAGTGGATAGATAGGTCAGTATGGGTCTGTATGTGAGTGTATAGATAGGTCAGTATGGGTCTGTGTGTGAGTGGATAGATAGGTCAGTATGGGTCTGTATGTGAGTGGATCGATAGGTCAGTATGGGTCTGTATGTGAGTGTATAGATGGGTCAGTGTGGGTCTGTATGTGAGTGGATCGATAGGTCAGTATGGGTCTGTATGTGAGTGTATAGATGGGTCAGTGTGGGTCTGTATGTGAGTGTATAGATAGGTCAGTATGGGTCTGTATGTGAGTATATAGATAGGTCAGTATGGGTCTGTATGTGAGTGTATAGATAGGTCAGTATGGGTCTGTATGTGAGTGGATAGATAGGTCAGTATGGGTCTGTATGTGAGTATATAGATAGGTCAGTATGGGTCTGTATGTGAGTGTATAGATAGGTCAGTATGGGTCTGTATGTGAGTGGATAGATAGGTCAGTATGGGTCTGTATGTGAGTGGATAGATAGGTCAGTATGGGTCTGTATGTGAGTGTATAGATAGGTCAGTATGGGTCTGTATGTGAGTGTATAGATAGGTCAGTATGGGTCTGTATGTGAGTGTATAGATAGGTCAGCATGGGTCTGTATGTGAGTGGATAGATAGGTCAGTATGGGTCTGTATGTGAGTGTATAGATAGGTCAGTGTGGGTCTGTATGTGAGTGGATGGATAGGTCAGTATGGGTCTGTATGTGAGTGTATAGATGGGTCAGTGTGGGTCTGTATGTGAGTGGATCGATAGGTCAGTATGGGTCTGTATGTGAGTGTATAGATAGGTCAGTGTGGGTCTGTATGTGAGTGGATCGATAGGTCAGTATGGGTCTGTATGTGAGTGTATAGATAGGTCAGTATGGGTCTGTATGTGAGTGGATAGATGGGTCAGTATGGGTCTGTATGTGAGTGGATAGATAGGTCAGTATGGGTCTGTATGTGAGTGGATAGATAGGTCAGTATGGGTCTGTATGTGAGTGTATAGATGGGTCAGTATGGGTCTGTATGTGAGTGGATAGATAGGTCAGTATGGGTCTGTATGTGAGTGGATAGATAGGTCAGTATGGGTCTGTATGTGAGTTTATAGATAGGTCAGTATGGGTCTGTATGTGAGTGTATAGATAGGTCAGTATGGGTCTGTATGTGAGTGGATAGATAGGTCAGTATGGGTCTGTATGTGAGTGTATAGATAGGTCAGTATGGGTCTGTATGTGAGTGTATAGATAGGTAAGTATGGGTCTGTATATGAGTGTATAGATAGGTAAGTATGGGTCTGTATGTGAGTGGATAGATAGGTCAGTATGGGTCTGTATGTGAGTGGATAGATAGGTCAGTGTGGGTCTGTATGTGAGTGGATAGATAGGTCAGTGTGGGTCTGTATGTGAGTGTATAGATAGGTCAGTGTGGGTCTGTATGTGAGTGTATAGATAGGTCAGTATGGGTCTGTATGTGAGTGTATAGATAGGTCAGTGTGGGTCTGTATGTGAGTGTATAGATAGGTCAGTATGGGTCTGTATGTGAGTGGATAGATAGGTCAGTATGGGTCTGTATGTGAGTGTATAGATAGGTCAGTATGGGTCTGTGTGTGAGTGGATAGATAGATCAGTGTGGGTCTGTATGTGAGTGTATAGATAGGTCAGTATGGGTCTGTATGTGAGTGTATAGATAGGTCAGTGTGGGTCTGTATGTGAGTGTATAGATAGGTCAGTATGGGTCTGTATGTGAGTGTATAGATAGGTCAGTATGGGTCTGTGTGTGAGTGGATAGATAGATCAGTGTGGGTCTGTATGTGAGTGTATAGATAGGTCAGTATGGGTCTGTATGTGAGTGTATAGATAGGTCAGTATGGGTCTGTATGTGAGTGTATAGATAGGTCAGTGTGGGTCTGTATGTGAGTGGATAGATAGGTCAGTATGGGTCTGTATGTGAGTGTATAGATAGGTCAGTATGGGTCTGTGTGTGAGTGGATAGATAGATCAGTGTGGGTCTGTATGTGAGTGTATAGATAGGTCAGTATGGGTCTGTATGTGAGTGTATAGATAGGTCAGTATGGGTCTGTATGTGAGTGTATAGATAGGTCAGTATGGGTCTGTATGTGAGTGTATAGATAGATCAGTGTGGGTCTGTGTGTGAGTGTATAGATGGGTCAGTATGGGTCTGTGTGTGAGTGTATAGATGGGTCAGTATGGGTCTGTATGTGAGTGTATAGATAGATCAGTATGGGTCTGTATGTGAGTGTATAGATAGGTCAGTATGGGTCTGTATGTGAGTATATAGATAGGTCAGTATGGGTCTGTATGTGAGTGTATAGATAGGTCAGTGTGGGTCTGTATGTGAGTGTATAGATAGGTCAGTATGGGTCTGTATGTGAGTGGATAGATAGGTCAGTATGGGTCTGTATGTGAGTGTATAGATAGGTCAGTATGGGTCTGTGTGTGAGTGGATAGATAGGTCAGTATGGGTCTGTATGTGAGTGGATCGATAGGTCAGTATGGGTCTGTATGTGAGTGTATAGATGGGTCAGTGTGGGTCTGTATGTGAGTGGATCGATAGGTCAGTATGGGTCTGTATGTGAGTGTATAGATGGGTCAGTGTGGGTCTGTATGTGAGTGGATCGATAGGTCAGTATGGGTCTGTATGTGAGTGTATAGATGGGTCAGTGTGGGTCTGTATGTGAGTGGATAGATAGGTCAGTATGGGTCTGTATGTGAGTGTATAGATGGGTCAGTATGGGTCTGTATGTGAGTGGATAGATAGGTCAGTATGGGTCTGTATGTGAGTGTATAGATGGGTCAGTATGGGTCTGTATGTGAGTTTATAGATAGGTCAGTATGGGTCTGTATGTGAGTGGATAGATAGGTCAGTATGGGTCTGTATGTGAGTGGATAGATAGGTCAGTGTGGGGCTGTATGTGAGTGTATAGATAGGTCAGTATGGGTCTGTATGTGAGTGGATAGATAGGTCAGTATGGGTCTGTATGTGAGTGTATAGATAGGTCAGTATGGGTCTGTATGTGAGTGTATAGATAGGTAAGTATGGGTCTGTATATAAGTGTATAGATAGGTAAGTATGGGTCTGTATGTGAGTGGATAGATAGGTCAGTATGGGTCTGTATGTGAGTGGATAGATAGGTCAGTGTGGGTCTGTATGTGAGTGGATAGATAGGTCAGTGTGGGTCTGTATGTGAGTGTATAGATAGGTCAGTATGGGTCTGTATGTGAGTGGATAAATAGGTCAGTATGGGTCTGTATGTGAGTGGATAGATAGGTCAGTATGGGTCTGTATGTGAGTGGATAGATAGGTCAGTATGGGTCTGTATGTGAGTGGATAGATAGGTCAGTGTGGGTCTGTATGTGAGTGGATAGATAGGTCAGTATGGGTCTGTATGTGAGTGGATAGATAGGTCAGTGTGGGTCTGTATGTGAGTGGATAGATAGGTCAGTATGGGTCTGTATGTGAGTGGATAGATAGGTCAGTGTGGGTCTGTATGTGAGTGGATAGATAGGTCAGTATGGGTCTGTATGTGAGTGGATAGATAGGTCAGTATGGGTCTGTATGTGAGTGGATAGATAGGTCAGTGTGGGTCTGTATGTGAGTGTATAGATAGGTCAGTATGGGTCTGTATGTGAGTATATAGATAGGTCAGTATGGGTCTGTATGTGAGTGTATAGATAGGTCAGTATGGGTCTGTATGTGAGTGGATAGATAGGTCAGTATGGGTCTGTATGTGAGTGGATAGATAGGTCAGTATGGGTCTGTATGTGAGTGTATAGATAGTTCAGTATGGGTCTGTATGTGAGTGTATAGATAGGTCAGTATGGGTCTGTATGTGAGTGTATAGATAGGTCAGCATGGGTCTGTATGTGAGTGGATAGATAGGTCAGTATGGGTCTGTATGTGAGTGGATAGATAGGTCAGTATGGGTCTGTATGTGAGTGGATAGATAGGTCAGTGTGGGTCTGTATGTGAGTGTATAGATAGGTCAGTGTGGGTCTGTATGTGAGTGGATAGATAGGTCAGTGTGGGTCTGTATGTGAGTGTATAGATAGGTCAGTGTGGGTCTGTATGTGAGTGGATAGATAGGTCAGTATGGGTCTGTATGTGAGTGGATAGATAGGTCAGTATGGGTCTGTATGTGGGTGTATAGATAGGTCAGTATGGGTTTATGTATGTGAATAATTTGGAGAGCTGCTAACAAAAAACTAAACAATTCAAAAACCACAAATAATAATATGAAGACTAATTGCATATTGTCTCAAAATAGTACTCTTTACATCATGCTAAAAGTTGATTCACAGCTGAACAAACCCTTTAATAATTCAGCTTTCAGTCAGATTAAGGCCTGTCTCCTGGTTGCGTCCCTCACATGTCAGATCTTTCTTATTTAAATTGGTGCAGATTTTCCTAGCGCCCCAGCACTGTGCTGTATCTTACACATGAGGGGTAATGTACTGACAGCAGGGCAAGGTGCAAAGTACAAAAAAATCAGACAAAATCCTCCATTTTTCCCTGCCCCACTGTCAGTTCCTTTGGCCACAGGGACCCGTGTTCCCCACTTGAATATAGCACTGCTTGCCTTTAGAGTGCAGCATGGCCTGGGCAGCAAATGCTTCTTTCATGGGCACTAAGGGGTGCACTTATAAAAAATAAAGACCAGCTGCAAACTGCCACAGTGTCCATTCCATTAGAATGTAATTTTATGGTGTACTACCCCTTTAAAATTAGATGGTATTTGCTGCAACTGTAAGCGCTGGATCTGTTACCCTGGAACTCAGGTAATGTGAAACGCAAAATGCAACCATTGTTTTCTATTGTCATTGCAGATGTATTATTATCAGCATGTGAGTGGCCTGGAATGTGTTAGTGCCAAACCAGAGTGTTCAGTAGTCACAATACACTAGTACACTAACTTGACGCCTACATTTGCAGCCCTTGTAGAGCACGAGGCAGAGAATTGTTGTTTCCAATTGCGACTCTGAAATACTCGTGTTTTTCTTCTCTGTTTCCTTAGTGAGTCACGGTGACATCTTGTGAGTCACACTGCCGCACCGTATCTCTGTGGTATGGAACAGGATATGGTGCCATCCCTTTGCCTTTCCCATTGACCAGTACAAATGTGGGGGATGAGAGATTACAGACCACTGCTTTTCTATATATATTTATATATCACACAGGCACTTAAATGTTGCTGATCTATAACTCTCAGCAGCCCCTTAAAGCCATAGGCTCATGTACCCAGAGGCAGTGTCTGTATAATTGCTGGTTCTAACTGGTCAAAGCTGTATTTTCCAGCAAGGGCCACCCAAGGCCTGGCCAGTAAAAATGATGCCTGATGCCGATGTTATCAATAGGGGAAAAATGAAAATATAGGAAAGCTGGTATTTTTTTTCCATAAAAGGTGGCAACTGGCAACTGGACACGTGCCTAGGGCAGCAGCTTTATGGGGCGGCCTGCAATTTTTTAAGAAAACATCTCCACTAATTATACCAGCCTTTTATTAGGAATATTTGTTACTTTAGAAAACGAATGTAAAAGAAGGAAATGAAAATATTCTTCAGATGAATAAAATGAGCGCTTTATCATTTGCTTCTGCCAAACATTATACTAGATACAAACGATGGTGGGCCCCTTGTCCTGGCCCTTTTGCAGGTTTATTTAAAAGGTACAATAGGCAGGCCCTAGCCTAGGGCAAAACAATCAAATTAAAATGGTGGGCATAGGTTCTGTCGGTTTGGGGACTGCATCAACAAGCCGGAAACCAAAAATCAAAGCTGCCCGATCGAGATCTGGCCAATTTCAGACCTGATGTCAGTCTGGAAGGTCTGTTGGTGGTGCCCATACACAGGCACATATGGCCACCCTTAGGCTGTACCACTTAGCAAATGAGGGTTTGGATTCAATCTAGCAGTTGCTAAATCTTTTGTGGATTTTTATTTTAGTTTTTGGCCAAAAGGTAAATTTGGTGCATCCCTTTAAGTAATGGCAGCTTCACAGAAAGTAGGGGGAAATTACTGATACATTCCTCTCTAAGATTAGTGGCCTCTTACAGGAGTCTTACAGCTGACTGCCTTGGGCATAAAGGAGATCCAATCTCTGGCATTGCCACATGTGTATATAAAACCAAGGTATGTGCCAATCCTTCTGCTTTTATTCAGCAGGCTGGAATCCCCAGTTCTTCTTTCAGCTTCTGGTTTCCTAGTCAGTAGCCAAGGCTGGACTCTATGGGATAATATGAGCATGGAAAGGATAGGACACGTCTGCAGCCACAGCAGGCAAAAACATTAAGACCTTAATTGCATGCAGAAGTGAAAGCGGGTACCTGATCCTGGCCCGGGGAAGCCAGGTCTAAGTTGTTCTGTACTAAGCAAGTGCTGTATTTTTATATATTTATGTTCTTATACATTAGTGCTGGTGTTAGAGAAATGAAAATCATTATTTTCTTTGCTGCCTGACCCTGTCACAGAAAAGTGTAACCATTTCTCCACCACTGGGGGAAGCTGATGATCACCACCAAACAATGATCATTTAATGAACAGTGACCCTCTCTCATAGCCAGTGCCTGCCATAGACAGAAGTAGACCCCATTCTCTGGGACAACTAAGGGCAAGGGGACAGGTACAGCTTCAATGCCAGGGATAAACCACAGGTGAGCACCTCTGCTATCTGGTGTAATAATTGGCCCTAGGTGTGTGCCGAACTGGGTGTCAGTGGCTATATGACCTAAGGCTGATGCCACACGTGGCGTTTTTACGCTGCGCATTTTCTAATTCTCTCGGCTGAAAAACGCACGATATCATCATCCATAGAAATAACTTGAAAAGACTTGAAGCAAACCACACAATGCGTAAATACGCTAGAAAACGCCTTACCACGGATTTTTCAAGCGTTTGCCGAAATACGCCAGTATTTGCACAGCAAGCTATTCCTATGTATACACAAAGGCAGCTGCCAGACCTAGCGGAAATACGCAGCGTTTTTTACTATTTCGCACTATTAGCACCATGGATTTGCTACGTCACCAGTACAAGGCTGAAAAACGCCATAGTCAGGGGCTGTGTGGCTTGTGCAGCGTTTTTAGGCTGAGAAAATACGCAGTGTAAAAACGCCACATGTGGCATCAGCCTAAGGGGCCCACATAGGCACAAAGAACTTTTTTATGTGTTCTATCTATCATTGTGTCTCAGTTGCGTTCAGTTGTTCAGTGTGGTGCCATGGAATAAAAAAGCCAGGCATGGTATTATGCATGAATAAACGCCCGTGTTATAGTGCCCAACACCATCGTGACATGCCACCAGGTCAGGACTGGCATTTAAAACAGGCTCTGTCATTTCAAGTAAACAGAGGCCCAAACAGCTCCCCACAGGCCAAATAAATAGTGACTGTCTATGGCATCTTACAGCAGCCCCCAAACATTTGCCAGAACACACGGATTGCCAGTCCTGGCCTGCATGCCACCCTACTGGTACTACAAGTAGCTGTGTCCTAATAATAGGCACTTCTAGTGGAAACTGAATGCTCCCATGTGTATGAATTTACCAGTCCTTGCCCATCTGCACTATTTTTCTGAGACTGTTTATCCTTCTCAAAGTATTTCCTTCCTTCCTTCAGATTCAGTCCCCTTGGCTCCCTGGAGGCTTGGGGGGTCGGAGGGGGTGGGGGGGTTTAAATGATAGACTGGCCACAAATCATACACTCCTGCAACAGAGGGACAGATAAAAGCTTCCTCTCTCGTTGCTTCCAGGCTCACCAAAGATGTGAGCAGCAATGGTAATCTCCAACAACAGTGCTCTCCATTGTTCCGCAGATCTGGGAAATAAGCCTTGATTTCTGCTAGCTACATTAACTGCCTATTAAGTAAGCCACAGCTGCTGTGTATCAGTTTCCCTGCAAGCTCTTGGATGCACGGCTATTCCCACATGAGATCCACACGCAGTGTAACATCTATTTAACCTCCTATGCTTATGGCAAATACAAATGTGCTGAACAAATAGCAGCACCAATGCTACACTGGCAGTTTCGGCACTCACGTATTCACTCATGGTGCACTTTGTAAAAGCAGCTGAGCATTATATTCTCTCTCTATAAATAGGAATGTTGCTGGGCATGTAAGGTACCAGGGCTGGTTTGGAAGTAGGGTAGATGTGATATACCGCTATTTTAGGGACAATGTTGGAGTTGAGAGGAAAGGAGAGTCACTCTGCCTTAGAAGATTTACATTACTAAGACTTGTTTGGTGTTTGTTCTATGGAAGATGTTAGAGATTGCAATTTCCTAGGGTATAAGATCCATTGCCTGCAGAACAGCTTGATGCTATCTAATGTTGGACTGCTCTCTATACTTACTAAAATCTACTCAAAAGAAAAAAGGATCAGTGCAATGTAAGGCTACCCACCCATCTGTTGTAAATCTAGGCCTATTTCTCTGAAAAGTTCATAACAGCAGTTATATTATTCAACAACAGATGGAGGGGGACAGAGAGGGGGCTCTGGGCATAAATACTAACTTGTCCCAATGCAGTTACTAGTATCAGCCAATCGGCAATATATTTTGATCAGTCTACTACATGTTAGAATACAATTGGCTACTACAGGCAACTGCTATGTATGGGATGCATCTCAAATGTCTGGGAAGTGTTGCCAAACTAGTTCTCATATATAATACAAGTAGTTGGTGATCTGTGTGTATAGGGGTTTAATGCATCCCCTGTTGTGAAATAGGACATCTCTGTAGATTTCACCAAGCAGTTCCATTGCCATGTAAAAGGGACTGAGTGCTTTTATACACAACATGGAATTAGGGCTGCCACCTAGAGTTATTTGACCTGCCTAGCCGGTAAATCAGCAGCTAGAGCCGGGGTTGGTATCACAAAGTTAACAAGCAATGTAGTTTCTGGTCCTCGTTTACAACCACAGGCCACCTTTGCTCTGCCTATAACCCCACCTATTTCTCTACTCTCCAGCTCACCTATTTCCCTGCCCCTTATGTCATAGCCCTGCCCCATGTCACATGATGTCATAACCCAGCCCCCAATCTAAAGGCCGGTATTATTGATGGAAAGGGGGTATATTATTTTTACACAGGTTTCAGTCATGTGGGAATCATGGCATCAATAAGCTATGATTATAACTGATGGCCTCGCTAAGCACCACAAGGGTTTATTTCACAGCTTGTTCAAAGCTCTTTTGTAATATATATGTGCAGTCACATATGGGTAGCACAGTTCTCGGGTCTCAGGTTGAGTTCTGACCAGGACACCATCTGCAGGAAGTTTTTCACTTACTCTCTAAACACATTAGTAGGTTATCTGGCACCACAGTGTGTGTTCATTATCATTATTACATTTGTAGAGCACCAACATAGTCCACAGCACTGTACATAAGAGTCCAACAACCAGAGAAACAAAGGCTGTGCCCACCAGAGCTTCTCTGTAAGTTCCACATGGGTAGGGCAATATGGAAACAATGAACACACTTGTAATCTCCAGTTATGTTGAGGATATATGCAAATAACTGATAGTAATATTTATCAGTATGTAGGGACCCCAAAGAGTTGGGCCCCTTAGGTTGGGTTCCCCTTTTAACAGGCACCAGAGGGTGGCCTTCTGGATTTGGACACCTAAAGGTGGTCCTAGATGTTTATGTGCTAAAAGGGAGTTTCCCTGTTGTTCAGCAGCAACCACTAGGTGGCAATGTGCTGCAATATAAAAATGGATGACACCCATTTTGTGAAGGTCTTAGTCCTGGGACTGCCTCTGTAAAGAGGCATAGAACAGGCTTGTGTTCTAGTACAGGAGGTACTGTAGGTCACTCTAGGAGTGACAGGCAGTCTAGAGAGAACGGGCAGAGATAGCCCCAACAGGAGAAAAAGGGGTTAAGACCCCCAGCACTCATGGCTGGAGTTCAGGTCCTGTAGTGTGTAGTAAGAGGAGCTAAGTCAGCACCTGGGAGTGTTCCCAGTGAAGGGGCCCTACGCGTGGACCGGGGTGAGTTCCTAGGTGGGATCATCCGGCGGGAGCACCGGGGGTAGCCCAAAGAGAGAGAGTGTGACTTCTGTGAGCCATCTGTGTGACATCCTCTGAATGTTCTGCCTGCATCAATCAATAAAGCAAGTTCATCTATGAAGGTTCACCATTTTAACCGGTGTCTTGGCTGTTCATATACTGAGGATACTCAACTGCCTGGTAAGCAGTTACCCCAAGGGAAGGGCAAGGTACTAAGAGTTGCTGGGAGTCCGGGTCCAAGGAGGACCTCATAGAGTTTTCCCAGGGAAGAGACATATAGTTCTACCTATACCTACCCTGGGGGAGGCACGCCATTCATTTATATCATACCTGTCCCCTATAATAAGCGGGGGCTCATGGCTCCTGTAGCGCCACACGCAGGTGATTTGCGTGTTACAAGTACAATAGTAGCCAAAATAGGGTTACAAGTATATTTAGCAGGGTATATGGTCTTATATGGCCTAGGAAGAACGTGAAGCAGAAAGAACAAGAAATCCCCTGTAACGTTACAGGGTAACGTTTCTGGTTATCATTGAAAGTTATATTTATTCTTGGGTGTTAGTGGGGAGGCCTAGGGTACGTGCCTCTCTGCCCTACAATACTACCGACAAGTGATTTCTATTAACTGCTTCAGTGTCAAAGGCAATATTACTAAGACATTCCAGCACTCTGCACATCTGTATCTTCTGCACATAAGGAGAAATTATCTGGCCGAGCAATGTATAGTAGCCACTTCTAAAATGAAGTGTCACGACAGCATCAATAACAGCTTGGGTGGGGGGCTCTCTTACTTTCCTATATGCAGAGTTTTTGTTTTTTATTACTGATGTAACATAGTAAGTTAGTTTGAAGAAAGACATGTCCATGAAGTTCAGCTGTATATGTCTATATGAAACCTGCCTAACTGCTAGTTGATCTGATCAAGAGAATCCAGAGCAAAAACCCCTTCTGGAGTCTGTCCAATTTGCCTCAGAGGGGGATGTACATGCTCACAGCTGGACTAGATAGGAAAGGAGTGGCAATCTTTTTTTTGCAGTCCACGTTCAGACGCTTGCCCAGGTTTAGTGTCACGTCACCCATCTGTATCACATTATCATGAACGCTCCTGTTTGATCTGGGTTGGCAAATGCCCCAGGTCTTGGTCCGAGTGGAAATAACGCAAAAAAATTGCAATGACACAACTGAATTATCACAGTTGGTGAAACCTGGCACACAGACATGGACTGACAATCTGTGGGTTCTGGCAAATGCCAGAGGGGCTGCTGTAAGATGCCATAGACACTCACTATTTAGGGCTCTGGCACATGGGGAGAAATCACGGAAGTTTCCTCTCAAGGCAACTGCGTATGCCATCCCACCGGCGATTTACATTTTCGCCGGTGGGATGGCATTTCAGGGAGATTAGTCGCCCGCGAACAGGGAGATTTGTCGCGGGCGACTAATCTCCCTGTGTGCCAGAGCCCTTAATGGGCTGGTGGGGGGGCTGTTTGCCAGGTCCTATTTTGACTCCCAGTCCTGACCTGCTGGCACACACAGAGACTGGAGAACCAGGTACAGATATATTTTATCTGATGACATACAATAGTGCTTTCTTTGTCCTTTAAACTCCATGCATATTTATAAATCAGCACAACTGAATATCAATTAATTTCCTGATCATATACAAACTTATAAGGCTAGAGTATTAAGCTGCATGTCTTATCTAAGTTTGCATCAGTGGCATATGGAGTTCTTTATGAGTGATGTTTAAAGGATGCATGCTGGGAAATAATGTAGAACTATGGGAACTAAATGTATCCTTAGCCAATGAGTTCCTTTGTATTGCTCTTTATAAACACATATATACACATCTCTATATAGCATGTGCTCCTGTTGCAGCTTTGTTCTGGTTTACTGGACTGGGGAAAACGATTACTACATAAACCTGTATTTTTTAAGCAACAAATTTCAAACTTTTTTCAAGCACTATATTCATAAAAGCTTAGGAAATGTTATATTACAGCCCAGATTTGCTTCTAATCCCCCCATACAGTAGCCAACAATCTGGAAGGCTGCTACACAATGATATTCTCTCTGACTCCATAACCAGCACCTCCAACCATGAACCCTTGATCCAACTGGTTCATTTGAAGCGTCTCCTGCTAAGAAGGGTCCTTTGTAAAGTGACATTATTTGTTGTCATTTGAGGTATTTTCTGTTTAGCAGTAGGATATATAGTGAATAAAGGACCCCCTATTGTAAAACATAGGAATAATTGAAGCCACCGAGGAGTTCCATGACCATATAAACTCCAAGGTGACTTCTAATATTCTCATATTTTACAACAGGAATTACTTTATTTAATATAATATAGACGTTTTAGTGAGTCATGTGAAATTACATCAATAAGCACTGCTTATAAGGATATCATTTACAGTTTGGTTCCATAGGGAAATTACCAAACTGTATATTATATATACAGGTATAGGACCCGTTATCCACAATGCTCGGGACCAAGGGTATTCCGGATAAGGGGTCTTTCTGTAATTTGGATCTCCATACCTAAGTCTACTAAAGAATCAATAAAACATTAATTAAACCCTATGGGGTTGTTTTGCCTCCAATAAGGATTATTTATATCTTAGTTGGGATCAATTACAAGGTACTGTTTTATTACTACAGAGAAAAAGGGAATCATTTTTAATTCTGAATTATTTGATTAAAATGGTGTCTATGGGAGACAGGCATTCCGTAATTTGGATCTTTCTGGATAATGGGTTTCTGGATAAGGGATCCCATACCTGTATATATATTAATCTAAGGAAAGTTTATTTTTTCACCTGTTCTAGTGTATAGTCCTGTAGATGTATGGCTTTAGGGCAGTATGCTCTATTTCTACGGAATAAGGCCAAGTTTAGACTTGGGATGTCAAAGATCAGGATGTTGCTTGTTTAATGTGGATTTCTGGGCCCCATAGATGGGAACATGCAGAATGTGGAGAGAAGGCAGGACTGGAGTAGTAGTTATTATTTTATAAATGTGGGAATGGAGGCAAATTAATTGTATTCTATTTTAATGGACACATTGATGGACTTATCACTTCAAATCAAATCACAGAGAACTGGTGAAAAAATTAAACAAGCACAGGAATCAAGAGTCCTTTCTAAATGTTGAGTTAGTTACTACTCTAGTAGAGAGTATGGTATAGAACTGAAACCCACTTGTTTCTTGGACACTAGCACAACTGGCACAGGCATTGTTTCGATCTCTTATGGATCCTGTTGTGTTCCCTATTACCAATTAACCTAAGAATGGAACACAGCAGAAGTATCCGTGCTGCTATGAGCAGAAATGCAGTCAAATGCTGGGAACATCAGCCTTACACATTCTGTGCCATCTGCCCATTATCCTCCCATGTCAAAATATTCTCTGTCTCATCTGTCTGTCTATAATCTCTCTCCCTGTCACTCTATATATAACTCTAACACACACTTTTAGATCCCTGCCATTGAGAGTGATGCAGGGGCCGGAGCAGAAGGAGTTAATAGCAGCAATTAAAACATATGACACTCCACCTCTGCATTTCATGGAAAACATGTTCGCATGAAATATAGTCAGCCCACAGAAATCCTACAGACAGGAGAAGCTTCAGCCAAATACACCTACGAGAGGCAGCTGCTGCCGTCTTTTTAGAGAGCTGAGAGCACAGAGGAGCTGCGAGTAGGGGCATATGGCCTCATGAAACGAGAAGGAGGAAATAAAAGGGTAATGGGGGGGGCAACTTAATGGAAAAAAGCAAAACAAGATGTCCCTGAGCCAGGAGCAGGGGGAAAGGGCAGGAAGCACGACAGGTGCGGGAGACAGGACGTTTATAACAGAGGCAGGAAGGATGCTGGGAAGATCCAGCAGTCAGGAAGTGAGCAGGAAGCCATGAGAGGAAGCCATTTCTAGTGCTGTCTCTATTGGTGACAGGATGATTCCTTCTCATGTTCATAGCTTCTGCGTAATAGTTCTTGGCAGCCATGGTACCTGGTGGCTGAAAGGTTCCCTGAAGTGTATCACAGCCCTATTACCCTTGGTCTGGCCAAAGGCAACCTGAGCCCCGGCCATTGTACAATCCATGAGAATTTGCCTCCCTGCCCTAAACAATCTAAATGTAGAAGCTGATATCATTGGGACTGTGTGTGGGAAGCATGCTAAGCAATTGGTTTCTGTTATTCTTATCAGCCCCCGGCCCACTCCAAATCATCTCACTCATCCCCAGGCAGAAGCAAAGCACACAATGTGCTCAATGGTTTTGTGCCCATGAAAGAGTTAATGGATTTATTTCAGGTTCCCCTGTGCTCTAAAGTTAGATGGTCCTTATATGATCTTAGAGATGGTATTTTAATTTTAAATAAAGAGCATAATGTAAGAGAAAATGGGTTTTCTCCCCCCCCCCCCCTTTATCAGTAATTGAGAATACAGCTGAAGAGTTAATATTCACTTATTTACCAGCGCAGTTGCCCCAAACCTATCTCTGTACCTCTCCCAATAGGGTTTGCTGTTAGTATAACTGAAATACTAAAATGTGAATATGTAACCCTTATTGCCTAACCCAGGACTAGATCACCAGGTACATTCAGACTCTCTTCTTTTGTTGGGTCCCTGCTACATTGTGTGGAGGAAAGGGTTGGAGTAGGACAACTACACTTCTCTGCTGCACACCAGAGGTTCTCGTGGCAAATTACCTGTCAGTTGATGTAGATAAACTGCAACAATAAGTATAGCATGACACTTGCACCACTGTGGAGATATTCTGGCATGTTTTAAAATACGCCTTTAGGACTACCACTTAGTGCCCTAGATCCCCTCCAGTGGAAATGTCCAGGGAGTAAATACTAAGCCTAAATTCCTTTTCTCACAGTGGTCCATTCCCTTTAAGGCCAGTATTGCCTTGGAAGAACTACCTCCAGCTATCAATCCTCTTACTAGGAACCTCTGTCTAAACCATATTCCCACAGTGTCTATAGCAGAGCTACTTCTGTTGCTGTCTAAGCACCTCGCTCATGGGGTCCTTGTTCTCTAAAAGGGGTGTCCCTTTAGGGTACACGATTTATAAGGGGCTGTGTTGTCCCAGGCTTCCCACGAGGCATCAGAAGATGGAGGCTAAAGAGGACGAACAAAGTGCTCCCACTTACTATTAGTAAGCAAACTCCAAGTGGTCTGGGCCACTTTACTAAATGGGCATTTGCCCACGGCCCACTAATTCTGGGGGCACACTAAGGTTGTGTAAAATTTGTAACTTTTGCCAGTCCCTGTCCAGTTTTTTCACCAGTCACTTACCTGATGTCTCTCTCTCTCTCTTGATCAGCCGCCAGCTGCATTCATCACACTCCCTCTACCCTACGCTGTTTTTTGAACTGCCCCACTGTGAGTCGTCAATCACACTTGTTCCAAACACTATGAGATACTGATTGACACATCAGGCCAAGGAACTGTAGGAGGGTGAGAGAGGTGGGTGGTTCTCTTCATATATATATGTATATGTGCTTGTCTTCTTTTGCGTGCACAGAAAGACAAGTGTAATTAACAAGTAAAAGTCAGGCCTAGAATCTTTTTCCCCCAGCCCCGCCTTACCTGCCCGGCCATTCACCATTTCAAGAATAAATCTAGCAGTGCTTCTTCGTCCTGCACTGAGGTTATGGGGTTATGGGGGAGACATGCCTCCCTCTCATTCCCTTACTTTGTGTGTCCATGCTGACTTCTCAGTGCCAGCAGCTGCTCCAAGTCTTCCCCTGACCCAGCAGTAAGTCAGTGTATTTGTGAAATTAAATTTTACCTCTCATTACACTAAATAAGGTAGAAGGATCTTTTATATATCCTCCTCAGGCAGCTAGGACCCCTTGTGTGCCCCCCCCCCCCTGAGAATAGCGCCTCACATTTACTCAAGGGTTTGCGCTCTCCACTTATTGTTGTGCCCAGGCGGCTAGGCCCCCTGAGGCGGTGCTGGTACCAGGACTTCCTAAACTAAAGGAAAAATCTAATAGAGTTCTTTTCAAGTCAGAAGGGGAGTTAACCTTATGGTTCCCTACAAATGCATAATGGTATTACTGCTTCATGGCTTTCCCATGATTCTATAATGGTCTTTCCTCTTATTTAACAAGACTGTACCTTGCCAAAAAGAAGGGATTCAAAAACTACAGGACCTGGAGCAGTAAAAAGGAGCAGTGGCTAAAGGCCACTAAGTGTGAGTTTTGGACGAATTCTTATTTATCTTCTAAAAGTCCAGGTTGAATGTCATTTACGGTGAGATTTGAGGCAAACACTCAATTTATTTACTTATTTACTGTCCGAGATATTCTTAGAACTATGGCGTATATTATGGATAATAAGCCATAATATACATGTGTGCCAGAAACTCTGCATAACAGAAGTTTTTTTTCTGGCACAAGAAATTATCGCTGTTTATCGCTCTTTAGTTAATGGACACCTGTCTTTATATGACTTAGGTCAGGATATTCACCAATGTGTTCTTATATCTGTAACCAACTCTATGATAAGCTCTGCAGATTGATTTCCTTCTGTTACAGAGATCATTTGCACCATGTTAGTGTTTGAGCCCTCCTGAGCCTTACCCATATATACTTTAGGTTACTGTATCAGAGGTTAGAACTTCAAAGGTGAAGGTCCAAACCCTAAGGCCTAGTAACCCAAAAGCAACCAATACAATCATTACTTTTACTTATTTAACTGCAGTGTGCCACTGTATATTACTCACTGATTGCTTTGGGTTACTAGGGAAAAACTGTTACACATGTACAATGTACATAGGGGTTCCATGTCACACAGGTGATTTTCCTTCCCTGGAAGGCCTGCTCAGCTTAGTGGCAACATGTGGAACGGTTTTAAATGTGCTACAGCATCTCCTTCTTAGGCACCAAGGCAAAGTTCATTGTGGGTCTTTCTCTTTCCCAGGGGTCCAAGACCACCATGCAGTAGTCTAATCCGGTGCCATTGTGGGCCTCGTGGGCATTAATGTTACCTGCTGATTGGTTGCTATGGGCTAGAAGACTTTACTCTCTGGTATGACATTATCTGTATTGATACTATTTTGTATACTTATTTTAACTGCAGTTGCCATTTTAAACACAGTATTTTGGAATTGGGCAATAAAACCTCCTTGTGTTGCCTAGGGTTGCCACCTTTTTTGCGTTGTTAATACTGGCCTTCAGGATAGGGCATGAGTAGTGTCAATAGTTGGGGTTGGGGAAATGGGCAGGCTGGGGGCAGAGGCAGGGTTCTAGTTAAAAAGTGGGATGATCATCTTGGAGAGGGTCAGAAGGGAGGGATCCATAGGAACAGTTGCTGCCGGCTAGGCAGGTCAAACACTGGCTGGGTGGCAACCCTAGAGTTGCCCTAAGGAGATATATAGATGACTCTAGTGACCTGCTGGCTTTTTTATAAATAAGTTTTGTAAGGGCAGGCAGTTAACTTAAATCAGCTTCATGTTGCTACATGGCCTATAATTTCCAAGCTGTAAGTTCCTTTCGGTGAGCTACTTTATACCTTCTACCAATGAACTCCTTATTATTCCCTACCTATAAATTGTATCAATACATACTAACAAATTACTATTGATTAAATCCACATGAAAGCAAAGGATTAAAAAATGTTGGCCTTTGACTGTGCCTGCTTTGAAGGAGGCTGCCCTGCAACCAGAAACTATAGGTATATAAAATCATTCCGGGCTTTGGGGTTTAAATGGAGATTAGGTACAACATGGAAGAATGTTCCAGAAATACTAAATACTCCTGGGCATGGAGCAGATGCTGCATAGAGGTCGCCATGCTCTGCCTACTGAGTAGCAGTGGTCTGTATTTTGGGTAATAGGCTATCTAAGGTACAAGTAGCTGACTGCATATTCAAGGGAAACTATACCCCTGAACATTGCAGGTCTTTATAAAAATATATAACATACAACAGTCCATATGTAAAACACTGTTCAAATAAAGTTTTTTTGGTATTATGTCCCATTGGTAAATCCCTTATATAAAAATCTGGTCCACCCTCGGGCTTGTATGAAACACTGTACTCTGTTAAAAAAAAAAAAAATATAGAAACAATTAAAATGAATACACAGTCGATTAATATTTTGGTTGCTGGGGTGAGAGATCCTGACAACCAGATTGCATTGTCAGGTGCAGGTGCAATGGGATCAGAATTGGAAGGCTAATTATTCATAAAAAAATAAATAACGAAGACCAATAAACTATCGAAGTGCTCTCTGCACAGTATTTCGGGGCCGTAAGGAAGGTGTGGCCAGTCATGTTAAAGGGAAACTTAACATTACATACTATTTTAGTATGTTATAGATTGATGCATTTAACACCCTTTTGGTCAGCATTAGTTTGAATGTTTTTTTTTTATTATAAACTTTCTTATTCTGGCTTTTTCCAGCCTGAAGCTAAAATGCTGTCTGGTTGTCAGGGTCTCTGACGCCAGCAAACAAAAACAGCTTGACTGTAAATGTTCTTTTTTATTATTAGTTTTGATTATTTTCTAATTCAACTATTTCAATTCTGATTAACATAATTAAAAAAAAAAAGGTTGTTTTTTCTTTTTAGTTGATCCCCTTACCAGGTGTATCTATAAATAGTGATGAGCGAATCTGTCCCATTCCGCTTTGCCATATATTCACCAAATGGCAAGAAAATTAGCAAAATGGTTAAAAAATTAGCAAAACGCATTTGTCACACGTCTTTTTTTGCCGTGACAAATTTTTCCATGAAAACTTTCACAGAAGTTTTGCAAAACAATTTTTCAATGGCGAAATGCAGAAATTCGCTGTGAATCCATGCCTGGCGAGAAAATTTGCTCATCACTATCTGTAAACCAGGCTGTGGGAATGTGGATATGTGAGTCCCTCTCCTTGCTTCCTCAGGCCATTGTTAAACCCTACTGTGCAGTGCAACAGGAGCAAACCTAATAGTATTCTGCTGCTGCTTCTGCACTGCACCCTCTGGAACCTCACCTAGTGCAAGTGCAGGGTCACACTGAGCCACTGTGATACTATCCTGATGGGCCCAAGCTGCTCAATGTGGCCGCTACATATTTTTTCATGTTCGTGCCGCCCAACCACACTGTCAATGTCATTCTACCCTGCTTGCTATTATTTGTGTAGAGAGGGATTGGCTGCCGCCCACCACAAGGAATTCAAATGTGTGCAACTGTCCCACTGTCATACAGCAGTTATCCCTTCAGTCATCTGTTATTTGTTTATACAGGGGCCACTGAGGTCAGGTTCTCTGGTGGGCTCAAGTTCTCTGGTGGGCTCAAGGTGATCCAATTTTACACTGGGTTCCTTGGTATCAGCCAATGAAAAGACAGTAGGTTACCTTCAAGGTAATTGGGAATAGAGCCCCCTGTATCCCTCAATCAGATGTTGTTATAGCTCTGCGACAGCTGAAGTTCCAAAGTTCACCGTTAGGCTCTTATTAGATGTGTCCATCTTTACCACTGCAGCTCTACACATATCTGGGCAGAACAGGGAACAGTGTGCTTGGTGACATACATAGGAGGAAACTTGCAGTGCAACCTGCCCGATTTAATGCATCTAAATATTACGGTCGTGGGCACCCAGTCCAGCCCTATATATGGGCACGACGAGGAAACGCCGGGACAGCTGAAGCTCTCACTCTTGACAAGCAGAAAAGAAATAGAAATCCTAATTTTGTAGGCAGCCACACCAGGATTTCACAGTTAAATTTGGATCAGAATGCTGATTGAATAGGCAATTAAGATTCTCCAACAAAAATATCACACTCTAGCGAGATGTTTATAAACACGATGCTGCAAATATGGGTGCTGCCTTTCTGAATAGAATGTTTAATCTTTATGGTACCCTGTACTAAAGCTGGCCATACACGCACTAATCTTACAAAGCTTAGTTTCTTAAGACTTTTGGACCGTGTGTGAGCTCCAAATGATTGTATCGCGGCAATCGGTCCTTTGGTCGATCGGACAGGTTAGAGAATTTCAATCTGAATGTTAGTTTTAGATTGTTGCACTTAAATGTACAATCTATATACAAATGTTTAGCGGAAGAGGACTAAAATCTGAATGTGTATGGCCAGCTTCAGACTGGGTGAAAAATTGAATGAGTTTGACAGGGCCATAAAAGCCACAAAGCTGAGATTCTTGGCCAGTAGTGACGTTTTGCGCTCAATCACTATACTTAGAACCTGGATACACTCAGTAACACTCCTAGTGCTCAGTTCGCCCCGATTAATATTGTAGCAAAGAAAGGTGTGGCGCTCCCTGATGGCTGGCCTGTATGGCAGGAAACACAGGCAAATGGCATGGGGCAAGTTCAGCAGTGTATAGGTATGTATGCTTATGAGAGGCTACAAAATGTAACTGGTGCCACTGGAATGAAAGGCATTATTAATCAATAAAATGAGGCATTGTTCATGACCCTTTGGAATTATTGGTCAGTGCAAGTAGATAGAATGAGTTGTGCATGCTGTGCCATAGCCCTTGGGCCACAGGTTTAGCTTATAAAAGTCACATATAACTTCCCAGTGCTGTGAAAATGATTCACAGGTACAGGGGTTCATTGACACTTACCTTCCACTGCATCGACCCTGCCACCTGTCAGCGCGGCTCCAGCAAGAATGAAAAGTCTTCTGGCTCATTGTATTTTATTGCCTCTACCCCATGATTTACTTTTCCATTCTTGGTTTTAGATTTCATCCATCTACTCAGTTTACCTATCGCTAAGGTGTTCTATTTATTAATCCACATCTAATTGGCCTCAGTGGTTATCCATTTGGGTTCTTCCTCTGTAACCTTGCCCTCCTGCCTTTCTATCTGCCCTTTGATTATGAAGTCCATACGATTTTTTTCCCATTGATCAACGCTGTGATGGAATTTCATGGTATCCTTTGACATTAATGCTCCTCGAGTAACCCATGGAAATCACTAGTTTGTGCATTTGCGTGCCCCATTAAGGATATGGGGTTGGTGCTTTCAGGCTCACACCAACTCTACGGTTTCCTCTTTCAGTTAGTTGCTCACTGTAATTATCGGGCACCGGTTTAATGGGAAAACCTACTGCCTTAACACAGCTACCTGGGCATCTCATCCCTTTTAAACTGGACCTAAATTAAATGTACAAATCATATTACTCACTAATAATCCACTGAAGTGCTTGATGCTTGGAAATCAGTATATATTTATAAATTAAGTAGATAAAGCTGCCCCAACTATTAAATGCTAAAAGGATACTAAATTACATCTGTACATAGCACAGAAAAGCTCAGTATGGTCTAGAAAAGACATTACTATACTGACTATAACAAAGGGTTGCCAGCTCATGCCTTTAAAGGAAGAGTAGTAGTAGTAGGAAGTAATTAAAATATAATGTACTGTTGCCCTGCACGGGTGCCTCTGCTTCAGAGTTTTATATAAACAAGCTGCTTTGTGGCCAAGGGGGCAGCCGTATAAAGCTGAAAAAGGAGAGAAGGCACAGGCTCCACAACAGATAACAGATAAAGTCTGTAGGATACAATGGAGTTGCTGCACAGCTTATCTGTTATCTGCTGTGTATCCTGTGCTTGAATGGCTGCCCCCATGGCTACAGTGAAGCTTGTTTATAAAAACTATAGTAGTGTTCCTGAAGCAAAGGCACCAGTTTTCCAACGCAGGACAACACTACATTATATTTCATTCCTTGAAAACAATTTCAGATGTTACTGTTCCTTTAAAGGCAGACAGCAGCATTCAGCAGTTAGATGCATAAAATCCAATGTGGATGCCTGTGCCAGTAGTTTCTTGTGTTTATCCGGCAAGCCGATGGGCGCCTGCTCACAACGACCAGCTGGGGCCTTGCCTGGTGCACTTTCCCCAGTTTGCCCTTTAAAGGGGATGCAAAGGCTAAAAACAATATTGCAAGTACTGTTAGTAAACCTACACAAAGCATCTTTGCAATGTACTTCAATTGGACATGTTGTGTAGTTGCATTTGTGCAGCTGAATTCACTGTTCTCCTCTCCATCCTTTCCTGGCCGGCCCCAAAGGAACAGCGCTGCTCTGCATTCCGAAGGGCAGGGAAGCAGTGCAGGTTGTTTCCCAATGAGCTCAGCCTCAGTGATAAACAAATGAAACAACCCCGCTCTGTTTCCCTGCCCTTCGGAATGCAGAGGAGCGCTGATAGTTTTCTTCCTACTCTGGCTGGCTGGCAAGGGGTTCCTATGCGCAGATTCAGGTGGGAGAGAAGGCGAACAGTGAATTCAGTTACACAAAAATGGTAAACGATTTCTAATTGCAGTATTTTGCAAATATGCTTCTTTTTAGGTTTACAAGCAGTATATGCAATATTGTTTTTAGCCTTAACTTCCCCTTTACCACAGGATATTTGGTTTGGTTCCATGGCACTAGTGCAACGCGTAGGCAGGGGCAGGTGTGCTCAGCAGATGCGGTTGTGCATTTCTCACACTGCTCTAACCTCAGACTCGTCTGTACCACAAGCCGTCCCTCCAGCGAGAGGTCTCTGCCACAAACACTTCTTCACAGGAAACTACCATGTGATAAGCTGGCTTCACGTTTACTTCGTTGTTATCTATAAATGCCCAATATAAACGGTTATTCATTCATACTAGTTGTATACGCGTTGATTTTTAGTGGAAAACTCCTTGGACGTTCCCATCAGAATCATGCTGTTCGAATGTATCAGGCTGCAAGATGTGACGCTCGCTGATTAAAGGGGCAGTATGACAGTAAGTGCTCAGTACAATGGCCAGCACTAGGCTCCCTGCCCTTTCTAGCCATATGAAAGGAACAGTAACACCAAAAATGAAAGTATTTTAATTGAATTCTAATATAAAGTACTGCTGCCCTGCACTTGTAAAACTATGTGTTTGCTTCAGAAATGCTGCTGTGTAGCTACAGGGGCAGCCATTCAAAGGAGAAAAGGTGCAGGTTACATAGCAGATAAGAGCTAAGCTGTGTAGATTCCCATTGTGTTATACAGTGTGTATCTGTTATCTGCTATATAACTTGTGCCTTTTCTCCTTTGAATGGCTGCTGCATGGCTACACAGCAGCTTATTTATATTAACTATACTAGTCTTTCTGAGGCAAACACACAACTTTATATTTAATTACTTTGATACATTTCCATTTTTTGGTGTTACTGTTTCTTTAAGGCTTTG
The DNA here is from genome assembly GCF_000004195.4 of Xenopus tropicalis. Classification (NCBI taxonomy): domain Eukaryota; kingdom Metazoa; phylum Chordata; class Amphibia; order Anura; family Pipidae; genus Xenopus; species Xenopus tropicalis. Next base: position 31,920,838 of record NC_030681.2, on the reverse strand, counting down.
GCCATTGCTAGTCAGAATTAACACAACATTGCTTGATAACAGAGTTACACAGAGCGCTGCCACCCGTGCCACCGGCCTAAGCGTGCCCCCCAAGCCTGTTATCTGCGCATTCACTTGACATTATATCCAGTTACGCCATCACTTCTGCCAACGTCCTGTAATTATGGGCAAGGATCCCCTCCAAAGCAACCAATCTCAGGTAGCGAACGGGGAGTTTTTTCTCTTGAAAATAATGGAATAATTAAATACGACCCTGGTTACAGGTTGTAAATAGAGGCAGCACTCACATTTACCTTCCATTCCTACATTTCGATAATCATGACCAACGCTCAGGATCTGTGTCGATAAGAATTCGCTGAAAGCCAGAGTATTTTTCATATTATATATTTGTATTTACATGGTATGTTCTGGAAAGCAATAACTACATTGATCATACATATTAGAAACAATAAAAAAAGAAGGTAACCAAAATGTACATCATTACACATTTATGTATATTTATTGTTTTGTGTTTTTTTTAGTATTTTTTTTTTCTTTTCCTTTTTTACACAGAGGTAAAAATGCTTATAAAAAATTACTACAACATGGTATACTTTTTTTTTTAGTATACAGGTACATAATGAGTATACGGTTTAGGCACTTTCATTTGTTAATTGGAGCGATAGCTGGAAAACAAAATAGAGGGGGGTTATATGTCCATGACACGGAGAACAAGAGGTTAACGTTCCTTTTACCACAGGTACAAAAATAAAATCTGAAATCAGTTCTCCGGATTGTTAATGTCCGTCACACGGAACGTTTTCTCAGCTGTGGAGCGGGGTTGGGGGACCCGCCGCGAACTATTTACAAGGAGCCCCTTGATAGGACTGTACCAAAGCACATGCTCTGCCCTAAACACATTAGCTATTACCATAAAGGAATAATCCATGGGTGGAGGTGGGGTGCCAATGTGGGGGAATACAATATCTAACGATGAAATGTTTGGGGATGGGGCAGAACTGGTGATGGGAAGTAAAATTGCCAGATACTCTAATGGCCGGCTAAGGCATGCAAGCACTGGATAGCCGGCCATTGCTTTACACTGCCTGGAATAGGAAAAGCAGTAAGTAGCGCTGGGTGCCCCACTGCATGCTGGGGTAGCCGGACTACTACTTATGGCCTCTGAAGTCATGTGGGAGGGACCCATGGATGCCTCTGGCTTGCCATTACTGAGTAATGTGATCAAAAAGCTTCCTGCTGAGGGTTAAAACTTGCTTAGTGTTTGCCCATTAAAATAGCATTCTATATGTTAGGGTAGAATTAAAAAAAACAAACAAAAAACACCAACCACAGTGGATTAATCTTCCACTGATTTTGTTCTTCTATCCACATAGGCATTATTGAGCTGCCATACTGTTTAATGGCTGATGCATCACCTTTCTGTCACAAAGAAGTGGTTCTGTTATGCAGATTATTGCAGAAATTATCAGCTGAGGCAAGCGATGTGGCAGATCCCATTGTATGAATGCAAAGAGAAATATATGCAGAGAATACTATACTATCTTATAATTCAACATTGGTTGAAGGGAATATAAATGGAATATAACAGGGGGTAGCTAGAGGTTTGTAAGAGGGGGAAAACCACATGGAAGTTAGGAGGTTACAAGAATGGGCATTGGGGTATAGGAGGGTACAAGGTTGGGCATGGGGGTATAGGAGGGTACAAGGTTGGGCATGGGGGTGTAGGAGGGTACGAGGATGGGCATGGGGGTATAGGAGGGTACGAGGATGGGCATGGGGGTATAGGAGGGTACGAGGATGGGCATGGGGGTATAGGAGGGTACGAGGATGGGCATGGGGGTATAGGAGGGTACGAGGATGGGCATGGGGGTGTAAGAGCCATGTCCAAGCCTGGATATCAGGCAGACACTGAGGGATAATTCTGGCAGGACAAGAGCACTCAAATCAATAAGTAAGTGCTTCTACTACTGCCCAACATGGGTGCTGCAGATACAGTCTCTCTAAGTGCCTCTGTTCAGCCACTACCCCTCCAGTCAGCACACATTCCTGTGCCAGTGCAATAGAAATTGGCCAAGCAGTGTGGGTATGTGCCAGTCTGTCAGTGTGCCCTCCTATATTAACCGCTCACTAACACAATCCCATATATTAAATGCAATGTATATTTTCTATACATTTCAGATTGCCTTTCTTTTATCGTTCTTATATATACACGTCAGGGCCATGGGTGTGCACAAGCCACATTTGTCTTGGTGCTCAGAAGAGTAGAAGCTGCCATAATGTTTGCGTCGGTATAAGGTTCATGCTCATATCAGCTCTAATCATCTGACTCAAGGTACATAAATGAAAGGCACCTAAGGAAATACATTCCATGTGGGAAATATATCCTATAATGTCAGTTTGCTCTTCTCCTTCCAATAGTGGAGCTGCTGCATTCTAAAAATTCTCAGGTTTTTAACTGCCAATGCAAGCAATATTGCACCTTCCACTTATATGAATACATGCATGAATATTCTGTACACACATGGAGTCATGTTTACCTATTTTACTACAGGAGGCAGGATAAATAAATGAATTTGAAATAGAAGATGCAGTGTGCTGCCATTCCATGGTACTGTGCATGATGTCAAGGAAGGGGTATTTGTAGGGACATGGGACCACAATGTTCTTGTCTACTAAACTGCCCCAAAGCAGCACCAAGCCCAGGGTACTTGCTGTTTCTGATACACGACTGAGACTTAGGCGCCTGAGAGCTGGTTTGTTACTCTGGGTTACACACTGGGTTGAAGTGGCAAGATTAGGGTGACCAGATCACTTGAAAATTCAGAGACACATCTATAAAATCCAGCTAGAAGGGCTATAGCGATTGCAATTAAATGTAAATGCAATGAGTGCAGCCCTACAGAATGCATTTATTAGAGCTGTCCCTGAATTTTCAAGTCACCTGGTCACCATAAGCACAATCCTTTAGTAGGCTGGAGTACTGACACATTTGCACACCAACCCAACAACCTCTAAAAGGATCTCACCACCCCCAGTGTAAGTCTCCTGAGCACTAAGACCCTAAAGTTCTGCTGCGTTTTGTGCTGTTCCTAGCATTACTGACACATTTCTTTCTATTTTCATAGTCAGTGTCACTTTATCCTGGGTTCTTCCCTTATTTCTATTTTTTATTACTCATCATCAAGACTTTTTGCAAATCTTACATTTCCAAACTGCATACTATTATCTCCCTACTATACCTGCTATCCCACTGCAACAGTCCCTTCCCAGAGGCTATTATCCCCCCACTGCTACTATAGGCACCATCTCGCCCTACTATACCTGCTATCCCACAGCTCCAGTCCCTTCCCAGAGGCTATTATCCCACTGCTACTATAGGCACCATCTCTCCCTACTATACCTGCTATCCCACAGCCACAGTCCCTTCCCAGAGGCTATTATCCCCCCACTACTACTATAGGCACCATCTCTCCCTACTATACCTGCTATCCCACTGCAACAGTCCCTTCCCAGTGGCTGTTATCCCACTGCTACTATAGGCACCATCTCTCCCTACTATACCTGCTATCCCACAGCCCCAGTGCCTTCCCAGAGGCTATTATCCCACTGCTACTATAGGCACCATCTCTCCCTACTATACCTGCTATCCCACTGCAACAGTCCCTTCCCAGTGGCTGTTATCCCACTGCTACTATAGGCACCATCTCTCCCTACTATACCTGCTATCCCACAGCCCCAGTGCCTTCCCAGAGGCTATTATCCCACTGCTACTATAGGCACCATCTCTCCCTACTATACCTGCTATCCCACAGCCCCAGTGCCTTCCCAGAGGCTATTATCCCCCCACTGCTACTATAGGCACCATCTCTCCCTACTATACCTGTCATCCCACAGCCCCAGTCCCTTCCCAGAGGCTATTATCCCACTGCTACTATAGGCACCATCTCTCCCTACTATACCTGCTATCCCACAGCCCCAGTCCCTTCCCAGAGGCTATTATCCCCCCCACTGCTACTATAGGCACCATCAATCCCTACTATACCTGCCATCCCACAGCCCCAGTCCCTTCCCAGAGGCTATTATCCCCCCACTGTTACTATAGGCACCATCTCTCCCTACTATACCAGCAATCCCATAGCCCCAGTCCCTTCCCAGAGGCTATTATCCCACTGCTACTATAGGCACCATCTCTCCCTACTATACCTGCTATCCCACAGCAACAGTCCCTTCTCAGAAGTCCACAATGCTAATGTAGTTGTTGACTGTACAACTTAGAGGCGAATGCATGGTGTGATATAGGGCTCTTTTTAAATACAACTCCACAATTACATAGACCAGGACTGTTTGGACCTTCAGGAACGTAGCTCTTTGCTGTGGAATCAATACTTTCCTTTGATTTGAGGGCATTGCATGGAAAAACGGAATCCATAGTGCTGAATGAGGCTTTGCATTAGCATCAGGATAGCACGTTCAAGCACACAGCACAAGCGCTTGTTGGCAAGCTTCCCCTACTGAACAGAACAATTTGCAATACACTTTACAACCGGTCATTTTAGGAACAAATATTTACACAAGCAGTGAAAAAATAGGGCAGCATAACTTAAAGCTACTTGGCAAAAAAATAAAGTTTCTCTTTAAGACTAATGTCAATGTGCAACTAGAGGGTGGGGGAGGGCATGTGCCCACTGGCAATTGGCTGCAAGCGGTTATTATGGCACAGACAGCAGTGCCAACTGCAGGAAGCCAGTCCCCAGCTGCCTCGCAATATTTAGATTGTACTATGCTAGGAAGCTATAACTTTCCTTATATTTATATATACTTTGAAATACAAAAATTATTTGGCTATTTCTCATAATATAATTTTGTTAATTTTTATTTTATATATTTTTTTAAATTCCTATGTACGCCATGTAGAGTTAAAGATACTGATGAAAGTGTAGCTAAGTCTATTGTGCCCCTAATAGAGGTCTGTACTATTATGGTGACTGCAATGTGAAGCCCCTTGTAAGAGCTGCTGCAGGGGGCCAGAAACTAAGCCCCGCAGCTGCAGTCAGGCAATAGCATACTTGAACCAGGGGCTTTGCTGACCCTCTGCATGGCTTCATTAGCGCGACAGTATGTCTGGATGCCCCTACATAAGGCCTCAGATGAGAGCAGTGCTGTGGGCTCAAGTTTCTGGTCCCAAGCCCCAATACCTTTTGCTGTGATTGTTGGATCTCTTTCATTTGCATTAAAAAGTAAAAAAGTAGCGCTCCATTTGCTGAATGGACTCAATGTCATACTACTGCAATAGTGGGGCCCACTGGCATTGACTACAGTAGGTACTAGCCAATAAGCATAGCCACGGGAGAGTTATTTCTGGAATTCTATTGGACATTAATAAATAGAAGGGATGAGAGCTGTAAGTAAAGCTGTGTTTGCAGTATCCATCACTACAAATATACTGAAAATATAATAATAATTATTATTATTAATAAAACATATCTTACTTAAAATAGTTATATAACTTTACAATGGAAAAAAATGTACATTTGTGTAACTTATACCTAAATCACTATTTACCAGTACCGTCAATGTGCTTTCAGTGGTGGGTCGGTTACCAGTGAACAGTTCTTTTCTACATGTCCCGCAGCACAATCCGCTATCCTTTAGACTGCTGAGCCAACAAAGTGCAGTGCAAGGGATGGCGAATGCTCGGAAGCTGCTGCAGACTGCAACACAATGCATTTGCTCCTGGGGGGGCAACATATGTGGAAAGCTCGGCCATTTTTTTTTTTTATTGAAGGGTGTTAACAGAGATTGCCAAAGAAAGTTTTTAGGGGCATATTTATAAAAGGACAAAAACAGAGCAAATTATTTTCACCCTTGGTAAAGCTACCCTTAAAAATACAGAACTTGACAGTTACTCTCTCTGGAGAACTCTATTTTTACTCCTCAATACACTCTTAGTGTTTTACTTATGACATTATAATATTCCCATTATTCTCATAATAAGAAATGCTGCAACATTTAGAAGGGCTAGAGAGAGAATTTTGCTAAGAAAATTAAGTGACTACTGTAAGTTAGCCACAATTAAGCCCAAGTAACGCCTTCCTGGCAGTCCACTTCAAGGTAAAGCTGGCCATTCATGTAGCCTTGAAATCATACAAAATGAAGAAGTTTCCAGTACATGTATGGCAGCCCAATGGCCCTGGCTGGTATCTAATTACTATGGATATCAGTAGGTTCAATAATTGGGCAGATTGAAGATATTAACTCACAATGAACCATGTTGGCCAGAGCATGGTGCATTGGAGAAGACCTGACCGCATGGAACAACAGGAAGGTGGCCGTGTTGTGTATGACCCTTCCTACGGTATCCTTATAGGACCAGCCTGTGTATAGCGCCTTAAGAATAAATCCATGTTTCCGATTTTTGTTAAATACACATTTCTTACCATATAATTATGGTTAGCATTTTGGTTTTCCTGGTTGTTCACTTCTGCTTATGACAAGATGGAGCACCCTGACGCATGGCAAGAATTGCTCACCTGACCCAACCCTCTCTTTTACTTGTGACCTACCCAACACTTTGCCTTCAGAAGAAATAGTTTTACGCAGTACAACAATAAAACAAGTCAAAGACTATACTTTTGTACATATCTTAAACGACTCCTGATTTTCTCCCTTTAAGCAACATTGCCACCAGCAGAATGCATCTGACAACGCACCCCCTAGAATCGCTGTACTCTTGCCCCAGATCCTCAAGACTTTAGCACCATGTTAGATAAATTGGAGGGCAAGGCTTCCCTTTAGAGAACACAAGCATCTAGTGTCTTTGACTTGTCTCCCATGTCTCTTGGCATTTGGGATAACTTCTAAGAGCAATATAAAAAAGTTTCAGACCACCCAATGTTCCTTTATATTCCCAAAAATATGAGAAGATACTATCAGCTTTAATCCCTTGTGTGACAAAGGTGTATCCACCCATATGGCGGCCAAGCAATTAGGCCATCACCAGGGTCGGCTTGGCCTTCCAGAGGATTTCCCAGTTGGCCCTGGCCAAGAACAATTTCAATAAGCCCTTTCCTTTTTTTATTTTAGGTCTATATAACCCCTATTACATTTAGCAATGAGAGTGGGCCCTCGATCTCAAATTCTCTGGGCGGATCCTGGGAGGCGCAGTCCGACACTGGTCATCCCTTTGGCCAAACTTGGCCTCACAGAGAATACAACCCATTGGGTTTTGTTTTTTTTTTTAAATTTGCCTCTGCTGATCATTACTCAAAGTGACTAACAATGTAGTGTTTTGCTGGGTAACACAAGCCAAAAATAGAAAAGTACACAAAACAAAATTCTACATGAACCGTGAGAGGAATTTTCAAGTTGGAATATTAAAATGGAAACCTAAACTCTTTCGAATTCCCTTTTTTTTTTTCAGTAAAAAAAAAAAAAAAAGTGAAAGTTTAAAAAAAAAAAAAACAACAACCCCACAATGTTTTACATTAAATGATGGACTGAATTTGAGATGTAATAATATTTGGAAAACAAAAATATAAAGGGTCATGTGAGGATTCCCAAAAATCAATCATTGTATGTCATGTGCAAATTGTGCCACTCCGTGTAGCCTAGGGGCAAACAGATCAACTGAAATGACCATGGCTCCAGCATAAATCAGTTTTTTTTTTTAAACCCATGCAGAAAGTGCACGCACGCAACCCACATTTAGCGCACTAGATTTCAAATTAAAAATGTAAAAAAAAAAATTTTGGAAAACAAAAGAAATGGTGCTGGACATCCAATACTATATATGCTTAAATAATTGCTTTTGGCATAATAATGAAGGAGAAATACTGCATGATGGTACTCGTATGTCACCCTATGTTAGCGCAGATAAGCACAGAATACCTGGATGCAGGTTAAAATACTTATAAGGGGGATTTATTTCCATCTTTACCCAATCCGAGCCCCCATTAGCAGAAGTGTTGTTGACATACCACATTTCTGAAAGTGCCAAAGCTATTTACAGGTGATACATTTCAGGCAAGTTGAGGCTTGACAGATTTAGATTCTCCACATTCATACTATACACCTGAATTTTCAATGGCAAGAACTAAAGCCGCTCAAAATGCCTTCTCCTCCTTACCGGTTTAGCATTTCATCTTTCCGAGCTGGAAATGAGTTTGTTAGACACCTTAGCTGAATTCACTGTGGCTTAATAAAACTGCTTTTCAAGTTGGGGCAAGCTGCACCCAAAGGTTGGAACCGAGTGTTCCACGTCAAGGCGCTTCCCAATAGATCATGAAAGATGCATAAGATTAACAAGTCCTTGGATTCCACGCGATCATCCAGCTGCTTTGTGTTTCCCTCCGCAGCAGCCACACATGACACCACAGTTATAGCAAGCCCGCAGAGGGAGGTAACAGCACATGCCCGGTGCGATGATGGATAAGGGGATAAGGAGCATCCACCGAAGGCAAAACTTTTCATCGCTGGTGTCACAAGAACAAGCGTCTGTGTAATCCCCTTCTGAGTCAGACATGCAGTGATAGAGCACACAGTCTGCAAATCCCATGCAGCTAACGCGGCGGATGCAGTTTCGCACCGAATCTGGGGCGTCCTGGCACTGCCCTCGGCGGTTTTCATCATGGTTAAACATATCCCTGCAGTAAATACATCTGGACCTCTCTCCATCTTTTCTCCTGGATGAGCACCTTGAAGGCTGGGTGTTTATAACAGAGGTCTTCAGGTCTTTGGATATGCCAAAGTTTGTGTGATCTACATATGGGTAGTTGTAATCATGTTTCGTAGATTCGCTTTTAGCAAACCGAACATAAGAGTCAATGCTCTCAGTATCTGGGTATTTGCGATGAATGGGCGCCTGGCGATAATCCTCATAGCCAGTGAGCCAGTTCCTTTCCCTTGGATTGATGCGCACTATTTCATCATCATCATCTGGGAAGCTGACGTGTCGATGAGGCCGAGGCAATGACTGAAATGCAAAGATGGCAAACAATTAGTTCTTGGTAGTCATAAAAAGATCCTTCTGTACAACATTTCTCTGGCCCAAGTGGATAGGATATCAGGAAAGACAATATTTCATGTTAATATTCTATATTTTGTGTACATATACTCACAATACCCAAGTATTATGTTATAGAATACCCTATTGCTAGCAACTTTGCAATTGGTTTTTATAATTTATTTGTTATAGTTTTTCTTCTGCCACTTGTCAGCTTTCAAGAGGGGGTCACTGACCTCAGCAGCCAAAAACTATTGCTCTGTGAGGCATAATGTTATTGTTAATTTTTATTACTTATCTTTCTATGCAGGTCCCTCTCCTATTCATATTCCTGTCTCGCTGTCAAACCACGACCTGGTTGCTAAGGTAAATCAGACCCTAGCCATTTATTTAGTATGTGGGTGAGGCATATAGTGTGGCTGGTTCACAAAGGAGGACTTGACCCCAAGGAAGCAAAAATCATACTTGTTCTGTGGGGTAATGTTCAAAACCAGGAAGATCGATGTTGCTCAGAGTGCTGTATCGGCAATGTCCGCCAGGCAAAGGAGATGCGATGGTCCTCACTGGGGGCTCTCGCTTCTGTGATGAGTTAGAAGAGCTGTCAGTGCTGGTCTGTAGGAAACAGAGAGAGCTTATTAGCAGCGCAGCACCTTGCACACAGCACTACCCTGACAGCACGAGATGCACCTTCGGAACTTACTGAGAATTCTTTCATGTTTTACAGAACTTGCTCAATTATAGAAATCTATACTACAAATAAACAGTTAGATACACACATGCTCACAGAGTGTCAGTTACAGTTCTGTAACATTTAACTACACCCAAGGAAAACACCATTCTTGGGGGTAGGAAAAGATTAGGTACGTCATGGGATATAATAAGACAGGACTGACTAGGTCCAGACAGCTTAAATCTGAGTGCTGCCATTTTTGGATTCAACAAGATTTGGATGAAACAAGAAATCTTTTTTTCCCTGTAGTAATTACACAGTACCTTGTTTGTGCTCAGAGTTCAATAAGGGAGCATGAATCCATTTTGATGGCCAAACCATCCTGGTTTTTTTTTTCTTCATTAAACATTTTTTAGCAGCTGTAAGCATAGCCCTGTAAATTCTGGAAACCCCTGAAAACCCCATGTCCCAAATAATACATGCTATAAGTGCATTACATTAACATTTAAAAATTGGAATATGAACAAAATTTTATCACTATGACTTGTGCAGAGCCTTAATCCAAATCCTGCAAAAATTCCCAGGATTATGCCGCATCTAGAGAGATCGGTAAGGAATAGATCGGCATTATGTTGCCTAGTTGTGGAGTAACGTGGAGGCCAATGCCTTACACCAGGGATCCCCAATCTTTCTTACTCATGAGCCACAGTCAAATGTAAAAAGATATGGAGAGCAACACAAGCATCATAAAAGTTCATGGAGGAGCCAAAAAAGGGCTGTGATTGGCTATTAGGCAGCCTCTATGCACACTATCATCTTACAGGGGGCTTTATTTGGTAGTACATCTTGTTTATATTCAACCAAAACTTTTCACCAAGTCAGGAATTCAAAAATTCAAAACTACCTGGTTTGGGGGCACTGAGAGCAACATCCAAGGGGTTGGTAAGCAACATGTTGCCCCCGAGCCAATGGTTGGGGATCACAGCCTTACACAAAAGCAAGAGAATTCTACATGGCACTGCCTACAGTGCTTCATAGATGCACAGAATCTTTTTGGAGCCATAATATGTGTATTATTAGTGCATGAAGAGATACCACAGCCTGCAAGAAAAACTGGTTGGTTGGTTATAGTAACTGTACAAGTGTGTGTATTGTGTAGGTACGAGTTTGTTGTGTGACAGAAAGGAATTCCGCAGCTCATTCACAGCTAATTCTTTATCATATAACACAAGGCACAATGTTTCTTATTTAGAATACACATCAGAACACCATTAATATGCTGTAAAATACAGTGTGATGCCATCAGTTATAATGTTTGGAATTTTACTGAAATGTGTACAATATATGGGGGAGACTGTACCCCTTACTGCAATGTGTATGACAATTAGAAGAGACAGGGCTCATCAATTTGCACCAAGAGGCAAAGGAAAACACATGAGTGCCTGCCCAAGTTCCACAAGTGTCCCCCCTGTCATGGCCAGTTACCTCAGACTGTGCCACAATTTCCACTTACTTTTGTATAGGTCCTGCCCCCTTTGAGGTATCTGAATCAAGGATATCACACCTAAATAGGGAGCTTTGAGACAAATAAAGAGTATATGGAAAGTAAGGGTATGGAGGGAGAAATATAGGCATTTGCATTACTCCCAGCATCCTTTTGTGTTCTAAGGGTTACCCTAGTCCACAGGAGACTGTAGGGAAATTGAGAATAGGAAAGCAAGCCTATGGCAAACAAATTATCTCAGAAACCTTGTTGGGGAAATTTACACTGGGGAATTTATGTTACAGATGGATTAATTCAAAGCAAGTTTAACTGTTTCCACTTTGTCTTTCTATTCAGCCTATATAGCCTGCAATGTAAAATGTGTTCTGTCCAAGCCTAGGCCAAAATTGAGTTCCCTATTATAGTTGAAGCACCAGTGGCAACTCCTGCTTGCACAGTCACAATGGCATGAAATGCTTTAAAGTCAGGAGCAGCAACTAAACATGACTAAGCAAACCCTTGGGCAGCTTCACACAGAAAGGCATGAATGGCGGCGCATTTCACACATTTGTCCGCAGTTCCGGTTGCACTCTTTACAGCTAACCTTCAAACTGTGCACACACTTATTGGCTAAAGGCTTTTTACAGGCATGAACGATGCAGGGGGCTTGCATGTGTGAACACTGCAGAGACTTACAGGTGTGCATAACACAGGGGTGAACAATGTAAGGGGGCTTGCAGGTGTTAACATTACAGGAGCTTAAAGGTGTGAACAATGCAGGGTCTAAAGCTGAGGTGTGAACAATGCAGGGGGGTCTCAGTTAATCTCAGTACTGACAACTTTTAAAACTTACACAAAGGTAGCAGTCACAGCAGCTAGACAGAGCAGGACCCACACAAGGGGGGCTGGGGCCAGATACGGCCTGCAAGCTGGACAGCACTGGCAAAAGGCCACCAGCAAAGTAAAGGAAAACTTCCCTCTCTATTCTCACTACAAAGGAAGCTGTACCCCATTGTAAACAAGCACCTTGCAGAGATTATACAACATTCACAGTCAACCCCACGTCCTTCACGTATTTCTCTGCTTTTGGCATCACCTTATACAAGGAGTTGGCTGTTTAAAGGGCAGCCTGACCAACATTTTGGGAGCCTAAACACTACATCAATGGACTTTTTGGGTTCAGTTCTACCAGCTGGTGACAGAGTCTCTTAGTTCATAACAATATTACAGATATATAAAAGCACTGCTGTTTCAGCCATAGTTCGCCCAAATCTTATCCTGGCATTCAAGCTGGGCTTCCACGAGTGTCCTGGGGAGGCAACAGGTAATTTTCCAGTTCACTCAAACTAGCCCCCAGGCCACTGTTCTGCTCCCTGCTAGGGTGCAGCCCTACAGACATGGAACCGCTGATCAAGAAGGCCCTCTATTATTTTGTCTGTGGGCTGTTTGGTTCACTAGGCTGCAGTTGTGAAGAATTCTTGGCATGTGAGCCCAACAGAATCTATAGAAACACAATCTGCAAGTTATAAGGATGTCTCTTGCACCAGCAGGAGGCACTGAAGTGAGGGAAGGGGAAAATAGACCAGGGATCATGTTTACTAAGCCACACAGCAAGCTTTATTTGTAGCAGACTGAATTGTTGTGTGTCTAACCAAATTAAAAGAAACATGTGAATCTGCACATACTTAAAGGAAAAACACAATACAATCAATCAGTGCTGTATACACACACTCACACACAAATAAACAGCTCTAACGTGTGTAGTGATCATTAATAATGAATAATGCAGGTCACCTTTGCTACTGTGTTTGTCACATGATGCCTCATTCTGATAAGCTGCACAATTAACACAATGGTTGAGTTATGTAACCTCCTCTGCACAATGCCTCACAGCTATGCTATTTCTGACAATTATCGGACATATTCTGTTCATTTGCATATCTGGATGGCAATGGTGACAATGATGCAGACTTACCACCATTTATTGTGATTCATCCTATGTTGGCTGCAAAGCCCGTGGTAGCCTCTGAGAGCAGACATTTCCCACACTAGATGCAGAGCTGGTATTTAGAAGTTGGCAAGGGTCATTTCTAGACAGCTGACATCATCAGCACTTATTTTCCCTGGAAGCGGGCCTTACGAGACATCCCAACAGCTGATGCAACCAAAAGCCCTAAAATATACTGGTGCTGCAAAATATGTCTGTGTGCCAAGCCACCATAGGTAATGTGCCAAACTGGGATGACAGTTACTATCTTAAGCTGGCCGCACAAGCTGTCCTCACCAAACAAACCAAATTGGCCACCCAGGTGGTGTGCTAAATTGGACTGATCTGATTGTTTGGCCATAAATGTTATGTTTAAATGTAGGAACATTGCACTACTTTGGTGCAACCAATAATGTTTAAACACCAGGGACATTTCCAAGGAAAAATATTCTCAAGAACAGAAACAGGGACTGGCCTTATTGCAAATCACTTGGGAGGTGCATATATAATTGCTTGGCCACAGGGCCATGGCTCACCTCACACCAGCACCTCCAGCTGTCTGAAAAACCTACACCTGACAGGAATCAGCCAATGTATGGAGAGCCTGTCTATTAGACACTGAAAACTTGCCCAATGCCAACAACATAAATCATGGCTCCCTGTAAAGCAAAAGTAAGTATACAAAATCCTTCTGCTAACATTCAAAGCCCTTCATTGCTCCGTTCCCCACTACATTTCCTCACTAGTCTCCCCGAATGTTACCGGGTGTTTCCTCCACTCTTCTCAGGGCCACTGTCTTTTTTACACCATCCATACCCACTGCCCTCCCTCGTCTTAAACCTTTCAACCTTGCAGCTCCTTACCCCTGAATTCTCTCTCTGAATTCCTCAGTAGGGAACACTTACTATTTTAAAAAGAAAGTCAGATCCTACCCTTTATAGCAGCGGAACCTTGCCTGGTCCAGTCCTGGGTCTTAAGGGCTAATGCCCAAACATCTGTACAGTTTTTCTTCGATTTGTGATATCTGTATGTTTTCACCCTCTTAGATTGTAAAGCTCTACAGAGCAGGGACAAAAAGCTACAGAGCTCCTTCCTGCCGGGCCTTTTAGCACATGGCACTTTATCACTGTATACCTATACTAACTTATTACTATTTATTATTATGCTTGTCCTCCCTGTGTGCACATTTTTACTTTTGTAAAATTGCAATTTGTGCTATGGTGGCCACACACTAGCCATTTGTATATGGTATCTGACCATATACAAGATCATAAGAGGGACCATATGCGGCATGGCCGCCTTTCCAACCTTTCCGCGGCTCCCCTTAAATTTCTCATATACCAATGCATCATACATTGAGCAGCAAGGTGCGTCAGCAGATGAAACCTGCCCAATCGTTGAACATACGAATATCCACGGTACACAGATACGGTTCAGTAAGGTGAGAGTACATATATGGGTATTCTCTTTCCGCCATAAAACAATAATAGCAAAGCATTTGTGCATTTAATGTTCAGTTTGTTCCTATGAAGGCAGATAGCACAGAACGCAGGACTGCACAGACAATTTTCGCCATGGGTCTCGGTCCATCTCTGGTTTCTGTGTACAATAAAAAGCCGTTCTAGTCTTTCCCAGTGCTAACAGGAAGTCGTCAATCAAGTAGCTGTCAGCGGGCCAGCGCAGGCGATTTCTCAATAACTGTACGCACGCATTGCTCAGTGTCACCTTCAGCAGCACAAAGCCCTATCTCGCTCCTCAAGCCACTCGGCACTACGCCCCTACGTGCTTTTTTAGAAACAAAGAAAACTCAAATGTCAACGGCAGTAACGGAAACACAAGAGATGTTGTTTCTCGTCGCTTTACAATGGGAAACGATGGCAAAACAAGTCAAGAGCAAGCTTAGATTTTATTCACATGTGCTGTGCCTTAGCCCAGTCCTATTGTCTGCCTACCTGGCCGTCTCAGAAGGCACCTGTCCTGTGCGCCAGTTGTGTAAAGGAGACGGCTGATCCGAAGATCTGCAATGATCATATCACACGTGCTTTCCGCATACCTGATATAGATTGTAAGCTCTATGGGGCAGGGACCTCCATCCTCTTGTGTCTTTGACTCTTAACTTATTGCAACTGTACCTTGTATTTTTTGTTATACTTTGTATTTATCTATTATCTTATTAACCCCGTTTGTATTAATGTATTCTACTGTACAGCGCTGCGTACATAAGTAGCGCTTTATAAATAAAAATATACATACATACCTGCCCTTTGAATCTTGAGATTAAATCAATGAACACCATATTGTGCTTTTTATGTTTTAAAATACATAAGATTACACCTTTTAGAACCTACTGCAGATGAGAACAATTTTACGGCAGCACATGTTGGGCCCAGGCATCACATATGGTAAAACAGGGGTCCCAACATTTAAATATAAGATGAGGAAAAATACAAGCATTAAAAAATATCCTAGGGGTGCCCAAAACGCTTACAGAAGGCTTTGCTTGAGGTAAAACTGTCTCTGTGCTTCCAAAACTTGCCTCCAAGCCAGAAATGTAAAAATGGCGCCAACTTTGAGGCCACTGAGAGCAACATTCAAGGTGTTGGTAAGCAACATGTTACTCAGGAGCCACTGGTTGGGGATCACTGCTGTAAAATCACAGAAGGTGCGGTCAAATACTAAAGTTCATACAAACCTAGTAAAAATAAAACTGTAATCTTGGATTCTGTGCAGCCCAATATTCAGGTTCCTAAGGCTGCTGACAACAGAGAATTGGGATTAAGGACAAGTAAATTGTATACCACTATGATTACAACTGCTAATCTTAAACCCCAGCCTAGTGCACCTCCCCAATGTACATCACAATGCCCACGGGTATACTACAGGATGCTCCCTTCTGACAGACAAGAGGCATATCTTTCATGTAGTTTACAGATTAGATTTGAACATCAGTTACATTATTTTCAGACACTGCCACAAGGGGCTGATTAAACACAGGCTGAGAATTAGCCAATGCACTGGCCTCTGCACTGAGAGTCACTGCTTCAGCCTGGGTGCAGACACAAAGAGCAGATATTGGTGAGGAAATAAATATTCATGTGTTTCAAGAAAGAAATCCGCTCAGTGTGTCTGCACCCAGGCTGGAGCAGTGCCCCTCAGTGCTGGAGCCTATCTTGTCCCCTTATGGCTCTAGCCGAAATCCTACAAGCAACCTGTACGATGAGCTCTGTTGACACAGATATCCTACAACAGTTACCATTTAGCTGATGGAGACTCAGCTTTGAGATCCAATAAGTAGCTGTGAAATATGTACTGCACTTCTATTACTATTGTCTATTGAAGACAAGAATGTGTAACTGCATAGCCTGGCCTCTCAAAATTGTATTGGTCTGTGCTTGCTCAGGTAGGGATCAGCACCCTTACAGAATGATCCAAAAAGAAAAAAATGCCCCCAGCAGAGCAAGTGCAAGCAAGGGAACATCTGTGTGTTTATTGCGTCATAAGGCAACGTTTTGGGGTGATCCCCTGCTTGCACTCACTCTGTTGTGTTGTATTTTCTTTTGTTTTTATTAACAGGAACCATGGAGACCCAATGATAAACAGCATGGTCCTAATTTTGAGTCCTGACCCATAGGTTAAGAATTCCTGCTTGGAAGCCAGGGCTGGATGCAGACATGGAAGAAACATTATTAGTGGAGCTTTTTTTTTTTTTTTTATATAGGACATACATGTGGTTACTATCTCAAGTCAATAAAACAAAAACTACTTTATCTTTTATATTAAAATAACAACACACAGCTGCCTAACTAGAACATTTATGCGTGCCAAAATCAATTAAAAATACAGGATAAAGCTGCACAGAAATTAAGGGTACAACCAATATGACTGTCAGCCTCTACTGTGCTAAGAGATGGGGTTATGAGCACTTGTTATTGAGATGGCCATACATGGGCTCTTCGGACTGAATTGGCAGCTTATCTGCCTGTGTATGGAGCCCTCCGACAGGCCTACATGACCTATTTTCTGGCTGAAAATTGGGCAGATGTTGATCAGACAGGTATGATTTTTCCCATCAGTGTGATACAGTCTGTAGGGGTGAGGACCCCATCAACGAGCCAATGTGGTCCTCACCCCTACAGACTGTATCACACTTGTTGCAATACGATCGTTAGAATCAAGTGGCTTTTTGTCACGGAAGTTTTCACCGTGCGCAAAGCACATGGCACTCTTTCCCCCCTTCCTTACCCTGATTTACATATGCAAATTAGGATTTGGTTTGTAAAGGATTCTGTGCATCCCTAACCCCGACCATGCTTTGGACCAATACATTCACAAGACTAGAAATAAACTCTTTCAAAAATAACACAGACTAACATCTTGCTGTAATAAATGAAATCTTACCCCCTGTACAGATGGGTCCAGGTGCTCATGCCCCAGACCTTCAGCTTGGGGAGTCATACATAATATACAAAACAACAGCAGGCAGGCACTTCTGGAACTCCTTTTCAGTATCAAAAAGCAGCTCGAAGTATAGATAAAGTTTTTTTTTATACTTTTTTATCTATACTTCGAGCTGCTTCTTGATAACATTTTTTGATACTGAAAAGGAGTTCCAGAAGTGCCTGCCTGCTGTTGTTTTGTATATTATTCACAAGACTAGCCCATAAACTTTTACTTTATGAACTCCCAATGCTCCATCCATGCAGATACAATATTAACAGTCTACCCTACCAAGGTGGCCAATAGACATAAGTATTTATGCATAACAATGCAAAGGGGTTCCAAAAATGAAAATAAAATGTTTTCATAAAAGAAACTATATTTCCAAGCAACTTTAAACAGTGCCCGGTGCCCTTAGGCAACTTGGCAAGACACCTTGCCCCTTTGCAAGTTTGCTGCAGTAATGGTCCAGCTGAGGACAGGGGCTACGGGTAGGCAGACAGACAAGGTACACGCCTAGCTCCCCCACCCACCACAGCGCTCTAGGCATGTGCCTCTTCTGTCTACCTCTATTTCCACCCCTAGATTTCAAGTACTAAAAAACTGTCGACAATTTCTAAGTTATTTTTAAAATGTAATTTTTTGTGAAAGCAGTATCACCTGGTTCTGACTACTGAAACAATGTAGCAGAAGCCAGCTGATTAGCAGAATGGTAAGGAAGCATGCAAGGCATTGTGGGAGCTGATCTGGCTTTTGGTACAATAGTCAGGATCGGCGATACATGCAAACAAAGGCAAGGGACAGGGAGATGCTACTTTCAGTAATCAAAAAAGTCCAAAAATTATTAAAAACCTGTAATAAATGCATACTGGAAGGTGTTTTTGAATAATTACTTTTATTAGGCAAGGTTTTAATTATGTGTTTAGAGACCCTTTAATAGCACGCAGACTTGATAACAATAAATTAACTTAGAGCCCTATGGTATATTCATAGTAAAAGAGACCATCAGACTTGAAGGACAATGAAAGTTGAATTTAGTAGGGGGTGGCAATTAATTACAGACCTTAAGGGGATTCAATTGCCAACTTTTTGCCACATGCAATGCCAGTTTGCAATGTAAGAATTGTCTACAGAAGAGCATTCAGTGGTGATACAGATATGCTCACTTTTCATTCTTCCATTCCCATTAATGTCAGAAGGGGGGCACAAAGTACAGGTGCAGATCCACTGGAAAGTTAGTAGGCCGTGGCGGCACAAAACAGGATGTTTTGGAAGAAGCAAAGTCAAACAAAAGCATTGCAGTAACAAGGATTTGCTGTCCTTGGGGAGACGGAAAATGTTGAATCTACATGAACAATAACTTCAGAAGAATGAGAATAGTATGGAGTCCAACATGAAATCATTCCAGCGGGAGGATACGCTCAGCAGATAGGAAGATCTAGAAGCAAAAATATTATGCAGGTTTCTGCAATCCCCCAAGAAAAACAATATGGGATTATTATCCCAGATGAGTTTTACACAATTCTACTACAGCTGGCCTTTTTATCCTTAGGGTTGTGAATGTCCTACTGCCCTGATTATCTACAGATTGGGTTTAGCCTGCTCTATTCATACACAGACACAAACATAAAGTGGCCATACACAGGCAGATTTAAGACACCGATTCAGGGCCCTTTAGACAAATTTGGCAGCTTATCTGTATGGGGCCCCTCTGATAGGTTTAACCAACAAATATCTGGCTAGAAATTGGGCAGATGCCAATTGATCAGGTTTAATTTCCTGTCAGATCAAGGACTGCATTTGCTTGTTGATGTACTACTCACCCCAATGGCCTGTATCCCTGTTGTTACGATCTTAGGTGGGTATATCAGGGAAAGCGACCTTTCTAAATGAGCAGATCTTATAACGTATGACCAGATTTACACACGTGAATGTACAATATATGCACTTAGTAGACATGGGTGGCAGTACTCCCCCAAGGGCGATATTGGCCCAAACAATCGGATTAAAATGGCAGGCATAGACACCGCTGGCAATCCGCTGTAAAGATCAAACCTGCCAGATCGAGAATGCAGATATAGTTTCCATTTCCAGAACAGCTTTAACTTGTTATCCACACATTACAAATGGCTACACGCCATACTCGTATCATGTATGGGCTGTAGTTTCCCTTTATGAAAGAGACTTGCAAGAAAATTCCAGCCATTTTTGGTTGCTATCTGGAAACCACACATAAAATATTATATATATATATATATATATATATATAAATTTTAAAGTCACAGCATGCCCTCTCCATGCAATAGCCAAAACCCATGTGCAAAACATATAGATTTATATTTATGTCATTGAAGGGTTTCTTAGAATAGCGCGTTACTAAAATACCACATTTTTACATCTTTGGGGGTTAAAAATAGGAGGTAAGTAGCATAACCAAATCACAGTGAGCAATGCCATATGCAAGAACTAACAAGAGCCCAATAAGCACAGGTCCAGATCTAGACTGAAAATAGTCCCTGGCAATTCAAGTACATTAAGGGCCAAACAGCCCCCCAACAGCCAGAATCCACAGATTGCCAGTCTGGGACTAAATGAGCAGGAATGTGTTCAGGCAATGAGATCTGACGCCAGTATTTAAAATCCTCATTTGTAACCCCTACATCCCCAAGCCCCAGCACAACTAATGGCCAAATAACAGAAAAATAACCTAATTGTATATCAAGTATGTGGCTAGTAGTGCAGGCTGCAGGTTTGTCTGGGGGTCAGGTGTGTTCAGGCCAGCAAACACACATCCTTTGTGGATTGTGAGTTGATGTGGACCAAATTCAGGAATGGGGGGGGGGGGGGCATATAAATACTGATGGCTCCCTGGGTTAGGTGCGGGCTGGAAGTGGGTGAGTTAGGGTCTGGTGTAAGTCACTTTTTGTTGACCCACAGATCAGTTGTGGCTATTGTAGGGTGAAGTCTACAACCTTGTACCAAATGTAGCTGGCTATAAGAATTTATGCGTATTCTGCTCAGATGATCGAGAGCAATATCTATATACCATGGATATCAATCAGTTACTCAGGCAGATTAGAAAATTTCATCTAAAAATGCACCACGTTGGCCAGTGCATCAGCAGATGAGAATGTGAGGAGCAGCCGAGGCCCCGGTAATGCACCCTGTACTGGCTGATATAGTGCCTGCTGCTGGAAGGGAATAGGTGTAAGTTAGATGCTAATGCAAAGAAGTGTGCTATGGATTAACAATTAAAGGAGATGGAAAGTCACAATCAGTTTTCTCCTAACAGAAGCACCGGCCAGGGGTTTCAGGTAAAGCGATTACAATCACTAGGGGGTGCCTAACTGATTTTGCAGCATACTACTACATTAATATTCCAAGTGTTTCTCATGAAAAAAAATCATAATAAAAAAAACCTCAAATCCTAGTGTACCGTGATAACAAGAGCCCTTTATACACCAAGCGGCCAGGCTCAACTGCAAAATTCTATTCGATGACACTGTTTCCTGTTTCACAGCGCTGTTGATCCAGTATAATTTCCTGCAACTTCAGGAAATCCTTTTCTACGGAATACAGATAACCTTTCATATCTGGAATGCAGCAATCTGTTTCTCATGTATGTATGCCTAATGGGGACAGCCATGGCAGGTGTGTTGTTTTTTTTAAAACAGATTTCAGCCTGAATAGAAATACTAGAGCCACATTGAGCCTAAAGCAAAAAGTTTTCAAAAGACATTGAATCTTACTGAGAAATTGTAGAGCATATTTGAAAATGTGTTCTGTAACCTGAAAAATGCATGTAATTTATTTATGGAACAGGAAATGCTGTTGCACTGTGTTAGCCAGCCAAAATAGTGTAGGGCAACCCTTGTAAAATAAAAAATAACAAGTGTGTTATAAAAGTGATACCTTTATTGCCTAAGATAACCATAGCAAACATTCTTATTCTGAAAAGGGAACTAAAATGCTGAAAGCTTGCTATGGTTATCTTAGTAAGCCAATAAAGGTATCACCTTTATACAACTTCTGTTATTTTTTAATTCAAAGGGTTGCCCTGTAACATTTATGGAACAGGGATTAAGCACAGAAAGGTGATGGGGAAAAAAAAAATCCTAATTTGAAATGGGCATAATTTATACAGTCTTCGACCCAGACCCCCCTTTTATCCCTAATGCAAGAAAATGCAATACTAAGAAACTTTTCCATAAACATCTACTAAATAATATATTCAATGGCTGTTAGTTATTTGTAAACATAATTGCAAATGAAAGCAGTGTTTGCTTATCCCTTTACGTTCTCTGGGTTGGATAAAACTGGTCTGGTCTCCGCAGGGTCTGTTAATCAGCTGGCTTGCAGCATTGGCTTCAGAGCCAGATAATGCAAACAGCCAGACATGTATTGCTATTAAAGGAGTGGTTTACCTATAGGTTAACTTTTAGTTTGTTATAAAATGGCCTATTCTTAGCAACTTTTTAATTGGTCTTCATTTTTCATAGTTTTGAACTGCTTTCCTATTCGTACTCTATTGCTGTGCAAGGCTACAATTGTATTGTTATTATTACTTATGTTTCTATTTAGACATTTCTCTATTCATATTCTGGTCTCTCAAACCACTGACTGGTTGCTAAGTTAAATTGGACCCTAGCAACTTTATACCTGCTAAAATTGGAAAGCTGAACAAAAAAACAAGTAATTAAAAAATCAAAAAAAAAGAGCAATTTGTCTCAGAAAAGCATTCTCTATAATAAATTAAAAGTGAACAACCTATTTACTAGTAATCACAGTAACATATACATTTAACACCATAACAATTTGCAACAAATGTTTACTGGAAAGTTGCTTATAGTTTAACGCTCTTTCAGAGTAAAAAAGAAAAACTCAAGTTTTCAGGTAAAGCTTTTAAATATTCTCTAAAAATAAAATTAGTATCATATGTATCATGATGTGTGAAAACTTGGGAACTTAATATGCTTAAAACAGGAAAGTAAATTTGAATGCCCCTTTAGTTGCAGTTCCTATACGAGTTCTGCAGGTTGTAACAAGTGCCTATTTAAGCACAAACATGCAGAAAAGGAATGCTATTAGCATGCAATAAGCCATGCCCTTTCTACAGGGGAAAACACATTGTCTTCCAACTCTAATTCTCAATATATTATCCACAAATAAAAAGGTTTACAAACACTTGCAGAAAAGATGCAGTCCACAAAACTTACAGTCTGGCCAGGCGTTAAAGGTGTTGTGCTATTATGAGAGAGTTTGCAATTGGTCTTCATTTTTTAATATTTGTGGTTTTTTAATTATTCAGCTTTTTGCTTAGCAGCATCTATATAGTTGCTAGGGCTCAATTTAACCTAGCGACCAGGCAATGATTTGAAAGAGAGACAGGAATATAAAGGAGGAGCCTAAATAAGAAGATAAGTAATACAAATACAATTGCAGCATCACAGATACAGTTTTGCAGCTGCCAGGGTCAGTGACCCCCATTTGAAGCCTAGGAGAAGTTAGAATAGGAAGACAAATAATTCAAAACTTATAAAAAATAAATAATGAAGACCAACTGTAAAGTTGCTAAAAATAGGCAATTCTATAACATACTAAAAATTAACCTGAAGGTGAACCACCAATAAACATTTAACACAAATGCCTGCACTATTGTCTTTCCACCATTTCAAAAATAAGAGAAAAAAAATAAATCAACCCCCTTTAAAAAAATTTCCCAGGATTTGTGAAGTAAAAGGATTACCAGTTGCTAAATAACATTCACTGCACACAACGGAAGTTCAGGTGCCATGGTGTGCAGTATTAAAATGTGGCCAAACTGGGCAACTTGGATTATTGTGGGAGCAGTGTGTATAAGTGGCTTTGTCAGGGCTCCTCCCCCTCTGAGATGGGCCTCCATAAATCAAACATGGCAGGTAGCCGGAAAGCGGCAGCTAATGATAGTCTTTCTCTGGAGTACAGGAAATCACCTTTTAACCCAGCCTGCTGTTGTTTGTCTTTTAGAACTGGGACAAAGGAACAGATGGGAATAGAATCCCTCCTACTGAATGAATCTGCTCACTGAGAGCCAAGGGAACCTGAAAAGACCCTTTGACATACACCTCCAGGCAATCCTGCGCTAAAAGCCCCTCTCCATGCAACTTGCTTGGATTGGTCACTGAGTACATGCATGCTTGATATCCTTTGGTTGATTTCTCATAAGACAAATGGAACAGAAATACATAGAAGTACAGGAAAAATAACCCAAATACATAATGTAGCACTTAGGTGAAAAGGAGTTGATTTTTTTGGAATTTATAAACTCATTCTTTTACCGCTACATCAGTCATGATTGTAGGGGGAAGATTAACAAAAAAACACATAAAACAAAAAACATACTGCATTAGTAGCACTTGGGTCCTCTGTTTAATCCCAGCCAGAGCACTATTTCCAAGGAGTTTGTATGGTCTCCCTGTGCCTGCGTGGGTTCCCTATAGGTCCTCCGGTTTCCTCCCATATTCCAAAAACATAAAGGCAGGTTAACTGGCTTGCAACTAAACTGACCATAGTGTGTAGGAATGTGATAGGGATGCTAGACTGTAAGCCCCTCTGGGGCAGGTACTGATTTGAATGATGTATAATCTCTGTACTGGAGAAATGTGTGGCGCTATATAAATAACATGAAAAACTGTTTTAGACTATCACTCTCTACATCAGTGATCCCCAACCAGTGTATTCTGAGCAACATGTTGCTCACCAACCCCTTGGATGTTGCTCCCAGTGGCCACAAAGCAGGTGCTTATTTTTGAATTCCTGACTTGGAGGCAAGTGTTGATTTCATAAAACCCAGTATAAAGCCAAACAGAGACTTCTATAGGCTGCCAGTCTACATAGGGGCTACCAAATAGCCAATTATAGCTCTTATTTGCACTCCTAGGAACCCTTTTCATGCTTGTGTTGCTCTCCAAAACATTTTCCATTTTTATGTGGCTCACGGGTATAAAAGGTTGAGGATCCCTGCTCTACATTATGCTAAAAGTAAATGTAAAGGTTAACAATCCCTTGAAGTATGAAAGAACCCATATACTATCTTCTGAACAGAGTGAGAAACGCCATGTGAAGCCCCACAAAGACATACAGGAGAGTGTTTTTGGCACCAATGGAACAGTATCCTAAGAAAACATTCATTATGTGGTACTTACAGCAAACACATCATCATCCCCAAGCTCTGCCTCATTATGGATTGTGGAAGAAGAAGTCGTAGATCCTTTAAAAATAAGAGAGACAGCTAATTAATACATGCTGTTCACACAAACACTTTGAAAATAATGAATCCTCAGCAACCCATAAGCAGAATACCAGTGGGGTTAAAGGGTTAGTTAATCCAAAACGTTTCTGTTTCATGTCGACCACCACCAGTTCATGTTAAATGTTTTGTTTTACCAATGTCTTACCATAAGGACAGATAAATCTACCATAAGCCCAGTAGAGAGGCTGATGGCTCTGAGAGGCCTCAGGTAGTTGCCTAGATCAGCGTTTTTCAACCACTGTTCCGCGGCACACTAGTGTGCCGCGAGATGTTGCCTGGTGTGCCGTAGGCAGGGCACCAATGTACTAGGGGGGCACTGCTCTTGGCACCAATGTACTAGGGGGGCACTGATGCTGGGCACCAATGTTCTAGGGGGGCACTGCTCTTGGCACCAATGTACTAGGGGGCACTGCTGCTGGGCACCAATGTACTAGGGGGGCACTGCTGCTGGGCACAGAGTTACATTTTTTAACATTTTCTAATGGTGGTGTGCCTCGTGATTTTTTTCATGAAACAAGTGTGCCTTTGCCCAAAAAAGGTTGAAAAACACTGGCCTAGATAAAAAATACTTAGACAATAATAATTTCTAATTTCAGCGGTTAGGACAGTACAGTCGTTACAGGAAGAGGACCCTTCCTATGCAGGAGCTTTTAAGTATGAGCCATACAGGAAACTTTTTGATTATGGATTCTGTTGTGTAACAATAATACCCCCCTCATACTTGAAGACCTCCCAGTAAGTGCTCTAGGAAACTACTCACATTCCTGCCCTTTCCCTTTTGGAGAAATTCCAACCTTAACCACTCAGTTATGTTCATTCCTGGGCAACTGTCCCTGGTGTAAGGTTCCCATTAGTCCCAGGATGCCAGGGACAGGCCCCATATGCAGCATCTAACTAAAATACCATTCAGTATTTATACTGGGTCTTAGAGTTCTGGTAATAACATTCTTTGGATTTTTTTTCCTGAAAAAATGAATGCATCTTTGCCCATTAACTATACTTTTTCTTCTATTCTTGCCTACACAGTCTCTCAGCAGCTATGCCAAGTGAGCACAAGAATTGGAGCCCATGCATTGACTGTGAGTAGAGAACTGTTAAAGATATACAACTTCCAGGGCATGACAACCCTCGCAGTGAGTGCCAAGGATCCAAGCTTCTGTCTCAGAGCTGCTTAGAAACAGGAAATATAGCCACTGGGTCATTTGGGGACTTTTACTGATGCTGTCTGGGTGGCACCGCAGTGCTACAAATGCACTTGCCTTCTACTCTGTCACTCTATTAAGAGAGTCTCCCAAAGATGGAAGTCTAAGTTGAGAACATGATGCCAATACTTAAACTAAAACCTGTTATTAACTCTGTGAATTTTACAAATATGGGAAGAAATAATTCACAACTCATACACTATTAGGCTAATTTCTAGCTAAACCGAGATATCAGTTTACTTAGAGCAAACCAATGGAGATTCCTGTGAATGTAACTATTTAAGGCAAGGAGACTGAACACTGTGATAACATCCACAGAATCCTGCTAATAGAAGTGGTAAATGTGCCTCATGTAAGAACAGAAAATATGAATGTTTTGGTTTAACACAACCTTGATACAATATTGACTTTCCCTATTTGCCGACCTCCCTCTATCAGCTACTGCAAGACACTAAAACTTTCAGGCACACAAAAGAGCAGCATATGGGATCAGAGATCCAATCAACTCATCTTGAGACCCATTTCTCGCTCAATACAAGCTACAACAATACCAGCAACACATAAACTGATAGGGGGAGGGCCCTAGGTGGAAATACATTGAGGTTAACTAGTGTGACTGCAGAGTTCTGGTTGGTTAGGATAGTAATGGTAAATGGTTAGTGAAAAACAAAACCCAGAAGGGGGGTTATAACGGTGGGCAGTCAAAATGCTTTGATTATAGGCTTGAATGAAAAAGTAGATCGGTTGAAAGCCTGGAGACTGACAGTGTCTCATGGGTTGGGGAAAGAGTTCCAAGGATGGGTGCAGCACATGAAAAGTCCTGGATGCAGAGTGAGAAGTAATGAGCAAGGAGGAGAGAAGGAGTTAATGTGCAGACAGAAGGTTATGTTTGGGGGTGTACTTGTGGGGCTTGTCAGGCGCACATTAAGGCAATAATGAAAACACAGACTCCCCTTTAACACCTATGCGTCATGCCCTGACGGTCGCTGTGCTCTCAAGCCATATTCAATGTTCTCCCGTAGCCCTTATGTGTCATTGTCACTACCTGGTGACATTTGTCCCCCTACAAACTGCCATTCTGTTTGCATGTAGAAGTTTAATTCTTCAACAACCTTTAACTTGTATGTACTTTCAGAAAAACCACATTTATGGCAACCTTTATCCTTTTAACAAAAACAAATGACATTTTATGTGATGAATCTTGCACAGTCCTTTGTTTGGATTTTAATTCCTCCCTATTTGCTAATTTCTATTGCAGTGGTGGTTTAAACAATAGAACCCCATGCTTTTCAGCCACAGGATTTCTGATGTACACCCTGTTATAAACGCTGCTAGACAGAAAGAAAGTAGTTACAGCTACATGGCCACCAAATAACACTTCTCAATGTCAGGGAAAAAGGGACTTCAAGCTAAAAATCACGTGATTCTGGCAGGTAACATAAGGATTTCAGGATATATATAATGCAATGCAAACTCCTATACAGCAGAAAACAAAAATAAAACAAATAATGCACCCTTGTACTCTAACACCACCTCCCCCCAAGAACCTGCAAAACACAGAGGCATTTTATTAACCTTCCCCTTCCTCACAACCACATTTCTGCAGTACAATCTAAGGAGATAAGAAAGAAATACAGTGTAACCAAGATTCGCTGGGCATGATGCCAGCCTGCTGCGGAACAAGCCCTACCTTTCTTCCAGGTAGACTAGATGGCATAAAGGAGACACCCGATACATTGGGAGCAGAAGGGAAAGCAAAAACAAGTATTTTCTTTCAGCTATATAACTGGATGGTACTGTTCAGTATTCTGCACAGTGGGTTTGTAAGCATCTGGGGTACTTGGTGATAACCTTGACTTTTGAGGGAGGCCATTAATTATTTGCTTTGTTATATTTCTTTTTTTTTTTGGTAATGTTTTAAAAAAAAAATTAAAAAAAAAAAGTTATAATTTGTATCTTTAGATAATGTTAATAAGGACACATTAATTTGTAAAACAAAGGAACTGTAGAGGTCCTGGTATATAAAACAGAAGGGGAAGATTCATAGTTCAATAAGAATGAGTCTGTGATTCGTAGTATGATTGGTTGAGGAACTCACAAATCATTAGTTTTCCATCATTAGTTGTCATCTTGGAATCAGGAAGGAATTTTTCCCCTCTGCAGCACATTAGAGAGGCTTTAGATGGGGTGTTTAGCCTTCCTCTGGATAAACTAGCAGTTAGGCAAGTCATTTATAGGCATTAAGGTTGAACTTGATGGACGTGTGCCTTTTTTAACCTAACTTACTATGCTAGAATCAATAGAGTTTTACCATAATAAGCTAATAGCTACTGTTGATCTGGTTGGAACCACCATGAAAAGTGTGTCTTATAAGCAGACATTTGTTTTATCCAACATGCTTTATCAACAACAGAGGTCACCTACACAGCATAACCTTTCCAGGGAGTCTATGGCTAAAATATGAGCTGTTTTTTTTTTATCTATGTATATACCAAAGTCTTGACATATATACGCAAGATTCTACACCTCCACATAACTAAATATAGCTGCAGTTAACATGTATTGCTCATTTTTTTTCCATTTCCTGACAACTTTTTGGTTTTTGCTCTGCTCAGAGAAGACAGGAGTCTATTGAAAAAAGGAATCCCATCACACAGCCGGCAAAGTAAAAATAGCTGTGGTCAATAAATATCATTGTAAGAAATGCTTGACTTCAGGTCTCTTCCAACCCAACACTGGTGCTTTATAAATATGTTGGACATGTTCTCCTGAAGAAAAGCAATTCTGCTAAACACAGTTTATAAAGTAAAGGGGAACTTTCACTGCATTATTTCCCCATGTGTATATTTTCATGTTTATAGAGGTCAACAAACAGGCAGATCTTTGGCCCTTGTGCTAAACAGCCAGATTGGTGGGGGAACAAATCAGACAAAGATCAGATCATAATGTAGGCCCTGTCAGGAGTGGACTTGCCCAAAGGTGCCTTTTAAGCCTGCCCCATAGATGTCGGACTGATTCTTTAACAGATATTGATTGGACAAGCTGTCAGCTTGCCGCCGTACATAATACTGTTTCTGTCTTTTGAGGCTAAGTTGGAAGTTTAAATTGGCCTTTAACAAAAGGATTCCAGTAGAAATCAATGAGTATAACTCAGCAAAAAGAAGCATGGCAGGCTCATGTGTGGCAGCTTGTAGGAATAGCTATATACAAGTATATATTAGTATTATGTCATATGAGGCGATTTTAGGAGTTTTGAAGGAGCCTAAAGGCACAGCCACATGTAATTTAATGGATGTGTTTCTGGTAACTAAAGGCATCTAAACAAGCGAAAAAAATTGTTAATGCTAACACTTTCACACTGCTAATATCAGGCTCAGCTGAGTTTCAGTGGCCCTGGGGTTAACTGAATACAGGGTGCACATAGAAAGTGGATAGACAGGGTAGTAGACACCTTAACTGTAAAGTATGATGACCAGCTTGAATAAGTTTGAATCAATTTTTTAATTAAAATCCAACTTAAATTGCCCCATGTGCCACGGGCAGAATAACCGATACCTTATTACGTCATATTGGTAAACTGAAAACATGCTTCTATCACCTGTTGCATTATAAACATATAAATCTCTCTGGGGCAGGCCATATTCATTTACTGGCCATGTATATAGGAAATAAAGTCAGGAAAAATCTTATATAAAGGGCCTATCTCAGTTTACAATGTGACGGAAAGAATGCCCCATTAATGGTATTTGCTGACGCAGCTGTTAACCATTAGAGTGTCTTAGAATGTACTTAGGACCCCTTCTGCCTGAAGGGATTTATAGTTGCTTTTTCTTTCCACAAAAAATACACTCAACTTAGGACAAAATTAGAAGAGCCCTCCTCCTTCTTTGCCTGCCAACATTCTTCCAGCTTCAGGGGTTTTTCTGGTATCACCAGTATGAAAAAAAGAGCAGTGGAATGTGACAAATCTCACAGGCTCCACACCCCTAGGCAAAGAATAGACAGAATGTGGGTCTAAGGTTTCATTACCTTCTGTGAGGTCTTCAATGGCTTTGCGGACTCCTCTGTCGAAGGCTCTTGCATCAGCGGGACTCTGAAAGGTGAGGCCAAACCTCCTGTTGTCAACTAACCAGTGATGAAATGTTGGAGTTGCTTTCCAGTAGACCAAGTCCTTCTTCAAATAACATTCCAATAAGACCTAGCAGCACAGCAAAGGAAAAGGTTTATTATCACAGATAAAGAGCATTACACAGAATAATGACTAGTAAGCCCGTAGCAACAAAATCATTGCATACAAGGTTTTGTACACAACTCTGCTCTCATGTAGGTGCCTTATAAGAATTTCCCTTTGCACTTTAAGGGTGACTCCACCTATAACTTTACAATGAATTCTATGCAAATTTGGAAAGCACCGAATCCTTTTTTAGAATCCTTTTTTAGCATATGCTAATTAGGCTTTGGAAGAGTTACATGCTGGCACATGCGAAGGGTGCGTCAAAAAAGTTTCAACTTCCGTGTTTACGTGGCAAAAAGTCACGTAATTTTTAGGATTCGGTTTAGCCAGGGCCACAGATTCCACCGAATCCTGCTGAAAAAGGCAGAATTTTGCCCGAATCCCTGATGCAAATTTCCAATATACAATAATTAAATATCCTCAATGATTTGTGATTATTTGTAAATGTTATTGCAATTGAAAACAGTGTTTGCCTTTCTGCACTGCTGGTTCTGACCACTGAAATAATGTTGCAGAAGCCAATTAATTGTTGGAAATAAATTCTTGGCTGGAGAAGAGTTGGCTTGGGCAACTGTGTTTCAAGAGGAAGAACCAGTAGTGTACAAAGGGATACAAAATCCTGCTACAGTTACATTGACAGTTACACTTGTTGGTGGGAGATGCATGGTTTTATCACATGGAATCCCACATATGTAATAAACATGCATAACAAATGCCAAGACACTGCATAAGTATTTTAAATGAATTTATTACAATACCCTCCAATCTACACATCATGACTTTCTATAAAATTACATTTTTGAGTAGATGGTTCTTGTTGTTAAGTGTCAAAATATTTTTGTCTGTAATCACCAATTTGATTTGGCTATGAAGTGGCAGCCAGTGACTGTCTCGACTGCTTGTCAATCAAGGGAGAGTCATGTACAGATTTCAGACCCTTGAACGCAAGATGGCAGTTTTGAACCAGGCAGCCCTTGTAAGGAGCAGACTCTCCAGTTCAAAACTCATAAAATCTATGGAGGCTGCTTTGGGGGTCTTGTGTGCCATAAGTCTATGGAAATGAGAATGCAATGTTCTCCTATAGAGAAGTAATGCATATTTTACACATATAGAATGCTGCTGGACTTACAATTGCCACCTTATAACCGCCCTCCTAACCATACAAAAACTGCAAATGAATTATACATATCCAACTATATCTGAAATAAAAACTGCCTTTTCTTATGGAAGAGAAACTTGTTTGTTGCTACCCTCTACACCGTATAAGCCACTGACCAGTTTTCTCAACGACAATGGACCTTTGTCTGGATTAAATGAAGGCTGCTCTGTGGCCCTGGAAAGAGACATACAAGCATGCTGTGTTCCATCTCCTTATGCCCCAAAGTGCAGGGAATCCATGTGAAAATCTACGGACATTATTCTGATTCTGTGACAAGGGAACCCATGAGTTGCAGAACCTTTCTCCAGACACAGATACGGCAGAAACCCAATGTGTGGGCGCAATAAAACACTACATAAATGCTACCACATGAAAAGCATTTCCAGCAAAGAGGCCCCCTCCTAATTTATATGCAAAGCAGAAGGGATCCTGGGAAGGAAGAGAGACAGGGTTTCCTTACTAGGATTCTTCTACTTTACATAAATTCTATAAACATTTTGCTCACTTATCAGCCATATACAGCCCAACAATTATTTTCTCTATACACTACCGAGCTGGTGAAAAACTATTCAGGAGGCCCTGCTGGCAGCTAGTTAACAAAACTCTAAAAACGGATGGTCAATAACAAATCCTTTTGGTTAACCGGACCTTGTCCTATGCAACTTAACAGCTAACTGGGGTTCAGGAATGGGTCCCAGCACAAGGCACACCCTTAAGTCCCCAACATGATAATGACACGAGAGCTACGAGAGGGCACAAGAAGGGTTATAAAAAAGAAAAAAAGCCAACTGTACTGTGGTACCTTGTAGTATTTGCAGAGCCAGCAACACTAGAGATAGACAAATCAGTCAGTGATCTTATTTGGTAAAAGTTTTATAGTAAATTATGCATTACCTAGATATAACTTATTTTGAGACTTTTTTTTTTAAAGGAGAAGAAAAGGTAAAGTTACATAGTTACATAGGGTTGAAAAAAGACCAGAGTCCATCAAGTTCAACCCATCCAAGTAAACCCAGCATACCTAACCCACACCTACCAATCTATACACTCACATATATAAACTATAAATACAACCACTAGTACTAACTGTAGATATTAGTATCACAATAGCCTTGGATATTCTGATTGTTCAAGAACTTATCCAGGCCCTCTTAAAGGCATTAACAGAATCTGCCATTACCACATCTCTAGGAAGGGCATTCCACAGCCTCACTGCCCTCACCGTGAAAAACCACCTACGCTGCTTCAAATGGAAGCTCTGTTCCTCTAATCTATAGGGGTGACCTCTGGTGCGTTGAGGTAAAAACTAAGTAAGCTTTATCAGAAAGGCCTATGTAAATACAGCCATAAGCACTCACAGAAAAGCTGCACTGAGTTCAAAAGAAACACAGGATTTATTGTCTCCTTTTTTGAAAACGTGTTCTTAGGGTATCTGACTTTCTCTCTCAGAAAAATCCTTAATTCCTGGGGCCAGAGTCTGCCCAGTTCTCTCCTCTCTCTTGCCCCCACCCTTAGGAATGTGTAATCTAAGCTATAATGGCTAGAGCTGCAAGCAGGAAGCTAGGAAGACAAAGCTACAAATGGCAGCTGCAAGAAAGCTTCTAGGACTCTTTAGTCAGGTATGGTAAAGTGTTCTGCAGAATAAATATAGCACTAATGTGGCTTATCTATTGGCAGTAAAATGCCAAAATGACTTTCCTTCTCCTTTAATATTCTTAACATACAAGCTTGAAAATGAAAACAAATGTGGTGATAATATTCTTTCTGCAACATTTTTGAGGGGGTTTAAAATGTAATTTGTGAAAATAAAGCACCATGTTGTGCTAATAACTAGTGTTAACATCTAATTGTTTCCTTTATGTAACAGAAACATCTTGACGTGTATGGCAAGCTATAGTTTTGTAAGTGGCTCAGACTTTCTCTGATTGGCTCAAGATCTTTACTGTTTACATACACACTGCTGTAGCCTGGAAGCCAAAAAGGAAAATGTCCCCCACCAGCATGTTAGTGAAAATGGTGGCACCTTGAAAAGCTACTACAAGTCCTCCTTGTTGCTTCAGTGTTTTAAGGTAGAGCACTTTGTATACAAAGACTGCAATATGAATTAAAACATACGTACATGTGCCAACTGTGTTAAAGAAGAATACCTCCTATATTCACAATTCCCATGAAGAACTACGAATTCCAGAATGCTACATTACAAAAAGTTCAACAATTTTTTGAGGTGGTCTCACTTGTTATCATGACAAACATTTATATAAATGCATATATGATCAGTAAACAACAATGGTGAAACGCCTGAAGCCAATCTGGCAATCTGTAGCCAATTTTTTTTTTCTTGAAAAAAACATTTTTCAGCCAATTTTCTATTTTCTAACTGAAGGAAAAAAATAAAGCATGGCTAAACAGTTGGTTGCTAAAGAACGTCTAATAACCATAAACTGTGCAATTTGCTTCACAATTTGACCCTTTACATCATAAACTCTTTTGAGCAGGGTCCTTGGATCCCATTTTTATTCTGTAACCCTTGTTTGCTGAATTATTATAAGACCATTGTTTAATATATATTAATATAAAGCATGCCATAACTTGTGAGCAATATATTATTGGATGATAAAATATGAACAAAGGACATGCAAGTAGTATCAATAAATATTAATTGATACAAGGATGTATGAAATACGTATTCCAGAGCAGAGACGCCCAAGTTCTTTCATGCCATGGGCCAATTATCCGCAATTGCACATGATCATGATAAAACAACGTCATACCAAGGAGTCTGGGGAGATACTAGGCACCATAATCTTTATGGCCAGCTCTTTTCCACCTCCTCCTACTCTTAATCTCAGTTTATCTAGAAGTCTCCCAGGGCCTTGTGGCTGGAGTACATAGTTGTATTTTTGTAACACCCTTAATACCCCTTTTCTGTTTCTCATATCACCATGGCCAAATGAGTGACAGTTTTGCTGGCTTATGACAATGTCAATGATACTTCATTCCACTGTTGTGACTGTAACTGTGAAAGGCTAAGAAGCCAACAAACCTAGACAATTGTTGAAAGTAGGAGATGACAAGCCATAATGCTGGGACTGTTTCACTCCACAACTCTTAAGGTACCCATACACGGTAAGATCCACTCACTTGGCGAGATCACCAAGCGAGCGGATTTTCCCCCAATATCCCCACCTACGAGTGGGCGATATCGGGGAGCTTGAAGGGCCAAACGACCGGATTATGTAGGCGGCAATGGGGCAGTCGGTTTGGGGACCGCATCAACGAGCCGATGCGGTCCCCGATCCGACTGGATTTTCTAACCTGGCCGATCGATATCTGGCCAATTTCAGGCAAGATATCGGTCTGCTAGCCCGCTCGTTTCTGCCCCTACATGGGCAGATAAGCTGCCGAGTCGGTCCAAGGGACCGATATCGGCAGCTTCTATCGGCCAGTGTATGGGGGCCTTAAGTTTAATTTGTAGAGACAGGCTAAGGTCATTTCTCTTGATTTAAACATTAACAGCAATCACAGTTGTATAAATCTCACGCACACACGTGTAAAAACAATAAACTACATTTTTCCTTACCAGTTTGTCATTCAGTCTTTCCCCATGGATGAGAAAATTGCTCCTCCCACTGCCCTCTGGGTAAACCTTGGAGACACCAACGCGGCTCAGTCCGCCTCCTTCATGTGGTAGCCACCCCCCACTGGAGTCATCCCTGCTCATAACCACCGCCTTCACACGCACAATGTAGCTGTCACTGCAAGAGAGAAAGATGCAAGTCAGTCACAAGCTTATAGAAATAGACAGAAAGAAGACTTTTCTTAGATGATCTGGTGGAGACAAGCAGAAAGTTTGCTTATAATGTATATTAAATGCCATACCTAACAGTTTCTTTGGTCAGGTCCTTGTAATGTCATTAAAACATCAGAACATGAAAAAAATATCAGAAATCATCTGTGCAGTTTTTTTTTTTTAGCAGGTTGGTGGTGTTTTTTTCTGCTAACTATACGGTGGGTGAACTGGGCTAATAAAGGCCCATGTGTGATTTGGAAGCCACCGCATATCTGCACAAGTATCAGCTTCCACAATCATTCATTAGCACACATTCTTGATCGGTTTTCTGGATAATTTGGAGATAATTTCGATCACCATACCTTATCTCTAATAAACAACACTTAAACATTAAATGAACTCAATAGTACTGTTTTGCCACCAGTATGTATTCATGCAGCTTAGTTATAAAGTACTGGTTACAGTGATGCGCAGGATGGCCCAAAATCCACTTCAGGTGTGGGTCTCCACTGCCCAGAAATTGTAATTTGTACACAGTGGCTGGCTCCTAATGGCTTTCCTTGCATTGGTGGGAGAGCATTCCCAGAGCCTGCCCCAGCCCACATCACTAAAAAGTAGTGTTTTTTTTTTTTTACAGAGATAAAAAGAAAAGAATTAAAACACACCTTACTAGTTATTTGCTTTAAAGGAACTCCATATCTATAATTCTGCTGGCCCTGGCTACACTGCCCCATGAACAGTGTTAACAGGGCAGTGTAGCATGGGCCAGTAGCCATTAGATAAGAGATCCCATGTCTGTACTTCTACTTGCCCTGGCTATACTGCCTTATCAACTTTACATTCTAGGCGCTGTGGCTTGAAGCCAATCGGTTCTAAACCCATGGCGCAACACAAATTTAATGAGGATCAAGCTGGTACCTCTGCAGTGACATCTCAGAGCAGACGTTTCCAAAGTGTGGTGCTGCCCCTTGGATCAGGGGGCAAAGGCTCAGGGAGAGAATGATATCTGGCATATTTTCCTGTTATGGGATAGCAACAAGAGAACTACTAATATACCTGGCAATCTGCTGACTGGTGGGATATCAAGTGCCCTAATCAGACACGCAACCAAACATACAAATAAAGTGCGACACCTAGACAACATCACAAGCCCCAACTAAAATTATTTTCTTTAAGTTGCAGTTAAAATTTTTCAACACTTTTCAGTCTAACCTTTAAAATGGTTTTCATGGCCACTTATCTGCCGGCTCAGCGAAAGAGCGCATTCACAGCCGGTGTACGTGTGGCACAGCCAGAGAGCCAGCAAGCGGTTAATATTCCAGGTAGTGCTTGGCAAACAGCACAAATATGAAATCCTTTTATTCCGCAGGCCTTTGCCAGTGTTTGTACATTCCGTGCCATCATCATTTTATTTCCTGTGCATGCATCAGGTATCTGAAGGCTATTCACTTTCTTCTGAAGGCAACGTGACCACCACCCAGTCAGAATGACAGGAAATTAAAGATTACAGAAACCAAAAGGCACCTGCAGATGAATATTGCCAAAGGCGTGCGCAGAAATGTCACTGTGCCTTCATGACAGCATTGAGAAGATGCACGATTCAAATAATCTGAAAAATCTGCATAAAGCTGTACATTACAGGCTTGCTACACACTGCATAGCAGCAACAATGATTCACTTTCTGTACTGTACTATGCAAGTCAAGAGGACTGCGTTACTCTACTGCTGCTCCACTGAGAAAAACTCTTCCGCATCTATACTTGTTGCAAGAAAGCTGCAATATTGTAGAACCCTAGAAAGTTGCACAATGTTGTAACCTTAAATGGAACCCTATAATGCAAGACCAAGTGAAAGCCTGTAGCAGCCCTACTGAGGTCCACAGGTGGATCGCTGGGTTGGGAGTGGGCAAGTTAGAGATAACTTTTTGTCAACCTACACATCACTGCTGTGTGCCGCTGCCCTTACACTACTTTTAATTTTAATAGAACACTGAAACATCTCTGAAACTTAACTATAAAATATGAAGCTTGCATCACAGATAAATAGGACTATCTATACAAAGACAATGTGACCAGATGCAGTTAGTTGAACTTAGGGACAGAGGGAGAATGAAATGGGGGAAAGTGTGCGACTGGTGGCATTTGTAGCTCAGCAGCTGTTCTGACAGCAGCACCATTGCACCACCAAGGCAATCAGGTCCTAGTGACCTTCAAAGTCAGCAGACGCTCCAGCATATATTCAGTTTCCCATAGACATTCCATTGTTTGCACTGTCAAAATAGGATTTACTCACCAGCTGAACAGATAAAAACAATCTATTTATGGACATTTTTCTTTTTTTAAAGAGAAAGCAATGTTTCTAAAATATAGATGCATAATTGTCATGGTTTCTTGTGTGGTCCTTGCCAGCTTCTGGAAATGTTAAACAAAAATGTTAGCTCTATATAGCTAGCATCTCCCACTGCCCCACTACCCAGAGCAGTAATAATCAGTAAGAACCTATAAATTACATGTACACAGAATTTTCAGATTTAAAGATGTGGCCCACTACTGGGCACTATATGATCAGCTACTTTTTGTGAAAGTATATTCCATACAGTCATACTTCAAATGGAACTCGGTTAAATGAGATTCTGAGGGGATGAATGAAAACAGACTCATAGATAAAATGACAAGTATTCAGAATGTAAAGAAGTTAAGGAGTCACAGCAAAACGCTTGGTGTCTGCCCTAGCCTACCTCAAATATTTGCATGAAAACACTGGAACCTGTTGAAACCTTTTTTTCACCCTCTAAGTATCTGCAATGGAAATGAGTAGGAGGACTTAAAAACTGTGCAATTTATTGAGCACGCCAGGTGAGCTAGAAAAATGCGATTGTCACACTAATGCATAACAGGGCTGCAACACTGTATAAATGCCAAACGCTGCTGCTAGGTTACTTTTCTATATTTTACTTAAAGGACTTTGTGAACAAAAAGGCAGTATGAGTTTCATATGTGAAGAAACCTAGGGCTGTGCTCTTCACACTTTGTTCACTGAACTACAGCTATCTGCTACAGCCACATGGTGGTACTGGCCCCAGCATGAGAGGGACCACTAGGAGGGAAAATATACATAGAAGTACATAGGACACACATAGCAATGCCAACCATTGCATACTCCTTTATCACATAACTGGCACACCTGTTAGATGTTGGAAATTTGGGATCACGTAGTAAAACAGGGAAAGTCCAGTATCCCGCAAAAAATCTAAGTGCAGTTAGCTTTTATACTGTCTACTGCAGTTAGGGTAATAAAAACAAACATCTGGCTGGTTGCTAGGGATTGCAAGTCATGGGGCAACATAACATGGTTTCATATAGAGACACTTTCACACACATGTATTTATTTGTTTTTTTTTCTTTACACAGTATAATAAGTAGGCCCCATAAAGTAGGTTGTTTATATTGGAGTCAACAGTTGGCTGGACTGTGAACCTTTCATTGCTCCCAATGGATACATCCTCTAGATCAGCGGTCCCCAACCTTTCTTACTCGTGAGCCACAGTCAAATGTAAAAAGACTCGGAGAGCAACAATAGCATCAACGAGCCAATGCGGTCCCTGATCCGACTGGATTTTTGTAACCTGGACGATCCATATCTGGCCAATTTCAGGCCAGATATCGGTCGGCCAGGCCCCTCGGTTCTGCCCCTACACAGGCCGATAAGCTGCCGAATCAATCCAAGGGACCGATATCAGCAGCTATAATTGGCCCGTGAATAGGGACCTTTACATCTGAATGTTGCTCATAGGTAAAAAAAAGATTTTACATTTACTAGTCTGTGAATGATTTTCTATTAATTCTAAATAGGTAACACATAAAATAAAAAAAATGCTTTCATTGAGCCCTTTATAAGTATGAAGTAAAAGAAAAAGAATCTACCCATTAAGGGAAGAGAAATTCTTTTAACTGGCTAGATTTCCTCCCTAAACTGCATTTATCTGAAGTCTGTCTGGATGTTTATGCCAGAGCAAGGCTTTATCACAGCATTTAATGATATATAACAATTTCCTGTCTGCTCTTTAGGATTTCTGGAACATAGCAGGGTTTTTACATGTGGTCAGGGACTTCCGGAAGAGCAGTGGGTATTTAAGCGTTTGCATGATGCCTTCTACCCAGTGAAACTAGGATTAGCAAAACACATTCTACCACTCTTGGATTTTCACAATCCACTACTGTGGGTATGCAATATTTAAAACCATTCAATCCCATGAAAACCTACTACGATGACTGTAGCATTTTAATATCATTCATTTCTGATTCCAAATGTCCTTGCCCCAAACTGCAGTTACTAATATCCACCACAACTAGGGTTTGATTCAAACACAGAACTGGAGGTGATAAAATAATAGCTTGGTTTTTGCCCCTCCCATTTTTTTCTATATAAAGATTGTGTCATGTACAAACTTTATTGTTCTTGTACTGACCATCTGTATCTCCCTGCTAAAGCATTTCTGTAATGTGTTAATTCCCTGAAACTGTGATAGGGGGCATGACAGAGCAATCTAGTGAGGGTTTAGGGGTCCACTCTCTGCAGCCTTTTCATAATTTTGTAATTATGTAATAATATGGTTTGGAACCGTTACCTAAGCCAGCCCCCCTGCTGATCTGGCTGACTACTTCGAGACTGAACAAATTAAAAATTAGTCGACTGTCCTCAGCCTGCCATCAGCTTGCACTCTCAAACTCCCTAAACATAACGGTGCAATGCATTGTAGGTTATGTAGTTCCTGCATGCTGTCTGTAAGCTGTGGAAAAGTTGTTACAATTTGTAACATCAATGTTTTAGTCCCTCCTCCCTTGCCAGGATTTCAAATGATGCAGAAAGAAAAGAACTGTTTTGCAGCTGGATTTCAGCATACACAAATTGTATGTATTCATACTTTTT
Organism: Xenopus tropicalis; assembly: GCF_000004195.4. NCBI lineage: Eukaryota > Metazoa > Chordata > Amphibia > Anura > Pipidae > Xenopus > Xenopus tropicalis. Next base: position 31,880,655 of record NC_030681.2, on the reverse strand, counting down.
GAAGGAACAGATTACAGTGATAGATGTATTAGGGGTTTCTGTGTTGAGTGGGGGGTTTGGAAGCCAGGGAAGGGAAAACCTTTAAATTTGATTGTAAGCTCCACCAGAGCAGGGGCTGATGTGAATGATTTATAAACTCTGTTTATAGGTGGAATAGGTTGGCATGATATAAAGAATAAGAACAACTAGAACCATGGCTAGCTGAATGTGCACTTGGGAAAACTTAAGCAAAGCAAAAGGAGAAATAACTTTAAGTGTTCATTGCCTGCACAAAACAAGTATCTGACATAATTCAGCAGCAAATGTCAGCGTTTACTGTGCCTTCAGATAAAGCTGAAAGGAAAGACAAGCTGGGGCACTTGCAGAGAGTATACCAAGTTCCTCAGAGGAATGTTTTTCAAACAGCCCCATTTATGTAAGCACGGTGTTTACTCTTTTAGGCTGAATGCAGGCCGAAAGGTCAGGAAATGGTTTAGTTATACACCGTGGCTTGAATACCAAACACTGAGGGCTGCCTCCCTAATCCTATTCATAGTCTACAAACAAACACCTTCTATGAGCAATTTTTTGTAGGGAGCAATCCGTTCATAAAAACAGCTCAGCCACCTGGCACACCTTCTGAAACAGCCCAACAACAAATTGAGGAGAGGTAGCTTGCCCTTTCCAAATACTTATATACAATAAGCAAGGGGGACCTCATCTATATTTAGATTCCCTTGAAATCCACTAAAGAGTACTAAATGTGCATCAGTACAATGAAATGATTAATGTGTATGGCCTAATTGTAAAATATATCCCTTTCAATAGGATCATCAGAGTCTTGGTTATTCCTGACTACTTTTGGGGTTATGTAATAAATGGCACTACGTTTACCCAGGAGCAGTAACTCATAGCAACCAGCAGGTAGCAATTACCGGTCACCTGTTAAAAAGACATCTAGTTGGCAATGTGTACAGTACCGTGTGTACTGGCCAATAATACTGCTCCATAACTGATCAATAAAGAACAGAAAGCTGGTGAAGGACCCCCAATCCTGCAGAATGGGTTCCGGATAATAGATTCCATACTTCAATAGTCCTTGCCATAAAGCAAGTCTGTACTGCTGTGCAAATACACAAGTACCAGCAAATGGATTCTACCATGCAAGAATAAAAATGTGGCAATAATTCTGACATAAGTAAATCTTTTTTTCCCAAACCACATTTCCTTACAATGGAGTGTTCACCTTTGGGTTTGGACCCATACATGGCCCCCATGCTGTTTAAGATGGGTTTCCTAAAACACAGAAAAAATTCCTTTAAAAAAACAAACAAAAACAAAATAGTAAGGTGCATTACTGGTTTAAAACCAATTTTTAAGTTGACGAACTTTGGTTTGGTGACCCAGGCAGAAAAAAAAAAAAAAAAAAAATTGACCAACACTGCCTTATATATATTGTTTTCAGGCAAAAATAGACTTTTTATTGAAAATTTGCCTTGAAACAGCAAATACAAATTAGATAGTTGTGCTGTGCCATAAGGCATTTAACAAAGCATTTTATGGACAATGTGGCGTAATTAACAAATGCAAATACCTTAAGAACTCCTCAAGATCAACTAGAGCCAGTTCTAAGGCAAGCACACTGTAAGATATGAAAAGTGGCAATTTCCCTTTAAAGCCCTTTAGGCCTCTGTGCTTATAGTTGCAGCAACATGAGTGGGCCCTTCAGACAGAAATCTCATTGATCTTGCCTGACTGCTATAGCATGCCTGTGTGGTATGTCATAAAACTTGTTTGGAAACTCTCATAAAACACAGGCAGGCAGTTTTATCTTTTTGACTGAGAAGGAGCAGAAAAAAAATTCTCCAGTAATAAATGAAAGCAGAAAAAGTGACAATACAATTTACTAGATAGCAAAGAGCAAAGGGAACAGAAAAAAATGGGGCCTGTGATCATGAAGTAAGGTTGGGGCGCTGTCTGTGAGAGAAAATAATAAGAAAAAAACCTCCTGCTCCTGGTGCATAGAACTGCAACACCCAACTGCATCCTGCCCCTCACCTATTAAAATGCATTTGCAAATTGTAGTTAAATAAGATCAGGAGGACTGTCCCAAGCTGGTATTTCTCTTCTTTGAAATTAAACTTAATGGTAGAGTGCATTACCCTCCGCTTCCAGGTTTGGCCCCGCAATTTTTGCCCTTTGGTGGGCAATCTCTTTGCCCCGTGTTTCCTTGGCTCCATCTGCTTGGGTACAGGTCTATATATGGTAGCAGTATACTGGGACAATGCATTTTTTCTTAAAATAAGAGGCACTCTGGGTAGGATATATGCAATTAGAATTTAGTTCTCTATTATAAAGTCAGCTCCTTTACTAGAGGTTATAATCACACATAGCATAAAGTGGAAGTTTAGGAGTCATTGTGCACAGCGCACAAGGGAATAAAGCTGATGCACAAATTACTCCATTAATTATCTGTTTACTGTGGATAAAATAAGCATAACTGGTGCAAGATGCCATATCCATACACCGGCCAGAGATATCCTCATATCATAACAGCACAGGTTCCTATAATCCCTACTCCATGGGTGGCCCAGATTTATCTGCAAGGTAGCCTTTAGCTGGTTAGTCCTAAAATAAGTGGTCATCTTGCCAAACCTCAAGGGAACACAGTCTGACCAAACTATCATGGGAGGGACTCATATGGTGACTGAGAGACGTGCCGAGCTAAAACACAGAAAGCCAAGTAAACATCTGCCAGGGGTTGGCATGCAGCAGCTCGCCTAAATATGTGCAGTACGCCTACACACAAACACATCTCCCTAATGGGCAGGCGCACCACTCTGTCGAACCCTCACAGCTGACAGTAGTGCCAGATATTAATATAAGGTAGTAAGACAATAACATTAACAGTTATGTAACACTGAAAATGCACCAATTTTAAAACCATCATTACAGAATTTAAATGTAGAATTAGAGATTGAAGATAAAATGGTGATGTATCTTCAAACTATGCAAATAAATTTACAAAAAATAAAAAATTAATAACACTCGCTAATTTTAAGAAGCTCATGGTACATCATCGCAAAAGGTGAACTTAAATGTGAACTAACCCTTTAAGATGCCCATACACAGTCGAACAATAGTGATTTACAATGCAATCTACCTTTTTTTTTTTTAGTACTTTGCAAACTGTTTTCTGCTCTTGCAGAATAACCGCACTTTGAATGCCTAACAGAGGCAGCACGCTTTTCCCATAAAGGATGGGGCATGGGTGGCATATAGACATTCTCCCTAATCTGCAAGACATTCAGACTCCCTATGGCCAGGGCTTGCCTGATCCTCCTGCTGCTGTGCAGGATTTCAATCCAATGCAAGGAGCAGATTGCACCCTTCTTTGGGGTACAGGTGATTGCTAGATTAGTGATGAGGATCTGGAAATGACCCCTAATGGCTACCTACTCAACATCTCTTGACAGAATTGGCAGCCTGGCTAAACAAGTAGGATTTCCACAGCATTAATATACTGAAATTAAATAGCTGATTGGTTTCTAGAGGTTTCTGGGCCAAACCTGTGGGAGAGCTAGATGTATGATACCAATCATTTGGAGCAGACAGTAACCTAATTAGTGGAAGCAGTTCATGTTCCAAAGACTTGGCTATCAGGGAAAGTCACCGCAGATATCTAAGGCTTCTTCTATAGTCTCCTGGGCCGTGTTCTTCAGCAACCAAGGAATTAACATGCATATCCACTCAAGCTATCCCAGCAGGCTCCTAGCACTAGCAAGCACAGGACAAGCATCCATTGTTTTTCTCTTTAGATCAAGTGCTCAGCAAATGCCTTGGTTACCATTTTCACTTCTTCTCCAGAGTCCAAGGGATAGGATTGCTCTTTGGCTTTTATAGTGTGTTTTCCTTTGGGTAGAATTCTACAGGCTCCAACATATTTAGTAGGCAGATGAAACAAGGATATCCTAATCAAGAATTAAAATAGTTTAGGACAGAGTTATATAAAGCAAGTTTTCATATTTATTTTGGCAGAGACCTCGGTCTTAGCAACCTCCACCCATAAGAGTTGCGTCAGATTGGCAAGTCAAACAAGTTCAGACACACTTTCAATTTCAAAACATTAACAATCTATTTCTCTTGCTTTTAGCCTTGGATGTTATAAACCCTAAACTATGCAATGTATTTTTTATAAGTATTAGGGCCACAGACATGGCAACCTGCTTCCTACCCTGCAGGACCCTGTAGGCCTCAAAGCCATAGTCCAGTTATATCCGTGCATCAGTTTCTCTTAGAACAGTGTGCTTATAAACTCAACACAATTGGGCAGATCATGAATAAGTTGTACACAACAGTAAATTTCAGAAAAAGAAGAGGTTGAGGCTTGAGGTCTGCAAAATTTTGGTACAAGCTTAAGAACCAAAAACAAAATATTTGTGCTAGATGCTAATTTTCTACATATGTCGCCTCCCACACCTTAAGGGCTGTGACACACGGGAAGATTAGTCGCCATGGGACAAATCTCCCTTGCCATGGGTAATCTCCCCGAAATGCCATCCTACCGTCTAGAATGTAAATCACCGGTGAGATGGCATATGTGGTGCTGCCATTTGTCGAAGGCGCGGAAATTTTCTCGCAACACAATGTCCGCGACTTCGGCAAATCGCGGCGCGGTGCCACCCCACCGGCGTTTTACATTCTAGCAAGTGGGATGGCATTTTGGGGAGATCAGTCGCTGTGTCACAGCCCTAAATACACTTTGATAAACAAAGCCACACAGAGCGATCAGTAGGACAGCTCCGCAAGTGTCAACTAAAGCAAGTTCCTTCAAAGGGTGTCTAAATGTCTCCAGAGAACGAGGATAAAATAATTATGTGTACATTATGCAAAGTGCTCCTTGATTAACCTGGGGGTACAACGTATAATAGTGTAGATTCGCGAGGCTTTTTCGGCGATTTCCCGAAATCGCCCCGCCGCATCTGCCATCCTGCCGGCAACTTACATGTTCGCCGGTGGGATGGCAGGGGGAAGGCAACTCGGGGAGATTAGTCGCCCGCGAGCAGGGAGTTTTGCCGCGGGCGACTAATCTCCCCGTGTACCAGAGCCCTAAGAGTAATGGCACTCGGCGTACTACTAGAAACCATGTAGGAGGCAAAACTCCCCTTCCATTGAATATCATGGTAACTGGGCTGACCCAACTAGTGCAATCAAGTGGCTGGTGATAACCACTCAATAATGCCATTGCCCTTAGGCTAATGGCACAAGGCATATTCTCTACCAGCATATTTTAAGGCTAATGTCATAATTACCTATCCCCCCCCCCACGTGCTTTCCACCAGTCACTGCTTCTAGTGCCACAAAGCCATTGCCATGTTCAATACTAATGCCTTTAAGGATCAATTAAATTGAATGCTCATCATAATAATAATTACTCAAGAACACTGGCTCATATGCCAATTTAAGATTGAGTCACTGCTTTAATCCAAAGGGCGCAACATGTAACAAATCATGCAATATACCTCCACATATAATAATAGGATAGTTTTGCCTCTAGGGCTTTAAAATAATCTTAGGTCTGCTCCAAGAGGAAGTTCACCTGTACAAAACATACCACGGACAAGTTTTTGCCGAAAACAAGCATTTACAAATTTTTGCGCCAAAAAAGCCTCATGAATAGTGACAGGTGGTTTCCATTAATCAATTTGAAAATATGTTCAAACCTGTCACATGAATATCTGGCCAATTTTTGGGGATGAGAAGGATCTTGATGGCCCATACACAGGTCAATAACCTGCCAACTAGGTCTGGAGGGGTAGAGTTGGTATCTTTTATCGGCCTGTGTATGGCCAGATGTAGACTGTAAGCTCCGCTGAAGCAGGAGTCGATTATGAAAATGTATCATCTTTGCAGCTGCATAAACAAGTTGGTGATATGTAAAGGATAATTACATTTATCAAAAATACAGTGTGGCAGAGACAGGAGCGGTGTCCAAATCACTCAAATGTAAAGTAGCTCTGACAAGGAAGCATGTTAAGACTGACGCAGTGACAAAAACAAATCTGTGTGCCATATGCCCAGTGCCTGCATTCATAAGCAAACCTGCAATTATTTATAGAAGGCAAGTCAAAATTTAATATTTGGTACATGTACTGGTTACCCCTTCTGAACCGCCACCCAATTACTAGACTGCATTTGTCATTCATGCCTATTTAACATGTCTTGGACAAGGAACCACTCTCAAATATTTTGCGAAAAAGGAAAATATTATTGAAAGCCAAGTAAGTATAAAATAATTCTACAAAGTAATCATATATTATAAATTAACTTCTAACTAACTTCTAGATCTCTGTAAGTTCACAAGGATGCAGTGGGAGCTCCTCACTTATGTAGAACAATGCTCTCAGAATATTCAAGATCATGTATCGAAAACAAAAGGTTTTTTTTAGGAAGCATCTCATGATGTCATTTTCTATAATGGGCAGAAATTAAGACAGAAATACAGAGCAAAGGAAATAAGTAAGCTATAAAAACAGGAAGGACTGGAAGTATATTTATAACTGTTTTGGGTGGGTTAGTCTTTAAAGGCTCCTAGAATGTCTTGGAAAAGGGAAATAAGAATGAGGGGCACAGAGATATAGTAAGTGCCTAATTACCTTAGGAACACATTTTGACAAGGGGGAAGCTCTGAGTAGGGCGGCCACTGACAATGGTCAGCTCTAAGGCAAATGGCCGCCACCACAGGATTCTCAGAGGGGTACTGGTGTTTTACTGCCTGCAGTGAAAATGGACCATGTGACCTTAGCCTAAAGGGACAATGATCAGTTAAAGGAACAGTAACACCAAAAAATGAAAAGAAATTAAACTATAATTTACTGCTGCCCTGCACTGGTAAAAGTTTTGTGTTTGCTTCAGAAATATTACTAGAGTTTATATAAACCCTGGTGTGTAGCCATGGGGGCAGCCATTTAAAAGAAGAAAAGGCACAGGTTATATAGCAGCTAACAGATAAACCCTGTAGAATATAATGGTGTCTTATCTGTTATTTGCTATGTAACCTGTGCCTTTTCTCCTTTTTTCCAGCTTCAATGGCTGCCCCCATGGCTACACAGCAGCGTATTTATATAAACTATAGTAGTGTTCCTGAAGCAAACACGCCAGTTTTACCAGTGCAGGGCCACAGTACGTTATATTTCAATTACTTTAAAACACTTTCATTTTTTGGTGTTACTGTTCCTTTAAGGGTTGAGTAAGAATGTTTGGCAGGACTTGTTTTACTGAACAGAACAATAGATGTCTCTTCAAAGGTTACTGCAGGTAAGAAAAAATGACAAAATCTGTCATTTTGAAAATGGTCACTTAGAATGAGGTTTCTTTGGCGAATGTCAATATTTCAATTGCCCTTGGCCATGCAGCCTGAGGGAAAGCCCTAATGTGCAACCACACTGTGCCATTTGCTATAGATTAGTATATTGTTCCAACCATGTAAATTGAACCTACTGCTCAAAACAAAATTCCAGGGTTTAAGAACACCCAGTTTGTAAGCTTTCAACCAAAGCAAAATATTGCTTTGAATATACAAAATAATTGGGTTTTGTGTCTCCCTTAATCCTAGCATACCTTGTTTATGTTGCAAACACAAAATGTAAATACTGTAAAGCACTAATAATCCAAAAATCCAATAATAATAGTCAAAACTTCTAAATGACATCCCCTCATTTGAAATATTCGCTCCTTGAACGGATACTTGATCTGGCTTTTATGTTGCCCAACAGCTCACTTATCCAGGAGCTTCTTAAATTTTGTTGTGGTAAAAGTATCAAAACCATGCTTATTAGTGGGAGGACGCCAGATATTGATTACTGTTCTGTCTCTGAAGGTCACAAAAACACTGTTACTATGCAGCTTTTGGCAACTTTCTGCCAGGAAGGGGGAACATCAAAGAATGTTTGTTACTCCAAGCACCGGACATTAAAAAATAGCTTTTTACTAAACAATATAATTAAAATAGAAATAAAGCCTATTCCTTAAATTAGTGTTATCTGCATATAGAACTATTTATGAAGTGAGAGAATATTATGTACCACTGTATAATCAGAAGGTAATATAAAATAACACATAAAAAGAATTTAAAGAGTAAATTATGAAGAATAAAATACAAAAATAATAAATGTGATATTTGCAGCCTAAGAGAAAGTAATGAAAAATGGCATCACTGCATGTACATACAATATCTACTATGCAAGGGTGTTTCTACATGTGTGGCAGAAGCTTCATTGCTTATATGTCTATAAATATTTTCTGTTCCCTTCAGAAACAAAGGTTTTCAAGAGGTTTAGGCTGAACCCTCCCCTTTGTGATCCACATGTGGTTTGGACCATGCTTCTTACCACAAAACAGAATTACAGATACTAAAAACAGTTAGAACATGTATTATTTCCAGTAATGTGTAAGAGATAATAAGCATTTACCTCCATACTTTAACCGTACTGTTCCCCAGGATGCCTCCTCAACCACTGCTGTGGTCTTCACTGTGGAAAAGACAGTCCAAGTATATGGAAACCACTGATTGGTGACCAATTTTACAGCCACGGAAATAGTATGTCAGTGAACCAGAGTAAGTAAAAGAAAACTGTCCTATGCTCTCTTATTCACAGTACATTAAAAAGCAAACCAGTAGAAGAGAAAAAAAAACTTATAAAATCAATGTATATCAACTTTGCAGGAAAATCCAAATGTAATCAATTGGACAGGCTGTATGGAAAGCCCAACACATGGGAAATATAATAAGCTGCTCTGGAGGGGACTGGCTGGTCTGTTTGATGCCTGGAACAGGACATCACAGAGAATCTAGGGAATAGTGATGTGTGGGTTGACTCGCAATCCACGGGACCTGTGGATTTACACTATGTCATGCGGGTACAGTTGAAATTTGGGGCGACCACTGCAGGCTAAGTTAGGGCGCAGGTCAGACTGGGGAAGTACACTCTCCCTCTTTTCTCAGAGTGGGAAGATGTGGATATGGGTTGGGTGTGGGTCCGGGTCCTATAATGAAAACATTTTGCAAGTTATGGACGGGTGTGGGTCGAGTTTTTTCTGACCCCGCACATCACTACCAGAGAGAGCATTGGAGCAAAACTTTTCTGCAACATTCCCTGATTGTTGCACTTAATCTACCAGGCATTTACACTGTAAACTGACAGGGACTGATATGAATCATGTATAATCTCTGCAAACCTTGTGCAATATGTTGGCATAATATAAATTAAGAACAAAAATAACATTTTAGACAGCAAAACTGCCAGAAGAAGAATAGTTAAAGTTCAGGAAAAGGCCCAATATGTCTATGGCATCCTACAGCAACCCCTCTGGCATTTGCCATAATCTATAGACTGGTAGTCCGGCCACTAGACATAAACATGAGGCTTCAATCATTCAGTTTGTTGCCTCAGAAATCCTTTGCGTTCTTCTGTGCTGTTCTGTTTGCTATCAAAGGGAAGAATGTACAAGAGGGGGAACAGCAGGTTGCACACAGAGCTGGCAGAAGAAACAGCGAGCTCAAAGGGCTTAGCTACACCTCACTGCTAAAGTCATTTCTAAAGGTATGTAAACTGACTCAGGGTTTGCTAAACCTCATTCAGGCACTTGGGAACGCAGACTGTTTATGAATGGGCTGTACGGGAGTCTGCAGAAATCTGTGCTTACGTAGAAAATATTTTGCAGATCCATTACCCTTTAAGGCTAATGATGCATCCCGGGAATGTCCCTCAGACTTCGACAAATCGTCCCTAGAGAACAAATTACATCAGTGGACATGCAGCTATTATTATTCTTTAGTTACAAAGTTCTGCAGCCCCTTACAGATTTTATATATAATTCATACCAGTCACATTCACACACTAGGGTCCGTTCTGAGTTGGATTTATTCGTGTCTATAAAGAAAAATGTTGGGGTTTTTTTTTTCTTTTTCTTTTTTTTTTTTTATAAAGGACCCCAGCCACCCATCGGATACTTGCACCTAAGTACTTAAATCTGCCAGGCCTATGGTGGGGAGATTTAAAATGATAAGCACATGCTGTAATGCAATCAGTACTAATTAATGAAAGCATAATAACGATAAAACTACATTTTATTCACCTGAATGTTTAAGAAAGGCATAGTCAAACTGTATTATCATTGCCCTGCATACCGAGTGATCCCAGACACAAAAGTCCATTAAGTCTTTCATGCCCGTATAATTGTTAAGGTGGCCTTATACTGGCTGATGGAAAGCTGCTGACAGACCACCTTGGCAACTCATCAGACATGCGGTATACGGGTATGCAAGTATACGGTTCTTTCACGGCCTACACAACTAATATCTGGGCAAAAATTGAACAGATGTTGATCGGGTAAGTTTAAAAATCTCGTAGGGATGTTGATGCATTCCTCACCCCAACAGGCTGCATCCCATCAATATGCCCTCAAGGTGGGCATATCATGGAAAAATTCATTTGTTTAACAAACTCTCCAAACTAATGGATTTTTTAGCGTATAGTAGGCTTTATTTCAAAACAGCTTAGAATCACTTTTCTGTAAGTGTCTGCAGGGTTGCTGTGACATACACCCACCTGGCCACATTCTTGGCCCACCCAATCTGACTCCTGGAAAATCCCACTCCTTTTGTAGAAGACCTGCCCCTTAAACTGTCTTTAAATGAGTCGAAGAAACACACTGGTCAGGGATGAGGAGAGATATTCATATTTACATTTCATTCACATTTAGGAGAAATTTGCGCTTGGAAACTGTCTGCCATATGACTGGCAATGGAAAATTGCCCAACAAGTGACAGACGTAAAGGGAGGGGCAATTTGGCTCATTTTCTCCATGCCCTCTACGCTGCTACTAATTGCCCCAGTTGATACTTTTTAACCAAACCGCTTTAGCATACTTATATGAATTTCACTTGACTTGATACACATCCAGTGACTGTTATAAGAATTGGTTATGAATTTTTCCCTTTTCCCGAAACACGACGGCCCTAGGAAATAAGACACTTTTCTGTGTGTATTCAAAAGGTAAACAGAAGCCTATAATGGCATTTTCCAGTCCATATTTAGAAAATGTACTACATGAAGATTAAAATCTACTTGAATGAGACTGCAGAATATGGGAGCACGATGTCCTGAAAACTTGCGTCTTTCCATAGCAGGGTTACGAGAAGTTGCAGGTACTGTCAACATAGAATAAAGCATTGGTTTATGTGAACGAATGGCCCAAGAGCAGTAAAGGCTTCATTTCATGAATAAGGAATTAAAATGCTGCGAGACATATGAAGTGCTGGCTCTTCTGGCAAATGCTTTCAGGCCTGCCAGGATAAGGAAATGTACACACATACTTCATGGCACTGGCCAAACATTTTTGAGTGTTGTCAGAATGCCAATACCCCTTTAATATGTTGGCTTGCATTAGATCATTCCACTTTTGTGTTGGTAGACTAAACAGTTTGCATTAAATGTTTTAAAGGAAAACTAAACCCTTAATGACACACAAGTTTTGAATTCTCTGTTTTCGTACTTTCTTTCACACCTATCCAACGCTGAACATCTGAAAATATTTTTTTTACCCAAACATACTGGACTTAACAGATTGAAAGAAAGCCATCATACTCTGGGGAACCATTACCAACACCCCTTATGCTCCCAACCTTACATTAGTCTTGTTCCAATATAATGTCATCGGTTCTGGGACTTTCTGCCATCCAAAGAATCTGTGCACTGTCCATTATGGAAAGCAAGGGAACTTCAAGATTCAGAATCCATTACTTCACAATGAAGGACAGTTAGATCACTATGTGAGACTAAGGGGAGGTGGGAGCACAAATGATGTTGGGAATGATTTGTCAACGTATCATGGCTTTCTCTGGCTTTGGCTTTCTTTCAATCTGTGGAGTCCAGTAGAATTCAGGTAGTGTTTATGCACTTTTTTACATAAGCCACGTCAAAAAAGGAATTTTATCCCTTTAAATCATCTGAAACTGCTCTGTGTGCCATTACCCACACACTGCCTGATGGGCAGTATCAATTTATGCACTTGGAAGGCCAACTTCTATAATATTGAACAGGGGCACACAGAACAAAAGTTAAAAGCTGAAAACAAAGATTTTATTATTAGAATATATACTGTGTAAGCTGCTGTCTGAGACTGGGCAGAATTCTTGAAATGACTGTACAAAAATAGCTAACTTTTGCTTATTATATATTTGGAAGAGAATAATAGATTTCAAATGTTTTCACAGACTCTGCTGGAAATGCTCCCTTGACAATTTTAAACTATTTGGAAGGCATTTTAAAGGACCAAAAAACAATATAATTTTAAGTAATGGACAAATGTATGAATTAAATAACTCACTACCAATGTTCTGGGCAAGTTATTAGCAACTGGATGCTTAAATGGCAAGCAATGTACTGTAAAGGATTAAAGGCACTGGCAGAATTAGTCAATTTCACAGCGTCTTGTGTTAAAGGGGCAGTCAAGCTGATTTCATATGTGTGTGTTCACCTTAAAATGTGTGGCACATTTTTACCTTAACTTTTAGTATGATGTAGATGTCCATATTCTAAGACAATTTGCAGTTTTTTTTTCATTTTTTGTGGTTTTTTAATTATTTAGCTTTTTGGTCAGCAGCTCTCCAGTTTGGAATTTTAGCAGCTAAATGGATGCTAGGGTCCAGTTCACCATAGCAGCCAGGCAGTGGTTTAAACGAGACTGAAATATAAATACACAAGGGCCTGTGTACAAAGAAAAAATACCGGTAGCAGCAACAATAAAAATGCAGCCTCACAGAGCTATAGATTTTTAACTACTAGGGTCAGCGACCCCCATTTGAAATCTAGAAGAGGTAGAAGATGACAAATAAATTAAAAAAAAAAAAAAACTATAAACAATAAAGACTAATTGAAAAGTTTCTAAGAATAAGATATAGAACATACCACGTTGCCACATTACCAAATGCCACATTGTCCTTTAAATCTAAATGTAAACATCGGCTCTGTGACCCTTCCAACAAATGCACATCACTTTGCCTGCAACTGTTACTGGCCCACACAAACTGACCCAGAACCACAAAGAACACAGATTATGGCTTATATCTGTACATGCTCAACTTGACAACTTAAAACCTGTAAAGGGGCAGCAATCGCAAATATTAGTGGCTATATTCTATTGCAACTGATAGGAACAAATTCCCAACAGAAGAAACAGAGAGCAACAGGAACAATTAAGGAAAAAAGTTGCACAGGAAGTAATAGGGTTTATCTATCGATCAGAAGATAATTGCATACAATTCCCTTAGGAAACAAGAAACTTTAAGAAAATAAAAACAAAGTATTTTAAGTGCTTCCATTTCCTGTCTTTTTCTCTTTCTACTTGAAACTTTAATTATGTTGCCTGAGGAATGGGAGACCAGCACTTACCTCTACCTCAAAAAAATGAAAAAGCATGTATATATAAAAACACACATGCATGGGTTTTATGGGTCTTTTCATAAAATATATCATCTTATTCAGAAAACCATTAAGATTTTGACATGCGTGCAACCTGCTTTGTATGCTAGGAATTAATTTTGGAACATTTACTATGACTTTCTGTTGGGTTAGAATCACCCTATGAGCAATGACAACCCCTGTGTGTTTTGTTTGGAGTTTACCCTCCATTGACCAGAATAATTATAGCCTAGAGTAGACCATGATGTTGTATGTGTGGGTCAGGGTCCTACCGATTACCCTTCAAGCCAATGGCAGGGGCAATTCAGAGGGGTTCCCAAGTCCACCTACTCGGCAGAAAATTTAATGGGCAGCAACATGCTGTGAGCTGTTACATGTCACTGCCCTTAGAAGAAGCCAAAAGGGTACCACACAGTGGTATTACATCATGGGGTTTTACCAGTCTGAAACAGCTGAAGATAGCAACATACATAGCCAGTACAAGCAAGAAAAAAAAACACCTAAGTTTGCCCAAACATTTTACTATAAATGATGCCAGTATAAGTATAATCCGCAGTTAAGCACCATTCTATAGTAAAATGTAAAGATCCTACAAAATTGAAAGTGCGATTCTTTCCATTACTGCCAACATTAACCAAATTCCATTTAATACTTTGGTTTTTAAACATACAAAGTAATTACAGAATAAAAAAAAATACAGAAGGAAAAATGTTATATTTGGATATCCTTCTGTGAGCTACTCATGCAAGGAAGCACTACGTAACTTGTTGGTGCTATAAAAATAAATGATGATGAGTCAGGCGCTCAGCCTTTCTACTCTGCAAGGAATGGCAGACCTATAAGTTCCTTTGCTCGGGAATCAAACTGCAGACATTCCTCATGGTGTGTGCCTGTCTCACTGGCATTTGTCCTCCCTTGGGAGTATTGTATGAAAATATAAAGCTTCTACTACTCAGCTCTTTGCCTAGATCAGGGCTGGATATCTGGAGGCAAATGCTGATACCACAAGGGGGCGGACTGGAGAGCCTAAATGTGTCCTTCAAGGTCTCCAGAGGCTTTTCTGCAAGACATTATTTTAATATTATTTGGCCCTCAAATATGGTGGAATACAAATAAGTGGCCTACTGGATCTATGCTAGCGTAGCTACAGAAGATAATGAGGGCCCTGCTGAACAGAACATTGTTTTGCAAACCTAAAGTGCCTGTTCCATAAGTTGTCAGATTTAGGTCAGTCTGAACTTGTCTGCCTTTCAGACCAAGGAACCATTACATTTCAGCACAAATGAAACAGATGGTGGACTAGGAAGGAAAAAAAGCATTGAAATAGATATACAGAGGAAAATACAGCTGCAAAAAGTCATAACTTTAGGGGACATTAAGTTTCCCTTACGGAACAGAAAAAAAGTTAAAATATACAATTAGTCAGAAAGGCTTAGGATCAATTTCTAAATCTATGCATGTAATAAAATATGAACTACTGAAAGATGCTCTGTTGGAAGGTTTGGGATGAACTGGTTAGCACCCACCTTTCCTCGGATGAAGGAATAGAAATAACATAACTCGATCAATGGCAGTTAATGTAACCTGTTACACTGGGCAAGTTTTCATCAACAGTATGATTTAAATATAATAACGCACAAAACAAAAATACTAAAAAACATCAGTCAGACTATGTAGCCATTTATTGCACAGTGCTATTAGTATATATTGGCACTTTATAAATGTGTGTTAATGATAAGCAATACAAACACAAAGTCACTTGCCTTAGTCCCAATCTCAAATTTGGGCACAAGGACATTTCACAAGCCTTTTCCCTTACCAATAATAGAGTTCTGGATAAGTGTGGGAAAGAAAAAGGGCAGTCGCTTCATCTTTTTCTAACAGAAAACCATGAAAACCAAAGAGACAATAAAAGTATTGTGGAAGTCAAGTTTACAACTCACGCACATATGGATTAGCAGCTATCCAGGCACATAATTAGGAACAGGAGGTTCGGAAGTGCAGACCTCCCACAGATTTCCTTTTAATAGTTGTTCTCAAAAAAACAGAAATAAATAAATGCAATTTTTGGCAAAAGAGACCTTCCAAACCACAGAGACCAGGACATAATTATCCGTCTAGTAGAAACAGTCAGAACAAAAGGGTCTACTGACAGTGAACTGAATGCCTCTAGTGAGCAAGAAGACCGAAGGAATAGGTTTCACTTTAAACAAAAGAAAGCACCTGTCAAAAAACCGAGCCAATAAATGTAGGGTGTTACCTCACCAATAAACTTACAAACAACAATGCTCTGAACTATATAATGGTCTCTCCTGCATTGACATACCCTTTTCAAATGCAGAGAATCCTTCTCTTCATTCTGTATGCAGCAGATTGTTATAAATGGAAGCCTAATAAAACAGAAGAAATAAGCCAAACCTACAAGTGCAGAGAAAACAGGTACCCCTTCACCCAATGCAACTAGCCTGCCAATAAGCTGTGTATTCACTTATAATTGTTCACTTATTTAAACATAAGGTATGGTTCATTAGTTTTCTATTCTTCCTTTACACTATGGGCATTCAAACTTGCACTGTAGGGCACAATACCATAAATTCATAGTTTAATAGTGAGGCATGAGTTTTACCCTTCTAAATGTCCCCATACACAGGCCGATTCTAGCTGCCGATATCGGTCCCTTAGACCGATTCGGCAGCTAATCGGCCCGTGTATGGGCTCTACCGACAGGACTGCCCGGCCGATATCTGGCCTGAAATCGGGCAGATCTCGATCGGGCAGGTTTAAAAATCTAGTCGGATCGGGGACCACATCAGCTCGTTGATGCGGTCCCCAAACCGAATTTGCCAAACGATCGAATTAGCCTGGATTCTCCTGATATTGCCCACCCGTAGGTGAGGGATATCAGGAGAAGATCTGCTTGCTTGGCGACATCGCCAAGCGAGCGGATCTTAAGGTGTATGGGGACCTTAAGGGTGTCCCATTCCTTTCCAACTCCTAATTTATACAGAAGTCAGTACAGTAAATAGTGAACTGAAGCCATCATATGCTGCCACAAAACAAACTCCCAAAACTAAATGGATAAACCAGTCTTTATACAGAAATGATAACCTAAAAATAATCAAGTTAAAAGGAATCTAACCCCTACTAACCTTTTGTTTTGGTTGTTTCTCTGAGCACTTTTGCAATTTACATAAATTTTCTCAATGGCTCTTTCTGAAATAATCATAACATTGTCTCCTCACTGCTTGGGGTTGGTGACCCCCTTTTGAAATCAGGAAAGGGCTAAAGAAAACAAATATTTTTAAAACTAGAATAAAAATTAAAGGCCAATTGCAAAGTTGCTAAAAAAGGCTAAATGTTAACTTTCAGGTAGACTAACCCTTTACCTAGCCCATGGTTGAGGGGCTCTATTTCTTGGAACAGTGACTAAACACGCTGACTGCACAATATAATTAAACAAAATGCATTGCAGACCATAAAAATGTTCCTGCAAACAAACTGCGTGTATAAGATGCTGGACTATTGCTGTAACCAGTTGGACGTGCAACACACTTTTTTGTTTTTTTCATGCCCCCTTCTATGAACAATGTTTCTCATTACACATGCCGGTTGAGCAATTAAAAAAACATATATGCACTTTGCATAGTATATACTTGTGCTAAATGTGGATACACAAAAATAAGTACACCAATATGTAGTACAGTGAATGACTGGATCACTATATGGAAGCTGTTAGACAACACTGGAGTAAAATATTCTTAACATGTATTTAGTGCTACTAAAAAGTGAGGTCACCCCTTGGGGTGGGCTGAAGGTCAGTCTCATAGATCAGTGATCCCCAACCAGTGGCTCACGAGAAACATGTTGCTCACCAAACCTTTTGATGTTGCTCCCAGTGGCCTCAAAGTAGGTGCTCATTTTTTAATTTCTGACTTGAAGGCAAGTTCTGGAGGCATAAAGACCATGTGTACTACCATACAGTCATACTGGTCACCCCCTAGAAACTTTGTTCATACCTGTATTGCTCCCCAAAAAATGGTTGGGGACCCCTGTCCTATATACACGTGAAAGCTTAACTTGAATACACAGAGTAAAACTTTGGGGTGAAAAGTTATTTGCTGTTCTAAACATGTCTGTAAATTTGGCTGACGGCTGATACCCTAATATCTTCCTATATGTGTTACCTTGTGAGCCCTAATCAAAGGATGGACCTCTAATGGGATTTATACAAAAGACGAGAAACAGAGACGTGTGGCCATAGGCTAAGGCATATGAGAGTAAGTCTACATGAGAGCGTACATTTTAAGAATAAACATTCGTTAATGGATTAAGGAGTGTTGGCTTACTAGTGTTTCTGGTCAGATCTCTAGCACCCCATTAACATATCAGTTAGCCCCTAGGCTCGCTTCTAAATTTCCTCTGCAATGATACAATACTGAAGCCTGCTCAACCGAGGTGAAACACACCTAAAAATAGTTGTGTGCAACCTATGATTTTCAGTTGCCACAGCAACAAATAGAAGATATGACTCAGACTGAATCTGTATAAACGTTAGGGATGAACAGAATGGAGGATTTTGCCAGGGTTTGTTTCAGGATTCTGTCAAATGGAACCCAAATTTAAAGGGGACATATTGTTTGAAAAGCAATACTGTGCCAATGAATTGTACTACTCTAAATATAGAAGCAATGTGCCTATGACTATATACCGGTAGGGTACGAAATGCGTAAGGCGGAATTCTGTGGGGTTCGTATGTTTTTAATATTTTTTTAATAAAAATTTGATTTTTCGTGTTGAGTCTGGGATACACTTGGATATAACTTGGTAGTTTTGCACACAAACTTACATGGATAATGGCTGCTTGCATCTGAGAAACAAATACATTTTAGATTGATGCCAAAGTAAAGAAATACATCAGCACATTTATTTTGATGGGTGATTGCCTTTACAAGGGGAGGAATAAAATATGATGGTTGTATGTGCCTGTTAGTTTACATCTTGTATTATGATACAGGGAAATACCCACTTGTTTGGCGACCTTGCAAGACAAATGGATCTTTAGGTGTATGGCCAGCTTAAAACCAATCGGATTTTGATACACCCAAAATGTTTTCGTACGCTGTACCTACAGCATAGCATGCAATTTACCTGCTATAACAACCACATATGTATTTATATCTTATATATATATTTTTTTTTTTTTCTTGCTGTGACTGGTACAGAATTGAGATTCTGCTCCATAGAGAGCCTTAGCTCAGAGAAGTAGCAGCCACTTACTATAGCTGTAGAGTACTGCCCGCATCAATCCAACCAATCTAGGCATATCACACCAAATATTCCCCCTGAATACCGCTCATTATTGCAAATAAGGTCTTCCACCAGCTTTTGTGTAGAAAGCTGTAGTTCTAGACAATATGGAGGGCTACATGTTGTCCAAAGTTGATACAATACGCAAAACTTAACTATTGTGACTTGGCCCTATGAAATGGTTGCAAACTGGACACTCATAATTATAACTTAAATTGTAAAAGATTCAAATCTCAATTGAGTCTACACATACTGTAGCCAGATATAACAAGGTATCAAATTAATACATCTATAAAAAGACAAAATTCTCAAGGCAGAACAAAAAAAGCAGGAGTTAATAAATAGGCTACACCACACTGGAATTAGACTCCGTGATCTATGAAGTCATGAAACATGCAGGCTTAAGGTATTAATAGAGGCGAGAATTAAGCAACTAGCAGCACCAAAATAAAATTCACACTACTGGTGGTGACAATCAAAATGGCACTATATGGACCCTGTAATTGTGCTTCAATACACTATCCCTACTATATCAACCAGTACAGGCTTTTATCCCCACTGTTACTATAGGTACCATCTCTCCCTATTATACCTGCTATCCCACAGCCACAGTCCCTTCCCAGAGGCTATTATCCCCCCACTGCTACTATAGGCACCATCTCTCCCTACTATACCTGCTATCCCACAGCCACAGTCCCTTCCCAGAGGCTATTATCCTCCCACTGCTACTATAGGCACCATCTCTCCCTACTTTACCTGCTATCCCACAGCCACAGTCCCTTCCCAGGGGCTATTATCCCCACTGCTGCTATAGGCACCATCTCTCCCTACTATATACCATACAGAGGATATGTAAAGTCAAAATCTTAAGTCAGTAGATGCTGTTCTAAAAAAAACAGCTAACCAGAGCTCTGTATTCCTCATTGTCTGTGTTTCACCTCCTAATCTGTGCCTTATTATAAACTGACCAATGACACTCCAACTTAACAAAAACATGTGCTTTTTTTGTCTGGTATAGGACAGTCACAGTTTTTGTGTTTTTTCAAGTATGATGCAGAGCAGTCCTCTGCTTTTTTTCACAGCAGGACTGCCACTGACCCTGTAGGTTTCCAGGAACTGTGATCAGAGCACATTTCAGGGGAATAGCAAAAGATGCAAAATACAAAGATTTCTAATTAAAAAAAAAAAAAGGTACATAATTTATGCACACATTTATTTCACCTGGTCTAAATAACACGATTATGATTTTTGACTTTACATCCCCTTTAAAACAACACGGGGGCCCAAGTTGCCTACAGTGGCCCAGTGGATAAGCAATTTTGCGTTGCAGCATGGGGGGTTCTGATTTCAATTCCAGCTTGGAAGCAGGCAGTTTGCATGTTCTAACTGTGTCGGTGTGGGTTTCCTCTGGGTACCAAATGGATCCCCTTATAAGACAGATCTGTGCTGAGACTATACAAGCAGATTTATTTGCAGGCTCAACATTGTCAAAGATTTGTTCTATGCAAACATATCAGATTGGATGTGGAATCAAACTCACAAACGGCATCAAAACAATGGAAGCAATTTCCAGTCTACTAACCTAAGCAGATGGATCCCATTTCCCACTGGAGAATCGGCTTTCTTGCAATCGGATTACTCGCTACTCTGAATAAGGCTTTATGTAAAGCTTGTCAGGATAATCCTTCTCTCCAAACCTTTCGTTTTACCCAAAAAAAAAACCCCTACAGCTCAACCTACTCTGATTACTCGTCATCTGTAATGAATCAAGAGTTACCAACATTTATATTTTCAGATCCAAATGCCAACAAATACTAGGAAGAAATAAAAAAAGAATGATCCCAGCCCCTCTCAGAGCTTCCAGGCAGGAAGTAAGAATGTTGCAAGCAGATGAAGGCAGCACAAACCACATGGGTAATTAGGAACACATGCGTTTACATGCTAAGCCACTGCTACGTTTTATGTTCAGGGGTCATGTGACACCAGACAGGACAATGCAAACCGATGTGACTATGGACAAAAAATGAATCTGTACAATTAAATATGTAGGTTGCTGAAAGGGCGGTTATGATACTGAATGTAGCTTTTAATCTCCAGCATTTGGATGGCAACACTGGAGCATAAAATGTTGAGCCAACTGGACTCTAACAAAAATAAGTTTTGCATTTGAGCCACATGTTTAGAACACATTATTTTACTTTAATTTAAAATGCAAGTGGAAAGGTTGGGCTTATTTCATTAAAAAAATGTATATATACAGTGGAGGAAATAATTCTTTGACCCCTCACTGATTTTGTAAGTTTGTCCAATGACAAAGAAATAAAAAGTCTCAGAACAGTATCATTTCAATGGTAGGTTTATTTTAACAGTGGCAGATAGCACATCAAAAGGAAAATCGAAAAAATAACTTTAAATAAAAGATAGCAACTGATTTGCATTTCATTGAGTGAAATAAGTTTTTGAACCCCTACCAACCATTAAGAGTTCTGGCTCCCACAGAGTGGTTAGCCACTTCTACTCAATTAGTCAACCTCATTAAGGACACCTGTCTTAACTAGTCACCTGTATAAAAGACACCTGTCCACAGAATCAATCAATCAAGCAGACTCCAAACTCTCCAACATGGGAAAGACCAAAGAGCTGTCCAAGGATGACAGAGACAAAATTGTAGACCTGCACAAGGCTGGAATGGGCTACAAAACCATTAGCAAGAAGCTGGGAGAGAAGGTGACAACTGTTGGTGCGATTGTTCGAAAAAGGAAGGAGCACAAAATGACCATCAATCGACCTCGCTCTGGGGCTCCACGCAAGATCTCACCTCGTGGGGTGTCAATGATTCTGAGAAAGGTGAAAAAGCATCCTAGAACTACACGGGAGGAGTTAGTTAATGACCTCAAATTAGCAGGGACCACAGTCACCAAGAAAACCATTGGAAACACATTACACCGCAATGGATTAAAATCCTGCAGGGCTCGCAAGGTCCCCCTGCTCAAGAAGGCACATGTGCAGGCCCGTCTGAAGTTTGCCAATGAACACCTGAATGATTCTGTGAGTGACTGGGAGAAGGTGCTGTGGTCTGATGAGACCAAAATAGAGCTCTTTGGCATTAACTCAACTCGCTGTGTTTGGAGGAAGAAAAATGCTGCCTATGACCCCCAAAACACCGTCCCCACCGTCAAGCATGGGGGTGGAAACATTTTGCTTTGGGGGTGTTTTTCTGCTAAGGGCACATGACAGGACAACTTATTCGCATTAACGGGAAAATGGACGGAGCCATGTATCGTGAAATCCTGAACGACAACCTCCTTCCCTCTGCCAGGAAACTGAAAATGGGTCGTGGATGGGTGTTCCAGCACGACAATGACCCAAAACATACAGCAAAGGCAACAAAGGAGTGGCTCAAGAAGAAGCACATTAAGGTCATGGAGTGGCCTAGTCAGTCTCCGGACCTTAATCCAATAGAAAACCTATGGAGGGAGCTCAAGCTCAGAGTTGCACAGAGACAGCCTCGAAACCTTAGGGATTTAGAGATGATCTGCAAAGAGGAGTGGGACCAACATTCCTCCTAAAATGTGCGCAAACTTGGTCATCAATTACAAGAAACGTTTGGCCTCTGTGCTTGCAAACAAGGGTTTTTCCACTAAGTATTAAGTCTTTTTTTGTTAGAGGGTTCAAAAACTTATTTCACTCAATGAAATGCAAATCAGTTGCTATCTTTTATTTAAAGTTATTTTTTCGATTTTCCTTTTGATGTGCTATCTGCCACTGTTAAAATAAACCTACCATTGAAATGATACTGTTCTGAGACTTTTCATTTCTTTGTCATTGGACAAACTTACAAAATCAGTGAGGGGTCAAATAATTATTTCCTCCACTGTATCATGTAAGTAATGATGAAGTGCAGTACCACGTGGTTAGCCAATCACAGCCAAAGATGTGCTGCAGTTATTAACAGGGCCGCCATAATACAGTCTAAGAGCAAGTCCAAGTGATAAGAACAACAGGATCCCCTGCACACCCTCAGTGCTGGGTTCTAACAGAAGGGTATTTGGCAACATTTTCAGGAAACCTGCACTAAATATGACTTTTAAAGACACATTCCTTCTACAGTTAAAAGTGTATAAGTATATACCAAAAGTTGTTATTGACCCTACATGCCCCGTTCCGGTCTCTCCTCAAACAACAGCTCTTTCATGCTTTATGTCTGCCAGTCTGGCTGGCTTTAGAACAGATGACCAACCTTGTGGTCTAAATTTTCTCTCTGATCTAAAATCCATTCTTAAAATCACTTGCGGAACCTTGAATCAAATCAATAAGCAAAGGGATTGATATAAGCAAGATATTCAAATAGAAGACAACTTCTTTATATATAAACTGGCTATACTGGGGAAGTGAATTGTAGCACATATTTATAGGGATAGTTTCCTGGGTAAAAAGAACGCACAGTGAATCCTAATCAGCTGACTGGCAAGCTTTTGACAACGGGCATTTTTATAATTATGACAGTGGTTCTCAACCTGGGTCGAACGACCCTTTCACCGGGGTCACCTAAGACCATCAAAAAACACATATTTCCAATGGTCTTAAGAATAATTTCATGGCCGGGGGTCACCACAACATGAGGAACTGTATTACAGGGTCGCGGCATTAGGAAGGTTGAGAACCACTGCCCTACGCAATCATAGCACTGCCTCTAAGATCAGGCCAAAATCCACAGAAATATTACAATGGAATGAAAGCAAACTCACAGGAGACATACTGCAAGCATATTGTATCAGCACCAACGTGTTCTTATACCCATGTAAGTAATAAAATGAACCTTTCCATTTGGGTTACACACACAATGCTGGAGATACACACACAATGCTGGAGATGCACATTTAAGGAGTGAAATGACTTGTCATTACTGTATCACTGACACTGTACATTACTGTAAAGGCGGCTGGTATGATGGCAACTACAAACAGCCGGACCGACAGTGTAAATGTGCCCAGTAAGGCGAGCACACTGGCAGTGAAGGAGTTACGGGAGTTTATGAGAAACACATTTAGCGGGGTGCCATTTTCCCTGCTCCTCCCCTAGCCGTACTGCCGTGTGAGTTTTGCGCCGGTGGGTAACCCCCTCGCTGCCAGTGCGTGTGCCCCGGTGTGTGTGTGTGACACAGCAGCAGGCTGCCCTGTGAATGGGAACTGGGGAATTTATGAATGGCCGCGGTCACGTGACACCACCCAGGCCCCAGCGCTATTCACAAAAAATAGGTTTTCTCCTGCGTGATCCCCAGGCCGGGGAATCCGATCCGCTGCCTCCCCCCGGCCTCTAGCTGCTGCTGCTGGCAGCGACCCAGCCCTGACCTGCCCTCCTCTTGTCCCTACCCAGGGCAACACGGACTCAATGGCCTAGGGAAGCACGCCAAATAAAGGAGCCCGTACCCACCGACAAACATGCGAGAGCCTTGCAGGGGAGGGGCGGCGGGGCGGCCTGGCCCAGCTGCCAATCTGTACAGGTTGTCTCGTCGACACCCCCCTCCGGTTTTTTTTTTATGAATGGAGCCGCGCATGCAAATGAAGGCAAAGGGGGAAAAATGGCTGCGAGCGGCAGAAGGGAAACATGTAAACAGGGCTGCTGGCCGTTCCCTAAACACAGCACACGTCAAACCCACACGCAGCACAGTCGCTCATGTTCCATAAATCCCGTCTGCTGCCTGGACCTGCCCGGGCTGGGAATAAGCCATCCAGCAGCGTGTTGCCAAAGCGTAACTGGCCAGGGCCTCCGCAACTTCCACTCTCTCCCAATGTTATTACCTCATGGAACCCGCACTGTGAGGCGGGGAAGTGCTATATTTGTGTCTCCTTGGCTTTTCAGTCATACACAGTGCAGGGCGGCCCAGAGTATGAGCACCTTATAGTAGAAAAGGTAAAATCACTGACAGGGTCACTTCCAGGCCCAGGCTGAGAGTCAAGATAGGCCCTGGCATTTTATATACACAGAGGCCCCCACAGGCTCAATAAACAGTGACTACGGCAACTAACAGCCCCTCTGGCATTTGCTAGAATGTACAGATTGCCAGGGTTAGTTACTTACCTGCTACCCCCAGGCTGACACATTAGTCCTGGTAACTGTTTGCTGAATGCCAAACCGCCATCTTCCCCAGGTATTACAACTATCCCCACTCAGGCTTGGACAAGTGCAAAGTAAACAACATTTCTGTAATGTGCATTTGCCCCTTTTCTCAGATTGCTGCAGAAGACACCAGGGAAAACAGTAAAAGATTGTGGGCTCGCTGTCCCCTGGGCTGCAGCCTTATTTGAAGAAGCAGAGTTCCAGCCCAGGGTAACAGGTAAGGGACTGAAATCACTGGGGGCACCTTAAAACTTGGCACCCCCCAGAGATTTTAATCTGACAGGTATTTCTCCTTAAGGAGTATATCAGATGCCAGAGTGCAGAACAGCAATATGTGTGGGGCAAGCGATACTGAAAACAGCATAACAACAATACATCTCCAGAAAAGAAAAGTACAACCGTACATGATGCAATACCTCGACCAATGATCCTAACATGCAACTCTCCAGTTGGAGCTGGGTATATGCTGCATAAAATTAAAGGGGCAATAACACCAATGAGTGAAATTATTTCACTTACATTTAAAGGTTATAACTGTTTGTAGATCTTTTGCAAATAAAATATTTTTGGCAGCCACATGAGAAATGTTTTCAATCTTTAAGTGTGTACAGTGTCACATATAATCACTTAAGTGCTATAACCACTGTAAGCTTATCCCTTATCTGATATGCAAATGAAAGCCCTACAGCTCTCTTGGACTTGAATGGCAGCCACAATGGCTATGCAGCATCTAATTCGTATAAATTATATTCACGTTTATTAAGTAACATTAATTCTACCAGTGCAGGGTAACAAAATCTATTTACAGTTTATTTAAATGCATTTCATTATTATTTTATTTGGTGCTACCGGCTCTTTAAATCTGAATTTTTCAGGTCCATGACACAATATGCTCACCTTACATACATTAATGAAATACCTCTAATAATCATGCAAAATTAGGGATGGGTTGAACATTTTTTATTACTGATTAAATGGTAAAAAAGACAACTCCTATTTCATATCTGACTTAGAATGCACACAATTAACTTGCATTGGTTTTTGGGAATGTTTGAGAATTTTAGGGAGCGCTCCAAGTGTGCATTTACACATGGAAAAGCCATATCCGACCAGACAATTCTGTGATCTATGCATATTTTTTTTTTCTGTAAATTTCCTGCAAGATCGGTTGGATACTGTTTAAAATGAAATTCTTTCTAGCAGTTAGGTGAACAAAGTAAACTATTTACGGGCATCATTTTAAGGATGCATGGAATGAGCAAGCTTCATTATTGCTGATGACATGGAATATGTGGAAGTTACAAAAGTACTTTCTAAATTAGTACAATTATACAAATGAAACAACATACAATTACTCAAGTACAGTAAAAATCTCAAGGTGGCATAACGTGCCACCTACCTGTCAGGATTGCCTGATCTACACCACGCGCAGCAGTATTAAAGCACGTAACAGAATATAATAAGAATACAGGTTTGAGGTCATTATCCAGAATACTTGAGCCCTAAAGATAAGGGATCCTTCCATAATGTGAAACACCAGTACAAAGTACTGTCTTATTATTAAAGAGGAAAACTAAATCAGTAAATAATAAATAAACTGATCAGCACTGCTGTATTTTTGTTATTCTGGCACTGCTATTCTTGTTGATTAACAGGATTCCCCATACCTGTATCATTTCCATACAGTACAGGTATGGGAAAGTTCCAGATTACGGAAAGGCCATCTCCCATAGACTCCATTATAGCAAATAATTTTGATTTTAAAAATTATTTCCTTTTTCTCTGTAATAATAAAACAGTACCTTGTACTTGATCCCAACTAAGATATAATTAATTTTTATTGGAGGCAAAACAATCCTATTGGGTTTAATAATGTTTAAATTAATTTTCAGTGGACTTAAGGTATGGAGATCCAAATTAGGGAAAGATCCCTTATCTGAAAAAACCCAGGTCCTGAGCATTATGGATAATGGTTCCCATACTTGTATTCTGAAATAGCCATGCATGTCACAAGAGCCTAAAGTCACTGCAGCCAGAGTTAAAGCAAAATCATATCTAGCAGTCCTTGTTATTAATACTCGTCTCTTAAGATATGGGCCTACTATACAAGGCATAGTCAACCTGTGGCACTGCTGTTTGACTAGAACTCTCAGCAACCCATGAGAACCTAAGGGAAAGCAACAGGTTGGAGATTTCTAAACATACAATGCAGAGATACAGCAAACAAAGATCCACAAATGCTCATAGCCTGTCTGCAAGTTACCACTGCCAGGCAATTCCAATATAAAAAGTATTGTGCATGGAACTGTTACAGACATGCATGCAACAATTTGTAAGGTTTAGCCTGGAACATAAGAACCTTGCTGAAGGCCCATTTAGATAACACGGACACAGTGGATCATATACAGCATGACGGCTCCATCTAATGTACTGTGCAGCAATGCCCAACAGCCAAGGGGTGCAAGCTCATCCCTTGCACATGTATTTATAAATCTTTTGGGATGTAATGCCATAAATGTACACAGTGCTTCTTAAAGACACAGACATGAAGTAGCCCAACAGATGGATACAAACATTCCTGTCTGGGTTCATGTGTGTGTTAGACCCATGTGCAGTGTTAATAATAACAACAAACTCTGCCTGCAAATGCAATACATATATAATGCTCCTAATTACAAGCCCACAGACACTAAGATCCCGTGCCAAGGGCTACACTATGGACTACACTGATCTGACAGGAACTATGTGTTTGCAAAGATTATACAAAACCAATACAAAGTTAGCTTCTATAGCTACTATATTAATGACAATATTAATTATACTATTAATAATAAGCATGGCATGGATTGGAGCCCTTGCACCAAAAAGCTTATGTCCAGCAACTGAATTAAAACTCCCAGGACCCAGAGGCATATAAAGGCTGACAGTGAATGCTGGGAGATGAAGTTCATATTACTTAGAGTTCTTGGAAATACTTAGATCACTAGCTATTAATAATAATAACAACAACAACACAAGTGGTAACAACGAGGCAGACATTAGCGAAGAGTTGCAGAGCAAAGAGATTACACACACTAACCCCCCTCCCCAAAGCAGTATCCATACTTACTCCTCCGGGGGGGCTTCCTCGCTCATTTTGTCCCTGCTCACCGGGTCTCTCCCGCCTCGGGGGGCTCCGAGCTGCTCATCTTTCCCCTCATATGCCCCGAGCTCTTAGGGAGGGGGTGAGGGGGAGAAGGACGTTGGGATTCTGTCCCCGGCAGCATCGAAGAGGACCGTCCCCCCCCTCCTCCGTGTAAGTGGCGAGATCCCTCCCGGGAACTGGGGTTATTCTCACACGCCTGCCTTGCCCCGCCCGGTGTGCGCGCACAGTGAGGGCTCTTGCTGTTGGCGGTGGCCCCGTCCGAGCCCCATTTCTTGTTAGTCCATGTCGGATCCCCTTTCTCCTTCCCTCGCTGTGTGTATGTGTGCGTACGTCTGGGTGTTAGAGTGTCTCACCCGCCGCAGCCGCAGGGACAAGGAGGGGAGAGAGAGAGAGACAGAGAGGAAGTGGGGCGGAAGCGATGACGTCACCCTCCCCAGCAACAAGCAGCTGCGGGGACACGGCGCTTGGGAGAAGGAGGGAGAGGAGGGGAGGCGTGAGAAGGCGGAATGAGGAGCGGGGCTGTGAGGAGGGGTTTGGGGGCAAGGACTAATAAGTCACTGACTGACCGAGCTGGCTTTAGGCAACATTCTACCTACAATTTACAGAAGGGGTCGCTGTAACTATTGCTTTCACCTCATGAGAACATATCTGAGAAATAAATACATTCAACTTCTTTACTACAACTTTCTGATCATATAAGCGTGTGTAGGAAGCTTGCTACGGACATAATGGTTGCAAGTTAAATGACCTGGGGGACAGGTGCCGGGGGTTTTATGAATGGCTGGGCAGGGCTAGCCTGCTGCAATAAATTGCAATTGTGGTCTGCCTGTCACATGTGCTTGCAAGTGTGGGCCCATCAGTCACCAGTATGTCAGGGAGCTAAGGGCTATGGTGCACAGGGCAGGCAAGGCCAGGTTTGGGCTGGAATTAAAAATAGGCCCTACCATTTTATAGGGGTTGTTTACCTTTGAAGTTAACTTATAGTATGATGTAGAAAGTGATATTCTGAGCCAATTTGCAATTGGCCTTCGTTTTTTATTATTTATAGTTTTTTAGTTATTTTATTTTCAGTTCAGGAGCTCTCCAGTTTGGAGTTTCAGCAGCTCTTTGGTTGCTGGTGTCCAAATTACCTTAGCAACCAGGGAGTGGTTTGGATGAGAGGCTGGTTTATGAATAGGAGAGGGCCTAAATAGAAGAGAAAGTTACAAAAGGTAACAACAATAAAACAAACAAACAGAGCAATAGTTTTGATCACTGCTGGGACCTCCATTTAAAAGATGCAAAAAGTTGAAAGAAAAAAGCCGAATAAAAAAAACAATAATAAAGACCAATTGAAAAGTTGCTTAGAACTGGCATTTCTATAACATACCAAAAGTTAACTTAGGGCTGTGGCACACGGGGAGACTAGTCATCCGCGACAAATCTCCCTTGTCACAGGCGACTACACTCCCCGAAATACCATCCCACCGGCGAGAATGTAAATCGCCGGTGGGATTGTATGCCAGCCCATACTGCACAACACCAGCCCTCTAAATAGTGCTTATCGGTGGCATCTTACATCAGCCTCTCTGGCATTTGCCAGAATCCACAGATAGCCAGTTCAGGCTTGAACAAGACATCCTTTTCCCACAATATTGCTCCATGTAGTAGTGATTGAAAGAAGTGTTATTGGACACACATGGAATGGTAACAGTTAGACCTCCATGTGCATTAGATGGGACACATCATATAACAGTAGGAGCAGTTTGTCAGCAGCAAACACTACACCCTGTGTACAATAGTCCTAATACTTTTGGGAGGGTGGCCACACACATACCGGTAATTATTCACATGTTTGGTGCACTTCCAATACATGAAAATTGGTTGGTTCATTGATTGGGCATGTTGGAAAGGTTTACCTGCCAATGAAGTGTCGGCCAATTTGTGGCACATCAGAAGATGAGGAAGTGAAACCTCATTGCCTGCTGTTCTCACTGTTGTATGTAGGGCCAGATCTAGGGTTAGGCAGAAGAGACACATGGCTAGGGTGTAACTGTGGGGGGGACACTAGGCACTTACCTCTTCTGTCTGCCTACGCTTAGTTCAGGTCCTGGTTGAGGGAAATTAAGGTCCTTTAGGATATGCTGCCTTAGTGGCACCATAAATCTTTATCTCAAAATCCACCAAATAAAGGAGCGTATACAAACATAACAACCAATAAGGTATAATGCATAGTGCAAACTAGATACATGGGACTCTGCCCAGGGATTAAAGCCATAGGAGTGCTAAATCTTATGGGTCCCTACACAAGTATGGAAAAATACTATAGAGGAGTATGCACCTCCAATTAAAGGGGTAGTTGACCATAAAATTTACCTTTTGCATGATGTAGGTGGTGATGTTCTAAGACAATTTATAATTTGTCTTAATGTTTTATTTTTGTGTATGTTTATTTTAAATATTTAGATTCTTTGTTCTACAACTGTCGGGCTTGGAATTTCAACTTTTATCTGGTCTTTAGGGCTCAATTATTCTAATATTTTATATATTTTATAATATAATATCTTTTTGTGGAAAAATGAGATTTTGTTGCAAAAATCATTTTTTGACCATTCAGTGACAAAACTGCAACAAATCTGCAAGAAAAAATATCCCATCTAAAAGCTGTCGAGATTGTGTAGATGTTAATGGCAGATCTCCTTTTTACAAATGGAAGTCCTTTTTTTGCTTTGTGATTTAGAGGTTTTCAGGGTTCTTTTCATGCTTGCATTTGTGCAATAATACGATAGTCATGGCTTTCGAGTTTTTTCCGTGTCCTTTTTCGTTTGTGCTCTTTCAGTTTGGATCTTTTAATAAATGACTAGACATTTGTGGTTTTTGTGTAAATGAGTTTAGTTGTGGTTTGAAAAAACTCCAAAACCATGAAAATCCAAATGTTGGTAGTTTCATCTAGGTTTGATAGCTATCCAGTTATATATGTCTGTCATTTTTTCTTTCCTAAATTGTAAGTTGCATTTAATTGCTAGTATGGTTCTTTAAGGAGTTAAGTGATCTTGAGTTTTACTGAAGTAATAGTGATGGTTTTAAATGTTTATTCTGTCTTATATAACTTTGCTTTCGTGTTGCTGGGTGACGGGCTGTTCTTTTTCTGCTTTTATGCGTGTGACTATATTTGAGCTCTCTGATCTGATTTACATTACAAACACTAGGCTTGATTAAAACTGGACTAAAGGCTGCTGTGTGAAAGACCTTATTGCAGCTAGGCCTGAGCTACAGAGTCAACATGCTGCATACAAAATATTGTTTTAAATAGATAGTTGTTCTGGAAATGCACACTAATGACTAAGCAGCCTGACATTTTGGGCAGGTAATTAAATGCAGATGTGGAAGTGCAGGTTGGCAGGTTTGTGGGTCACAAAATAGATTTCTTTACCTCCTTTCTGCCTGCCATCAGATGACATCACTTATAGTTTCATGGTGAGTGGAGTTGCAGACTGTGCTGGGCAGGGAGCGTACAAAATGAACCTTCACCTGCACTCCCTCAGCTCTCCAATAACCATTCACCGCTCGGTGCACAGTGCTCGGAGGGATCGGCACCCTCCCCACAGATTCCGAATAGGTAGATAGCAACGGCACTCAGGAGCTTAATACGGGACTATGCCCTTCAAATACTTTATTGTGGAAAATGCAACGTTTCAAGGCAAGGACTGCCCCTTTGTCAAGCATGGGAGCAGGGAGCGTGCCATGGGTCTGCAGGTGCACTTACTTCAACCAGCCCATGCCCCATTCTCAGAACTTACTTACATGCATCTAAAGGTGGCCATACACAAGCAGATTTTAGCTGCTGATTCAGGCTCTTTAGACCGATACAGCAACTTATCTGCCTGTATATGGGCACCCCTGACAGGCCTACCTGACCGAGATCTGGCCATTTTTAAGTTTAGTTTTCCACCTGATCAGGGACTGCTCAGTGTGTATGGCACACACAGGCAGCATAGGGCTGCATAGGGCAGGCAAAGTATGGCACACACAGCCAGTGTTCTGCCTGCCCTATGCTGCCTGTGTGTCATACTCTGCCTGCCCTATGCTGCCCGCGGGAGGTGAACCTGGCAGGAGTTTGTTAACGGTTGGAAATAGCCATTAAATGGTCCCTAAGGTGTGTAATTATGTGCTGGGAGTTGTTGTGCTATCCATAGTGGGGGAGGAGGCATATGGATTTAAGAGTATGTCTTAATATGATATAATATTTTCACATATGAATGATGGTTGATATCCCCGTAGTGAGCATCAACCATTTGGGTTTTGCTGCACTTACTTCAACCAACTCATGTCCCATTCCCAGAACTTACATCCATCTAAAGGTGGCAATACACAGGCAAATTTTAGCTGCTGATTCAGGCTCTTTAGAGCAATACAGCAACTTATCTGTCTGTATATGGGCATCCCTGACAGGCCTACCTTTCAGGGGTGCCCATAAGTTTAGTTTTACACCTGATCGGGGACCGCATCAGATCATTGATCCGACAGCGCCTATGCCCACCAGTTTAATTAGATCGTTTGGCCCTGGGGACAAACTTTCAAATTAGCCCGATATCGCCCACCTTAGGTGGGTATATCAGGAGAAGATCTGCTCATTTGGCGACTTCGCCAAACAAATCTTATCGTGTATGGCCATCTTAAGATGTGTAGCCATGTAATTAATCAGAATTTGCACAAATCATTTACTGCAGTGCTGTCCACCTGGTGGCCCACAACCCCACTCTCTGTGGCCCCCCCACCTGCCTGGCTGCTTTGATGGTTTACCTTTGTGTAAGATTTAAATGGTATCAGTACTGAGATTAACTGGCCCCCTGCATGGTTCACACCCCAGATTCAGGCTATAATTCCCCAGCATTGTTTAAACATGTAATCTCCTGTACCGTTCACACCTTTTAATCTCTGCATTGTTCACACCTCAGGCTCAGACTGTAAGCACCAACATTGTTCACCTCTTTACACCTCAGGCTGTAGGAACAGTGCCAACATTGTGTCACTGTATCTACTGCCTGCCCTATGCTGCCTGTGTGTGTGGCATACACAGGTTGGGTAGGGCAGGCAGAGTATGGCACATACAGGCAGCATAGAACAGGCAGAGTATGGCACATACAGGCAGCATAGGGCAGGCAGAGTATGGCACACACAGGCAACATAGGGCAGGCAGAGTATGGCACACACAGGCAGCATAGGGCAGGCAGAGCATGGCACACACAGGCAGGGTAGGGCAAAGTATGGCACACACAGGCAGTATTCTGCCTGCCCTAAGCTGCCCACGGGAGGTGAACCTGGCAGGGGTTTGTTCTGGGAGTTTGTTAGCAGTTGGAAAGGTGTGTAATTATGTGCTGGGGGTTGCTGTGCTATCCATAGGGGAGGCGATGAATAAATATGAATTTAAGGGTATGTCTTAATATGACATGATATTTTCACATATGAATGATGGTTGATATCCCCGTAGTTAGCACCAAGCATTTGGGGTTTTGTTGCGCTACCACCATTAATGTGGGCATAGTCTTAAAAGATGTTGTGATAAAATGGGTGTGGTTTGAAGTGGGTGCGGTTTAAAAAAAGGAAGTGGTCAAAATGGCTTCCATTAGCATCCCTCCACTATGTATGCTCGAGACATTCCGGCCTCGGCACCACAGAAGTTGGACAGCACTGATTTATGGCATAACAGTAGCATTTTGGGTATAGTTCCTCCAGTGATGACTTTAAAGGAACAGTAGCACCAAAAAATAAAAGAACTTTAAAGTAATAAAAATATAATGCACTGTTGCCCTGCACTGGTAAAACTGGTGTGTTTGCTACAGTAACACTACTATAATTTATATAATAAGCTGCTGTGTAGCCACGGGGGCAGCCATTCAAGCTGGAAAAAAGGAGAAAAGGCACTGGTTACATAGCAGATAATGGATAAGTTCTGTAGAATACAATAGTGTTTTATCTGTTATCTGCTATGTGCCTGTGCCTTTTCTCCTTTGAATGGCTGCCCCCATACTACACAGCAACTTATTTATATAAATTATAGTAGACTTTCTGAAGTAAACACACAACTTTTACCAGTGCAGGGCAGCAGCACATTATATTTTAGTTACTTTTATACACTTTCATTTTTTGGTGTTACTGTTCCTTTAATGGAGCAGGCAACAAATACAATCCTTATTTGCTGTGGCAGATAAAATCTACTCATATAATCTAAGAGTGTCATATCTAGACAAACAATACAATCAGTTTTTCTTTACATTCCCCACCTGTTTGGCTACACATTTTGCAACAAGAATGAGCGCAATCTGGAAAGATCAACTGTCAATAGTGTGACTCGCAGCAATATCAATCTAAAAAAAACTTTGATCAGTGATAGTACCAACTGTACTTTCTGCATCATTCCAATTATCTTTGAACATAGTCCTTGAAGAAGGCCTGGAAGGACCAGTTCACTAGATAAATAGTGGCCTATATATTACCAGCTATAGTCAGTTGTGGTGTGCTATTGAGTTACATGAGTCAGTTTTTCCCAAACTGTGTGGCTGCCCATCCTGGAGTGGTTTAGGGAAGTTGCAAGTAGGACTTGTCCTGAAAGCCTGTCAGGATAAAATTTGAGGATGACATGGGGGGACAGAGCAGTGACATGCATGTTTCTGCCTTGCATGTTTCTGCCTTGTGGGGGCGGAACTGTGACATCAGAGGTGGTTATTGGCCAGATTATTACTTCTGCAAACTAATTATTGTGAAGCAATAAACTATGTTCATCATATCTGCTCCAGGTATTCCTTTGCACTGCTGTTTCTCTCTTTTTCTTTGTAAATTTTCTCTTCAAGACTTCAGGAATTACCAGGGAAGTATTTAGGTCCTGTACCACCCAAGACAGAAGAGACATCACATGTACGGCTGCGCATGTCATTACTTTAGGGACGATTGCGCCTGAGCCCTCACCTCCCAGCTCCGCATCCAAATTTTCCACCGGTAGGTCTGGTGGAGACTGGGGAGGGTTTTTATTTTCTTTGTTTTTTAAACTTTATTGATTATATAGGCACCCGAGGGCTGCCCCCCTAAGGCTGCTGCTCTAGGCACAGAGCCTTGGGTACCTGTATATAAATACAACACTGAGCATAACAATATCTTGTAAATGGTACCTATCACCTAAAACTTGCTTCCCCCACTGGAGGTGCAGGCTAACAGAGCCTGTGTTTCTTGTGAGAAACAAGAGTTCCTAAGAAAAGCCCCATCAAGTGGCCCCTGCATCCCTTGTGTGTGACCATGTTGGAATACACTTGTGCATAATGAGGGAATGCCCCAGCTTGTTACACACTATATGTGATGTAGATGTAAGAGCTCAACAGTATTGTTCCCCCCCTTCTAGAATGTAGGCTCTGTAAGCAATATGAGGAAGGTGTAGAATATCTGGGTATTAGGTAAGCTGTGTACTCAAAACCTGCCTTGAATGAGGTGTCCAAGTGAGGGGTGTCAATGTAAAAAGTGCAAAAATATTGAGCCACAATGTATGTATGTATGTATATCTTTATTTATAAAGCGCTACTTATGTACGCAGCGCTGTACAGTAGAATTCATTAATACAGACAGGGGGTTAAAGATAATGGATAAATACAAAAGATAATGGATAAATACAAAGTACAACAATAAATACAAGGTGCAGTTGTAATAAGAGTCAGAAACACAAGATGAAGGAGGTCCCTGCCCTGTAGAGCTTACAATCTATATGGGAGGGGTAACTAACAGACACAAATTTTATCTCAAATTACAAATTGATCTTGGTTTTGTTTTTACCTCTACCTCAATTCAGCAGTTCATTGCTTGAAAACCTATTCTGAAAAGATCTTTTCAAAATTGTTAAGCCCCTCCCCCATTAAATTTCAGTCCACTAATTTAATGCATTGCTCATTCATATCTTATGGCTTAACATTTCTATGATAAGTCCCAGATGTTTATCTCTGAACAAGAGCCCATATTTCATACCTGCAGTATTTCTATTGCTCGGTCACATTTCCAAAAAGTAAAACAGCCCAAGCTCATCCTATTTCATTAAACTGTTTTTACAGTGGGCTATTTAGGTAACCCAGTAGAATTAGTCAAGGATAAAAGACTCATTTGTCTATATTTTTCAAGCTCAGTAACATTTACTTTATTTTATTTTGTAATGTCCCTTTAAAATCTATTGCATAATTTATGTGTTCTTCATTCTGTGCCCAAGAATGTTACATGTAGCTGAGCAATTTATGGGGGATTTTAACTGGCACGGTAAGAAGTGATTTAAAGACAGTTTCCTTATTAAGAGCATTCATAAACGATGTGTAGTAGTCCCTTTGGGATGAAAAAGATTTAAAGTCCAAATTTTGTAAATCATGTGACCACTTCATAATGTTATTCATGCATTATTACAGCTGTTTACACACTTCCCTCTCCTAAATGAAACTGTCAGCAAAATTAGTAGAGTTCATGCAATGAAATGATGAAATGTAGGTGTCCATGCTCAGATCTGTACCTATACAGAAACATTTGGAGTTTTCTTCTGAATGTATTAACTACAGCATATTATTATTACAACATATTCTGCAGTCATCATTATCACATCCACACATTTATTTTATTTTATCTCAAATTACAAATTGATCTTGGTTTTGTTTTTACCTCTACCTCAATTCAGCAGTTCATTGCTTGAAAACCTATTCTGATAATAGTACAGGCCTGTGTATCATTGCCCTTCAAGAACATATAATTAGCTCTGTATCATGGGTCAGTGCTAGTATTTCTCAAGCAGAATAAATAATTATAAATTCATTATACAGTGGATTTAGATTTATGTCATGCAATTTGTTTGGTAGCCGTCACCTAAAGTTTGGGACGTTCATTGTTTTCTCCAGGACATAATATACTGTAATACTATTCTGCTCTACTGAAAGAAAACCTTTATTAAGAGGGAGAATATGACAGTTGGCAGATACATATTTTCACTTGGGCTGCACTGAATTAAGGACTGGTCCAAATTCTAACACATTTTGCACATATAAGATTTGGCCAAATCTTTAGTGCACAGGGGAATCTGAACCCTTAAATGTAGAATTAAAGATTTAATAATGGGGGGTGTTAAAATATTAGGCACCCCCTGTTATTATAACCACTTCACTGAGACCCATGGTTAAAGCACTGGGCATCAAGTTATTTACTTTTTTGCCTTTTCCTCGAATTTGGATATGCAAATTGGTTCTGATTTGGTTTTATATTCAACAAAGTATTTTATGAATAAATTGGATGTTAATGGTTCTGAATGTTTAGAATTTTGGACAATCAACCCAAACATAACCAAATGAATCAACCATCTTAAATTGTGTTGACCATCTTAACTCTGCAGATTTTAGTAGGGTGTTGAGGAAGGAGCAAATGCAAAAGAGCACCATTCATTTTCACTTTTAGATAAAAGATAAACATTAAGGGGCCACTTACAAAGAGCCCTAGAAGTGGTTTATTGAAATTCAAGTCCTGAATACCGCATGCAGGTTAAACATCTCCACTTTAATTTTCCAGTTATCTTCTATGAAGAACATTGTTTTTTTTCCCCTATATTACTTAGAGCACCATTTGTTGACCCC
Source organism: Xenopus tropicalis (assembly GCF_000004195.4). Classification (NCBI taxonomy): domain Eukaryota; kingdom Metazoa; phylum Chordata; class Amphibia; order Anura; family Pipidae; genus Xenopus; species Xenopus tropicalis. The sequence continues at coordinate 31,843,003 of NC_030681.2, read as the reverse complement.
CCAAGGGAAAGGAGGGGTAAGCTCTACACTGAGAATATGCACTTTTTTTTTTTTTTGCAAATGACACAAATGTGAAGTAGATTATATCTTTAGTTTTATCAACTAGGGACAGAAACTAGTTCTGCCAGAGAGGCTATGATTAAAATAAGATGGGATTTCATTTTCAATTAGGAAAACTAAAGTTCTCCTGAGCCCCATTTGCCCCAAATATAAATCTAATTATGAAGCAATTCTTCCTGCCTAGAGCACAGCTTGCAGTTTAGTCAAGAATATGCAGCTGTTTGTAAAAAAAATACAGCCAGAAACTACAATAGGTTAAAGTTTCAAGGACAGATAAAAACATAGACAAATACATTGAAGACCAAACATTTACAGATCATCCCACTGAGTTATTCTGTGAAATGTATTTAATTTCTGTGGATTTTGAGTGCATATCATTGCTTTATATTCTTCCCATGTTATAGATTTACCCACCACACTGCATAGGAGATGCATCCCACTCCTAACTCTCCCACCACTTATAAATTGACAAGTCCTCATAATTCCTGTTTCTCAACCTTAGTGTAAGCTTCAGAGTCTAAGGCAGCGGTTCTCAACCTGTGGGTCGCCACCCCTTTGGGTCGCCTAAGACCATCGGAAAACACATATTTCCGATGGTCTTAGGAATAATTTTATGGTTGGGGGTCACCACAACATAAGTGAACTGTATTAAAGGGTTGCGGCATTAGGAAGGTTGAGAACCACTGGTCTCAGGGGTGCTGTTAGTGGGTGACCAAATAGATATATACATCCAATTGGTCTGCCAAAAAGACAAATCAAAAAGGTCCACTCTGAGTGTTGTCTTTAGGAATTTGTCATCTTGGGCCCTCAAAATGAGGAGCATAGAATGCTGTGGACATTGTATTAGTGTTTTTTCCAGTGAATTTGATTGATAATTTCCTAGAAACATGAATGTTCTTTTCTAGCTTTTCAATCAGAATTTTTAGCCATTCTGTCTCATTCTAATTTAGACCTAATTTGATTAGATTTAACATTTGATTTAATGAATACCTGTGTCATTATACATTGATTGGGATCCATTGATCCATAATGCTTGTTGGTAAATCTGCTTTCCTCTATTGAAAAAGGAGTCGTTAACAGATTTGAATGGACTTCACCAGGTCCAGAGTGGTGTAAACTAAGATTGTTAGTACATGCATATTTTTTATTTAAACATAAATATTAATTTTACATGTATTTTTCACATTTTTGTATTGAAAAAGCATGGAGAAGGACAAAAAAGAAAATCAAATAAAACGCTTGCAATGTTGCTCAAATTAGACTCTACCAAATACAAAAAGTTGATTTCTTTTCGTTGATTTACTTGATTTCATAGCACATACAGGATGCTGTTATAGAACCTACAGCCGAGAGTTACAAGCTCTGATACAGGATGATTACTTCATTTACATTGTTGGATATAGCTACAGGGTAAAAATAAGTCATTTTATTGCTTGTTTAAAAGGCAGTTTTAGCATGAATCATCAATTATAAAAATAATTTTAGACTTTTCCACCATGAAAAAAAATTAAATGCAGAACATTTCCGGATGCTGACTAGGCTTCCTGTGATAGCAGAAAAATAGCCTGGAAAAGACAGATGAGTTAAGACATGGAAATATGAATCGGACATAACTTTACACCTGGTCTTTCAGTCATTCAAACCAAGATGTGTCAGACATTTCTACTTTCATTGTTTTGAAAGGAAGTTTATTCCTCTGAATATTCAAGAGCCTATTTATAAAGCTTAAAAGTAGACTCTGTACCTAAATAATGATGCAAATTCCCTGTAAAATAATCCTATATTTAGACAGCTCTGTTGCACAAAATTGGTTAGAAATAACCTTAAGCTTAATTTGTGTGTGAATGTTAAAACCCTTATTGCCCTTTGTTCAAAAGTGTATATGCCAGAATAACACAGGACTTCAAGTTGCAATCAGTTGGAATTTTTTTCTTTGGTTTTTATAGACCAGAAAAATTAACAAAACATTATTTTTAGGTATAGATATAAGGAAATTCCACATTTTTCAGGATTAAGCAACATTTACATAAAATGTGCGTGAAGATGCAAATTCTTTATTTTTAGAAGTTAATACTCAGAGATTCTGGCATCTAGAGCTGCTGTAATTTCATTTTAAAATGTTTAGCCCATTTTGGGTTCAATTACATTATAGAAATATTTACAGTTAGAGTATTATTATGTAATAGAAGCGAAAAAGTAACTATACAAGTTGGGCATATAAAGAGGGTCACATTGCCCCTTTCGCTTAAAGCTGCTTTTTGCTTGCTTCTCCTTCTATATTACCACTATTTCCCTTTAAACCCACTGGCACTGAGAGTGCCAGGACTTAGGTACAGGGTTAAGTTGACAGGACGTGTGAAGCTCTATGAAGACAAGGGGAAGACGAGAGTTGTGGATTACCATTAGGGACGACCTAGGTTGTGGTCCAGGGCTTAGGCTTTCCAGGGGTCCCAGTATTGGCACTGCCCAGAGCCTTCTCCAAAGATATTTTACCCCTGGAGGACAGACTAGCAGGAAGATAATGAATAAAACCAAACAAGGTATGATCTCATAAAGCAGAACCCAACAATAAAAACAACAAGACAATGCTTTTAAACATGGGTTCTGCTTTTAGTGATCATACTCTGTGTGGTTTTATCGTTGCATGCAAGGTGATTTTTAGCTAACAGGAATGTGTTGTAGTTGTAACTGTGTGGTCTCCCTGTGAGGTAGTGAAATGACACCCCCTATATTATGTGTAGGTTGGTTTTGTTTTTGTTTAACAGATAAACAACGGCAGTAGGTAGAGGATGCCAGCATCCAGGCAGCTTTCTTTCTCGCTTTCACTACATGGAAGACTACTGCTTTGCTCACATGATCAACTAACAAATTAGGTTTTCCTGTGCTGGAGCAGCAGTACACTGGCTGTATTGGGGCATAATCTGAACCTTACCAGTTGCACACACACTCCCAGCACCTAATCATTGATCTAAAGGTTGAGTTGTTGCTATACAGACCCATGATAAAGATGCACAAAACACAGTTCAATTAATTTGGCTTTGAATAGCTGCCTGGTAGATTTGGGAAACCAAAGTCAAGCCTCTAGGCTGCTGCCCAATTCATCATAACATAGGAAATAAGCCCTTAACTGGAAAATTTTCTTTGGACAGCCTGAGTGAAGACGAGGAGGTTTTTTTATGTATATTTCTATATTCTTGGATACATGCCACCAGACCTAAGGTCATCATTTAATCATTTGTGAGCCTCAGCTAAGGGGATTACTGAACAGACTATTGGTCAGTGATAGAGGTCACAAATGATAGAGATCATTTATGATCTAAACTACACAGTAGATTTTGTAGGATGGCGTTGGAGCGACAAATCACATCCTAATTGTGATGAGCAAATTTTTTGCCAGGCATGGATTTGCAGTGAAATTCAGCATTTCGCCAATGCCAAATTTTTTTCTTGCAAAACTGCATCAAAAATTTGCTGTGACAAATAATTCACTGAGAAAAACATGTATTAACTTTAATGTATTTGGAGTAAGAAAAATGTTGCACACAAAAAAAAGGCACGAAAAAAAATTGTTGCATTCAAGAAAAATTTGTTATCTAAAAAGTCGCCCATTGTCTTTAATGCAAGTTACACGTGTAAGAAAAATTGTCACACATAAGAAAAAAATTGTCCTGCGTAGAAAAATTGTCACCCATTGACTTCAATGCATTTCGCAAAATATTCAGCAGTTTTACGAATTTACTGGCAAATCGAAACAGGATAGATTCGCTCATCACTACATCCTACAAGTTAGATCAGGGATCCCCAACCTTTTATACCTGTGAGCCACATTCAAATGGAAAAAGTTTTCGATAGCAACACAAGCATGAAAAAAGATCCTGGAACTGTCAATGAGAGCTATAATTGGCTATTTGATAGCCCCTGTGTTGACTGGCAGCCTACAGAAGGCTTTATTGGGCAATTACGCTGGGTTTTTATGCAACCAAAGCTTGCCTCCTAACCAGAAATTCAATATAATAAGCACCTGCTTTGAGGCCACTGGGAGCAACATCCAAAGGGTTGGCAAGCAACATGTTGCAAGGGTCAAAATATATTGTGACTGATATAAAAATCTGATGTGTAAACAGCCTGGGAGATGTGCAATCTGACACAACATGGCTATTGGAATGGAACGTTGCATGCTGCATCTATATCCGACAAGATAAAGTCTGAAGGTGTCCGAAATACTTTTTTTGTTCTCATTGAAATTCATTGGCTGTCGGATGTAGATGAAGGAACAAAATGCGCCATGCAACTTTATCTTATCCAACTTGCATTACAGCTGCGGTGATCAAAATCTCTTGCTGTTGATAAAGTCAAAGTCTGACTCACAAAATCTCATTAAAATTTCTTGTGTAGTTTAGTCCTATAGGGCAATACTGTCCAACTTCTGTGGTACTGAGGGCCAGAATTTTTCTGGCCTACATGGTGCAGGGCTGATAATGGAAGCCAGTGGGCTGCCAGTTGGACAGCACTGCTATAGGGCTATGACACACAAAGCCACTTGTAGCCACCTACTTGTTGTGGCTACAAAACGCCAGAAAATACCCTGCCATACTGAGAATTGTCTCTGCAAAACACACACAATCAGTATTGTCTATTTTGTAGCTGTGACAATATCTCTGTCTGCCATTGTCCAATCACCATAAGGCCCCTTATACTTTGACTCCTCCTTACTGTTATGCCCCTGCATTTGGAGGAAGATATCTGTAAGATAAATGTGGATTAAGTATTTTAGTGTGAGCTAAAACACACCTTTTTATCAATTTTTTGTTCATTTACAAAAACTATTTTTCTTTCTGGTGTTTAACTTTTTAAAGGCCAAAAAAGAGATACAAGTCCTCCAAAAGGAAGCAGCTGTGCACTGTACTGTGACAGACTCCAGTGACTGAGGCTTGGGTGGCTGCCATTTATCATTTACAAAAAAAATAATAATTATATATATATATATATATATATATATATATTTATATACTGTATATATACACACATTAAGCAAAACATTACATGTTAAAGAAAATTAGAATGGAGAATGAGAAAATGGCCATTTATAGTTTCCAGCTTCTTAATCATCCATAAAAAATTATATATAAATATGTAGTTATATTTGGGTTGTGGTCGGAATTAATATTCAAAAACATATTTAAGATACAGCTGTAGTTATAAGTAAATGATTACAACAAAATTCATTTCCACAGCTCAGAGTTCCTGTTTTGTTTTTTTCTCGGCCTGTGATTGGATGAACAACATACTGTGTTTTTTTAAAACGTATTTTTGCCTAGGGGTTCTGATAAGTGGAGAGTGAGATATTCCAATTTTTCAGTCTGAAGCTGACATGATGTCCTCTCTGAAGATCTATGAAGGTGGGAAAAATCAAAATGTTAGGAAGATTCCAATTTACCAAATTTACCCAGTATTCAATTAGATTATCAAATGCCCACCCTAAACGTTCCTAGATTATGGCTAAAGTCACACTATCTTATTCCACTGATGGGGAAACACTTGAAACTGCCGTGAAATATTCCCTAGACTTTTATGACAATGGCCTACCGCTGGCACAGGCAGTTTTTAGCCCAAATAACACTTTTGGACTGACAATCTGGACCAGAGATGAAAGGAGGCTTTTTAAACCAGTGAAGAACCTGCCTGGTTCTTTGGGCCTGCCATTAGCCTAATATTCTATTTTAGTGTCCTATACTTAAACTCAAAGTGAACTATAATTCCTCATCTACCCCAGGAGAAAGTATAAACAGAGTGTAATTATTTTATAATATTCATCTCATTTCTCTGCAAATAGCTTTACAAATTCCTGTTTATATTACTGTGTATGCCTTCCTTTCAACCGCCTCTTAAATATAAAAAGTGATACAGCAGTACCCAATTTTTACATACCTGGATTTAACATTTTCCAACAATTTACACCGTTTTATCAATTTACTGTAAAGGCAAGTGGTGTAAAACTGGACTAAAGCCCAAAACTGCACTGCATACTCAAGGTGAGGCCTTACCTGGGATCTATAAAGAGGTAAAATTATGTTTTTATCCCTTGAGTCAATGACCTTTTTTATACAAGACAGCACTTTATTTGCCACTGAATGACATTGCCAGGAATTAGACAACTTATTATCTACAAAAACCCCCAGATCCTTTTCCATCAAGGATACCCCCAACAAACTACCATTTAGTAGATAGCTTTGTGTTTATATTATTTCTACCAAAGTGCATAACCTTGCACTTGTCCAAATTGAACGTCATTTTCCAGTTTGCTGCCCAGTTTTCCATGTTTTGTCAAATCGCTCTGCAAAGCGGCAGCATCCTGCATGGAACTTATAGTTTTGCACAATTTAGTGTCATCAGCAAAAATAGAAACAGTACTTTCTTTGCCCACCTCCTGGTTATTAATAAATACGTTAAAAAGCAAAGGACCAAGGACTGACCCCTGCGGTACTCCACATACAACACTGGTCCAATTAGAAAATGTTCCATTTCCCACCACTTTTTGCAATCTATCAGCCAATTTTCTATCCAATTGCAAATATTAACCTTCTGCGGAAGGCAAAACAAGGAAGTGAGGGGTGAGCTGGGAGAGGGGCAGTTAAAAAAGAATAGAAGCACTAAAGTTTGAGTAGAAATATGTGAAATTTTCCTGTTTAAATTAGAACATGTCACTATCCCTTGATGGAAGCAAATCCCACCAACAACATAACAACATCTAGGGGCACATTTACTAATCCACGAACGTCCGAAAAGCGTCCAAATGCGTTTTTTTCGTAATGATCGGTATTTTGCAATTTTTTCGTAAATTGTCGCAACTTTTTCGTAGCCGTTGCAACTTTTTCGTAAATTGTCGCAACTTTTTCGTAGCGTTACAACATGCGCGAATTGTCGCGACTTTTTGGTAGCCGTCGCGCTGAGTACGAAAGCTTCGGATTCATTCAAGCTTCAGTATCGTGACTTTCCTTGGCCCAGGTTGGAGCTGCAGAGTGCCATTGAGCCCTATGGGAGACTTTCCTTGGGCCAGGTTGGAGCTGCAGAGTGCCATTGAGTCCTATGGGAGACTTTCCTTGGGCCAGGTTGGAGCTGCAGAGTGCCATTGAGCCCTATGGGAGACTTTCCTTGGGCCGGGTTGGAGCTGCAGAGTGCCATTCAGCCCTATGGGAGACTTTCCTTGGGCCGGGTTGGAGCTGCAGAGTGCCATTGAGCCCTAAGGGAGACTTTGCTTGGGCCAGGTTGGAGCTGCAGAGTGCCATTGAGCCCTATGGGTGACTTTCCTTGGGCCAGGTTGGAGCTGCAGAGTGCCATTGAGCCCTATGGGAGACTTTCCTTGGGCCAGGTTGGAGCTGCAGAGTGCCATTGAGCCCTATGGGAGACTTTCCTTGGGCCGGGTTGGAGCTGCAGAGTGCCATTGAGCCCTATGGGAGACTTTCCTTGGGCCGGGTTGGAGCTGCAGAGTGCCATTGAGCCCTAAGGGAGACTTTGCTTGGGCCAGGTTGGAGCTGCAGAGTGCTATTGAGCCCTATGGGTGAAAAGGCATTTTTATGGGGTAAGTGGAATTCCCAATGTGTTGGGTGAAATTGATTGCACCCATGTGGCGTTAAACCCCCCCAAGACAGGGAGAATTTTTCCGCAACAGGAAGGGCTACCACTCCCTCAACGTGCAAGTGGTGTGTGATGGCCATATGAACATCCTGAGCATCGTGTCTGGGTTCCCCGGCTCCTCTCACGATGCTTACATCCTAAGGCAGTCCTCACTTTACCATTCTTTCAAGACAGGACAAATGCCTCACGGGTGGCTGTTAGGTAAGTATTTGCGTCACGTCTAGCACAACTTGCCCACATTTGCTTTCTGTGTCCCACTGTAAAACCAGGCCCTGCCTGCCATAAGCTTGTTTTGCAATTTGTAAAGTGCCCTCTTTTGCCACTGGGAGAGTCAAAGCAGCTACTTGTAGTGTCACCTATCAGTCTCACACTGTCACATCTGTTGCAAAAGGGCCGTGTTTTGACAGAGGGAGACTGGAAACAGCTTATTTTTTTGCAGCATTTTATTACATGTTTTTTTATTTCAGGAAATGCTGGCTACCTGTGCTCTAGGTGGCTCATCACACCCATTCACAGGCCGCGTTCACAGGCTGAGTGTGCTTTTAATAAAGCACATGTGAGAGCGCGGTCTGTGATTGAGCGGACATTTGGGGTCCTTAAAAGCCGGTTCTACTGCCTGGATAAATTAGGAGGCAGCTTTATGTACAGCCCCACTAAAGTTGCCAACATTGTGGCTGCTTGTGCTGTACTGCACAATCTTGCGAACCGGCATGGCTTACCAGGCGATGTGGCTGAGGACCTGGAGAACCCCATACATCCAAAAGATCCTGTCCGAGGTGCGGATGCCAGAGTGAAGTCCGGGGACAAATCGTTACCAATTACTTTTCCTGTAAGTACCTACAATCTTTAATCCCATACACAAGAAATACCAAACAACTTCTCCAAAAAAAAAGTTTTATTTACAGGGAACCCACTTCCAAAAGAAATGGTTTGAGCAGGTGATTCCCCCACCCGCAACACAAATAGAAAAAACAGAAAGAAATATTTACAAACAACATAGGCCTAAGAAAAGGTTCCACAGATCCCTAATTTGGCACATTTATTTTCTTTTACGAAGCTGCCTGGTGGGAGCTGCAGGAGCGGTGGCTGAGCTCTCACCACTAGCTCGACTGGTAGAGCATGTTGGCTCAGTTGCCTTTTGTGCCTTTTATTGCAAGGCAATTTGTTGTTCTAGGAGCAAATTTTGCTAAGCCAACAATGCTACTTTTTGGCATTTTAGTTCTAACCGCTCCTCTTGCAGGCTTAACATGACAGCCTCGTGTTGTGCTTGCCGTGCCTCACTGGCCTGTTGGAGGGTTAACATGGGCGACTCGTGTGCAGCTTGCCGTGCCTGACTAGCATTGTAGGCGTTAGTGGCCACACACAAGTCGACATATATAGAGTCCAATTTTTTCATGAAGGCTTTATGATGCCTAATTAGGGATTTGTGGAACCTATCTTTCTCAGGTTCCTGGGGGGCCACATTAGCTCTTCTGGCCTGGGTTGGGACCTGCTGCTGGGGAATGTTGGCCGGCTCCTCATCTGAGAACAAGGCCACATCGCTGCCACATACGTGTGACCCTCTCTCACTTGCCTCCCCACTTCAATTTCAGCATCGCACAGTGGGGAGTGGAGCACAGACAAGGAGTGTCCACCTTTTGGAAAAAAGAAAAAGACTTTATTTAATTTTTTGTTATTATGTTCATGATGCCAGACAAACATAGTAACATAGTAACATAGTAAGTTGGGTTGAAAAAAGACATACGTCCATCAAGTTCAACCATAATGCCTATACCTAACCTGCCTAACTACAAGTTGATCCAGAGGAAGGCAAAAAACCCCATCTGAAACCTCTCTAATTTGCCTCAGAGGGGAAAAAATTCCTTCCTGACTCCAAGATGGCAATCGGACCAGTCCCTGGATCAACTAGTACTAAGAGCTATCTCCCATAACCGTGTATTCCCTCACTTGCTAAGAATCCATCCAGCCCCTTCTTAAAGCTATATAATGTATCAGCCAGTACGACTGATTCGGGGAGGGAATTCCACAACTTCACAGCTCTCACTGTAAAAAATCCTTTCCGAATGTTTAAATGGAACCTCCCTTCTTCTAAACGGAGTGGGTGCCCTCGTGTCCGTTGGAAGGACCTACTGGTAAATAAAACATTAGAGAGGTTATTATATGATCCCCTTATATATTTATACATAGTTATCATGTCACCTCTTAAGCGCCTCTTCTCCAGTGTAAACAGACCCAACTTGGCCAGTCTTTCTTCATAACTGAGGCTTTCCATACCCTTTACCAGCTTAGTTGCCCTTCTCTGGACCCTCTCTAACTCAATAATGTCCCGTTTGAGCACTGGAGACCAAAACTGAACAGCATATTCTAGATGGGGCCTTACCAGTGCTCTGTAAAGGGGAAGATGATTGTCATTTTTTGGAAAACATGACCGAGTTTATTTAGCAAAAACTATTTGTGGACATTGATTCATTCCAAATGAGCCAAAAAGGTAAAATCAAGTTGAAAAGATTGACTGTCCAAAAGTACAAGATGAACTGACTGCACCTAACCCAGCAATACACACTTGTCCAATAACACACCTATTTTATTAGCAATACACTGCACTTCTGTAATTGAAACACCTGCAATATACACAGACACAATTCACTATTATGCCACTGCACAAGCCTAACACAAAACACAGGTCCAACCAAATTTGGTAACAAAAATACCTGGAATGGGAGCACATGACAATTGTCTGCGTCTGCTCGTGCCAGGTGGTGGTAAAGATGAATCTGTTGGAGAAAACATTGTTTTACATTAATATTAAGCTTCTCTGCAAGAGTAAATACACTTGTATTAATGTCATTACACCTACCTTGGCCAACATTCCTGTCTGAATCGAAGGTGCTGGACACACCGCTCACACTCTCTGTGTGTAGAAAAGGCAGCAGCAGCTCCTCATATTTCGTAAAATAGACTTTCTTAGCAGGGCCACCTCCAGTTCCAGATCTAAATAAAATATACAAATGGTTTTATTGTGTTTGCTCCAATAAGCAAGCCATAACAACGCAGTTACTTTTTGTTACTCATTGTTGCCCCAATCAATTCCCTTTACTTTCAAGTATACAATACTAAGGCATGCTCTGACACAAACCCTACTAAAATGCTTCAAGTTGCTGCTAAGTGGCCTCGCTAACTCCCAGGGCTCTCCCTTATACTCTGTATTAAACAATGCTTAAACAATAATCCTCCTTGATAAAGGAGAGTACAGGGCATTAAGTATTTTGGGAAATAATTCTTAAATGACCCCCCCCTATTTACTGGCCTAATTTGTTGTTGTACTCCACAGCTTTGAGGGCATAAGTTGCGCACATAATAATAGGCATGCCATACATACATTACATACAAGTAAAGTAAGTAGGAAAGAAGGCAAAAAGGAAGGAAAGTCAGTAAGCCAAAAGGAAAAGCCGATTGAGTAGAAAAGCAGATGAGCAAGTGTTAAATAGAAAGATGAATGTAAGATATTTACCTGTATCTGGAGTGCTCTGCCAGCTTTTTCTTCAGGACCCTCTTAATGTCCTGGTAGCGCTTCTTGCAGTGTTGGACACTGCGCAGACAGACCCCAATGCTGTTAACGTGGTCTGCTATGTCCTTGGTTTTCACTGCAGTCGGCGTCTTGCCAGCATATTTGCCGATAATGCCCCTCCACCAACGCCTCATTTTCTAACTCTGAAAACTTTAAGTTTCGGAGCCTGCTCTCCTGCTGTCTCTTCCTTTTTGCAGATGAGGGGGGTGGAAGCTCCTCACTCTCCTCTCCACTGGCTTCCTCTGGGTGATAATCCCTGTCTGTGCCCTCCACATCAGACACATCAGGGGTACCGAAGAAGACAGGCCTCTCTCTGTCACTGTCGGAGCTGGGGGACAAGGCAGCTGGAACACTTGGAAGGTTTTCCCTCTTTTTTGCCACCTTTTTCCCTCCCACACTGCTCTCCATCGCTTTTTCTCTCTCTTACAATTTTGCACCACCACCTTCTGTGCTCTCCCAGCGCAAATGCGCAAAATGGCGCTAGTTATGTGGTACGTGCGTTAATTTGCGCGCACGTGACAAGTACTGCCCGTGCGTTAATTAGTGCATACGCGGAAAGTAGCGCACGCATGTTAGTTACAACGCGTTGCGTCTAATACCGCACGGAAAAAGTCTTCGCGACTTAAATAACGCAAGCAGCATTGCGTCTAAATTAACGCAAGTATGCTTTTAGTGAATTGTGCATTAAGACGCGAAAAATAAGACGCGCTAAAAATTTTAAAGTATGCTATAAATAGCGCTCGTTGTAACGCACCTTAGTGAATCAGCCCTAAGCTCTATTTATTGCACTCATATTAAACAAGGCGGTATATTGCCCCTTTGTTTTGCTGGAGGACATTAAGCAAAATTTTTTTTTATTATTTTGCTGTAGCTAGTAATGTCTACAAAACATTTGGTGTATTAAATGTGCAGTCATTTTAATGGAGCGTTACTCTCTCTTTATCTGTTGCATATGTTGAGAAGGAATGAACTGAGATGATAGTACAACAGGATTTCCGTAAGATATTATCTCTCCCACAGATTTCTTAGCAAATAAAAGGCAGCTGTTTGATGTGAAACCACATTAACCCTCCCAGATGTCTGTAACGATAACATCTTTTTTTAAAAAAATTTAAGTACAAAGAAATTCTACTAGTAGTAGTGCTTAGTAGCTTAAGGGCTCTGGCACACGGGGAGATTAGTCGCCCGCGACAAATCTCCCTGTTCGCGGGCGACTAATCTCCCTGAAATGCCATCCCACCAACGAAAGTGTAAATCGCCGGTGGGATGGCATACGCGGCGGCGTAATTTCAGTGAAATCGCGGAAGTTGCCTTGTGAGGATTTTCTTTTTCTCTGTAATAATACTTGTACATGATACTAAGATATATCAATTTTTATTCAAGGAAAACAATCATATTGGGTTTATTTAATATTTAATGATATTTTTAGAAGGAAAAAGCAATAAAAACCAGTCACTGACTCCAATGCATTTTCGAGAAGCAAAAATGCTCATTGACTTTAATGCATTTGGTGCACACAAAAAAATGCCCTTTGACTCAAATGCATTTAGCATGAGAAAAAAATGGTTAAAAAACACTAGGGGGCAGAATCATCAAAGTACGAGTTCGAATCCCAAAATGGGTAAAATTCGGATTAGATACGATAATTTCTGATGATCAGAAATGTCACGAAAATTCTTACGAAAAAATCGTAACAGTCACGATAATATTGTATTGGTGATCCGAAAGTCTCAAAATTTTTGTATCTGAACAATCGTAAACGGCGGGAAAATCTTTCTGACTTTGATTCTTCTGTGCTTGATTTTGGAAGCCTCCCATAGGTCTCAATGGCACTCTGCAGCTCCAACCTGGCCCAAGGAAAGTCTCCCATAGGGCTCAATGGCACTCTGCAGCTCCAACCCGGCCCAAGGAAAGTCTCCCATAGGGCTCAATGGCACTCTGCAGCTCCAACCTGGCCCAAGGAAAGTCTCCCATAGGGCTCAATGGCACTCTGCAGCTCCAACCTGGCCCAAGGAAAGTCTCCCATAGGGCTCAATGGCACTCTGCAGCTCCAACCCGGCCCAAGTAAAGTCTCTCATAGGACTCAATGGCACTCTGCAGCTCCAACCCGGCCCAAGGAAAGTCTCCCATAGGGCTCAATGGCACTCTGCAGCTCCAACCTGGCCCAAGGAAAGTCTCCCATAGGGCTCAATGGCACTCTGCAGCTCCAACCCGGCCCAAGGAAAGTCTCCCATAGGGCTCAATGGCACTCTGCAGCTCCAACCCGGCCCAAGGAAAGCCTCCCATAGGGCTCAATGGCACTCTGCAGCTCCAACCTGACCCAAGGGAAGTCACGATAACGAAGCTTTAATGAATCCAAAACTTTAGTACTAGTTGCGACAAATACTATTTTTGCGTAAAATTTTTCGCAAAGTATGAAAAAGTTGTGCAAATAAGCGAAAAAACACAGAAAATACACACAGTTATATAAATTAGAAAAATACAATTTTTTTGTATTTGGAAACAATCGTACTTTGATAAATGTGCCCCTAGGACTCCAATTTGACAAAATCCTGCTATTTCACAGATAAGATCTTTGCTTTTAGTTTGTAACTTACACAGGTAGGGGATCCATTATCCATAAAGCTTGACATCACAAATGTGATTTTAATCACATTTTTGAAAGTGATTTCCTTTTTCTCTGTAATAATAAAAGAGTACCTTGCACTTGATCCCAACTAAGCTATAATTAAAGGGGTTGTTCACCTTTGAGTTAACTTTTAGTATGATGTAAAGAGTAATATTCCGACATTTTGCATTTGATTTGAATTTTTATTTGTATTTTTTTAGTTATTTTACATTTTGTTCAGCAGGTCTTCGGTTTGGAGTTTCAGCAGCTATCTGGTTGCTAGGGTCCAAATTACCTTAGCAACCAGGGAGTGGTTTGAATGAGAGGCTGGTATATGAATAGGAGAGGGACTGAAGAGAAAAAGAAGTTATAGAAAGTAACAATGACAATAAAATTATAGCCTCGCAGAGCAATAGTTTTTTGACTGCTGGGGTCAGTGACCCCCATTTGAAAGCTACAAGAAGAAGAAGGCAAATAGTTCAAAAACTATAAAAAAATAAATAATGAAGAACAATTAAAAAGTTGCTTAGAAATGGCCATTATATAACATAAAAGTTTACATAAAGGTGAACCACCCCTTTAATCCTTGTTGGAAGCAAAACAATCCTAATGTTTAAATGATTGTTAGTAGACTTAAAAAAAGGTATCGTGATCCAAATTACAAAAAGCTGCCTTATCCAGAAAACCCCAGGTCCCAAGCATTGTTGACAATAGTACCCCATGCCTTTAGTTATATTAGAAAATGTTAGTATACTGATGTGTCAAAATGAGCGTATTTATAGGCCCGATACATACCATATTTCTAATTTTTTTAAAAAAATTTCCTGACTTTTCCCTTCCAGATTTAAGAGTTGTGTGAGTGCCAAGACAGCCACTTGTGGAAAGATGTATTTAAACTTGATTTCTGCTGATAATTATGGCTGCAGATCTTTAATAATTGTGTGTATTTGATATAGAACAGGACTTACATTATTTGGCAACAGATGTTCCCAGGATATCAGCAAAGTTTATTTCCAAGTGATGTTTTGTTTCCGTGATTTTGATAATGTTCTCAGATGTGTGTAAAATGTTCAGAGTCATATCACAATGTAGAGTTGTGTTATAGATTATGGGGCTGATTTACTAATCCACGAATCCGAATCCCGAATGGAAAAAAATTGGATTGGAAACGAACATTTTGCGACATTTTCGTATTTTTTGCGATTTTTTCATCGCCGTCGCGACTTTTTCGTGAATTGTCGCAACTTTTTCGTAGCCGTTACGACTTGTGCGAATTGTTGCAACTTTTTCGTAGTCGGTACGACTTGCGCGAAATGTCGCGACTTTTTCGTATTGAGCGCTAGTAAACGGCGGGCAAACCTTTCCGATTTTTTCGCGACGGCTACGAAAAAGTCGCGACAATTTGCGCAAGTCGTAACGGCTACGAAAAAGTTGCGACGATTTACAAAAAAGTTGCGACGGCGACGAAAAAAACGCAAAATACCGATCATTACGAAAAAAACGCATTCGGACGCTTTCGATCCGTTCGTGGATTAGTAAATCGGCCCCTATGTGTTGTTTAGTGGGATGGAAGCTGGAGCTTAGAGGTAATTGCATTAAAGACTGTCATCAAAGTAAAAATGATTTATTTGGGGCTCAAAAGAATATATAATATTTCTTCTCATATAAAATGATGTGTACCTGTACGTGTGCTTCTATTGTGTCTTTGCCGTGGGCATTTTTCTTAATGTGTTTGAATGTGTGTCTATTGGAATGCATGCTCAATGCATCAAAACTCATGTATTGCATTTATGTGTTTAAGGTGGAATTTTTCAAAAAAAATATTCAGACATGGGTTCCATTATCCAGAAACTTTTTATC
This sequence comes from Xenopus tropicalis, assembly GCF_000004195.4. Taxonomy (NCBI): domain Eukaryota; kingdom Metazoa; phylum Chordata; class Amphibia; order Anura; family Pipidae; genus Xenopus; species Xenopus tropicalis. The sequence continues at coordinate 31,827,272 of NC_030681.2, read as the reverse complement.
CAGAATTACAGGCTGTCTCCCATAGACTTCATTTTAATCAAATAATTCAGTTTTATAAAAATGATTTCCAATTAATCCTTCTTGGGTTTAACTAATGTTTAAATGATTTTTTAGTAGATTTAAGGTATGGAGATTCAAATTATGGAAAGACCCCTTATCAGGAAAGCCTCATGTCCCAAGCATTCTGGATAACATATCCTATACCTTTACTATGAACATGGGTCAAACGCAAAAAAATGCAGCTTGCTGCATTTTATGCAACCTGTATATTTCTCGTACTCTACATCAAACTGACATTTTTCACATTTTCATTGGTAAATGGATGACGGTCAGCCTGAATGTTTAAATGAAACAAGCCTTGCAATGGTATCAGTATTGAATCTTTTTGCCATTTTGATCTTAATAATCACTAGGAGCATCACTTGGATCATGGTCATGAATGTCACCTGTGTGCCTATAGCATTAAGATCTCTCCAGATTACAAGAAATATTCAATATTTAAATGATTTTTAGTAGACTATGGAGATCCAAATTATGGAAAGATCCCTTTTTAGGAAAACCCCAGGTCCCGAGCATTCTGAATAACAGGTCCCATACCTGTTCCCATATTATGTTTGCTTATAAGAAACAAGTAACCAGCATCAAGAATGATCATACTGTGTTTTGGAAAGATATGTATTCAGGTAGCTGTCATGCAGTGGTCAGTGTCCAAGAAGAGGTTGGCTACTGAGTCCAGAAAAATAGAGGGTACTTAGTCATAGGCTAAAAAAAGCAAAAAGAATAAAAAAAAGCAAAAGAAAACAGACAGCTACTTTTAGAATACCATCTGGTCCCTCATGGACTGTTTTGACTGTCATGCAATTCCTTGCAAGAAAGAAAATGCTTTATGGGAATTGAATCAGTTACTACACCCTTATGGACCCTTTGTGGTGTCTCATTCAGTGCTACAGTAATAATTTACATGTGTAAAGAATATTCTTTTTCAGCCAGCCCAGCGCCAAAGTCCTGCAGCAGCTTGTTTCCATGGTAACAAGAGGACATCATACCTTTTTTAAATTTTTGTTATTTTTTAATCAACATTTTGTAGTTATTTAGCTCACTGATTTTAAGTTCAGTGTTTCATGCTTAACAAAAACAATTGCATATAAATATTGGGCCACATTCCCTGTTAGAGGGGGCAGCACAAGGCAGAATAAATGTCATACAATAAGTGCTGGTACCTATCTATTTTGTATCTGGCATCAATGCGCTTATTGTGTCTGTTACTATGACCAGGGTCCTCTTTGTGGACTTAGTGATTTGCAGGGGATGCAATTATGATGGAATTATTTTCCAATTACCACTGTGGTTTGAGATTTTGTATATTTGGTATGCTCCTAAAGTTTTGCGGGAATCAATATTTAAAGAGAAAAGACTAACATAACACTAACATATGCATTGGCTATATATTGTAAAGCAATCCATGAAACCCACCCACACAATTTATACATAATAATATTTCTTTGAAATATATATATATTCAATTATAGGTATCACTTTGTTGTGTGATACATGACTTGAAGTCTCATATCTCACTTCCTGCTCAAGTGAACCCTATATTAGTGTTGGCTATAATTATTGTATAATTAATTCATAAATAAGGACACATGGGCAGCTATTTGATTCTTTCAGCCAAAAGTTCCTATGTCATAATACTATCCTTTATTTATTTTTTTATTAGTAAAGTAATGCTGTTTTAGACTAAAAAGCTCATGAATAACTAATTTTTAACCAAAGTTACTAGTCGCTCTGAAAGGGTATATTGTATGCCCTGTACCAAGAAGCCATTGTTCTGCATCCTGCACTGACAAGCTAATAAAACAGAGACTGTTGTACACAGGTGAGCTTTGTGGCTAAAGGTGGCCATACATGTTGAGATCCACTCGTTTGGCAAGGTTGCTAAACAAGCAAATCTTCTCCTGATATGCCTGCCTAAGATGGGCGATATCAGGCTAATTCGATCATTTGACTCTTGAGCCCAATCCACACCTGGCTGATTTTCGGCCAGATATTAATCAGAGGGTCACACACAGAGGCAGATAAGCTGCTGAATTAGTCTTACTTCATATGATGTATCCACTCTTAGGGCTCTGGCACACGGGGAGATTAGTCGCCCGCGACAAATTTCCCTTGTCACTAGCGACTAATCTCCCCGAACTACCATCCCACCGGCGAAAATGTAAGTCGCCGGTGGGATGGCACACGCTGAGCAGGCGATTTCGACAAATCGGTGAAGTTGTCGCGGGCGACTATTCTCCCCGTGTACCAGAGCCCTTAGGCATTTGGCTAGGCCAAGTTAAAGGGTAGTCTTTTATTTATTTATTATTTATTGAAACTTCAATTTGTAATCTGATTTTGATTAGAGGGTAATCCTTTTAAGCCCTAAAATGCCTTTAGTAGTTTAGACGGATGAAAAGGTTTGAAGGTAAAGAACCCTGGGTGAAAACCTGGTCCTCTTGCTGGCTTCTGGTTTATGAGGGGAGGGATATTAGGCACCAGAAATGGTGACTAGAATACCAATACCACCAGATCCACTGGAGCCTGAAGAGAAGAGGGGAAGTAAGAATAATCTTCCAGGCCCTCAGAGAAAGGAGTTTTGCAGAGACTAGTTTTCCTAATGACTTTCTGGGTATAAACTTTTACTTTTAGCACTTTAAAACAGCCCACTAAGCAACCGGTTGCCAAAAGACAATTTACCCTGGTTTTAATAAATAAATACAGTATCCATGTTGGATAATGCTGGACAATACTGTTGCAATTAAAGTTACAGTATCATTAAAAAAACTCTTTGCTCTTTTCTAAAAAAAATATATGGTTTAGTAAATGTGAAAAGCATTTAAACAAGTTTATTTACTTATTTAAGTTATAAAAAGTTATAGCCACAATTTGCTTATTTCCTAGTGCTAACAAGCCTTTCTCTTTTTTTGTGCTTTAATGTAAATTCAGTCTTGCATAACTTAGAGTCAGTGTCTAAATTTAATTGACTCTTATATTTTACAGTCTTGCTGCCTACTGATATGCATATGCAAGAAAAAGGCAGGAGATTAGCAAACAAACAAAAGCATATCTCTTTACTTCTCACTATTCCTATATGGGAAACTAGACTTCAAATAATAGAAGAAGGTACAAAGATGACATTCATTTTTCCAGTTCTATTAACTAATATTTCTTTTTAAAAATAGGTATAAATACATTTTTTTAACATAAATAATACAGGTATGGGTACAGGTATTATTTGATTTCTGGATAATGGATCCCATACCTATGGTTTTCAGGTGTATATAAAATCTTTATTTTATTGCTTTAAGCTTGACGTGCTGATGTGTTCCTCGTCCCATTAAAAAGATAAAACCCTCCCCATGGATACTAGCCGGGAATTGGTCTGCCCAACCAGAAGGACAGAGCTGGTAGCTTTTAATCTTTGTTTTTTATATTTGTATCCTGAAGTCTCATAATATCTTCTGCTACTGCCTGCCAACCCCACCACTTCCTGCATTGTTCTCTGTCTGACCTATAACTCACTTGCTACAAGGATCGTCTCATACTTATTTCTCCTGAACTCTATGCTCTTACTACATCTAATGCTTTGGGTTCTATGTAAGGCAGCCAAGTTGAGACTTGTATTTGAGACAGGCCCTGGCATTTCAAGTACACAGAGGCCCAAACAGCCCCCCACCAGCCCAATAAATAGCTACTGTCTGTGGCATCTTACAGCAGCCCCTCTGGCATTTGCCAGAACCCACAGATTGCCAGTCTGGCAGCTGTGGAGTGATACTGCACAATAAATATTTGTGCTTCAGAAATAATAAATTGCTTTAATGTTCCATTTGGTGGCATATGGTTTCAATGTCATTTTTTGTAGGTTAAAATCCAAACATTGTCATTCAGGTAGCACAATCAGATGTATGTTTTTTTAAGACAATGGTGACTCATTCACATAATGAAAATAAGTTGTTAGCTTAATATTATAGCTTTTATTTGCAGTTGCTTTATACAGCTTTTATCAATAAGCAGGCACAATGACAAAATAATCAAATTACTTGGGTGGTGGTGAGGTTTATAAGCAGAACGCTTTGATGATTCATATGTATGATTCATATCTTATGCTGCACCGAACTGTAATCACAAATACTGGGAAAATGTTGTTTGCACAAGGGAATTGCCAAGGAACGATAAAGGCATTTAGTTACAAGAGACTTTGATACTTGGCTGGCATCTTGGGCCCAGATGCCTTCACAGTGATGGATACTCTGTATGTCTTTATATCTTAGTTTATATATTGTCTATGGCAGGTTATTTTCTGGTGTTTAGTAGCCATGACAAGTAGCTGCTACTAGTGATTCGCAAAACCCGGGTACCACGCGTTTGTTTTGCTGCAGATAAATGACTGCCATACGTGGAAATGAGTTTATTCTTGGTTTCTGTAAAACAAAAATCTGAAAAAATGCTTGGGACCTGGGGTTTTCCAAACAAGGGATCTTATTGTAGTTTGGATCACATACCTTAAGGGCTCTGGCACACGGGGGAGATTAGTCGCCCGCGATTAACTCCCTGTTCGCGGGCGACTAATCTCCCCCGTGTGCCAGAGCCCTAAGTCATGCAGCTCATTTACCATCAAATACAATGTATTGTTTTATTAATACAGAAAAAAACATAGTGTCTCATTTAAGGGATCTGTTATTCGGAAACGTTACAAATTACAGAAAGGCCATTTCCCACAGAGTCCATTATAAGGAAATGATTCTAATTTTTAAAAACAATTTCGTTTTTCTCCTAAATATTACATTAGTACCCTGTACTTAATCATAGCTAATATAAAATGATTTTTTTCAATCCTATTAGGTTTAATTAATGTTGAAATGATTTTCAATAGACTTAAGGTATGGAGATCCAAATTGCAGAAAAATCCCTTAACCGGAAAACCCCAGGTCCTGAGCATTCTGGATAACAGGTCCCATAGCGGTAATTTGTTTTTAAAGGAGAAGTAAAGATTAAATCACTGTAAATCACCAAATATTAGAGATAATCACTTAACTGACACCCTGGCCTGGTGCTACTATTAGCAGAAAACTGCCTTGGACTGGGGTACCATGGAGTAATCTTCTTCCTGCTTCTTCCTTTTTCGCATTGGGTGAAAAGACAAACTTTAATCAAATAGCTGGCTTTTTTGCTCTACTATGCATTTGCTGGCCCAGGCCCACCGAAGAATAAAGAAGTTGAGGAAGAAGATCACTCTTCGGTGATCTCAGGAAAGTACCCTGGGTTGATGTGCACTGATTATAATTCCTGGGGGGTGTCTAATATTTGGCAAAAGTGAACCACATTGGAGCAGTCATCTTATATTCCTCTAGTATCAGTGTGTACAACAGCGCAAGGCATTAGCGTCAGCACAGCACATTATTATTATTGCCCATTGTTGCACTTGCAAATGAATTAAAGTGCCATGATTTCACTTTTAACTGCTCATATATTTCCATCCCTTTTATCGCCTCGACACGTGAATCTAAACGGCAATCTACGTGACCTGTTTTGAATGTTAAAAATAAACACAAAGACAGGATGGAAATAATTCATAGAAATAAATGGCAGCGTCCCGTGTGGTTGTGTAGGTTAGCGGATGATCTTGCTTTCATTTTTATGAATCATGCATGGTGTGTATATAGAAAAATCGATTTTTTTCTTGCATGCCTCTTTCTCTCTATTCAGTATGGTGTAGGCACATTACTTAGGACGCTAACAACATGTTTTTAATGCTGCAGCTCCACAGCATTTGATTACAAACCCACTCACTGTGACTCAGTCCCTGAGCTTATTCCACATAATGTTTAGATAAGTGTAACGGCAGCGATTAGAACAAATTGTACTTGGTGACTAACTCCCTGTCCACCCTAGATGACAATGAGTAAACTTGGTGGGTGTTATCTTTTTTCTCCCCCATTTTCATGGAAATGCCTAAATATAGATTTCAATACCTTCAACATAAATCGTTCTTTTCATCTTTTTCTCTAAAATACACCCGTAGCACCATATGCCATTAATTAATTATCCAGAGACCCACGTTGCACATAATGCCTTTCCGTGAGGCATCCGGTTGAGATTTTTTAGCTGAATTTCACGGCCGATCTACTGCCGGTGAAATTCTAATCACAGGAACTAGCTGACAGCGCCTGAGAGAAAAGGAGACAAAAGAGTTAAGGATGTGGGAGTTGAAAATTAAACTGTATGTCAAACTCTGAACAGGATGAGGAGGCATTTGCAATATGGTAATAATAGTTCAGTACTTGGAATTAAATGATCATTTGTTTAAATCATCTGGCATCAAGACTCTTGTTTTCAAGAGAACATGCAATGTGCTATTAGGGAAGCAGAAGCAATGTGTGTGATTCTATACCAGGCTTCAAGGGGAATTGGCCAACATAACCTTTCTCTATCTATGTTCATATATTGCACCTAATATGCTCTGAACAGGGTGTAATAACAGAAAATTCCTGCCCGGGGGGAGAAGGAGAAGTAAAGGGGACTTGGAAAGGATTTTGCCTAACAGATGATGTTTTGTTAGGCTATAGGGATGGGGGCTCTAAAAGCAATTTGTCTTGGAGCCAACTTCTTCTTATGCTACTGGTTTCAGGTGTATTGACATTTGAATGCACTGGTTTTCTGTGGTTCTTTACGTGGAAGGGTATTAGATTAGCTGAAGACCACTCGCAATATACTGTAGCTCTTAGGTGAAGGACTTGCCCATGCTGCTAGTTTACAAAACTGCCTTCAGACCCTGAGGAGATTGCACAGAATAATTCAAAAGTAGTATTGATTTCTACCTGCACAAGGTACAATGACTGGTGTTGGCCTTGGTCTCCAGAGAATCTGACACCCAGGACCCACACTCACACTTAGATTGTAAGCTCTGCGGGGCAGGGACCTCCTTCATACTGTGTCTCATACCACATGGCACTTATATATATATATATATTTATTGTATTTATTTATTATATCACTTGTCCTCCCTGTGTGTAATTTTGTATTCTGTAAGATTGTACAGCGCTGCGTACCCTTGTGGCGCTTTATAAATAAAGTTATACATACATACATACATACAGATAGGTTTGAATGGTGTAGGCTTTTATAAAGTCCTATGGTAGAAATAAGGAAGGGTCAGTGGGATTTATCGCTCAAGGCCTGGTCCACATAGGGACAGGTCGGCTACTCTGATTAGGTTGGTAGCTGTAGTAGGAGAAAACCCTAGAATTTCCTCCTGCTTTGAGAAGGCACTCCAGAGTTAACTCTGCATGATGCTGGCACAGGTTCTACCATACTGAGGTATCTGTATTGCAAGAAAAACTAAACCCCATGCACGGGAAAGCCCACATTGATCCTAAGAGGACTTGTGTCTGACTTACCAAATTGCTGCAACTTTACCACCAGCATGGATGCATCAGGAGCAAGAAATATCAAACACAAATATGAAGCAAGAAATTTGAAATGTGAGTAAAAACATGCTTTGCTACACATTGCACTTGTGTAGTATATGAAACATATAGCATAAATATTTATTTATTTATTTATTACAGCTGGTCTTTAGAAAGGTATCGGAATATTGGAATGTATCATACATTAGGGTATTGCTGTAGATAAAATCCATTAAAATATCCCATCACTTTTTATTGTGTGCAGACACATAGTTGAAAGACAAGCAGCAGATTTTCATTGTCAATCAAGAGAAAGCAAACATTTGAAATATGTATATGTATAGCTCATTTTATTGGTGGTGCGCCAGAATTATACTTAAGAACACTTGCTTGCTTTTAGTAATGCTGTAGTACAAATAATGCCTCCAAAGGTGCCAGTAGCTCCAGGGTTCCCAATGTGGCACAGCAGACTTGTACCTAAATAACCCTAAAACCTGTGTCTTTTTGATGGTGTACGATCAGTTTTAAAGCATTGGCTGCAACTGCGTCAGGTGCAACTCCCGGTGATAACTGCAATGACACTGGAATTATGAGGGGAAAATGCTGCATTTTGGTTAAAAACACAGCAATTGCAGGCAAAATTGACATTTGCACACTGCACATTATAAATAAACCACTGTAAACTCCTTATCGGGTTTATGACGCTATAAGGAAGTACATGTTCAAGGCACAAAACATTTCTATTTTGTATATTACATTTCAGTACTCAGTACGTGAAAGACTATTTTAATTTTAAGAGAAAATAAATGGAAGCCAAATATAAAGGAATAACAACTCCAGATAGTATGCTACAAAAGTGCCTTAGATGTCCTTTATAAATTCCTTCATCTTCCACATCCAATTTTTAACCTACACTCCAGCAGGTGGGACTGGGATCTAAAAGAGGCCCTGGCATTTCAAGTACACAGAGGCTCAATCAGCCCACCGCTAGCCCACTAAAGAGTCACTATCAATGGCATCTTACAGCAGCCCCTCTGGCATTTGCCAGAATCCACAGATTGCCAGTCCGGGCCTTCACTCCAGCAGTGTTACACCTTAGCAAAGAACACCTGCTCCACAACGCAGAGAAATTCTAACTAGTTTGTGGATTGTACAAGAACTTTCTATTAACAGGACCAAAACCCTTCCACTCAGCGGGTGAGTGGTAGATAACCAAAATCAATACTCATGTCTCAGGAAGAATGGGATGAAGCAACTGAGAACCTGTACCCCTGCTTGAGCTCACTGAGGGACATACAATTGCAAGCCAGACAATTCCTGTCCCTGGTATGGTATAAGCTGACTTTTATCATATGATATGGATGTCCAAACATTCTGATCAGTGGTAGTGGGCTTCCTGGCATCTAGCCTAGAATTTCCTAGCATAGCCCCCAGCACCTGCCTACTTACCTTTTTAGATGATACTATACCAAGGGCCCATGCAAGAATTGGTACCAGAAGCTCAGTTAGCAAATTTAATAAAATCTTGGGCCAAGAGTAAGATTCCTGAGCTGGTCCAATCACTGCAACCAAGTTGGTGTCTCCACCACTTAAATCTCATATGTATGTCCCATCCGATTTCTGACTGGACTGCTTTGTAAATACCTCTTCTAGTAGGATGCTTATATTGTTAAGGGGCTGATTTATTAATGTTTAATTTTTTTTCATTTTCCAGAAAATTGGTATTTAGATTATTACTCTAAAAACCATGATAAACTCTAATAGAAAACTACACTGGCAAGGTCATGTAGAAGTCAATGGAAGCTATCCTTAGCAAATTGTAAAATATTTATTTACATGTTTTAGAGGTTTTCAGGGCTTTTTCACTTGTAAGCACAAATAAACTAGGATTTTGACATGTACATATTTGTTCAGGGATTTTATTCATTTGTGCATTTTAAATTTGGATTTTTCCATAGAAGAAACACTTGTGCTCTAAAATCATACAAATTTACACAACTTACATGAATATGCCATATATGTCAACATGCAATATATTGATATATATATGCTCTTCCATATATCTATTCCATTGAACTAAGTCTAATGATTTGGATGTTTGTTAATGTAGAATTTTATTTATGGTTAAAAGCAATAAAACCTGCCTTTAAAAAACAAAACAAAGGAATAAAATAATAAAGAAATGTTTCCCCTCAGTATACTGTTTTCCATATTAATATTTACATATTAGTTTTTATAGTGTGGCACTGGGTTTTGCCCACATTACACTGTTCCAAGTTTGCTGTTCAAAGGCAAAAGGAAGGAAAAAGTTTAAATAGTTTCCTACTCCTGATGACAGGGGCGTAACTACATAGGAAGCGGGGGGGGGGGGGGGGGGGGGGCACAAGTGAAGAGGGACCACAGAGGCGCTAGTTAATGAGCTATTTCAAAATATTTTCATAGAAAAAGTCAACTGTTCAATATGCAGGTAAAATGTGTCCAGTCCTGTAAGAGACACCACTGTCTGATAAACTACTAATTACTTTAATTTTGTAATTTTTGCCTGATAAATATTTAAGTGGCTTTAAACTATGCTATGTCCCCCTCTGTTTCTCTGTATGAAGAAGAAACTGCATATAACTGTAGCTGTTACAGTATAGTTTGATAACGTATTGAACTTTGCTATTGCACATTTTGTTCTTTACATTTTAAAATACAGTTTACATACAGGATACAATTACGCAGGAAGGTTGAGAGACCAGGGAACAATGAACCTGCAAGGTAGTAAAGCCAGCTATAATTGGTTCAACACAAGGTTCTTCCAGTTATAGGAGATATAGTTAGCATTTGAGGCCTGGGTTATCCATGTGAAAATACAGATTGGTTCATGGGAATACCATACCCCCCAACTGTCCCGCTTTCTATAGCTCATCCCGCTGTCCCGGATAGTTCCCTGAATGTCCCGCATTTTCGTAATAGATTACGGAAATGCGGGACATTCATAGAAGGATCCGTGACAGCGGGATGAGCGCTCCGACTCCTTGCGCTGCTTCTCTCAAATGGCTCCTTCGCCGGCGGTCCCTGGCCCTTTTATAAGGTTGCGCCCGTGCGTAATGACGTCACACGTACACACGGGGTGCAACCTTATAAAAGGGCCAGGGACCGCCGGCGAAGGAGCCACAGGAGAGAAGCAGCGGAAGGAGTCGGAGCATGTATGGGGGCTCTGTGTTTGGGGGGCTCTGTGTATGGGGGGCCTCTGTGTTTGGGGGCCTCTGTGTATGGGGGGCACTGTGTATGGGGGGCACTGTGTATGGGGGGGCACTGTGTTTGGGGGGGCACTGTGTATGGGGGGGCTCTGTGTATAAAGGGTACTGTATATAAAGGGTACTGTGTATGGGGGGTACTGTATATGGGGGGGCTCTGTGTATGAAGGGCACTGTGTATGGGGGCACTGTGTTTGGGGGGGCACTATGTATGGGGGGGGCTCTGTGTATAAAGGGTACTGTGTATGGGGGGTACTGTATATGGGGGGGCTCTGTGTATGAAGGGCACTGTGTATGGGGGGGACTCTGTGGGCTTCCTTAGGTAGTACAGTATGAGGGTATAGCACATTTGCATCTGATCCCACCATTTCAACTATATAAAAGGAGTATTTTTAGAAAAAAATGGGGTGCGTTAATTGGGGCGTGGTCACAAAAGTGGGCGTGGCCAAAAAATTTGCCGCGCTGCGCACGCCAAATCTTTTGTCCCTCTTTTTGTTTTTCAAATGTTGGGCGGTATGGAATACTGCTGTTATAGTAGGGCTTCAGTACACAGTGAGGAAAGGCAGCCAGGTTTATTCAGATTTTATGAGTTGTAATTATTTCTGTAATTATATTTTCTCTATTTACAGGCTATTGCTATTAGTTTGGTTCCACACAGCAACACAGGAGCTGCCCCAGACATGGAAGAGTGATCCAGTAGAACCACAATTATTTAGTGTTCATTTGTGCTGATGTTAGCGAAAATACTGGCTAGTCTGACATCTGTACATAACTTATATACTATATTCCAGAAACCTACCAGATGTTGTCATGTTGAAGAAAAAAACAAAGGCAGCATTACATTCTTTTTCAATTTCCGCATCTTTTTGCCAAATAGTTTTGCGTTTATCTTTAACAGACTTTAAAAACTTTTTTAAGTATGGGATAAAAATATGGTATCCTAAGTTTAATTTCAAGTTTCAAGTTTATTGTAATATACAAATAACAATGAAGCATCATTACTGTAATGAAATTTTTTTGACCCGTGTTCCTCCCAACTTTACATAGAAAAAAAAAACAAAAAACAAATATTAAATATAATAAAAGTGTGCAATAAAAGTACAAGTATTTACAATAAAAAAAAAAAAAATGCAATGAAATATTTGAAATTGTGCAGTGAGGATTTAAGTGGCTTTGCTTAAAGTGACACTGTGAAGAGTCCAGTAGTTATGGGGAGTGTGTGTTGGTTTGTGCAGAATGTCAGCAGTTCAGAAGCCTGATGGCTTGTGGGTAGAAACTGTCTCTGTATCTGCTGGTGCGGGTCTGGATGCTCCTGTACCGCCTGCCTGATGGTAGGAGCGTGAAAAGACTGTGGCTGGCTGGGGTCAGAGAGGATCCGCTGCATCTTCCTCCTACAGCGCTGTCTGTACAGGTCCTGCATGGCCGGCAGTTCAGTTCTGGTGATGCGCTGTGCTGATCTCACCACCCTCTGCAGAGCTTTGCGGTTCAAAGCATTACAGCTGCCATACCAGGTGGTGATACAGCCGGACAGAATACTCTAAATGGTGCATCGATAGAAGTTTGTGAGTATTCTGGAGTCCATGCCGAACCTCCTCAGGCGCCGCAGAAAGAAGAGCCGCTGTCTTGCCGCTTTTGTGATCACACCAACATGGTGAGACCAACTCAGATCCTCACTGATATTGATGCCCAGGAATCTGAAGCAGCTGACTCTCTCCACCTCTGCTCCCTCAATGTGAATGGGGGTATGGCCTCTTCCCTGCAGTCTCCTGTAATCCACAATGAGCTCCTTAGTTTTGCTGACGTTGAGCAGCAGGTTGTTGTCACGGCACCATGATGTTAGGGCTCTCACATCCGCCCTGTACGCCGACTCATCTCCATTAGAAATGCAGCCGATGATGGTGGTGTCATCTGCAAATTTGATGATAGTATTGGAGCTGTGTGTGGCATGAGAAGAAGAATTTGGTCAATCTGTAATGGATAATTCATCTTGAAGAAGGGTCTGGAGCTGCAATAGCTAGCTTGTTGTTGGTGGGATAGAAAGCTTAAAAGTTGAGTTTGTCAGTTCCTAGAAGGAGATGATACCATGTTAGTCCTTTACTGGAAGAAGTAGGCACACCACACATTAATGTGCTGAACCAAAGCAGACTTTATTCTGTAAGTCTCACAGATGTCACAGGGGCAGATAGAAGTATAAACTGTCAACCAGAATTTATCTGATATACAATAAGCACTGTGTGGAATATGCTCTCTCTTCTGCAGGCACAGTACATTCTCTGCCTCTCTTTTTGTACAAGCCTCCAATTCCCCTGTCATATGGAAATTCACAAGCAGAGTGTCATTTACTATTATGGGGGTCTCTTCTCCTGATCTATATCTTCCCCTTTTTTCTGGTGTCTTCACATACAGTGTATGAGCTTCTCTCAAGCCTGGAAGCCTTTCACTAAATACTCACTCCTTGTGGGGACACAGGCTGCCCTTGCTGACTACCATGACTATCTCTCACTCCTAAGGTGGCCATACAAGTAATAATTGGTTAATTATAACCATTGGTTACAGGAAAAGATCGTTTGCACCCTTCACTGACGTTCAGGGCTGAATCGTCAGATATGAAGGTAGAAACAATAGGAATTATACCCCTATGTAACGATTCTGCCCTAAATACAGCTTTTGCTCAGGTTCCTTCAAACGTCATACGTTTTCTGTGAATCTAGCAATACCATTGAACACATTTTGTTATTGCAAAACTTTATTTTTATTCAACTTGAATTGTGGAATTAGACACAACCATTCAATCATAACTTGATGTGCTTCTCATCAAGAATCTACTTGTTGCTTTACCCCATGGGTCTTTACTAATGTTACTCCTCTTAACATTTAGTCTGCGCTTTCATGTTTTCTTCTCTTACCTCCTTACAAATTCAAGAATGGTCTGAAAATAATTTGTTAATAGAAAAGCATTACAGCAGGTTCTCCAGCAATTAACTCCCCCAAAACACATGTATCTCAATATCTGTGTAGGTTTTGTAAAAAAAAAAAAATCCTTACATCATTCAACAATGAAGGCAATAATAGCAATTTAATTTGATTAAACCAAAAATAAATAAAAGAAAAAAGAGGGAAAGAGAATGCAGGCTTAGTTTCAGCACAAACAATGTGTGTATTATTTTGGGTTAGGCAAAAACAGTGCTACTTCGCACCCTGGTGGTGAGTATCAGGCATAACATTTTAACAACACAACATGCTTTGACTTTTGGCATTACATAAGGGGTCATTAATATCAGTGAAGGCAGTGTGCAAAGTGTATAAAAGTGTAGTCTGCCTTATTTTTGCACTTTTGCAAACTGCCCTGCTTGTTGCCTAATTTTAAGAAGATACCTCTTGGTTTTTATCAAACTTAACAGGAAAAATATCGCCAAAGCCTGGCATTTTGTGTGTTATCATTATCATTTGGATGACAAGTACTAGTTTGGCACCTTCAGACAGCCACCTAATTGTGACATACAACATAAATTCCACGTTTAAAGAAGCAGTAACACCAAAAAATTAAAATGCATTGAAGTAATTAAACTTAAAAATGGCTTTTTACCTTGTGGGTTACAGATATATTTACTGGTGGTAAGACTCAAAGCTTCCCACATCTGTGCTAAGTGTTTGCTGACCATATGCTGTTGATGTTTTGCACAGTGTAGTTGTGAGTGTTGCAGTAGTGATTATAAGACCAAGGGGCCAAGAACAACTGCTGCTCAATGATTTGCTTTCTACTGAGAGAATGGGTATCTACACAAGTAAAGATGTGGCCATGACTCCATATAGAAGAGGGACTAAAGCCAGTTGCAAGAGGCCCAGTGTTTTAAAGACCCCTGCAGTACTGATGGGAACAAGATCAAGCTAAGGCTAGGCTAGACCTAGGCTATTTGTGATTAAAGTGCAGTGAACCAAGAGTTAAAAAACCTACAGTATCTCTAGGATAGAGTCACCCTGGTTTTTGGATCAAAAAGTCAATTTTATTTAGAATAAATTGGGCCGACATGATAGTTTTGGCCTTGAGCCAACAACTGGATGACAAGGGGGTCCATGCAGACTGTAATCACAGCCATATGTAGACCTTACCAGATGATCTGACAATTCTGGCTGCAACTTATTCTCAAAGTAGGTGCTTATTTTTTAATCCCTGGTTTGGAGGAAGTTTTGGTTGCATGCCAAACAGAGCCTTCTGTAGGCTGCAAGTCCACATAGGGGCTACCAAATAGCCAATCATAGATATTATTTGGTACCCCAGAAAGTTTTTTCATGCTTGTGTTGCTCCCCAACACCTTTTACTATTTGAATGTGGCTCACACATATAAAAGGTTGGGGACCCCTGCTTTAGAATATGGATGAAGTTCCCCAAGAATAGAATAAAATAGAATTATATAGAATACTTGCTATAAGATGTTAATGGAATGATGGGTGGACGATGCAATTAAAGGATGTATGTCATAAGTGTTTCATATTATTCACACAAGAAAGTTATATTATTAACACTAAATGGTTTCAATCTCTTGGAAACTATTTAAAGCTGAATAAGTTCTGACTTTGGCCTAAAATAAACCTACTGGGAAGTGATCCCACTATAACAATACATTTATCTTCCACTAATGAATTCCACTACCTGCAACGTCTATTTTAATTAGATCACATTTATATACTGTCATCTGTAGCATTGGTTTTCACAGAAAATAGGCCAAAGGGCTCCACAGAGCCTCCCATGTAGGGCACACAACAGGACAGGCTGCGCTGGGAGCAGTGCGTCCAAAATTAATTGGAACATGTAACTTATTAAAAACTATTTAAAGAATGGTATTCAACAGTAATCCTATGTAACGCTAAGGTACAAATACAGATATGGCCTTTGTTAAAAGGGTAACAACCAGGTAGAGTTTTGAGTGTTCTGAACAGCATGTGATGTTGAGTTGACCAGAATGGAATTGCAATAACTACTGCTTGTAAGTAGAAATGCATTTCATGGTAGCTGAGATCCACCAACCTTTCTGTTTAGTACAGGTATGGGATCCGTTATCCGGAAACCCGTTATTCAGAAAGCTCCGAATTACGGAAAGCCCATCTCCCATAGACTCCATTTTAATAAAATAATTCAGATTTTTAAAATGTATTTACTTTTTCTCTGTAATAATAAAACAGGACATTGTATTTGATCCCAGCTAAGATATAATTAATCCTTATTGGATGCAAAACAATCCTATTGGGTTTAATTAATGTTTTATTGCTTTCTTAGTAGACTTAAGGTATGGAGATCCAAATTACGGGAAGACCCCTTATCCAGAATACCTTTGGTCCCGAGCATTCTGGATAATGGGTCCTATACCTGTAGTTGGTTTCTTTGTATCTCTGTTTTATTTTACGTAATAGACCGCTACTTGCATAGGCATCTAAATGTGAAGAATTGTAGTGGGTTGTTTAGTGTCAATTAATTGCAATTGGAAATTCTGCAAGAAGTGGTATACCCTCTAATAAGCTAATCCTTGCTAGGCATAGTCAGTATTGTGGTATATTGGTAACAGTGCTCTGGGGCTGTTCCATGTATATTTTTTCATAACCCAAGCCTGACTGTAGCTTCTCCAGACCTTTATCCTGGACAGGGTTAGACAGTAGTGATGAGCAAATTTTTTCGCCAGGCATGGATTCACAGCGATTATACTTTCAGTGATTATACCTTTTTTCTCCTTTAAATGAAAGATTCACTGATCTATATTTTTGCCTGTTTATGGTAAAAGAAAAAAGTCCAAAAACCTACTATTTGTGATGTACTGACATCTTATGGTCAGCGAAAGACTTGCAGCTAAGACCCTGATAAGACACAGAGTAAATAAACTACAACTAAAACACTAATTCATAATCTAAAAAACACTAAAACACAAACATGAATTTACAATTAAAAAAACAAACATATATTTATTTATTTAATTAAAATGTATAAAAATTGTAATTGGTCAAAATCACAGTGTAACATGTCCCCATAGATATTTTATGTGCTGATTGCAATAACTCAAATTACTTATGATTTGAAATATCTTTAAAATTCCCATCTAGAGAAGGAAAGAAAAGAAAGAAAGAATTTAAGATGGGATACACTCTAACCTTACAAGTTTCCTTTGCTTAAATATGCCTTGTACAGAAAAATTTAATAGTTTAGACCAGTGCTGCCCAGCCTTTCCCATACAGTGGGCCAATTATCTTATTATTACAATGCCCCATGCAGTGTGCAAAGTGCAAAAAATGGCCATTTTTTTCACATTTCCCACTGCGTGGGGCATTGTGTGACTAGCTGCAGGCTGCCTTCTCTAATACAGTGGTGACTGCATAAGTTAGCCCTGTATTAGTGGGGGGGGGGCACAGAGGTATGTGTGCCATTCAGAGGCACAAGGTACGGAGCCTGCATTGGGTCCCTATCCTTACAGCCTGCCCTAAGGCTGAGCTGAGACTCCTGATACTTCTCATTGTACCAAGTGTTAGGTTTTAGGCAAGGTCTAGGCTGAAATTTCCAAACTTAAAAAAATGAAATATCTGAGCAAGACCGTGGCATGTGTAGTGCTGTGCCTTCTTGTCGGAAGCCTCTAAAGTTTAAGGGTGAGGAAGGAAAGTATGTTAGAGTTCTTCATGTGTCTTTCTAGGACTCCTTAGCTCTGCTACCATTGTCTGTGTATTAGTCTTGTCCTCTCCATGGGACCAAGCAGAGTGTAGATACACTGGACTAAACTTTTATAGGTGGTAATATGGTTAGAAATGTTGTATTTTACATACTAACCTTACTGTAAAAGCAGAGAGGTTTACAGCCCTATAATAGCAATGATGATGATATTACTACCTGTGTAGTAATACCAAACAATGTTTTTAATGAAGCAATACAGTACATATCCATAGGTTCTTTTTAAGTATGCATGCGCCAGCTACTTTGAAAAATGTGCCAGCTATGTTAAAAAAAAACAAAAATATTATTTTAAAAAACAAGAAAAATAAGTATCCTGCTCCATTGGTATGCATTAAATTGGAGCAGAGTGTCCTTTCTTCAAATTATGTTTAGCAATAGGAAATTGTGTTGATCCAGATTTCAATATCTGATTAAAGGAGAAGGAAAGGCTAAGTCACTTGGTGCCAAAATTTTAGGCTCCCCCAAGTGACTTTAATCGCTTACCTTTTAGGAGAAAGGAGAAAACCTCACCAGCCCGGGGTACCTGAAGCAGCTGTTCCTTCTTTCTTGTTCGCACACTTGCGCATGTAGAGTGAAAAGCCGAACAAACAAGTCATCGTTTTCATGTACTGCGCATGCGCCGGCCCAGGGATGCTGAAGACAGAAGGAAGAGGAAACACTCCCTGCAGGTACCCCGGTACCCCGGCTGGTGCGGTTTTCTCCTAACAGGGGCACCAGCCCGGGGTACAAGGTAAGCGATTAAAGTCACTGCGGGTGTATAACATTTTGGCACCCCCAAGTGACTTAGCCTTTCCTTCTCCTTTAATCTGTGGATTCTGTATGTCTGTGTAGTGTCATTCTATCAATGAATGTTCCTTCAGTTTTTCCAACAACCATGTTCTAGTGTTGGCTAGAAATGCTGCACATTATGTTTCAGGCTTTTGTACCAGCCCAAGGTCATCACAGGGATGGCAGGGAAATCTGTGCCTCCAAAATGCCCCAGTAGCTCACTATCTTTTCTGCTGATTCACAACATATGTTCTGGTCTGATATCATCTGCCTGAGGTTAGAGAGATTATGGGCCGACTAGGATTGCCACCTTTATTCTGTCAATAATACCGGCTTTTGGGTTGGAGGAGGGTTGTGATGGTATTTTGGGATGAGATGGGCAGGCTGGGCGGGGGTGGGCGGGAAATGGGTGGGGTTATAGACAGAGTAGGGAGTGGCATATGGTTATAATGGGTGATCAGCAGCGGAGAGAGTCAGGGAAGGAAGGGATTTATAGGGCATTACACATACAGTGCATTGTCAGTATATTTGTAATACCAGTGCCAGCCCTAGCTGGTAGTTTACTGACTAGGTCAATCAAATAATGCCCAGGTATTTGACCAGATATCACCCAGGTATGCTTTATTCCATAAATTCCACCAATGTTTTGGCTCCTGCTTGGGGCTTTCTTCAAGGTTAAATTAAACAAAGTGAAACATACTATTTATACCATGTGACAGCGGTTTTTAACAACCAGTCTCCACATATGACTTTTAACTACATATGTACCAACTATTTATGCATAATGCATTTCTACTGTATAGTTATATCAAATAATGCCTTTAACAATGCAATGTAGTGCATATCCAAAGCTCCTGTTAAAATATACATGCTTCCAGTGAATCTGTGTAGTAATATCAAACAATGTTTTTAACAAAGCAATACAGTACATATCCATAGGTTCTTTTTAAGTATGCATGTGCCTGCTATTTTATTTTCTTTAAGTTTCTCTTTCAAGTTTTTGATGAGATAATCTTTCAGCTTAAACAATTTGGTCTTATTGGATAAGGCTTTGGCTGAAGTGACAGCTAAGGTTAGTCATATGCAGCGGCCTGAATGTGATGCAGGGATCATTTAAAAAAGTAATTTTACAGAGTGCTTTGGAAAGGGGGTAGGCAGGCGTTGGATTGATGCAGATATTTCCAGCTGCTTTGGGTAAGAAGAAGAAGAAAAATGTCTGTTTCTGTCAGAACTAACCGAAAGCATGTGAGCATGTGTACTGTATAGAGTGCTTTTGTGAGAAACACTGTTTGAAAAATAAAATAATAAATTATATATAAATGATAAATGAGTATAGGGATATATATATATTGGGGGGCACTGCAAACTAGTCAACAGAACAAACATGTCATCTCTGTGGATTACATTCCTATAAAGTGAAAGTATTTTAGATTCTTAATTATTCAAGCATGTGAAGACAATAACATTTTGCAGCACTATTGCTATTTATACCCCCTGGCCCTGCCACTCATATTAGACATTAATAATTAATTACATTTAGACCCCTTGCACCTTGCAAATTTACTCTGGGTGCTTTATTTGAGCACAGTCGCTGTCCCCACAATTTTACTGCAGTCTTTTACATGTGAAACCCCTTTTTCTAAAGCTACTTGCATGAAAATGCGCTCCTTGCACTCACGTATATTTGCACTTAGCGCCACTCAGTCCTTTCTGCCTTCCATTTTAAATCAAGCACTGCTAATCCTATTGATGCAGGGGAACCCTAGGGCTACGACCACCTCTTGACCAGGTGCTAGCTCCAGACAGGCCCATTTTAACAAATTGGCAAAAGGGGCATTTTCCCAGGGACCACCAGTATAAAGGGCCCACCAGCACATATTTATCTGGGATTACTTCTGGCAGGAGCATCCTGTGGAAATGGCAGACCCCTCATTTTAATCAACTGGAAGAGCTCTGCATCATGGTTATTCTTAATTCATTGCCTAGTTTCTTTTGGCATCACCATTTAGTCATTTTCCTTCTCCCAGGAATCATGTCTACTTCAGTGCAGACCATTTTTTCACTGCCTGCCTTACTATATTGAATTTCATGTGCTTGAAGGTTATTTTATCACAAATTTCTTGGAGCAGTTGGGGCCAACCAATAAAATTTTGCCCTGTGCTTGCTGGTACCTTATATCAGCCCTGGCTCCAGGGTTCCTTTGGCACACTACACACTTGCGCCTGAAGAACTGGGCAGAGTTGCCACTCACATGGCAAACCCTGGAATTGACACCAAATGTATTTCTGTGGTAATTTGGCTGAATAGTGGCAGGAGCAGCTCAGTTGCATCAAGTGCATTGCCCCCTTGCGACCGCAACGGTGCAGGAATTCAGGGAAAATTATGAATGTGGGTAAAAACTTGTACTTTGCTCACTGCACTTGTGTCCTATAGACTGAAGCATTTTATTGACTTGCCTCAATCTGAACTGCAACAACAAGACAACAAAATATTTTTGATTAGAAAAATATATTACAGGGCCAACAAAACAATGCAGCAAAATATATCTAATACAGGTATGGGATCCATTATCAGGAAACCAGTAATCCACTAAGCTCCAAATTATGGAATGTCTGTCTTCCATAGACTCCATTTTAATCAAATAATTCAGATTTTTAAAATGCATTTTCTTTTTTCTCTGTAATAATAAAACAGAACCTTGTATTTGATCCCAGTGAAGATATAATTAATCCTTATTGGGTGCAAAACAATCCTATTGGGTTAAATTAATGTTTTATTGTTTTTTTAGTAGACTTAAGGTATGGAGATCCAAATTATGGAAAGACCTCTTATCCGGAATACTCTTGGTCCCAAGCATTGTGGATAAAGGGTCCCATATCTGTACATGAAAAACAAGCTGATTGCAAGTGCAGGATTATATGTAGCTATAAAATGAATTTCTAACCCAGAACATAATGGTTGTGTGTTGTGAGTCAGCGATTCCTACAGCGCACAATAAAGAGAATTCACATGAACATTCGTCAGATCCTTCTCTCTTTCATTCTTGCATCTGTTCCGTTATGTGTGGGTGTTCTTCACGTGTTTGTGCATATGAACTTCATTTACGCAGTGCTGGGCTTTCTCTACTACACTGGTTTTTATGCTTGTACCCTGTTAAATTTATTGACTCTGGGTACATGCTGTGTTCCCTCCTTGGTTACTGTTTTAATATTTGTTTTTCTGAGATTAATGAAATGCATATTTAATTCTATTTTTCTTGGAGTACTGGACTGTATGATTTTGCTATCTTTCTTTATCCTGTGCTTTTAATTCAAATTTATATTTTCAACAAGTTCCTGAATGCATAAGTGTTGTTTATTTCTGCCACCTTTGCAACCCTAAAAAGTCAAGATGAAGGGTCAGGTGATGACATTGGGTGATGAGAACATTGGAGGGTGGAGCTGTGTCACCTGTTGGTGTGCCTCGTGACTTTGGAGCTGTGACCGGTGACATTGGGGTGTGGATATGACATCACCCTCATGCTGCTCACAAAATGTTGTCCGTTTTTAAAAAAAATTTAAAACCATGCAGGTTGTTTTGAACTGGATAACCCCCTAAAAAATTCTGCTGTTCTGGTTCAAAACTAGACGTGGAAAAAAGTATCCACTTACCTTTCCAGTATCTGATTGAAAGTCTGATGTAAACACTTCTACTTTTCTAGATGTTGGTGGTGGGATTTGGTTCCATTCAGCTTCCTGTTCTTTAGTGAGTTTGGGGATCAGGCCTGGCTTGCAATCAATAAACTTGATACACTTACATATGGAAAGGCTACCTATCATGAAACCATATTAAGGCACTAGGGCTCAATTATGAGTGCAAGTGCAGTGTGCAAGTACAAGTTTGGGTGCAAGCCACCATGTTTTTACCCACAATGCAATATTTTACCCAGAATTCTAGTATAATAGTGGCCACAAAGTGGTAATGCACTTGACACAATGCAGCTGATGCATTCAAATGCACCAAATTGCACATGTATGTAAAATGTTCGGTGTTGGGATGTCATTATTTCTAGTGCTCTTCTGGGAACCCTGGAGCCCAGGCTCAGAAAGGGTTTTTATTCTCAAATTTTGGTGCCATAGTGACGTCATGTGTCCCAGAGCACACTGGGCCTGTGCACGCTCATTCGGCTGTACGATGACGTCACAGCCCATACCTATGCGCTACTATACAGAAGAAGCCGGAGACTGGTGCGTCAAGAGGTATGAGAGCACGCCAATCTCCTTGGGTGCTTTACATATACTCAGATGAAATTCTTTATACTATAATGGAAAAGGTAACTTCTCTCCCAGTGGCCCCTTTATTGTTGATGGGGGATTTAAATAATGTTACCGATCCAGCAGACATGACCCATTCCTAGTCAGGTAGGTAAACACATTTTATTTGGTTGACCTTTAGACACTACCAAGACACAATGCAATTTACTGGTTATGTACAGACACATGCAACCTTATCTTCAACAATGAGTCTTAGGGTCGTGACAGACGGGGAGATTAGTCGCCCACGACAAATCTCCCGTGTCACGGATGACTAATCTCCCCACAATGCCATCCCACTGGCTAGAATGTAAATCTCAGGTAGGATGGCATATGTGGCGATTTGCCGAAATTGCCGAAGTTGCCTTGAGAGGAAACTTATGCGATTTCGGTGCCACATTTGCCATCCCACTGGCAATTTACATTCTCGCCCACGACTAATCTCCCCATCTGCAACGGCCCTTAGAAACTAAACTAGGCACCTCAGAGATTCAGATACTTACCAGGGGCATATCAGAGCACTGTCCTCTACTGGTTTAAAGGAAAAGTAACATCAAAAAATTAAAGAGTTTTAAAGTAATTAAAATATAATGTGCTGTTGCTCTGCAAAAAACTGGTGTTTTTGCTACAGAAAAGCTACAATATAAATAAGCTGCTGTGTAGCCATGGGGGCACCCATTCAAGCTGGAAAAAAGGAGAAAAGGCACAGGTTACATAGCAGATAACTAGTAGATAAGCCCCATATAATGGGGGTTTGTCTGTTATCTGCTAAGTAACCTGTGCCTTTTCTCCTTTGAATGGCTGCCCCCGTGGCTACACAGCAGCTAACTTATATAAACTATAGTAGTCTTTCTGAGGCAAACACACCAGTTGTACCAGTGCAGGGCAACAGTACATTATATTGGTATTACTTTTATACACTTTCATTTTTTGGTGTTACTGTTCCTTTAAGTGGCTATTGGCCCCCTGAGTGAATAATAGAGTATGGCATCTGAGCCAATAATGGGTAAACAGTTGTACATTAGATAAGCCTATTATTATTAACATTCATTTATAAAGTGCCAACATATTCCGCAGCGCTGTAAAGTAAGCCTATAGCTGATAATAGTGTTAGAAATGAATTCACAGCCCTGAAGAATACAATTCAAAGTAAATTGTCATATTTTCAAGACCTGAGTGTTGTCTTTCCAGTCCTTTCCTTTAATCCTGTACAAAATTTAGAGAAGGCTATTCCTTTAATAGACTGTTATAGATTTACAAGTGAAGAAGCCCTTTCTGTTGACTAGTAATGGTTGCTAGGGATGTAGCGAACCTCAAAAAAAAAGTTCGCAAACCCGTTCGCGAACTTACGCCAAAAAGTGCGAAAGTTTGCGAACTTTGCGAACCCCATAGACTTCAATGGGAAGGCGAATTTTAAAACCTAGAAAAGCCATTTCTGGCCAGAAAACTGATTTTAAAGTTGTTTAAAGGGTGCCACGACCTGGACAGTGGCATGCAGGAGGGGGATCAAGGGCAAAAATTTCTCTGAAAAATACTTTGTTGGCACAGCGTTGCGTAAAACTGCAAAGGCAGCTGCCAGACCTAGCACCATGGAAACGGAATTTGCTGAAAAACGCCATGTGTGGCTTGTGTGGCTTGTGCGGCGTTTTTAGGCCGAGAAAAAACGCAGCGGAAAAACACCACGCGAACCCAAATTACGAACATACACAAAGAGTTCGCGAACTTGCGAACACCCGATGTTCGCGCGAATTAGTTCGCCGGCGAACAGTTCACTACATCTCTAATGGTTGCAAAAGAAGCAGCCCAGGTCATCACTTTAACATGTTTTCTAAGTTGGCTCTAAGATGAACTTTCCACTCATTTCCTTTTGCAGACATTTTTATACTTTCAATGACTAGGCCTGATTTATTCATATGAACTTAACCACATGAATATCCCAAAAAAAGACCAAACCCATCACCGCATGTTAAATAAAAATGGCTACAATGTTCTCAAGGTTGGTTTTATCTCATCTGGCTACCAAACTGCATTGATGGCAGATTCACTAAAACCTTAAGGCATGTTATTCCAATAAAAAGTAATTACTTGCAGATTACAAGAAAATATTCCTCCTAGCCAGTGGGTCATATTTGTATAGCAATTGTGATGCCTTAAAGGGAAACTATACCCCCAAACAATGTAGGTCTCTATAAAAATACACTTCATAAACAGCTCATATGTAAAACTCTGCTTCATCTAAATAAACCATGTTCTTAAAAATATACTTTTTTAGTAGCATGTGCCATTGGGTAATCCTAAATAGAAAATTGCCATTTTAAGAATTAAGGGCCGCCCCCTGGGATCATAGGATTCACAGTGCACACAAACAAGCCAAGGCACACATACATGCTAGGCCCCATCAGCCAATTAATGGGCACAGTTCTGTCTTTTGCTTCCACACTACTTCCTGTTACAGTTAGAGCTGCATTATTTCCTGTCAGCTGATCTCTGAGGGAGCACACAGCCCATCACAAAAGGATGGATAAAAAGAAAGGATGTGAAAGGGTAATATTTACTGATACAGGTATAGGACCTGTTATCCAGAATGCTCGGGACCTGGGGCTTTCCAGATAAGGGATCTTTCTGTAATTTGGATCTCCTTACCTTAAGTCTACTAAAAATAATTTAAACATCATTTAAACCCTACAGGATTGTTTTGCCTCCAAAAAGGATTAATTATATCTTAGTTGGGATCAAGTACAGGTACTGTTTTATTATTACAGAGAAAAAGGAATCATTTAACCATTAAATAAACCCAATAGGGCTGTTCTGCCCCAATAAGGGGTAATTATATCTTAGTTGGGATCAAGTACAGGTACTGCTTTATTATTACAGAGAAAAGGGAATCATTTAACCATTAAATAAACCCAATAGGGCTGTTCTACCCCCAATAAGGGGTAATTATATCTTAGTTGGGATCAAGTACAGGTACTGTTTTATTATTACAGAGAAAAGGGAATCATTTAACCATTAAATAAACCCAATAGGGCTGTTCTGCCCCCAATAAGGGGTAATTATATCTTAGTTGGGATCAAGTACAGGTACTGCTTTATTATTACAGAGAAAAGGGAATCATTTAACCATTAAATAAACCCAATAGGGCTGTTCTGCCCCCAATAAGGGGTAATTATATCTTAGTTGGGATCAAGTACAAGGTACTGTTTTATTATTACAGAGAAAAAGGAAGTCATTTTTAAAAATTAGAATATTTGCTTATAATAGAGTTTATGGGACATGGCCTTTCCGTAATTCTGAACTTTCTGGATAACTGGTTTCCGAATCCTATACCTGTATATATTCCAGTTTGGCGTGATTCTTTAATAGGTCACTCTACTGTACAGGGCTGCGTACATAAGTAGCGCTTTATAAATAAAAATATACATACATACATTAACATAATTTGAACTATCTGTTGGTTAAGTATTCATTCTGGGGGTATAGTTTTCCTTTAATACTTGTAGTATGCTGACCTTCATTGTATTGATTGGCTAACGAACATTTCATATTGGGATTGATTTAGACACAGAAAATATACCACAATATGAGGCTATCACACAAAATGGCTCAAACATTATCTTTATACAGACCATAATGATATAGGTCTAAAGCAGTAATCCCCAACCAGGGGTTCGTGAGCAATATGGTGCTCACCCCACTTCACTGATGTTGCTCTCAGTTGCCTCAAAGTAGGTGCCCCTTTTTAAATTTCTGGCTTTGATGAAAATTTTGGAAGCATAGAGACACAGTTTTACTCCCAGTAGAGCCTTCTTCGGGCTAGCAGTCCACATTGGGCTACCAAATAGCCAATCACAGCCCTTATTTGGCTTCCCCAAGTATTTTTTTTCATTCTTGCGTGGCTCACCAACACTTTTTACATCTGAGTGTGGCTCACAAGTAAAAAAGGTTTGGGATCCCTGGTCTAAAGGGATAAGTGGAATATTATTACTTGTTCTTGTTATTAAACTCTTCCATCTATCAAGCACAATCATTAACCTGTAAGCGAAACATATCTATACAGGTATGGGACCTGTTATGCGGAATGCCCAGGACCTGTTTTTTTTTGCATAAGGAACCTTTCCGTAAATTGATTCTTCATATCTCAAGTCTATTTTCAAATCAATAAAACATTAATTAAACCCAATAGGACTGTTCTGCCCCCAATAAGGGGTAATTATATCTTAGTTGGGATCAAGTACAGGTACTGTTTTATTATTACAGAGAAAAGGGAATCATTTAACCATTAAATAAACCCAATAGGGCTGTTCTGCCCCCAATAAGGGGTAATTATATCTTAGTTGGGATCAAGTACAGGTACTGTTTTATTATTACAGAGAAAAAGGAAATCAATTTTATAAATTTGAATTGTTTGATTAAAATGGAGTCTGTTGGAGATGGCCTTTTCTGGATAGTGGGTTTCTGAATAATGGATCCCATACCTGTACTGGGTTTCAGTTTTCATTGCACACAATCAAGCAATAAAAGGCTTATATTTCTAAATTATGGAACATTTATTAAAAAAATGTTTTCATATTTTACGAATTTATGTTGTTTCCTAGACAACTTGGTACTAATTGGTAATGTTCTCTGGTAAAATTTCTCCTATAAAAACATGTGGATATCAAATCAATTTAAACAAGTAAGATATCTAATTGAACTGTAAAGGGCAGATTTCTAAAAACTTGGACCTTGAGAGCTGCCAAAATGTTTTACATTTTTTAGTGCTAGAAAGAACACACGGACACAATTGCTAAATATCTAAAAATCTCAGAATATGAAGTGATTTTGTTTGCCAAGCTCTAACTAAAATGTCATCTCAATATTTGATAAACTGGACTGGAGCATTTCCAAATGTTGCAAAACATGTTGCAAAATGATCTGAACAGTCCAGGGGAACAATGTTGAAAAGTGTGTCTTATTGTAAAAAAAATAAAAACAATATCAGGAAAGAGAGAGAGTTGTAATAAGCATCAAAATGAAGGCCTTCAAACTTACCACCCACTCCCCAATCTACTCTGCTGGCATCCATGGCACTGCTCTTCCTCAGATTAAATCTCAAATTTTTGACCATTCCTTTAAAGTTGCCTTCTCTAACTCTACCTCATTCCCTCTCTCTGTTGAAGTCCCTTAAGGCTCAGTTTTAAGCCCCCTGCTGTTCTCACTCTAAACTACTTCTCTAGGGAAATGTATTCAGCCATTCGGACTTCCATACCACCTTTATGCTGATGACACCCAACTCTACCTGTCTACTCCTGATCTCTCTTCTTCTATTCTCTCCCAAGTTACAGGCTGCCTGTCTGCTATCTCCTTATGCATATCACAGCACCATCTGAAACGGAATCTTTCTAAAATAGAATTCATTTAATTTCCCCCAACATCTTTTCCTGACCCCCAGATTTCACTCATAGTCAATCACCTTTCAATTAACCTAACAGGCACACTGCCTAGGAACTCCCATCTGTCTTTTACACCCAACATCCAGGCACTTGGCATAGAAATGTACCAAAAATGTACCCTTACCCATTAGATTGTAAGCTTTTGTTAGTAGGACCCTCTAATGCTATCCTTCCTCTGTAAACCCTTGTTTGTTATTTTGAGACCCATGATTGTAAATATAAAACACTGCATCATTTGCTTGCGCTCTATAAATAAATGATGATAATACTGAAGGTCTTCAAACTTACAGCAAGTCAAGCTAAATTTTCATAACCAAACCTAAAACCAAGGTCAAAAAGAAAGATGTCAGTGGGAAGCAATGACAAATGGGTGAGGATTGGCCAGCATGTAAAAACCAGACTATCCGCTCCAAGAATGGCCAGGTGGCAACCATATTTCAAATCGAGATCCAATTACAAGTGTGGTGTTCAGAAAAAGGTGAAACATCTTTTTGTTACACTGGTTATTTTTAAATATGAATGCAATTAAAAAGTAGTTTTTTATGCCACAGAAAATGGGTGTGTGTGTATGTATGTGTCATTTAGCCAAAGGAAATAGAGTACTAGGGAATATAAAAACAGATACATTTAACATCTTGAAACATGGAAAATTATATTCTAGGTGTCTCGAAGAAATGACCTGTTGGATGAAGCATTATCGTCTATTTTTTCTTTGCAAGCAAAATATGTGTTTTCCAATCAGGCACTTGCTTTGCCCTCATCTGAAAAACCAACAGAAGCCAAAGTGAATATACTTTCTTGTCTAAAGTTG
Source organism: Xenopus tropicalis (assembly GCF_000004195.4). Taxonomy (NCBI): domain Eukaryota; kingdom Metazoa; phylum Chordata; class Amphibia; order Anura; family Pipidae; genus Xenopus; species Xenopus tropicalis. The sequence goes on along the minus strand of NC_030681.2, from coordinate 31,798,573 downwards.
TTATGTTCCCTATGAGGGTGGCTAGTCCGGCTTCCAAAAGGATTTGCTTCTTGTGTTAAAGAACAGAGCAAGGCACACTGCCACAACACAAGGAAAATGCTGTATCATCAGTTTCAGTGGCTGAGCTGATTTACTGTGTTGTTGCTATCCAAGAAGGTGCTGTATTCCAATTCTATTGACATTGGACTAGAGAGACACAAGTGTCTTACTGTTAACTGTAATGGTGGGGTTTACCCTGTGAAGATGAACAGGACAGAACTTGGCTGTGAGATAAGTGACTAGAAAAAGAGTCTTTTTCAGAAATCTAATTTCAGATGCTGGGAGTCAATCCAATTGCTGTGACTGTGCCCTTCTATAAGTGTAACCACATGAATATCTAACAAATACATCCTAAATCCATTACCGCATTTTAAAAAACATAGCCACAACGTCCTCAAGATTGGTTTTATCTCATCTGGCTACCAAAAAGCACTGATGGCAGATTGACTAAAACCTTAATGCCTTTTAGTCCATTAAAAAGTAATTACTTACTTCTGTGAATGTGTCATATTTGTAAAGCAACTGTGATGCCATAATACTTGTAGTATACTGACCTACACTGTCTTGACAGTGTCTTTCAGTAAACATAGATTGAAAGGACCAATGGCTGCTTGCTCATTTATTACACTTAGCTTGCAGACTGGACATTAATAACGTTCACAATGTGCCAATAAGGGAGCAGATTAGCTCATATAGGCTGCACAGGCTGGAGTATTCCTAGTATCCTTTCATACAATTTATCAGAGAAGGCTGAATGGGCAAGTTTGAAGGAGCATGTATGTGTGCAAGTAGATCTGTGAATAGTGTTACTGCTTGCTCAGTTTTGGATCCCTTCTAGTGCTTTGCAAGATAGCAGCTCCCAGTAGGTATCAGAATAGCACTCAATAGTAAGAAATCCAAGTCTGGCTTGGGACTCCTCCAGTTATATGGGAGTAGAAGAAACAATAGGTTACCTGAAAGCAGTTCTAATGTGTAGTTGTGTAGTTCTGGCTCCTTCTGAAAGCTCAGACTCAGGCACAATGCACTGAGATGGCGCCTACACACCAGTATTACAGCTAAAAAAAATACATTTGTTGGTTAAAGAATAAATTGGAAGAGTGAATTATTTGCAATGTAAACAGTGTAATTTAGAAATAAAAAGTATACCATAAAAATCATGAAAGAATCCCTTTAAAATCTTTAAATATAATGTCCATTTGCTACTATAGACACATGGCAACTTTCATGTACTGAGCCATTTCATGCATTAAAAAATTAAAAATAAAAAAAACATTGCTGCTATTTGAGTTTTCAAAAAATATTCTTAAGAATCTACAAATATTTCTGAAACTGCTAAAAAAACTTGATCTCAAATCTGCCCTGAAAAGTATGAAAGTTGCTGTTTCTGGATCTGCTTTGCTTTGGAACTATAGGTATGGAATCCATTATCTGGAAACCCGTTATCCATAAAGCTCGGAATTACGCAAAGCCCATCTTTCAAAGACTCTATTTTGACCAAATAATTCAACATTTTAAAACATATTTCCTTTTCTTATAAAACAGTACCTTGTACGTGATCCCAACTAAGATATAATTACCCCTTATTGGGGGCAGAACAGCCCTATTGGGTTTATTTAATGGTTAAATGATTCCCTTTTCTCTGTAATAATAAAACAGTACCTGTACTTGATCCCAACTAAGATATAATTACCCCTTATTGGGGGCAGAACAGCCCTATTGGGTTTATTTCATGGTTAAATGATTCCCTTTTCTCTGTAATAATAAAACAGTACCTGTACTTGATCCCAACTAAGATATAATTACCCCTTATTGGGGGCAGAACAGCCCTATTGGGTTTATTTAATGGTTAAATGATTCCCTTTTCTCTGTAATAATAAAACAGTACCTGTACTTGATCCCAACTAAGATATAATTACCCCTTATTGGGGGCAGAACAGCCCTATTGGGTTTATTTCATGGTTAAATGATTCCCTTTTCTCTGTAATAATAAAACTGTACCTTGTACTTGATCCCAACTAAGATATAATTACCCCTTATTGGGGGCAGAACAGCCCTATTCGGTTTATTTAATGGTTAAATGATTTCCTTTTTCTCTGTAATAATAAAACAGTACCTGTACTTGATCCCAACTAAGATATAATTAATCCTTATTGGAGGCAAAACAATTATATTGGGTATATTAAATGTTTAAGTGATTTTTTAATACTTATTTTAATGAGTACTGGCATCCCAATTATGGAAATATCCCTTATACAGAAAAGCCCAGGTCCTGAGCATTCTGGATAACAGGTCTGATACCTGTACAGATATGGGATCCATTATCCGGAAACCTGTTATCCAGAAAGATCCGAATTATGGAAAGCCTCCGTAATTCCCATAGACTCCATTTTAATCAAATATTTAGATTTTTAAAATTGATTTCCCTTTTCTCTGTAATAATCAAACAGCACCTTGTATTTGATCCCAACTTAGATATAATTAATCCTTATTGGATGCAAAATAATCCTATTGGGTTTAATTAATGTATTATTGATTTTTTAGTAGACTTAAGATATGGAGGTCCAAATTACGGAAAGACCCCTTATCTGAAATACCATTGATCCTGAGCATTCTGAACAACAGGTCCTATACTTGTACCAGCAATTGTTTGGTAACCCAACAGATATATGCCTTTACTATAGTAGAAAAGGAGATACAGACCCATTTGGAATTGAGCAAAGAACATTTTCAGATGGTTTGTCATAGTATAAACCTTTATGTGATTGTATAATGGATCAGTTTATTCTCTAATAAAGTAGAAATGCTAGTTTATAAACGATGTAGTGCAACATTGCCTGTTTAATAGGATGCCTACAATGTGTTTGTTCTTTTCCATCTCTAATAGTCCTGGCAGCAAAGTGCAATAAGTCTGAGAGTAATTTGAAACATGTTTCTACAGCAAGCTCACATGATTTCACGCTTGTTGAACTTTCCACTAAATCATTCCGGTGTCTGCCTTTAAGTAATAATATGTCTTCACCTTATAAAACTCTACTTTTGCACAGAAATAAATGCCAATTTTGTGGTAATCACTGCACATCTAGGTGGCACATTCCTGCTCAAGGGTTGCAGAGGTCTTTCCTTGGAATTAGGAAGTGTGACCACAGTAATTAGCAGGCAGAGTCCAGACATAAATACATTTCATTGAATGCAGGCATCCGTCCTACCACGGCTGACCTTGTGAGTGAAGAGGAGCAGAAGAAATACAGGATAAAAATAAAAATATCACACATGTTTTCTACTTGATTTTCCTTCTTTAATGTTTTTTACTCGAATGAAGAAGCACTCTACTGGGGTTTACAAGAACTGACTTCAATAAAATCGGCACAGATGTTTTATCTTCTAAACTGTTTGGATATGAAATATTTCCTATAAATACAGCCTTCACATAGTGCTCTCTTCTAGTTCCCATTGTTCTGTTATGTCATGACATACCCCTTCTTTAGATACAGATCCACCATAGATGATATAGTGAAGTAGAGGTTGATCAGTTTATATTTATCTGCAAAACCTCTGGTACATGTATGGGATCTGTTATCCAGAAACCTGTTATCCAGAATGCCCCAAAGCTCCAAATTGTGAGAGTCAATTTTAAGCAAATAATTAAATAGTAGACTTAAGGTGTGGTGACCTAAATTATGGAAAGAAAACCCCCAGGTCCCAAGCATTCTGGATAACAGGTCCTATACCTGTACTGTGGCATCAACACCCAGTACCAATACACCTGCCACTATTACCACCATAACTGTTTAATATCTTCCAACATGGTATGGAATTTGACCAATATATATTATGCACGTTTATATTAAAAGACCACGGAGATCTTATTGGCTGCTGGCTCTATTCTAGGGTAGAAACGCTAATTATAACAAGGTCCAGCTCATTTCTAATTGGTTAACTTAAAATCTACAGTAGAATATTATGAGGGTAGTCTGAATACCAGTACTTCTATTGGAAAGCATTGTTTACTTTTCTCCATGGAGCAGGTCTCCAGGAAGTACCCTCATAAACCACTTACACAATCTGTTAGCACAGAGAACATGGGAAGATAAGTTACTATAATTAATTCTGACAATATACATTCAGATGAGCCTGGAGAATTATATAGTTTTATGAAGAGTCAAACCTGTGAAAAATATTTACAGTTATGGAAGGTTGGCATAACTCTGACAGGTATGGAGTTCCACACTTGGGGTTCAGCCCAAAGGTATACTAAGCGATTGAAGTGATTATAAGTGATTCAGATTAGTAATATATACAAGACCACCATTACTGAGGGGTTTGCAGAAACAAAGCTGATTTTTACTTTTATTTATAAAGCTATAGAAGTCATATTAAGTACTGGCGGAGCACAAAACATTAAACTGCAAGTGAAGTACATGATCCATTCACCAGTGTTAATCATGTATTGATTCGGAGGTTACCATCAGAAGGCCAGTCAAGAAGAGGTTACATTAGCCAAGGCGAACTATATTATAGGACTCAGTATCACAGCAATGCCTTGTTTGAAAAAAAAACATATTGTTAATAGAAGATGAAGCAACAGGATTTTACTTGAAGGCATAGAGCAAGGAAAACAGAGGAGACAAATAGAACCTGAAGTTTGACTGTTGTTAGAAAGACGGCAATGTGGGGAATATTATTATACAGGTATGGGATCTATTATCTGGAATACGTGGGACCTGGGGTTTTCCAGATAAGACATCTTTCTTAAATTTGGATCAGTATACCTTAAAGGAGAATGCAAGTCAAAGGGGCACATTTACTAACCCACGAACGGGCCGAATGCGTCCGATTACGTTTTTTTCGTAATGATCGGTAATTTGCGATTTTTTTCGGCGTCTTTACGATTTTTGCGTAAAAACGCGAGTTTTTCGGCGTCTTTACGATTTTTGCGTAAAAACGCGAGTTTTTCGTAGCCATTACGAAAGTTGCGCAAAGTCGCGATTTTTTCGTAGCGTTGAAACTTGCGCGAAACGTTGCGCCTTTTAAGTTTTAACGCTACGAAAAAATCGCGACTTTGCGCAACTTTCGTAATGGCTACGAAAAACTCGCGTTTTTACACAAAAATCGTAAATACGCCGAAAAACTCGCGTTTTTACGCAAAAATCGTAAGACGCCGAAAAAAAACGCAAAAAATACGAAAAAGTCGCAAAATGTTCGTTTCCAATCGGAATTTTTCCAATTCGGATTCGAAATCGTGTCTTAGTTAATCAGCCCCAAAATGTAAAAAGCATACTGCCCAATAGTCCTCCTATTGTTTAGTAAAAACGCCACACTTTTGGCTCACCTAATCAAATATTTACTCAGTCACACATTTTCTAGAACAGGCAGCCATCTCTAAAAAGGTATTCTCCCTTCCTTTCCCTCCTTGCTTCATACTGCACATGTGTTTCATTCCCTCCCCCCCCCCTCTGCCAGATCCGCTTCTGATTGGCTGGTGGGCATGTGTAGCTCAGAAGAGGAGACAGGACCAAGTTACACACATGCTCAGAGAATAGGAAGGCTGCCGCTGGCACCTACAGGAAGGGGAGAGAGATTTCAGTGATGTCACTGTAGGCTTCACACTGCTGTAGGCTGCCAGCACCATATCTCAGAGAAGCAAGCAGGGATCTGGGAATTTAGATATGCAGTAAGTACTTAAAAAGAATGCCTTTAGACTTACTTTTAAATTATATTAACCTTTCATTGTCCTTTAAGTCTATTAAAAACAATTAGAATTATGGTTTAAAAACACACATTTTCAATATTTATTAAGCCAAAAAACATGAAAGACTCTAATGTAATAATTCAGCATGTGAAAGCTTGTGAGAGCCTGTAGAAGTAAATGGGAGCTGTTTTTCAAAATGTTTTTGAGCTTGTCGACCCATAAAAATGATGCGCAAAATACTAATTTGAGGTATTTAGTTTTTTGCAGGGTTTTATTTGTTTGCGTTTTTTATTCCGATTTTTTAATAAATAAAGTAACATTTGTGCTTTTTACAATTTTTAGGTTTTTGGAAGTAGAAAAAAATATCACAAATACAGATTATGATTAGTGATGAGTGAATTTTTTCGCCAGGCGTGGATTTGCATGGAAATCCCACATTACGCCATTGGCAATTTTTTTTCTCGAAACTTCTGCAAAATTTGGCAGAAGAAAAATTTGTGGTCATGTCAAAAAAGCGTCAAAAAAAGGTGCAACCACATCAGAAAGGGCGCAGTTGCATAAAAAGTTGCACAGAACCTGCATTCGAGAATTTTTCTGCAGTTTTGTACGTCAAAAGGGCTCAGTCACATAAAAAAGGTGCATGGTATCTGTATTTTGCAAATTATCACTAATTATGATTAGTGATGGGTGAAATGTTTCGCCAGGCATAGATTCGCTGTGAATTTCCACATTTTGCCATTGGCGGATTGTTTCGCGAAACTGCTGTAAAAATTTGCACCGGAAAAATTTGCAGCACATCCAAAAATTGTCGCCCGCGACAAAATAATAGCTGCGAGCGACGAAAGAATAGCCGCGGGCGACAAAATAATAACCGCAGGCGACAAAAGAATAGCCGCGAGCTACAAAAGAATAGCCGCGAGCTACGAAAGAATAGCCGCGGGCGACAAAAGAATAGCCGCGGGCGACGAAAGAATAGCCGCGGGCGACGAAAGAATAGCCACGAGCGATGAAAGAATAGCCGTGGGCGATTTTTTTTTGACATGCGACATTTTCGCCGTTTCGCAAATTTTCCGCCGTTTCGCAAATTTTCCGGCGAAGCGAAACGGGACAGATTCGCTCATCACTAATTATGATAAATAACCTTGTTACAGTATGGCAAATATATCGAATATGCACATTATATACAAATACAGGCAGAAATTGGAATAGAAAGCTAGACTGTAAATAACACATATTATTTAGAAAGATAGTTGCACAAAAATCTGTTGGAGGGCCCAAGAATAACAGACATCTTGGTACAATAATGTTTTTATCTGCGATAAACATCTGATAATGAACTCGATCCACAGTCCCAAACTTGCTGACATATCTGATAAAGCTCCCTTTGTATACGAAATAGCATGTGCCTAAATATCAATTCAACGTGATGGATGGCAAAGGCAGAAAATAGAAGAGCATTACACACAGCAGAAACCTATATATTATTTCCTTTGATCCTGGATCAGAGCCAGGGTGCTCGTTTGTAGAGATGTTGTGCGAGTTTTTCCAGGAAATAAGGAATTTCAAATAGGTTTCAGCAAGCAAAACCCATATATTACATCTATATAAGAGGGGGAAATCTATCTGGCCTGATGGCTGCAGCGCTCTACTTCTTCTCCGAGCTGTCACAAGAAGCATGTTTGAAGAGAGAAAGAAGCAAGCGCTTCACATATTTATTGATTACATGTGTTGCTGGTTTGGGGTTGTAGAAAGGGTAAATGGCAATCTAGGGAAAATAGACGCATAGCATTCTCTCCTGTCTGAGCCATAAGGCATAATGTAATTTACATCTAGGAATGTCTCTGTACCACTGGAGGGCAGGCACACACTGTGAATGTAGCAGAAAACTGGAAATTGTTTCTGAATATTGCATTGAATTGCTCTGTTTGTCCATCCATGTATCTGCCCCGATATCTGTTTCAGCCGGCAGCCCGGCTCACTTTGCCAGATGCTTGTTGAATTGTTCCCTTGTGTACCACTTTGGATGAACAGCAGAACTTTCCCAGGAATTGTTACTGTTTATTTTAGATTGTAAGCTTTTTTGGACAGGGTCATCCTTTCCTCTTGTATTGGTTGTTTTCAGGGGCAGACCCTGTGGGGGGGCCCAGGAGTGTAGTAATAAGCAATTTCAATATATCTTTGTAGATAAGGTCAACTTACCAATGTTCAGGGGCCCTAAATTACATTTGCTGTGGGGCCCAGTAACATCTAGTTACTTCACTGGTTGTTTTTGTATGTTATGTTATATGTTCACAGCCATTTTTTTGTACAGCACAGTGGAATATGTTTCCGCTTTATAAATATGTGTTAATAATATTAATGATAATAAATCATTCTCAGTTACTGACACAACTTCCAAATGGAACCCTGGAATTTAGCTCTTGATCCAGGCTGGCGGTTATACTTGTTTCATCAATGTACACTCAGTTTTGTGTGCGATGTGCACGTGTTTGAGTTCATAAATGATCCATTACAGATGGAGCTGGAAACTATAATAATGCCGAACTGCAGGTAGGCAGCATGATGTTTGTTCATTTCTTCAAAAGTAGAGCAGATTCTCCCAGGGCCAATGTACCACACCAGCACTCCCCAGGCAAGCCTCCCTCATCAACCTGCCCTCTTCTGCTCAGGAACTCTCTCTCTAACAAAGTCGGAAACTCTCTCCCTTACCATTCCCACCCATCTGTTGGTGCTGCTCCTGCTAAGGTAAGGTGCCAAATAAGGGCTAAGATTGGCTATTAGGCAGCCTCTATGCACACTTTCAGGTTACCGGGGGCTTTATTTGGTAGTACATCTTGTTTTTATTCAACCAAAACTTTCAAAAATTACTCCCTGGTTTGAGGCCACTGAGAGCAACATCTAAAGGGGTTGGGGAGCAACATGTTGCCCCCGAGCCACTGGTTGGGGATTACTGTTTTATTGGATCAGCAACCTTACTGAGTTTCTAATTAAACAAGTTTATTCTTTAACACTCAATTTCAAGAATAACAATAAAAGATCCAAAACTGAACTGCCCCTTTAATTACTGACATTTATGAGAAATTAAGTTGGTGGGGTTCTACTAAAACCTTTGCAGCTTTGCATTAGCTAAATCTGACCAATATTGGCAATTATAGGAAATCCTATCAATTGGAGCTTCAAGAAGAGTTTGGATACAGTTAAACAACAGAATCAGTGTCCTTGTTAATTCTGTGAACTTGATAACAATAGACGGCAGATGCTGTATTCTGGAGCATCTTTTTATTTGGTTTTATATGTGTTTTTTTTTCTATGATCTTTTGGGAGGGGTGGCTCTCTTTGTCGGTTTCAAAGCAATACAATTCAACGCAGCCTTCCTGGGCAGAAAAAAAAAATAATTTGTTTTACTTTCCCTGGAGCAATACAATGCAATCACTGTCTACCTGTTACAGGGATAATTGGATGCAATGACGAAATTATGGCTTTGGAAATTTGATAAAGAGACTTCTGCAGTCTTCAAATCTTCTGCACCAGAATAGTTTTAATACTGTTACGTGGAGCCATTAAAAGGCTGTACATCCTATGAAACAACATCAGCCAAGTAACAATTGAGAAATACAGCTTGTAGAAGTCCAACCCCCACATATATAGTTATATATATATATAATGCTGAGATGAAATGCATAATATGGAACTGAACAATCATTTTACATAAAGGGCAAGATTCCCTGCATTTTATATCATTTGACTGTGTAACTGTGCTATTTGGCTTGTTACTTCATTGCGCCTTGCCATGTTGTACACAAAAAAAAACACAGCAAATGAACTGGGGCATATGGAAAATATGTTTGGAGGGATGAGTCCTAAAATTTTACGAATGAGAGCCATAAGAGACAAATTTGCTGTTAGAATTTACTGGTATGATATAAACCAGGTGATGCTGTATCTCAGAAAGGTTAGTCTGGTTGCCATATTTTTAGCACTAAAAAAAAGTTGTAGGGGTTATGTAATAAAAGACACTAATGGTCGGATTTTTTTTTTCTTCTGATTCAAATTTTTTAGCACTAAAAGTAGCAGAAAAAAAGTGAATTTTTGGAGATTTAGCGTGCCACACAATGGCTACAAATCCGAATTCGATAATGGGCCAGCTAAAACTTGCTGAGATCATGTAGAAGTCAGTGACAGATGTCCCTTCCCTGGAGGATCCTTCTTTGCTTCAAAACTTTAGGGGTTTTTGGATTTTTGAGGCTATTTTTTGTGCAAAAAAGTAGAGTTTTCTGAAAAATTCAGGTATAGTTACCCATAGCAACCAATCAGCAGGAAACATTTAGTAGGCATCTATTTAAAATCAAATATCTTATTGGATACTATTGGTTACTGCTAGTAACAAGCGATTTTTTCCCCAGGTATGGATCTCTGCTGAAATTCCATATTTGGCCACAAAAATTCACCCCAAAAATGTTTACCATGAAAAAGTCACAGCAAAAATACACAATGTATTCTGCACAGAAAAAGTTGCTGCGGAATGAAAAAAAAAAGTTGCGGCGACTAGTTTTGTACATGTAACTATATAGATAACAGCACCCCAATACCCTTTCCGGGGCACTCCCAGGTCTGAACAGAGGTTACTTACACTACTTACACCCACTCTAGACCCTTGCAAACAAAGGGAATGTGGTGCTCACTTAACAATTTGCCCACATTGATGACTATGAAGATTTCCATTCATCCAGGTCATGGTATATTTAGTATAAATAAATCTAAAGCAATTGGACTTGTTAAGTAATCATTGAAGACGTTTCACTACTCATCCAAGAAGCTTCTTTAGTTCAACTGACTGGTATGGGAAGTCCTCAGCATATGTATTCTTCCCACATTGATGTTGGTCACTAGGGGTTCTTGAATCCAATCTTTACTGGAAGGCAGAAAAATACTGGAATACTGGAAGGCAGAAAAATACTAATACCAATATGCAACATCTTATATAAGTATTCAGTACTTGTAAGTCTGTAGGAAAATCCTTTGCTCACTAGATACTCATGGAACTTTTGTGATTTTTAGTATTGCTTAAATCCCCATTCTGGTGATTGCCACTAGGGCAATAACATCAATAATGCTCCTTGACTGACATATAGGCTGACCATGCACTTGTCTTCTCTGCCTTATCCTCCTAAAGCACACGGTTAAAAATCTAGCCTTCAACTGTCCTTGCTAAATGAAAGGCAACATACTGGTTGGAAACACTGTCTTTTCTCTAATGCACCAATGGAGCCATGTGATACTTCCTGCAACTTTAGCCCATGCTTATAAGATCTGACTCCTCACACAATGGAACTAACCCAACCTGTCCCTCATAATCTCAATTAGATGAACATCATAATTCCATGTAGTGATCATACAGGTTAGCCTGCAGGCTAATTGATGAAGAAATTAATTATTAAGGATGCACAGGAACCAGGATTCGGTTCGGGATTTGGCCAAGATTCAGCCTTTTTCGTCAGAAGTCGGCCAAATCCATGTACTTGGCCAAACTAAATCTTTGAAAATTCGTCAGTGAGCACGCGTTTCTCTTTACCGCAACCATAACCTTATTTTCATAAGCAAATTAGGATTCAGATTTGGTTCGGTACTTGGCCGAATCTTTCATGAAGGGTTCAGGGTTTGGGTGATTGTTGAATCCCTATTAATTATAAGTGATATTATTATATAACTTATAATTAAATTTTAACTACAGATTTAATTGGATGAATCTTTTGTTGATCAGCCTGCCCACTAACACTGAACATTCATACATATTATTTCTAAACTTGCATTGCATTCCTTGGCAAAAATTCCATTTATTTTGTCTCGTCTTCTCGTGGATTTCTCATTGATGATTGGTTGCACATTCACTGATTACTACACTATGGGGACTCTATAATAACAGGTGCAAGTTTTGTTCCAGGTCTAGAAACCCATAGCAACCAATAAGATGCTGTATGAGCACACTAACAATGGTTCACCCACCCAAGAGTGTGGCTGTAAAAGCCAACATTTCTAGGCAAAGATTTCTTGTGGTTCGTTATAGTAAGACTTGGTATAATGAATAGGTATTAAAATGAAATGAAAACATAACAATCGTATTTTCTTGGCTCTCTAATTTTGTTTTGCACTTGATAATATCAGTTATTCACAGTAATTAGTGACTCCACTCTGCCCCTATATAACCAGAATTCCATTTAGTCATTTTTGATGATATAAAGTTTCTTAAAGGACAAGTGGTCGGGGGAAGCCATGAAACGCCAAGCTTATGCATGCAAATAGTGGCATTCTAGAAGATTAAGTCAAAGGCTTTAAAACAGCTAAAGGAAAAAAAGCTTAATATCGTGAAAGCATTTATAAAGCATTGCTTTCACAGCATCTCAAGCCTTAGCTGTCAGCATCTTGTAGAGAGAGTTGCATCCATAGCTAAGCATTTAGAGAGGCTTTGTCTTTAGATTTCTACTTCTGAATAATGAATAGTCAAACTGATTTTTTTTTTATTTTGTCTTATGAGAATTCTTAATTGTCCCATTTACTAAATATTCCCATGAGATGACTCCATATTTTATACTGCCCTTCTGCTGATATCTGGACACGCTGGGGGGTCATTTATAAACACTGGGCAAATTTGCATCCAGCCTGTAACCCATGGCAACCAATCAGAAATCTGCTTTTATTGTTTTGCACCTACTGCCCAGGTGCAAATTTGCCCAGTGTTTATAAATGAGCCCCACTGACTAAAGGCTTTTTTAGCAAGTTCCACAGAGCAGAGGTGGCAATAAGGTGTACCTGAGAATATTAACTTCAGGAAAAGGCGGGCTGCATTTCCTGCCAACGGTAAGGGCGGGATGTATTTACGTGCACCTTTGTCCTTATTCTCGCCTCTCTCTTAAGTGCTGCTTAAAACAGGCGGCAATTAAAGGGCAAGGAAAGGCTACTACTGTAGCCCTTAACATAGTGTAGAGCCCCCTTGGCCATAGCAAATCGCCAAATTTATTTTTTAAAATAATGGACACTTCTCCCAAAAATTGGGATTAATTTAGCTGTATTTGCTGCCTCTCACGGCCGCCATCTTGGATTCCCCCGCTCGATCAAACAGGCCCCCCCACTCGCACCCCCCCATCAAACAGCACCTGCATGTCCCGGTCACACAGTCAATGCAGGAGTGAGGCATTATGGGAATCCTCTGTACCAAGATCAGCTTTTTTTCTTCCTGTTTGGCTTCTGATCATCTGAACAGGTGAAATATGGGGAGACTTAAGGGCACTACTCAGAGAACTGAAGGTATGTCTGCAGCTTGAGATTAACTCTTTATTAGCCTTTCCTTCTCCTTTAATGCAAGGCACAGTTTGCAAGTCTTTGGGCTCCAGAACAGAAAAGATTAACACACTGGGGATGACAAATTATTAGGCACCCCCAGTATATTTTTCCCTGGATGGGAGAAAAAATTGCTGCAGGTGAGAAAATGAAAGCAAAAATTTGATTGGGTGCCGTGGGTTACTGCCTGGGGAGAAAATTTGAGAAATGAGCCCCATATATTCTGATTGCCCTCTCAGTGCCAAAAAAGTGAATAAACACAATGCATTCTGCATATGCCACAATAGAACAACATTTTAATGGGGCAGATTTATGTGAGATTAGAGCTCTCCACAGAAAAATTCACCCACTTTCTATTCATTCCTATGGACTTTTTAGAATCGCATTTATCAATGAGAGAAAGATAGAGCTTACCACTTAATAAATACGCTTCTAAAAAAAGTGATATAAATAAATAGAAAGTGGATACATTTTTCTGTGGTGAGCTATTTTCACATTTGATAATTCTACCCCATTATATTGTGGCATATGCAGAATGCAATGTGTTTATTCACTACTTTGTCACTATGAGGGCAATCAGAATATATGGGGCTTATTTCTCAAGCCTTTGAAAATTTTCAACTCGGGTAGTAACCCATGGCAACCAATCACATTTTTGCTTTTGTTGAAAGCTAATCACCGATTATGCCCAATCTATTTGAGAGAAGTGTTCCACGCTTCACAACAACATTAACAAAAGGTGCAGAAGATATAGTGGCTGGTGGGGGGCTAGTGCTTGTTTATATGTGGGACCCTAAACAGGGCCGGATTTCTCTCCGGTGCGCCCCGAGGCCGCCCCTGTGGGAGTCCCCCATGCGCATGCGCGAACGCGCCCCCACTGCGCATGCGCAAAGCGCCAGCTCCCCATTGCGCATGCGCCAGCTCCCCATTGCGCATGCGCGAACGCTCTTTTTAACTCCCATACGGAGCAGTGGGGAGAGGTCCCGACTGCTCCGTATGGGAGCAAAATTAAAAAATGTTCTTGCGGCGGGGCGGCATGCCGCCCCTAAACTTCTGCCGCCCTAGGCCCGGGCCTTTGTGGCCTCTCCACAAATCCGGGCCTGACCCTAAAAAGGTTTTGCCATGGGGTCCGGTAATTTTTAGAGTACTCTATTGCTTCACAACCCTCAACATCTTCTATGACCTATAATTTCATCATGTTTTAAAGTAAAAAGAACTGGAAAATTAAATTCTGGACTATAATTTCCTGAAAATGAGACATTACTTGTGGTTACCACTAAATGGATGGCACACATTACTGTCATTAGACCGCAAGGCTCATTTTCTGCATTGGAAATAATCAACAGGGCTTGTCATTCTCAAATAATTCTATTCTCTACCCTCCAGACTCATGTGACATGATGTCAGTTTCCCAAAAACGGAACACGGACAATAAAAACAAGTTTTGAAACGTTTAATGTTCACAATGATGACAAGCTCGGAGGCATAGTCCGGCATTAGATTCTCGACTGAACAGTCATGGAGAACCTTCACTTTAGTGGACGGGGGAAAAACAAGGTAACGTGATGCAAGAGAGATCTCCAAGAAAACCGAAGCCATTTAGGCATAAACCAACAGATTTGCTGAAAGAGTCAAATATCATTTAACTTAGTTTAAAGGCTCCACCAGAACGTAATTTCAGATCCGTGCAAGGGATGTAACAAAATAGCAGGCTGCAGCAGCTTTAGCTGTGGTTTATTCTAGTGGAAAGGAAAACATTTACTGCAATGCCAATTAGCTCGAGAACACAGAAGTATGACATAAAACCCCAACATTATAAAAGACTTAAATCCCAAACCCAAAGAGGTATGAAATGCAAGACAAATACTTTAAGAACTGCATTTGAAAGCCAAATAAAATGAAAGTGTGGCTTTGCATTGCGAGCCAGGAGCTTTACTGCACTTATCCCGCTGACTGTTTGCCCATCCTAGACAGTAATAACAGGAATAAACTCTAAGGAGCTGTAAACACGTGCGAGTATCTCCAGCAAGCGAGGAAAGCTAATGAACAATATAGCAGCACGAAAATGAACTTTCTTCTACTTGGACACTACAAACTGAAATAAGATTAGGGATATAGAGCCACTTACATATTCATGGCATTTGAAAATAGTGAAACTGCTTTCCTTCATGCAGTTTGGTACAAACTTGGAAAAGAATAGTTTTACGTTTACAAACTATAAATGTATAATTAATGGAGGTTTTTTGGGGGGTTGTCTCAGGTCTAGAACCTAGGGTTCTCTCCTAAATGAGGCTCTTTCCAAAAAGCAGTTGCATAGACATGTTATTCTAAGCAACTTTCCTATGTACATTTATTAAGCAGTCAGCATTTGTTTTCCCCCTTTCTTTTCTTTGCTGCTAACTCATAAAACAAAATAAGGTCTGTTAATCAGCTGGCTTTAGCTACATTGTTTCAGGAGTGTTAAACAGCATTGCACAGAATAGCAGAGCAGCGGCAGATACAGATTTCAATAGCAATAACATTTACAAATAAGTGTAAAACCTCTGGAATGAATGTACACTTGGACGTTGCGTAAAAGGAAATTTCTTTTATTATGGGTGGCGTTTCTCTTCAAGTTACTGGGTATCAAACCTCATATGTGCAGGGTTGTGTGCAATGATAGCTTAAGCAATGTAATGCATTTTCTAACTATAAGCAATAACATATTTCAGTGAAATAAACAACCATTTATTGGCTCAAAATTAAACAAACAATTCAAAAAAAGCAAACATACTAAACATACTATACCAAACCAAACCAAATGGATAGGTGCATCCCAGTGCCTCATGGTACCCACTCTTCTAACGCGTTTCGCACCATTGGGTGCTTCATCAGAGGAGGCTATAACACCAAGGAAGGAGGGGGACCCTCAAAAGTTAAAAGGGTTGTTCACCTTTGGGTTAACTTTCAGTATGATGTAGCGTGTAATATTCTGAGACAATTTGTATTTGGTTTTCTTTTCATTATTTGTGGTTATTTAAATGTTTCACTTTTTATTCAGCAGCTCTCCAGTTTGGAAATTCAGCAGTTATCTGGTTGCTAGGGTTCAAATTACCTTAGCAAACAGGGAGTAATATGAATACAAGAGGACCTAAATAATAAAAATAATTAATACAAAGTAACAATAACAATAAAATTGTAGCCTCGCAGAGCAATAGTTTTTGGCTGCCAGGGTCACTGACCCCTATTTGAAAGTTGGGAAGAGTCGGAAAAAGAAGGCAACTAATTCCATAATTTAAGTAAATATTATTGAGTTTAATTATCGGTTAAAGGAAACTCTGAAGCTACAGAGACACATGTAAAATCTAAGATGTATACCTTTTTTTCTTTTCTGATCCCTTAGACCAGGGATCCCCAACCTTTTTTACCTGTAAGCGACACTGAAATGTAAAAAGCGTTGGTGATTGGACATTTGGCAGCCTAAATGTGGCTCTATTTGGCAGTACAACTTGTTTTTATGTAACCAAAACTTGCCCAAAAGCCATGAATTCAAAAAATAATCATCTGCTTTGAGGCCACTGGAAGCAACATCCAAGGGACTGATGAGCAACATGTTGCTATTGAGAAATTGGTGGGGATAACTGCCTTAGACAATACAAAAAAAGTGATTCAGATGAAAGTCTTGGCTTGCCTAATTTCTTGCTTTCTCCTCCCTTTGGATTGGCTGGCCAGCTATGCGGGCAATCACAGTTATACCTGCCCAGTCACTGTGCTTGTGTAGATTGCGCCTCTGTTGCATGGTTCGTGCCATCAGGGTAAACCAATTGGTTTTTCCCAACTTAATGGCTGAAAAAAAGGCTCTGTAATAGTGGCTCAATGCAGCTTTTCTACAAGCTGCCAAGGTATTTACATTTATAAAAATTGCAGGTGCTGAACAAACAGATATAATCTTTAGAAGTGCCTAATATACTATATTTTGATTTTGACTGTTTAAAATATGCAACCCAAATATGTGATCCATGGTTATTCCTGCCCTTATAATGTCACATATTTTGTCAGGATAAAGCTCCCAGTGTGCCTAAAGCTTGATGACTGTCCACTAGAATTTTGTTATATGAACACCCAATATGTTGACAGATCATATGAATAAACTACTGAACTATTTGTATTTGTATCACTATATTGCTACAGGATAACTTGGCACTAAAATGCAGGATAGTAATTTATCCTTGTAAATGAAATAGGAGTCAGATGTTGAGTATTCTAAAGCCTAGAGACTAAAAGCAGTGCTAATGGGAGAGAAACTGCGGGCACCATGGGTCAGTGGTGAGAGAGGAACCAATTTTCTTATGCAGTGCATGGAGACCCACACAGTTAATGCCCAAATGGGAAAGTAACTACAAAAACCCATGGGTCAGTGGTGACGGAAGAACCAATGCTCTTATTTAGTCTATGGAGATCCACACACTTAATGCACAAATTGGATATTAACTGCAAGAACCCATGAGTCAGTGGTGAGAGAAGAACCTATGTTTTCATGGAGTGCATTGGAATAAACTTGGTTATAGGCACCAAAGGCACCTGCTTCACACGTCAGATCTACAGCTCAGACATTTGTTTTTTTGAGCTACTTTTTGCACTTTGCAGTGTTGGGCAAAAGTAATTTATATTATTAGTTTGTAGTGTGTTGCACCCTCTCACTACTGCCTCCTCCAGTTTAATATCCACCTTCTATCTTTGCTGGTGTTTCATTGGATTGATGAAATATATGCATATATTAAGGGAATAAGAAATAAAACATAGCTATATTTGTTTGCAATGTAAGTAAGCTTGTTTATAGATAATGCGCACTATTTTCTAGTCGAAACTGACTGTAATATCTGATAAATACTTGACCTGATAGCCCAGTAAGTGCTCTCATTGTACAGTATCCAAGCAATGTTGCAAATCAGGGTGGTTTATTAAAGTAGTTAATCGTACATAAGCAATAAGAAGTCCTTCATTTCTCTGCTCAAAGCTTTTTCTTATACAGCTTAGTGTTTATGATTCTCTGGGGATATTTCTTTATTGGAAACCATTTTATTTTGTTAAATATGAAATTTTAAAGTATAATAATGTCTTATATCTATCTATCTATCTATCTATCATCTATGTATCTATCTATCTATCTATCTGTCTGTCTGTCTGTCTGTCTGTCTGTCTGTCTGTCTATCTATCTATATGTCTGTCTGTTTATCATTTGTCCATTATCTATCTATCTATCTATCTATCTATCTATCTATCATCTATCTATCTATCTATCTATCTATCTATCTATCTATCTATCTATCTATCTATCATCTATCTACAGGTATGAAGTTGTATTAATCTCCTGTTATTTATATAGCACCGACACAGTTCTGCAGCGCTGTACAGAGATTATTCATGATTCACATCTGTCCCTGCCCCAGAGGAGCTTGCAATCTAAGTCTAAGTGTTTTGCATTTCATGTAAGTGTAAAGTATGATTTTATTACATATATCAATCTTGTATTTGGTTGTACCTACCCTTAAGTCTGAATCACTCTTAGAGACCCATTTATCAACATTCTCATTTTCATGGTTTTAGTGGTTTTTAAAACTATGATTAAACTCACTTTCTCTATAACCACCAATGCCAAGTGATTTATTAAAACAGCCTTTAAAAAAAAGCACAAACCAAAAAATATGAAAACTACTTGTTAATTTTGTTGTTGTTGTTTTGCAGATGAAACCATGAAAAAGACCCCAAAAACCTCTAAAACCACAAAGCAAAGACAGATTAGCCATTTGGACTAATCCAATCAAGAACAGCTGCCACTGACTTCTACATGACTTTGCCAGCTTTTAGATGGTATATTTTTGCTTTCAGATTTGTCGCAGTTTTGAAGCATAATAAATGGCGGAAAAATCTTGTATTTTTCCAGTAAAAATAATATTTTTGCATAAAAAATACAAAACGTGAAAAAAATATGACCCATGGGGTATCTAGTATAAATAAATCTAAAGCAATTGGACTTGTTAAGTAATCATTGAAGACGTTTCACTACTCATCCGAGCAGTTTCTTCAGTTCAACTGAATACTGGGGTATTTTTTTGTTACATGAATTGTCATAATTTATATGGTTACTCTTTATTTCTAAATTACACTGTTTACATAGCTAATAATTTACTCTACCATTTACAATTTTATTCTTGAATCAACAAATGACAAATCAACAGACTTTGTTGCAGGAACCCCTAGTTGCATGTTAAACCCCATTTATAAAAGCATTACATTTCTTTCTTTGCAGTCTTTATATTTGTGTTCGGCACTGCTCAGTCCTTCCTGCTTTCTGTTACAAATCAAGCGCTACTACGCCTATTGACACAGGGTAAAAACCTAAAGCTACCGCCACCTCCTGATCAAGCAGTAACTCCTGGGTTTCCTTTGCACCCAGTGTCAATAGAAGCAGCACAATTGCATCGAAAGTATTGGCCATAGATGTCACTTGGCTGCCAAAAAGCACAAATGATACTAACTGGACTTTTGCACAATTGTGCCCACGAATTTGCAACAAAATGTGTTACATGTGCAAATTGGATCCAATTGCATCGGGTACAGTGTAATTTTTGTATTGTCATCAAACCCCCCCCCCCCCCAAAAAAACCTCTAAAACCACAAAGCAAAGAAAGATCTTTCAGTTGTAAAAGGGATATCTGCCACTGATTCTAACTGATCTTGACAGATTTTTGCTTTTGGATTTGTTGCGCATTTGTTGCATAATAAACTAGGAAAAAATGTTTTTTACCAGCAACAAAATCGTATTTTGGCTTCACAAAAAAAAATTAAAAAAATCGAGTGTTAATAATAGCCCTCCTTAGTTTCAGGCCATAAGGAACAGCTGACTTGCGGAAATGCCTCTCTCTGTCTCTTGTATTTTATAAACACAGAAAAAAGTCAAAATAAACTGAACACAATGTTTGACAGATTCGCACAAAATGGACGTTGCTTTATCAGGTTATGTTTCTAAATACGATTTGGTTGGGTATAAGAGATGTACCTCATCTATAGGGCGTTTGATGTGGATTTCCTGATGTGAGGCCTGGCCTCCCAGTCTGATTGGCTGACTCTTTGAATAATATTGCCTTTTTTTGCTTTCAGCTGACTTTCTATTTTGTTTATTTTCGCCAGGAATGAGCTCTCTAAATAGAACACCAACTGATATTATTTTTTATTTATTGATTTATTTTTCAGATTTAAAAGTCATAATGTTTCGAGACTGCTATGAAATATTATATCCAATCCTGTTTACATTCAATATTCAGAAAAGTTATCCTTTAAATCAGTATTTTTATTGCTGGAGAATTTAAAGGCAAAAGAAAATGAATGCCCATATATTTTCGAGAAACTGCAGCTTAGTATAGAAGCGCAAGACAATAATATTGCTAAATCTCACGGGGAGGAAGACAGACAAATTTCCCGAAAGACACCCGAAAGCTCAGCAGAGATTCTACATTTCGCATTTAAATTCAGCCCGCAGAGAAAATAAGCACATTAGAGATGCATATTTTAAAAAGACGTCAATGGTAGGTTTTCATTCAGTCATAAAAAGCTGCAGGTTTTTTTTTTTGTTTCATTTGAAAAATTACTTTGAAATCAACTACATCACAATGAGGACACAATGGAATTTGTAAAAAATGTAAAAAAAAAAGTGCTATCTATCTGCCTGTCTATCTATCTATCTATCTATCTGTCTGTCTGTCTGTCTGTCTGTCTGTCTGTCTGTCTGCCTGTCTGTCTGTCTGTCTGTCTGTCTATCTAGCTATCTATCTGTCTATCTATCTATCTATCTATCTATCTATCTATCTATCTATCTATCTATCTATCATCTATCTGTCTATCTATCTGCCTGCCTGCCTGCCTGTCTATCTATCTATCTATCTATCTATCTATCTATCTATCTATCTGTCTGTCTGTCTGTCTGTCTGTCTGTCTGTCTGTCTGTCTATCTATCTATCTGTCTATTATCTATCTATCTATCTATCTATTTATCTATCATCTATCTGTCTATCTATGTGTCTGTCTATAAATGTATCCATTAGGCCTATTATTGATAGTGATAGAGAACGTAAGCCTGTCTTCGTGTAAATGCAGTGATTGGCTATCCCCTCCTACTGTGCTACTGGCAGGGAATGTTAGCGGATTTATCGTGAGCTTCAATAAAGGGACCATTTCTAAAGATAATTATATTTTTAACCCAGATTGAAACTGGCACTGTATATTATCTATTGTTGCCTACAAGTAAGGGGTATTTTCAATTATGCTAATGTCTCCTTTAAAGAAGGAAAGTTATAATCACTTAGGGCTGCACCCCCCGGAGCATTCCTGACATGTGATACTCTGGCTGGTGGTCTTGTTAGCAGAAAACTGCACCGGCCTGGGGTACTTATGTAGAGCACAATGTTGAAATCTTCTTTACGTTTTCCTTCTTTTCAACAGGTATATATGCACAATAGAGTGAATAGCAGAACTTATAGTAATATTCTGCCTTTTTTACTCTACTGTCCATACCCTGGTCTAGGGCAACAGAAGGATGAAGAGGAAGAAAGAGATATTTATGTTGTGCTCTTGCAAAAGTACCCCAGGCCAGTACAGTTTTCTGTTAACAAGAGCACCAGCCTGGGGTATCAGGTAAGAAATGATAATAACTGGGGGGTGCCTTATATTTGTCACCCCACAGGAGTATTTTAGGGTAAGTGGAATTTCCCCCTGGATCAATGTCCTTCTGTGATATCACAAAGGGGGTGGGACAGACAGGTAACGTTATAATGTCTCTTTAAACCAGGGATCAACCTTTTTTACCCATGAACTACACTCAAATATAAAAAGAGTTGGGGAGCAACACAAGCATGACAAATATTTATAAAGGGCTATGACTGGCTATTTGGTAGCCCCTATGTGGCCTGGCAGCCTACAGGAGGTTCTGTTTGGCAGTACAACTGTTTTTATGCAACCAAAAGTTGCCTCCACGCCAGGAATTCAAAAATAAGCACCTTCTTTGAGGCCACTGGGAGCAACATCCAAGGGGTTGGGGAGCAACATGTTACCCCTGAGCCACTGGTTGGGGATCACTGCTTTAAACATTACTCATGATCATGTAACAGAACATATTGTTATAGAGCATCAATTTACATAATAATTATTATTATTTCTTTAAGAGATCTGTTCAGTTTGTGCATTTATAAGTGAATTAAGAAGAAATAAATATCAAAGTTTCTTATTAAATGTATTATTTCCATTAGTGTCAGTTTTTACAATCCTAGCCAATTGCTCCACTTTTGAAATGGTAACATCTTCAGTTATTTCTTGTTGTACGCTTTTTCTCGCACGGACTTCCTTGCGTTGCTTTTAAATGCTGATAGCGTTCTTGGTAAATTAATTAAATTGCACCGTCAATAAGCAAAACCGAAGACACTTTCGTGATTTGTTTTGCTAGCCTTGCTTCCAGTCTCTACAGAAAATGAGGTGCCAGGATTAAAGAATATGTAGGAGTACTTGATCACGGAGGCATAGTTTAATCCAAATGTCAATAGCAAGTCATCAATTGAGTCCAAAGCAGCTGTCAAAGTGAACTTCTGTTTTCAGGGCTTTAATTTTTTTTTTTTTATCCTACTTTTAAGTTTGTGTAATAGTTTCTTTGATTTGTGAAGCTGAACTCTTTCGTCCAAACTTCAGATATGTGGGTTAAATTACACTTAAGAAAGCGCTGTCTCTAAAGAGGATGTGCATTTTACAAATCTGTCGATGTAGTCTGATTTTCCAGAAATCTAGTTCTTTTGTAATTAGATTTTCCTAGAGCTCTTGGAATAGTAACAACTGTGGTCAGCTTTGAGACCAGCTTTTTCATACATGGCTAGTTATGGCTGATTGTTAAGCAGCAGACATCACCAGGGTCTGTTTTTTTCTGCCAGTCCTGTACTTAAAGCTTTCCATTTTAAAGAAAATGGAAACCTAGCAATAATGAAGTCATAATTATGTATCAGGGAGTAATTTAACTCCAGTAAGGACAGTGACCAAAAATGACTCAACTAACCTATTGTGCTCGTTAATGGATTTAGCAATTAATCATATTTTTATTGACTAAGGAGGAGATGAATATTTTTATCTTTTATTTATTATAGATTTGTTCATTGTTAGAGGAAAAATGACAAATGAGGACTTTTAGAAATACTGGACTCCAGAGAGATAAAACACACAGGAATAAAGACAGTAGCTACAAGCCTGAAATCTAGAATAGACAGTCCATGATGTAAGAGAGAGAGTTGGACCTGATGCTTAAAAATGATAACTAACTTGCTTAGAGCTGCCAATGACTGAAGATAACCTTAAGTTGCCAAATGGGACCATGGTGTCCCTTTCCTATTAAGTGCAGTGTTATCATTGACCGATATGTCCAGGGTCGGACCTCTGCACCCCCCAATAGGCCCCCACAGCGACCTCCACACTGTTCCCACAGGGGTCCTCACCGACCCCCTCCCCCGTTTGCGCATAAGGGAAATTTACCTCAAGTGTGTCGGGGAGGGAGACCGGCGGATTGGGGAAGCGCCCTGTGGGGATCGGTCTGGACCCAGTCGGTGACCCAGTCCGACCCTGGATTTGTCCTCTTACACTATGCCCACTTGTATGCCCACTTGTGTTAAGTTGCTAGGAAATATCTAAATAAGGTAACTCATTCTTTTCTTTCAGATCTGTGGGGGGGGGGGGGGGGGGGGTCTATTGAATCCTCTTCATTATGTGCAATGGGTTAGGAGTTTTAAATTAAAGATCAGATGGGTTTCTATCCTATTCTCTGTTATTAAAGAATCATTTTTGCTTTGTGGAACATGTGGAGCATGTTGTTCAAAATGGGCTTCACAGACTGAGTCCTCAAACACATAGATGCCTGCCCCTGCTGGGGATTGCAGATGATGATGATGGTTCTAAAACATGTATTGGCTTCATTTGATTCTTTGCAGATTTGCATTTTTCCTGTGAATAGCAGAGCTGCTCTTTATAGACTTTAACCCATTACCAAACTAGTGGTCGAAAACAGAGAATAGAGTGCTCTTATACTAAAGGCTATGTGAAATGCCTTAATATAGAAACCCCAAAATATATCACATACAACAACTTATATGTAAAACCCAGATTCATCAAAATAAACCAATTTCATAAAAAATATGCTTTTTTAGTAGTATGTGCCATTATCTCAAAGGAAGAAATGTAAAAGGGCAATATTCATTGATATAAATATTACAGTTTGGCGAGATTCTTTAATAGGCCACTATTACCTGGTGGGTAAGTAGTTTTCCTTAAAGAGTTAATTTGGCAACCTGAAATTTATGTTTAACAGGAAAAACCTTACTCTTCTTGCTGCTTAGGGGTTCTTCTATTTAAAACTTAAATATTTCTACTTTTTACAATCTTTATCAGGGCTAGTGATGAGTGAATCTGTACTGTTTTGCTTCGCCAATAAATTTGCGAATCTTTCAAAAGATTTGCGAAACGGCAAAAATTGCGGCAATTTTGGACGTCCGACTATTCTTTTGACGCCTGCAACTATTCTTGCGACAATTTTGGCCGCACGACTATTCTTTTGACGCCTGCGACTATTCTTGCAACAAATTTGGCCGCGCGACTATTCTTTTGACGCCTGCAACTATTCTTTCAACAATTTTGGCCGCGCGACTATTTTTTTGACGCCTGCGACTATTCTTGCAACAATTTTGGGCACGTGACTATTTTTCTTGTGACTATTTGGACGCGTGCCGAATCCATGCCTGGCGAAACATTTCGCCCATCACTAATCAGGGCCAAAAAAATTGCAAAATAATGTTTCAATTGATGAACACCAGCTAAAAGGATTGAAACACTTTGGGCTTGTATAACAGTCTGATATAATAAAAAATTTTGATCCTGATGATCCTGACTATAGTAGAATATGTACATTACTTTTCTTTCATATTATGTATAAGCATACTTCAGGGCATCTGGATTTGCCTGCTATAGGAGTAATCATGATGGGCAGCTGATTAGTAGACTTGTTAATGCTGCATATTTTAATTTCTTTTAAATTTGTTACAGTAACCAAAGAAATTGTTATTTTTTTTTTTGAAGAAAAACTATACCCCCAAACAATGTAGGTCTCTATAAGAATATATTTCATAATACAGCTTATAAGTAAAACCCTGCGTCATCTAAATAACCTATGTTCCATAAAAATATACATTTTAGCAGTATGTTTCATTGAGTAATCGTAAATAGAAAGTTACCATTTTAAGTACTAAGAGCCGTCCTCTGTGATCATATGATTCACAAAAAAACCAATGACATACATGCTAGGCCCCATCAGCCAATTAATTGGCAGAGTTCTGTCTTTTGCCCCCATACTACTTCCTGTTACATTTAGAGCTGCATTATTTCCTATTTTTTTTTTGCCTATTTGTATCTGTAAGTTACCCTCCCATATAGATTGTAAGCTCTACGGGGCAGGGACCTCCATCCTCTTGTGTCTTTGACTCTTAAATTATTGCAACTGTACCTTGTATTTATTTGTATTTATTGTTATACTTTGTATTTATCTAATTATCTTAATACCCCCTGTTTGTATTAATGTATTCTACTGTACAGCGCTGTGTACATAAGTAGCGCTTTATAAATAAAGATATACATACATTTCCTGTCATGTGATCTCTGAGGGAACACACAGCCCATCACAAAATGGTGGATCAAGGGAAAGGATGTAAAAGAGCAATATTTACTGATATATGTATATATATATATACCAAAATAAAACAACAAGCACCAAGGGTCTTCGTGGTTTCAAAAAATATCCTGTGTATTATAATTGCATATGGAATATATATATTCCAGTTTAGTATTAATATGATTTAAACTGTTGGTTATGTATTTATTCTGGGGGGTATAGTTTACCTTTAAAGTATTCATATACACTGCAATGCAACTCCAAGCGAGTTTGGTCACTGCACATTCCCAGCTCTACAGGATCATTCTCTAATTCATGTACAAATATCTGTAATGGTTTCTTTATTAAACAGGCAGAATGCTGTGAATGTCACATAAAACTATAATTATTTTTCTGCATTCTTGGGGAAATGAGTTCTACACATACAAGCCCATGGTTTGGCTGCAGTAATGAGACAGGGTGTTGTTTGTAAGTTATTATCAGTCCATAAATGTCTGCTATTGGCTTTCAAGCTACAGTCTTTGATAATTGCAGATCCTCTTGGGGTTGCAGAAGGTTGCGGTTGTTTAGTCTGTGCTATGGCAGTGCAGTGTGGCTCAATCTGAATTGCTGTTTCATAGGATATTGTGTTAGACTGATGTTTACAGATTGGATGTATTGAGTGGAACTATTAGGCCGTTTTCACTGATTATCATGTTTTAACTGATTATCATGCATCTCTTCTCAAATATGTGTTTGTCTCTGAGGCGTACAAATAGTTAATTACATTTAAATAAAAATGTTAAACTTACAATGCAATTTGAATACATCTACCTTAAATACCTTAAATGAATGGGGTTTAACATGCAACATGGAATGGATGCTCAGGGAAATACCATCCTGATGGATAGGTGGTAACTTATTGTCTATGGGGAATTAATATGGGGACATATATTATAGTTTTATATGGTTAGATTTTTTCTTATCAAGTTACTCCACAACATATAATGATTTATGATATCAAAGCAAATCCACTGTTGCTTTCTGTTATAAATATCAGCATCTTATATAGCCTTCAGTTGTTACCATATCTGTTTAAAAATGATATCAGTCCAAATACTAATTTAAATCCATATTCTAAAAGAAAAATGTAATTTCAGCATCGCATGCTTAAGAACATACAGCGAATGATCTCAGTTAAATGTTTTTTAAAATATGATTATCTTTACACATTTTAAGATATTTTTTATTACATTTTCAAGAAGAAAATCATTGAGGAGGATTTCGCAACAACAAAAGAGCTTTTAGTTAAGGTCTCATTAAGTAATAGGATGATGTAGTGGATCAGAGAACTCTTTCCCCTGTTTCTCAGTCTGTGACATCATCCAGCCCAGCTACAGACTGGGGCAAAACCCGATTGGCTGGATGCCCCAGTGCAACGTTGGGAGAGAGAAGGTGTGGCTAGGTTTGGAGCCAAAAATCAGGTGTTTATAAAGGGAGCCCCTGTTGTTTTGCCAGGAGTTGAGACAGAGAGACCATCCAGTAAGCAGTGACTGTGAAAGACAGAGAGATCTGCTACACTGCGATCAGATGCCTTTACCCCCTGTGGATCCCCAGTGAGTGATCCATCTAAGGAAAAGGTATAGAGTCTCCGTGTGTGTCCCCTGGGTGAGGACAGGTGTTTCTCGTTGGCCTGCTGCGTGGGAGAAACTGCCTATTCCAAAGGGAGGGGAACATTGGGGCAGGTAGCACTACCTGGGGAAACCAAAAGAGCTCTGGGGAAGGGACTTTGCCAGGACTGAACTGGGAAAGGGTATTTCCTCCAGGAGTGGAGTGTGGAACTGTGTCCCCAGAGAGACTGAGCCAGTAGTGGCTAAAACCACACAGGTTTCCCAAAGCAGGGTTTAATACTGTTGCATGTTATAGTTATTTTATTTTCACACCGCTATATGAAGTTGATATTTGCTGCAAACTGTGTGTGATTATTTTCCTGGTGGAAATCCCCTTGAGGTGTGCTCCCCAGTGTTCACTAGGTGGACACACTGCACTAAAATCCCAGTCCCAGTACTTTTCACTATTGCAAGGGGGACCAAATCTTCTGTTAATCAAGTATACAGCCCAAAATAAGCGAGTGTGCCAAGAAAGGGTTACAATAAGATTTTAAGAAGCAGTGAGGCAAAAATACCACGTGATGCAACATGTAAATTAATATCACATAGCACTATATTTTGGGCTAATAATAAAATACACTCATCAAAAACAAAAAAACCCCACCTCTAATGAACCTATAATGGGCTCATGTATCTTTAACAGTGTTACAAATCCTATTGTCTGTTTTTATGCATACAATTCCCATTGTGCATTTGCTGTTGCAAAACTATGTATACAAATCCAACACTCTTCTGCTATGGATTCAAGATGAAAAGCTGATGCATAAATCCCATGCTCTCTGGTTAAGCGTAAATCAAAGTTCCTAGTGGTTGTTAGACTAAAGCAGTGATTCCCAACCAGTGGTTCGTGAGTAACATGTTGCTCCCCAACCCCTTGGATGTTGCTCTCAGAGGCCTTAAAGCAGGTGCTCATTTTTGAATTCTTGACTTGGAGGCAAGTTTTGGTTGCATGAACACCAGATGTACTGCCAAACAGAGCCTTCTATAGGCTGCCAGACCATATAGGGGCTACCAAATAGCCAAAAATAGCCCTTATTTGGCACCCACAGGAACTTTTTTATGCTTGTGTTGCTCCCCAGCTCTTTTTACATTTGAATGTGGCTCATGAGGTTGGGGACCCCTGGTCTAAAGCAACCAGATTTCAAATGTTTCACCACCCATCCAATTACCCATCTTTAGTAGTAAATTCCTGGTATTTTGATAGTATAGGTATGGAATCCCTTATCCGGAAACCTATTATCTAGAAAACTTTGAATTATGAGAAGGCCATCCCTACCTAGACTTCATTTTAAGGAAATCATTTTTAAAAATTGATTTCCCTTTCCTCTGTAACAATAAAACTGTACCTTGTACTTGATGGTGACTGAGATGCATGAATTTGTATTACAAATTACAATACAATAAGATTGTATTAATCTTATTGTGTTATTTAATGTTTAAATGATTATTACTGGAATTAAGTTACAACAGCAACAATAGATCATCTGCACTCACAGCGCCAGATTTGTGACGTGGGCGCCCCGAGGCCGCCCCCTCCAGCCTCCCCCTGTGCGCATGCGTGAATCGCCAACCCCGCCCCCCCACACAACGAGCACATGCGCGAACCCTCCCTCCGCGTCAGCTGCGCATGCGCATACATTTCATCTCCCATACCGAGCAGTGGGGAGTGGTCCCCATTGCTCCGTATAGGAGCAGAATTTAAAAATTTAATTGCGGCGGGGCGGCATGCCGCCACTAAACTTTTGCCGCACTAGGCCCGGGCCTTTGTGGCCTCTCCACAAATCCGGGCCTGTGCACTCACCCATTATCTATATATATATAGGACATAAAGACATTCTGCACATTAAGCTACCAAGCAATGCCTCCCCTTTAAGCAAAACAGGGATTGTTTGTGCATATATTGCAATATATTCAAGCTGGCCAACTATGTCAGTCATACACAGTCTGGCCAGTCCCACACTCACTTTTATCTGATTCATTAAGAATTCTTTTGCTTCAATATACTGTGTTTTACCTGCAACTTGCTTGCTTTCATGGTTAAAAATTGCCCTTTTATTGGCACCACTGGGATCAACTGGCTGTAGCTGGGAAGCTACAATATGGAGCTGGCCACTGCTGCTGTATAAACTATAGTAAAAAAAGGAAAATTTGTTCTCACCACTAAATGTTTAACTATGAGGCTGTGACCACAAAAGTTATGTCATAGAGATCCAAATTACAGAAAGACCCTTTATCCAGAAAACTCCAGGTCCCAAGCATTCCAGATAATATATCCCCTACCTGTATTAAAACCACCATAATACAAATCTGTCAGGAAACTTTGCAGACTGGCATTGAACTCATTTTTCTATAGACGCCAGTAGCATCACCATGATCCAATCACAGCAGTACCATGAAACTCACTAAGGCAGGTGTTCATTGCTCAGTAACATGGCTGGAGGTGTCAATTGTTGTGAAACCAATTTTCCAGCTTGTTTCCCCCCCCTTTTTTTTATTCAGGATTCAGTTTCGGAAGGGTAAGCAATTGGTCTATTAATGCTTCATAACAGATGCCAATAAAAAGACAACAGGAAGCTAAGTTATAATACAATGATGTATGACATCTCTAGAAATACATTCTTTCTATATATTAATTTGTTTTCAATTTTTCTTACTCAAAAAATGTCATGAAAATATAAAAAAACAGAGAGTGGGAAAATGACCATTTGTATTAGGCAGTAGCCTGTGTTATCTGACAGCTCCAAGATCCTTAAAAAAAATGGCAGCTTTGCATTTATATTTTCAAACACTTTTAATAAATCTACATGTGGCTCAATTTACTGCTGCATTAAACTCTGCTTACCCACCGGAATTTGTTGATCATTTTTCAAGATAGTGAGTGAATGTGATGATCGCGCATCTTACAGGATTCCGAGATTTATGGTCAATACATTTTAATGCAGTAGGCTCTATTTTACTGGTTAATAAATCTATGTTTGTTCTGCTGTCTAGTAAATATATGTATTCGTTTTATTTCAGAGAAAGGATAAAATTAATGTGAATTTAAAAAAAAAAAAAAAGATACAAATTGAGTTTAAGTGTTTATGATAATTAAGGACAACCTTCAGAAATATTGCTCATGACTCAAAAATGGTAAGCAAAAGCAGTGTAGAAGTCATTCATAAATCACATCCAGGCCTAATGTAAGCAATGCTGGCTATACAAGGGAAATGGGGGAAAAAAGGGTCTGAATAAATAGGAACAAAATCAGATTGAAATCTAGAGAGAGAAAGAGAGAGAGAGAGACCCAGTGTCGGACTGGGACCCCAGGGCCCACCAGAAAACCTTAGACCCTAGGCCCACTCTCCAAACTATGTTTCCTCACCCAACCTCTTCATTCTCCTAGTCTCTTTTATTTACAGCTAGCATCTATTCTTCCATCTATTTCTCCTCTTTCTTCCCATACACAAATAGGGAATGACCATAAAACAGACCAAATGGTCAGGAGCAGGAGGGCCTACTGATACCTGGGCCCACCGGGAGTTTTCCTTGTGTCCTGGTGGGCCAGTCCGACACTGGAGAGACCAAGCCCAAACATATTCTCCTAGTATTGAACTGGGATGCCGGGGTCCCACCAGAAAAACCTTAGACCAGGGAACCCCAACCTTTTATATGTGTGAAGAACAAATATTAAAAAATAGACACAAAAGTAATGCAGGGAGAGGAACTGTTAAGGTCCCCATACACGCCGAGATCCCACCTACGGGTGGGCGATATCAGGAGGCGATCCGAAAGTCCCAAAATTTTTGTATCTGAACGATCGTAAATGGCGGGAAAACCTTTCTAAATTTTATTCTTCTGTGCATGTTTTTGGAAGCCTCCCATAGGGCTCAATGGCACTCTGCAGCTCCAACCCGGCCCAAGGAAAGTCACCCATAGGGCTCAATGGCACTCTGCAGCTCCAACCTGGCCCAAGGAAAGTCACCCATAGGGCTCAATGGCACTCTGCAGCTCCAACCCGGCCCAAGGAAAGTCACCCATAGGGCTCAATGGCACTCTGCAGCTCCAACCTGGCCCAAGGAAAGTCACCCATAGGGCTCAATGGCACTCTGCAGCTCCAACCCGGCCCAAGGAAAGTCTCCCATAGGGCTCAATGGCACTCTGCAGCTCCAACCTGGCCCAAGGAAAGTCTCCCATAGGGCTCAATGGCACTCTGCAGCTCCAACCTGGCCCAAGGAAAGTCTCCCATAGGGCTCAATGGCACTCTGCAGCTCCAACCCGGCCCAAGGAAAGTCTGCCATAGGGCTCAATGGCACTCTGCAGCTCCAACCTGGCCCAAGGAAAGTCTCCCATAGGGCTCAATGGCACTCTGCAGCTCCAACCTGGCCCAAGGAAAGTCTCCCATAGGGCTCAATGGCACTCTGCAGCTCCAACCCGGCCCAAGGAAAGTCTGCCATAGGGCTCAATGGCACTCTGCAGCTCCAACCCGGCCCAAGGAAAGTCTCCCATAGGGCTCAATGGCACTCTGCAGCTCCAACCTGGCCCAAGGAAAGTCTCCCATAGGGCTCAATGGCACTCTGCAGCTCCAACCTGGCCCAAGGAAAGTCTCCCATAGGGCTCAATGGCACTCTGCAGCTCCAACCCGGCCCAAGGAAAGTCTGCCATAGGGCTCAATGGCACTCTGCAGCACCAACCCGGCCCAAGGAAAGTCTCCCATAGGGCTCAATGGCACTCTGCAGCTCCAACCCGGCCCAAGGAAAGTCTCCCATAGGGCTCAATGGCACTCTGCAGCTCCAACCCGGCCCAAGGAAAGTCTCCCATAGGGCTCAATGGCACTCTGCAGCTCCAACCTGGCCCAAGGAAAGCCTCCCATAGGACTTAATGGCACTCTGCAGCTCCAACCTGGCCCAAGGAAAGTCACGATACCGAAATTTGAACGAATCTGAAACTTTCGTACTTTTGATTTTGTCACATAAATTGTTGTGCTTTTTGATGCAAAGTACAAAAAAGTTTTGCAACTTATGAAAAAGGTGCAAAAATACATACAGTACGAAAACTTGAAAAAAATACGATTTTTTTGTATTCGGAAGTGATCATACTTTGATAAATGAGCCCCTTAGTGTACCCCTGTTTCAGTGCCACATGGTAATGAAGAAGAAGCAGGAGAAACCTGAGTGTTCCCCTGGGGTAAAAGAAGGGGGAGGTGATGCAGTTTCTGTAAAGATTGGTTAGAGAACTAGGTAACCTCTTTACATACACAAAACAGGAAAGGTGTCTGCATCTTTCTCTTGGGCCTCCTAGAAAGTCTAAGTTGGTTTGAGGGTGCCCTTGAGTGAAGATTGACAAGTGAATGGCTTAAGCTACATGTTAACTAGGAGCATAAAGTAGTTAGGGCAATGTAGCCAAACTATGAAGGACCAATCGCATACTTTGTACCTTTGTAGCAGTAATTCCCTCTTAGTGTTTTACAGCAGAAAGGCAGTGTCTGTAGTATGCATGCATCCCCATGCTGATATTTAAGCATTCATTTTTAAGCTATATTGAGTTATCACATTATCAGTTATTGTATAAAGGGGTCACTTTTTGGGGGGGTTTACATTCCCTGTGACTAACTATGGATATAGTGAATCACAGAGTAAATATAAGCATCTGTAAAAACAAAAAAGTGAACTGATGTAATGAAAACAGCCATTTTCTATTTCTGTAGACTGCTAATACAATGCTTTTGGCTCTCCAAGAGTCAGGAACCCTAGTGTGTTAAAGGAAATGTATACCCCCACAAGAATCTTATCAAACTTGAATACATATATCAGTAAATATTGCCCTTTTACATCGTTTCCCTTTAGCCGCCATTTAGTGATTGGCTATGTGCTCCCTCAGAGATTAGCTGACAGCGAATAATGCAGCTCTAATTGTAACAGGAAGTAATGTCCCGCCTTAAACCTTTCTTCCTTGCTGCCCCTTACATTTGGAATGCCCTCCTTGATTTCCTCCGGAGAGAATCCTCCCCCAGTCTTTTTAAAACTAAAGTTAAAGACTACCTTTTGGAGCACTCGCCCAGCACCTGATCTGGGAAATAGCACTTATATTGTAGTGTCACCCACTGTGACCTACAGCACTTATATTTGCCTATTTGTGTCTGTAAGTTACCCTTCCATATAGATTGTAAGCTCTACGGGGCAGGGACCTCCTTCCTCTTGTGTCCTCGACTCTTAACTTACTGCAGCTGTATTTATCTGTATTTATTGTTATACTTTGTATTTATCTATTATTATCTTATTAACACCCTGTTTGTATTAATGTATTTTACTGTACAGCGCTGCGTACATAATTAGCGCTTTATAAATAAAGATATACATACATACATACATGTGGGGGCAAAAGGCAGAACTCTGTCCATTCATTGGCTGATGTGCACTGTGAATCACATGATCCAAAGTGGTGGCCCTTAGTACTTAAAATAGTAATTAGGATTATCCAATGGCACATACTACTAATAATGTACATTTTTATGAAAATGTTTTATTTAGATGAAGCAGGGTTTTACATATGAACTGTTTTATACAATATATATTTTAGAGACAAGGGTTGCTGACACTGGCAAAAGAGCAGATGAGTCCAAAGCCTGGTATTAGCAGTTTAAAACTGGCAATGTCATATAAACTATTAGGAATAGAAAACGAATGTAAATTTCTAAAGTGCTCAGGGGACAACTCTAACTACATTTACATCAATTCGTATTTTGGGTTTAGATTTTCCATTTTTGGAATTTCCAACTAATCTGCAAAATGAAGATCCTTGTTTAAAAAACAAAGGCATTACAGGTTCCAAAAACACAGGCTTTGCACCTACAAATCCCTTTTTTAAATAAAGAATAATAGATAAATATGTATAAACAACAGAACTTTGACGACACGTTAAATATTCATGGCAGTATTTGTGGAATGATACACGCACGCATCCCAAATCTGTATAAAACTGTATATGATTATGCAAAATATGTGCTTAGAATGAATCCTCTGCAAGACAGAAAATGAAAAATGCAGCTATTGCTCCTCACTGTAAGAACAGGGAAAAAGTTATGGCGGTGAATACTTCCTTTACAGTCCAATGAATATTTGTCAAGAGGGTGAGTTAAAAAAACCCAAAATGCCCCTAGATTAGGTTTTGAATATACAGGGAATGTGTAGGCAGTAATTACCCCTTTAATCACATCACCTAAACCAGGAAAAACAAAGGGAACTGGGAACTGGGAGTTGTAAGAACCAACTCTTTCTTTCTTCACCAAGGTTCCCATCGCTACAGCACTTCTTCTACAAACACAGGGACACAGATCAGAACAAAACAGGATACAGTTTATAGTGTACACATGCCAAATAAATGATCTCCTACACAGAGAAGTTCATGTCTGCTCCCTCCAGTGTTCCCTCCCACTTTCACCATCAGCTTCCAGTGCCTTGCCAGGTGCTCTGCAGTGGAAGTCCAACACTGTTTGCCACTACTTGCCGAATCCCATAGGGCCTTCCTATACCCTCACTATCTACTTCAACCCTGACTGGCGGGGTACCCGCTGGGAAGCTACTCCCACTCACTCCATGGTGGAGCTCTTAGCTGCCCATTCTCACACTGAGCTTCCTCACACTACTACAGTGTGCTATAACACAAGCTATGCCCTCACTAGCTAGTTTTCCTACCTCTTCCTGTTTCAGTTGCCTCTGCTGATCAGACGACTTCCTGTGTGAGTCCCTTTCCCATGATGCAGCCTCTTTTTCCTTTTATACCCTTTCCAAACTCCACCCTTTGGGACTTTTCCAACACTCACTAACTCCCTCTAGCTCCCTCTAGATGTCCCTATATAGTAATTATAACTAGAAACTTTTTACATGACCCCCTTGTGGCCACAGCTAGAAATTACCCCCAAAATTAAACACCCTTTTCCACCCCCTTACAAGCACAACAAAACTAACTTGAAATGTTAAAAAGCACAGCAACCAATAAAAGTTGTGTGCTTTAGGCTTTAATTTCACAAAATAATATTTTATATTGGGTTAATATTTTTTTGGGATGATCATCAATTCTATTCTACTGTTTTAAAATGAGCTTTTATTTCTAACCTGCATGTTAGCTTTCTTGAAGCAGACAGATTAGGAAGAGAGATCTCCATTATTGTTAATATCATTTTGATTGTATATCTGTGCACAACAACTCCTGTTCAACCATCCGCTCTGTTTTAGAGTATAACATCATCAATATCAGCATTATATTTAACATCACTTTAACATAACCACCCATTTTGGCCCTTTTTGTGTGACACAGTCCATAGAATCTAGTCTGGCTCACAAGTGATCTAATGATTTAAGTCAAGGCCACTTTTAGGTACCAGTGGGACCAGGGCAAAGATCTCATTGGTCTTTCCCAACAGCCCCAATATATTTGTTACAGGACAATGCTCAAACAGCTCAAAACACCACTTTTATTAAAGGCAATTGCATAAAAATAATAATTGCACTTTCGCATAGTTGCACTCAGTACTCCCTGCACAGCTGCTTCCATTTTGGAAAATCATTTCTATTCAATTCACTGTATGCTTTTAAGCATGCAATGCTGAAATTACATTTTTTCATTTAGAACATGGATTTGGATTATTATTTGCGCTGTTATCATTGTTGAACAGAAATTATATAACTGAAGGCTATATAAAATGCTGATATTTATAACAGAAAGCAATGGTGGATTTGCTTTGATCTTATTAATTATTATTTGTGGTACAGTGACAAATGTAATTGTGTGAAAGCCTTATATTTTTAGCAATTTCTATAGTATGTGTATCTAGGTATCCAACTTTATTAGGGGCAGGATTAGAACAAACTCGCAGCCAGTCTGAGCATTAGGAGTAATTTGTCCATTGCATTTGGTCAGCAGGCACCGTAGGCATGAATGTACAGCACTGTATGCAAGTAACAATATATAAATAAAATATACATAGATACATACATACTACTGAATGCATGACTGAATGGAGATGTAGAAAGTCGCAAAAGGAAGGCAAGTCCTGGATTTTTTCCGTTACAGGCAGAATGGTCTTATTAATGCAAAGGAATCCATGCTGCTCATTCATCTATAATAAGTAGGAAGGGATAGGAAACTCATCTGTAACTCAGATTGCTGACAGACACTTTCTGCAGACCATGGACGTAAATATGGAATTCTGAGGAACACGTTCATGGTGTTTTGGGAGAAGCCTGACATGACCAATATTTTTCCTGCCACAAGCTGGCATCATTAGCAACGCAACTATAAATAAGAGTGCCCTAGAAAACACTGCAATTTCAGCTACAAACCCATTTATCAGGAATATATATAGACTTGTAACTAAAATAGCAGCTAATGATTCTAAGATGACAGAATTGATCATGGTGTGGAACAATTTTGTTAGGAGGCTCCATAAAGAAGTAGAAACGTACATGGAGTTCAGGGACTGAGCTATGACCAAAGACCTAGAATCACCCCCCTATCTTCTCCCATAGAGTTAAATATGCAACCTTGAAAACATTAACAGAGGAAACACTGAATATTTTCTAGCTGTAAAGAAACAGTTCTGCTGCTTTCACATAAAATTCCATATTAGACAGTGGGGAGGGATATCAGTTGCTTTGTGCTGCACTGAAAAATGCACAGATAGAAGCCAGAAAAAAAAGCCCATTGGGCCTGTTTCCAGTGGGCCCCCAGCGCAGGATCTGTAGGATCTGTATGGGGGGCAGAAGATATGCATGTTGAGGGGGGGGGGTACACGGGTTTGCAATGGGGGTGGGGGCCTTGGCGACAGGTTTACAACAGGGGTTTGGGGCCTTGGAATTGGGTAGGCTACAAGGGTGGGGCCTCAGCAGCAGTGGGTTTGCAATGGGGGCCTTGGAAGTGGGTTGGTAACAGGGGTGGGGGGCCTCAGGGGAAGGAGTGGGGGCCTTTGCAGTGAGGTTACTGGTGGGCCCAGAAACCAAATCCATCCTAAATTTTATCAGAATTGAAAGTATTAGTTCCCTTTTGCCTCTCCACAATTTCTATAAGAAGTAATCTATTGCCTACATTAAGCATATTTATACGCTTCTTCTTTTTTTAATCTTTTATAACATTACTGATTTAAATAGTATAATTATGGGGGGGGGGGTCATGTGTCAAATGTCAGTGCCCTTTGCTTCAGTCTTAGACTTATTTACAAGCTATGTATCTACATATACTTCTACTATCTCTGGTGCCACCTTCATACCCTGATTTATTGATTTATTTTTAGAATTATGCATGAAGGCTATTAAATAAACTGCGAGGGCTCCTCGGTGCTGGGGTACATGAAAAACCCTGTGAATCATTCATAAAGTTAAATATCTTTCTGCATTGCCCATTCCAACAAAATAAAAGACTGTAATATAACCTGTTCTTATCCATGGTGTATAACTCCCCAGCCCATACTTATTTTCAGTGGCAATTTATGCATATTATTGCACAATGCATACATTTTAGAATTCCTATTTGGACTTAAAAAAAAAAGAAAAAATCAAGTTGCCACTAGAGGGCAATATACATCACAATTTGTTTTATGGCTTTTGTTTGATTATAACAGGTAAAAAAGGGCAGCTGATTCTCAGATACAAGGGTGGAATTTTCATAATTTTGTGCGTATATCCAATATGTTACAATAAAGAAATAGAATAAAGAAACCTCAGTTACTGTTCTGAAGGGCTGCAGCTCTGAAACTCATTAATATATTTATCCCTCCAAAGTGCCACAACCCTTGGCTCTCACTGTAGCGATGCTACTGTTAATCCTATAGGCTTTTCATGCAAAGAGTTTGCATATATGTATTTGCTTATGGGATGATGTGTCTTGGTGTAAATAGAATTTATGAGCCTATGGGTCAGGACCCAATAAATGTGTCTGCATTATAACCTTTAATAATAGGACTTACAATATAAAAATATTTTTTAAAGAAGCAAAGGCCTTATCACCAATTTTTAGAACCTGAGGTTGGCGATTCTCTTCCTGCGCCAGTCCAGGATACTATTCTAGTGAGCCTGGTGCTGCCAACTTCTTTCCCAGGTATCCCTTGGGGCTGATCAGGGCTGTGTGCATGCACATTAGTGTTCTATTTTTCAGGCTAGGGCAGTAGCAAAGATCTAAGGTGTGATGGCGTGCATTCACTAGAATACCAACCTGGGCTGGCACCAGCCTGGGGACTGAGGTAAGTAATTCTAGTCACTGGGGGGCACCTTACAAATTGACATCCCAAAGTGATTAGCCCTTTCCTTGTCCTTTAAAATAAGTATAATATAGTTATTTATAAACCAACTGCTGAGACCCAAAGCTCATTCACTGGCAGAATGAATGCCCCCAGAATGAATATTTCACCAGCAGATTGTTTACTGTATATCATATTAAAGTGACCTGTTAAAGAATCTTACCAAACTGGAATATACATATATATACTGTATGTGTGCCTTGGCTTGTTTGTGTGCACTATAAACCATATGATCCCTGGGGAGTGGCCCTTAGTAATTAAAATGGCAAGTTTATTTAGGGTTTCCCAATGGCACATACTGCTAAAAAAAAGTATATTTCTATGAAAATGGTTTATTTAGATGAAAAAGGGCTTTACATATGAGTTGTTTAATGCAATATGTTTTTATAAAAGAGACCTACATTGTTTTGAGGTATAGTTTTCTTTTAATTATAATCATGGGGGGCACCTAACAAGTTGGCATCCCAAAGTAATTTATCCTTTCCTTGTCCTTTAAAATAAGGTATATAGCTGGTTCTAAAACAATTGTTGGACCCCAAAGCCCATTTGC
This sequence comes from Xenopus tropicalis, assembly GCF_000004195.4. Classification (NCBI taxonomy): domain Eukaryota; kingdom Metazoa; phylum Chordata; class Amphibia; order Anura; family Pipidae; genus Xenopus; species Xenopus tropicalis. The sequence goes on along the minus strand of NC_030681.2, from coordinate 31,759,318 downwards.
CCACTGAATTTGGGTCCAATATGAAAAAGGTTAAGAAACACTGGAATATACCCAGAATCACTTTGGTGTCACGTGCTAGTGTGTAAGGTTACACATCACATGCGAGTGCTCTGTCCAGAAAACCTATGGGATGTGCCTTATTTGGCTGTACATTTATTGGCTCAGTATAAGCCCATAGAATAGTGTGAGGATAAAATAAAGTCTGCTCTCTTTTAAACATAATTAAACCTTGTTAATAAAGAAAAAAAGAGAGGGAGAGAGAGAAAAAATAGAAATGTTCTATTCTTCTCTAGTGGCAGCATTGTTTCATCAAAAGATGGATTTTGCTCTTAATTAGCCAACAGGCCACTAGGGATGTTTCAGAGTCATGGGTGTGAAACAGCCTCAAGCAGGAAGAGATCAATCTGAATAAAAAAAACGGCAACTGGGGAATAATTGGCAGCTCTGGCGAACGCGGCCTGTTTATAACAGTGACAATATGTTCCTGTGTAATAAGAGAGCCGGCTTCATTCTGTTTTCTCTCTGGCACATTTCAAACTGAAGGCAAGTGGAGTTATAAATAACCAACCGAAACTGTTATTTTGTTTTTTCTTTTGCTTGGTCCTCAAACACAAAAATTCCCATTGGTGCTATTAGTAAATCCCATATCTTTCATAATTATCTTCTGTTATTCCACTGTTGTTGTTTGCTTCTTTATTTTATATTGGGAGGATTTTTTTTTTAAGGGACATAACTAATTAAAGCACTGACCTATAGGGTGTGAAACGCAGGCTAGGAACACTGCTGTGCATATGGCACAAGCCCATGGTGGGGACGCTTGTTAATTAAATGAGTAAATTGCATTTGCTTTCCTGTTGCCATGATGCAATGCACATAAATTGCTCCACACATTCTATACTCCATCCTGCAGAGCATTATTATACTTTATTATGATTATTATCTGATGATGCATTTTTGGTCTCAGCATTGCTAACACTGACCTTGAATGCTAACATCAGTTTAAAGGAGAAGGAAAGTTAAAAACTAAGTAAGCTTTATCAGAAAGGTCTAGGTAAATACAGCCATAAACACTTACAGAACTGCTGCTCTGAGTCCTTGGTAAAAAGAAACACACACTTCTTTCCTTCTACTCTGTGTACATGATCTCCTATGTCAGACTTCCTTCTCTCAGAGCTATGCTGAAATATATGCGGCACAGAGGTTTGCTATCTCATCCCATTAAAGGAGAAGGAAAGCTTTAATCACTGGGGGGTGCCAAATGTTAGCCACCACCCCCCCAGTGATTCTAATCATTTACTTGATACCCTGGGCTGGGGCTCGTGTTTGCTAAAAACGACTCCGGCCCAGGGTACTTCTGTGGGGGCGATCCTTTTCCTGCTCCTTGTTTCTTTGTGTGGGTGCCAATGCGCAGTAGAGTGAAAAGCCAAACTTAACAACCCCCAGCCTTTTCACTCTACAGAGCATGTGTCAGCCCCAGGATTCTGAATAAAGAAGAAGCAGAAGAAGAAGATGGCACTCACACAGAAATACCCAGGGTGGTGCAGTTTTCTGCTAAAAGGAGCACTGGCCTGGTATGTATCGGGTAAATGATTACAATCTCTAGGGGGTTCCTAAACCCCCAGTCATTGAAACTTTCCTTCTCCTTTAATTCTTGCCAGGTTTTGCAGTCCTGTATATAAACTATTCATAAACTGTGCACCTTTTATTACATGATGTAAAAGAAGGTCATCCTTTTTAGTGTTACTGCCCTTCTAATCAGCTATATCTCTATTATTATCTCTGACTCCAGTGCATACTCAAAGCAATGCATGCTCACTCATGTGTGACCTGTGATCCACCCCCACCTGAGTTTATTGTGCCCCAGATACACTCTAGTACACTCTTTGCTTGATGTGTGTACACTTGCTCATGTCTAATAATAATTCCTCCCATGCCCTTAGCTGATGTCCCATGGAGAGATTTAGTCGCCAGCAATAGATCTCTGCTACCACAGGCGACTAATCTCTCCGAAGTGCCTTTCCGCTGGCAACAATAGGAATCACTGGTCGAAAGGCCTATGTATTGCTTCAGTTTTCCAAAGTCGCAAAGTTGCCTGCAGGAGGAAAATTTGCGTGACTTCAGAAAACCAAAGAAATGCGTAGGCCTTGCCACTAGCGATTCATATTGTTGCTGGCGGAAAGGCATTTCCGTCATCAACGGTAGCAGAGATCTGTTGCGGGTGACTAAATCTCTCTATGGGACATCAGCCTTACTGTGCTCCCTGTTTCTCCGACACCCCCCACTGTGGTCACAGGATATGCCCTCCTTTAGTTACACCACTGCACCATCTATGCAGTGTTCAAATTTTCCAGCTATTTGACAATTTGACACTGGCCCTGACCAGCCAGTATATGCAGGGCTGCTCCTATAATTGCTTCAGGTTGTTACAATATTATTGTAAGACCCCTGCTTAGCATGCTAAGTGCTGATGCAATATAAAATAAACGATGATGATGATTTACTTAGCAGGATAAACTAGCCCCCATATATAATAACAGGCACTAAGTTTGCCCAGGAGCAGTAACTAATAGCAACCAATAAGATGTTTGCTTTTAAATCTAGTTTAGCAATACCCTGTTCCACACCTCTCACGACTCTGGTCATGCCCATTCCCACACCTTGTGTCTCAACCCTTTCTCATTGTAGATTGTAAGCTCTTTTGGGCAGGGCCCTCTTCACCTCTTGTATTGGTTATTGATTGCTTTATATGTTACTCTGTATGTCCAATGTATGTAACCCACTTATTGTACAGCGCTGCGGAATATGTTGGCACTTTATAAATAAATGTTAATAATAATAATAATAATAATAGGTGACCAGTAAATGCTACCTGCTGATGCAAACTAAGTGCCTTTTATTACATAACCCCATTCATATTTTCGGTATCTGGCACTAAATTTTGCCCCTCCCCAATTGCAGGTGCAATTACTCTGGAATTATTACACAAATACTTTTTATTTTAAGGATCATTGATACAGTACATAATTATATATTTGCGTTTAACCCTCTTGCCTTAGAAAATTAGAAACCAGCATTTAGGTCAGATGCAGTATTTGCAGCCTCCCTTGGCAACACAGAGTGCAAGAGGCAATACTATTTCCTGCTTTTTGTAAGCTACTGTATAAATCATGCTAACAAGGTTTATATTTTAAAAAGCCTCTTTAAGGATAAAGATCAATTGAAGGTTATACATAAGTGGTTCTGTAAAGCAAATTCAGATGAAAAATTTTGAAGCTTCCCTGGCTTTAAACCAACAGATCATTATTCACAGGGAAGAAAAAAATGAGAGATCAAAGTGGTGGGCCTGTACTGGAAAAGGGGCAGAGGTTTGCTCTCTGCGGGACTTTATTATTGATATTTTCTTCTTCCCAGCAGCTTATTTGCAAATACCCTTCCCACAATTAGCATATGGGTTTTCCTGTAGTTCCTTTGTTTGGAAAAGTTAAACAAAGCTGAGCTGAAATTTATTGTTAAACCTGACTGGGATTAGTAAAAAGAAATTGATTGAGTTCAGAATTTCCAACTGTTTGCTTGGGATTAATACTGGCACTTGGGAGGCAGCATGGGGCATGGGGATTGTGGGAATGGGGATTGTGGGAATGGGGATTGTGGGAATGGGGATTGTGGGAATGGGGATTGTGGGAATGGTGATTGTGGGAATAGTGATTGTGGGAATGCCCCCCCATACGTAGGGGTGGAGGATTTCAAATGTAAGCACAGTTATTAACACAGTCATTAACACAGTTATTAGCAGTTATTGACACATTTATCAAATGTGTAATTGACACATTTATCAAAGCAGTTCAAGGTGTCGCGCAATTCTGTTCAATGAGGTGTTAGCAGCAGCTCTGAGCTCTCACGAGCCTCCCAATCATTAATCCCCAATGAAAACGGCAAGTGGCATCAAAATACGGAAAACGTCAATGTAAAAACGAAAGAAAAGGAAAGTAAAAGTCTTTTGGGCTAATAAGTTGGAATCAAAAGATACTGCAGTTGAAGTTTTTAGAGTGCATAATGTACCCCCAGTTGTAAAATATAAGCATATTATACTTCACTAGTGATGAGTAGTGATGAGCAAATTTTTGGGGCAGAATTGGTTTTGCATCGAAATTCCACATTTCGTCATCAGCAAATGGTTCAGTGAAATGGGCACAAAATCTCGCAGTGAAAAATTTGCAATCGCAACAAAAAAAAGTCGTGGTCACATCAAAGAAGTCGCGGTCGCTTCAAAAAAAGCTGTGTCCATGGCAAAAAAAGATGCATGCATCAAAAAAGTCATGTTCTGCGATTTTTTTTCGCAAATTTTTCAGTTAAGCAAAACAGGACGGATACGCTCATCACTAGTGAATCTGTGGATAGGTAAGAAACTTGCGACGCGCATGACTTGCTTGACGCGACCATGCCTTTTTTTTAATCCGTCAGCATCTGCAAATTTTTGTTGCCCAAATTTTTGTGGCAGTGAATCCATGCCTGCCGAAAAAATTTGCCCATCACTATATGTCACCAAGCAGTTCCAATACCATATAAAAGCTCGAGGTCATTGAACTCTGAGGTTACTCTAATATCTTCTATCTTCTATTTTTTTGTCGCCTGGGTGTTTTGACGAGTCCGAGCCTAATTTTGACGCGACCGCACCCGATTTGACGTGACCACAAAATAGACTAAAGACTAAACCCTAAAAAAGAATATGGCTAGAAATGCCATAATTTATATACTGAACTGTACTAGGACTTGTTGCAATGACGTCACACCTCCCACAATCTTAGATCAAATGGATCCAATAATCTGACCACCCCCAGAGTTCAATTGAAAACCTTTGGATCCAGAGCTTTCTGTCATGCTGCCCCTACCCTGTGGAATGCCTTGCCAAACGGGATCAAGACAGCTCCAACCCTGGACACGTTTAAATCAAAACTGAAAAGCCATCTGTTTAGCCTGGCATTTATGGCCACATAACTTTTCCTCTGCACACATAGATATGTACTGATATGAGACAAGCTTATGCGCTTTGGGTCCCACGGGAGAAAAGCGCTTTACAAATGTTTGTTGTTGTTGTTGTTGTACTAGCCAAAAGTTTCAGAATCACTATATTAGTAATGATATAGGTCTTTACACTTGTCACAGAAGCTCCTCATTTTGGATTCTGTTAGAACTCAGGGGTCAGTCCTTGGTCCTTTGCTTTTTAACTTGTTTATTAATGACCTGGAGGTGGGCATAGAGAGTACTGTTTCTATTTTTGCTGATGACACTAAATTGTGCAAAACTATAAGTTCCATGCAGGATGCTGCCGCTTTGCAGAGCGATTTGACAAAATTAGATAACTGGGCAGCAAACTGGAAAATGAGGTTCAATGTTGATAAGTGCAAAGTTATGCACTTTGGTAGAAATAATATAAACGCAAACTATCTACTGAATGGTAGTGTGTTGGGGGCATCCTTAATGGAGAAGGATCTAGGGGTTTTTGTAGATCCCAAGTTGTCTAATTCCAGGCAGTGTCATTCTGTGGCTACTAAAGCAAATAAAGTGCTGTCTTGTATAAAAAAGGGCATTGACTCAAGGGATGAGAACATATTTTTGCCGCTTTATAGGTCCCTGGTAAGGCCTCACCTTGAGTATGCAGTGCAGTTTTGGGCTCCAGTCCTTAAGAAGGATATTAATGAGCTGGAGAGAGTGCAGAGACATGCAACTAAACTGGTAAAGGGGATGGAAGATTTAAGCTATGAGGTTAGACTGTCGAGGTTGGGGTTGTTTTCTCTGGAAAAGAGGCGCTTGCGAGGGGACATGATTACTCTGTACAAGTACATTAGAGGGGATTATAGGCAGTTGGGGGATGTTCTTTTTTCCCATAAAAACAATCAGCGCACCAGAGGTCACCCCTTTAGATTAGAGGAACAGAGCTTCCATTTGAAGCAGAGTAGGGGGGTTTTCACGGTGAGGGCAGTGAGGCTGTGGAATGCCCTTCCTAGTGATGTGGTAATGGCAGACTCTGTTAATGCCTTTAAGAGGGGCCTGGATGAGTTTTTGAACAAGCAGAATATCCAAGGCTATTGTGATACTAATATCTACAGTTAGTATTACTGGTTGTATATATAGTTTATGTATGTGAGTGTATAGATTGGTTAGTATAGGTTGTATGCTGGGTTTACTCGGATAGGTTGAACTTGATGGACAATGGTCTTTTTTCAACCCTATGTAACTATGAAACTATGTAAGAACTGTACAGGGCACTACACATGCTCAGTGAGCTCTGAACAGCTGTTGGGAAGCTAAGCTTAGGGGTCATTGCAAATTATCAAGCTGAAAATGAGGTTGTGATAGAAGCTAATGCTACAGGGATAATTATTAGATTCTGATGCTGTTTGCACTGGTTTCTGAGCTACCATGTAAGGAGAATTGGAATTAATTAATAATTGCCCTTGTATTGTGACATTAATATTCAATATCTACAGTATATTGTGGACAACCCCAACCCTGGCAGTCTAATCTTCCATCCCCTTTGCCAGTTTAGCGCAGTAGTGTTTAACAAATCTTTTCGCCAGACATGAATTTGCGGTGAAATTACGCATTTTGCCATTGGCGAATTGTTTCGCAAAAAGTCGGTGCAGAAAAAAACGCAAAACACGGTTGTTTATCGAAAAAGGCGGCTGGATCAAAATAGAAGCAGTCACATAAAAAAAGTCTTGTGTGATAAAATAGTCATGCAATAAACGTGTTTCGCATATTTTTCTGTAGTTTCGCAAATTTTTCGGTGGAACGAAATGGGACAGATTCACTCTGCATGTCTCTGAACTCTCCAGCTCATTAATATCCTTCTTAAGGACTGGAGCCCAAAACTGCACTGCATACTCAAGGTGAGGCCTTACCAGGGACCTATAAAGGGGCAAAATTAGCCACAGAATGAAGTGCTTGAAATTAGACAACTTGTTATCTACAAAACCCCCCAGATCCGTCTCCATCAAGGATACCCCAACACACTACCATTTTGTGTATAACAATTATATTATTTCTACCAAAGTGCATAACTTTTCAACATTGAACCTCATTTTCCAGTTTGCTGCCCAGTTTTCCAATTTTGTCAAATCACTCTGCAAAGCGGCAGCATCCTGCATGGAACTTATAGTTTTGCACAATTTCGTGTCATCAGCAAAAATAGAAACAGTACAGTCTATGCCCCCCTCCAGGTCATTAATAAACAAGTTAAAAAGCAAAGGACCAAGGACTGACCCTTGCAGTACTCCACTAACAACACTAGTTCAATTAGAAAATGTTCCATTTACCACCACTCTTTGTACTCTATCCTTCAGCCAGTTCTCAATCCAATTACAAATATTATATTCTAGGCCAATATTCCTTAATTTTTCATTAACTTTCTGTGAGGTACTGTATCAAACGCTTTAGCAAAGTCCAAGTAGATGACATCCACTGTCATCCCAGAGTCAAGGTTCCTGCTCACCTCCTCATAAAAGGCAACTAAATTAGTCTGGCAAGATCTGTTATGCATAAAACCATGCCGGCACAAGTATTGTGATATGCAATATATCCAGTTTTAATAAACTGTTAGATATATATATATATTAAACCTTCAGTTTTGTTGTTTGCCTTAATTCCTCTTATAATGCAGCTACTTAATCCTCTGACATGCAAACTATTGACTTTAGATAGGATCTTACCACTGTGGTCCTAATGCTTTGTTACAGTTGTATATAACATTTCAGATCTGTGACAGAGCTCCTTATTTGTTAGTCAAAGAAATGAATATTTCATTATATTTTCCCAATTTTTCTCAAAGCATTTTAAAGGACAAGGAAAGTTTAAATCATGGGAACAATTTGTTTTTGTCATCCCTTAGTGAGTAAAAACTTTAACCATCTGCCCTGGGTGCTACTACTATTAAAAAACACACTAGGGTACTTGGCTGGGGAGTGCACCACCGACGTCTTTATCTCCTAGGTAGTTTTTGTGCAGGTTTGGGTTAGGTGTATGCACAGGATAGTTGGGATCAAGTTTCTGTTTTATTACTACAGAGAAAAAGGAAATATTTTACTTATTTGTATTATTTGATTAACATGGAATCTATGGGAAATGGCCTTCCTGTAATTTAGAGCTTTCTAGATAATGAGTTTCTGGATACAAGATCCCATACATGTACTTTGCAAGTGACCATAGCCCTCCCCTGCCACCTACCCTTATTTACCCTTGTGTGACATCTTTTTGGATTGATTAGAATTAAAAGAACTTGTCAGATACATTTGCATGGAACTTCTTTTCTTTAATCAAATTGAACTAAATAAATACTGATATTTGGCACCTAAGTTATAAAAATAGCTGTAAGTGGTTTATTCCAAATCAAAAAATAACAATAAATAGATTGTAATTGGCAAATCTGCATAAAAATCTTCTATTTCACTGATCTGTCCCCGAACCAAAAATGATGTTTTGTGAAAATGTGCCTTAAAGAAATGAAAAAGAAAAGGGCCATATTTTTTGTTATATGAAATGCTCACTAATGGACTGAAATTATTTATTGCTTTTAACTAATTTATGGGTACTTTGCCAAGAAATCCATGAGCAGAATTAAAATTTATCTTACTGGAAGATACAGTCATTGTTTCTCATAAAATTAAATTCTTTAACCATTTTTGCTAAGTGTACAGTTTCAAGTCAAGTCTTTGCCAAATAGAGCACAAAATGTCAAAAATATTTAAATTCCCAATTTTTAAAGTTCTTCACTTTTAACAAAATGCTGTACACTATAGATTCTACCGTACGGTGCAATTGTAGTTTCTTCATTTATATTTTATGCCCGTTGTTATCATTTTTGTGTTATTAAGAAAAGTATTACATTATAGTATTATATTCTACAAATCTGTATTGCAACATGCTGTATACAGGTATGGGACCTGTTATCTATTATGCTTGGGACCTGGGGTTTTCCAGATAAAGGATCTTTCTGTAATTTGGATCACTATACCTTAATAAACATTCATTAATTAAACCCAATAGGAATGTTTTGCCTCCAATAAGGATACATTATATATATACAGGTCCTTCTCAAAAAATTAGCATATTGTGATAAAGTTCATTATTTTCTGTAATGTACTGATAAACATTAGACTTTCATATATTTTAGATTTATTACACACAACTGAAGTAGTTCAAGCCTTTTATTGTTTTAATATTGATGATTGTGGCATACAGCTCATGAAAACCCAAAATTCCTATCTCAAAAAATTAGCATATCATGAAAAGGTTCTCTAAACGAGCTATTAACCTAATCATCTGAATCAACTAATTAACTCTAAACACCTGAAAAAGATTCCTGAGGCTTTTAGAAACTCCCAGCCTGGTTCATTTCTTAAAACCGCAATCATGGGTAAGACTGCCGACCTGACTGCTGTCCAGAAGGCCATGATTGACACCCTCAAGCAAGAGGGTAAGACACAGAAAGAAATTTCTGAACGAATAGGCTGTTCCCAGAGTGCTGTATCAAGGCACCTCAGTAGGAAGTCTGTGGGAAGGAAAAAGTGTGGCAGAAAACGCTGCACAACGAGATGAGGTGACCGGGCCCTGAGGAAGATTGTGGAGAAGGACCGATTCCAGACCTTGGGGGACCTGCGGAAGCAGTGGACTGAAATGGCGTGTGCAGGAAATGGGCTACAGGTGCCGCATTCCCCAGGTCAAGCCACTTTTGAACCAGAAACAGTGGCAGAAGCGCCTGACCTGGGCTACAGAGAAGCAGCACTGGACTGTTGCTCAGTGGTCCAAAGTACTTTTTTTCGGATGAAAGCAAATTTTGCATGTCATTCGGAAATCAAGGTGCCAGAGTCTGGAGGAAGACTGGGGAGAGGGAAATGCCAAAATGCCTGAAGTCCAGTGTCAAGTACCCACAGTCAGTGATGGTCTGGGGTGCCATGTCAGCTGCTGGTGTTGGTCCACTGTGTTTTATCAAGGGCAGGGTCAATGCAGCTAGCTATCAGGAGATTTTGGAGCACTTCATGCTTCCATCTGCTGAAAAGCTTTATGGAGATGAAGATTTCATTTTTCAGCACGACCTGGCACCTGCTCACAGTGCCAAAACCACTGGTAAATGGTTTACTGACCATGGTATTACTGTGCTCAATTGGCCTGCCAACTCTCCTGACCTGAACCCCATAGCGAATCTGTGGGATATTGTGAAGAGAAAGTTGAGAGACACAAGACCCAACACTCTGGGCCTCCATAACACCTGAGCAGTGCCACAGGCTGATTGCCTCCATGCCACGCCGCATTGAAGCAGTCATTTCTGCAAAAGGATTCCCGACCAAGTATTGAGTGCATAACTGCACATAATTATTTGAAGGTTGACTTTTTTTGTATTAAAAACACTTTTCTTTTATTGGTCGGATGAAATATGCTAATTTTTTGAGATAGGAATTTTGGGTTTTCATGAGCTGTATGCCACAATCATCAATATTAAAACAATAAAAGGCTTGAACTACTTCAGTTGTGTGTAATGAATCTAAAATATATGAAAGTCTAATGTTTATCAGTACATTACAGAAAATAATGAACTTTATCACAATATGCTCATTTTTTGAGAAGGACCTGTATATATGTGTGTGTTGGGGAAATTAAGAAGAAATTATGTTCTGAGTATTTTGAATGATATTTAAGGAAGCACAGTGGTTAGCTACTTTACAGGATTGGGTCTGGGATCAATTCCCCTATGAGTGAGAGTTGGGATTCTAGTAGGGTAATGAACTCTATGAAATTGAACATAATGTGCATCAGTGTGTCCCTGGTAAACAAGTTGGATGCCACCTTTGAGGAAATACTGCCTTTCTATCCTCCACTCCACTTCCTCCACTAAAGCTAATGGCACACAGGGCCAGCAATGGTCAAAACAACCCTTTCAGAATGATGATGGGCAGACCTTTTAGCTTAAATAATCTGCATTTTACAAAGAATTGTTATAGCAAATCAATTTTTGTGTGTGTTTTATTTTTTTAGGAGCATGTCACAGGCAGTATTTTAATAGCTACAGCTTGTAGAGGTGATTATAATAATACTATTAAGCCCAGTTTTGAATAGATGGGGGCCAAATGGCTACTTGAGCTTATACAGTGTATGGGAAGTGATCTTTGGTGAGTAGCAGGATTTTGATCACTGCCATAAGCAGAAGCAATGACAGTGCTTTGGGAGTCATACATGACCTAGTGGGTTCAAGGACACGTGGCACTCTGCACTGGATGAAAAATCCAGCATAAAGTACAGAGAATACGCAGGATGTGCAACACAGCCTTGACCTTAATGTTGGCTGAGTGTTATGGCGCATCTGGATAACATGCAAGCTAGGGGAGGTTAGGGAATGGGCCAGGGGACCCATACTTGCCTCTTCCCACCCTCTTGGATCCTGCATTGCCTACACAATCAGTGCTCTCAAACAGAACGGCCATTTGAAATAGCTGAACTCATATTGCAAAGTGCATAAAAAAAGTCTGATTGCATGCTGCACAGAGAGAAAGCTGTGACATTGGCTAGCTGCTAGGAGCACCCTTGTTCCAGTGCTCTGTATTACCCACATACTGGAGTTGACCAGCTGCTACAAATGATAAAAAGCCATTATTAGTACACAAAAAGGAGAAAGACTGCCAGTGTTCAGTTTGCCTTTAAAAAATAATTTTTACAAATTGTTAGTCCTACACTTTGGCAAAAATATGCTCATGTGCCACATCAAAGCCCCTCATTGTACTACACTGCCTATTAGCATTCTAGGTCTGTTGTGCAATTAAAATCAAATCCCCCAGCAAACAGTGTGACTGAGTAATAAGACCTTGTTGCACTTACCCTTAACTCAGGAGCTCTAGTGAGCAAGTAGGGAGCTTTTAAGTCCCAAATTATTTTTCCACACCTGTAAGTTGTTCCTTATTCTAAAGGCTGAATGGCAGCTAGAAGCAGTGTTGGACTGGGGTGCCAAGGGCCCACCAGAAAACCTTAGACCCACTCTCCCCTTCTCTGTTCACTCATTTTCTTTAGCCTCTTAATTACTTCTTTTTACATACTATTATCTATCCTTTCCTCCATTTCTTCTGTTTCTTCTCATATAGAATTGAGTAATGGCCATGGTATAGGCATACAAGGCAAATGGTTGGGCCCACTGACACCTGAGCCCACCGGGAGTTTTCCTGGTATCCTGGTGGGCCAGTTCGACACTGGCTTGAAGCAGTATTTGGCTACAATTTGTACATGAAACACAAAAAGAAAACACCAGTTCTCAGTCCACCCCACACTGTGGCATTGACCATCTGCCAGAAACACCCCTATGCCAGCACTCGGTCTAACCCACATTCTGGACCAGCTGCTACAAACGATGAAAAGCCATTTTTGTACACAAAAAGAAGGAAAAAGAGTGCTAACGCTCAGTTTGCCTTTAAAAACAATCTTTACAAAAAATGAGGTGATTTTATTGCCATCCTCTGATATATATCTGCAGTAATCTAGCTCTTTCAGTCTTATTTTTAGAGAGCAAAAATGTTCATTCCTGCTGTAATAAAACACCAGTGATAAATCAGGCAAAACACAGTAAAAGGACAAAAATAATCTCTTTTGCTCCATCAAAGCAAAGCATGTAAAGTAACGGTTTATATGATTGCTCACCTCTGTTAGCTGCATAAAAAGAAGTTTTTACTAGGGGAAGGTTTCGTAAATTGCCTTTAAATTGCCAGGAAACAATTTCCATTGATCGCATTTCTTATATGAATGACAGCAGTTGGAATATGTAACTGTAGAACGTCCTCCTGTCTGTCAGTGGTTGCTCTCATTATCGGCATCCGTGTGTGCCAAAAAGCTGCACTGAGCAGATCAGAATTGTCAAATTAGGCAGTTTATAGGATTCCTGCGGAGGAATTCCCCATGTTGCATTAACAGCAAGTTGCTTAAAAAGGGCTATTTCCTCTATTGGGATTTCCGTAAAGAGACAATGTTTATTTTTTTTTAAATGTGAAAATTGATTTTAAGTAGCACAATTGCCTCGATGAAAATGGGGAATTATCATATCATATGATTAAGTGAAAGCTTACCTTGTTATAAGGTAACTAGACATGTCCCATTGGAATTGAGACAATGTTTGATTAATCCAGCCTTTCCTACTTGAAATTCAAGAACAAATTAAAGAATAATTGAGATCCTTTTTTTTTCCCCCCGAATCTTTTAAAAGCTGAATATATAAAAGCCTCAACTGCAGGTGGCAAGGCAATTAACTGATGAATAAAATCAGCGTCGGTGACATTCATCACATGTTTAAATTCTATCAAGCAGATACATTAATGTGTTTTTTAAGTCAAATAAATGGCTGGGCTTGTAGTATTGATTGTAAACCCCAACGGAAGATTTAAAGAAGAATATTGACTATGAGGTTAGAAACGAGTTAATCAGAAGGGTCAAGGCAGGTTGCTTTAATTAGTACAGTGTCATTACTATTTATTGCCTTCATTTTAATGGCTTGTAAAATAATAACAGAAGTCCTATAAAACCATTATACTGCCGATTTACCGATAAGTTGATTATTTTTTATAGAATCTCTGTAAGAAGAGGTTACAAGAATTTTTGTTTTAATTGCAAGAATTGGAACATGCGTGCATTACTAGGATCAATCACAATGCCCTAAGCCAATAATGCCTTTGGACAGACTGGAGGCACGGATATCCCTCGGAAGACCACACAATGTTTTACAACAAATGACACTGACTTCTTGGTTGCTTTTATTGATGCTGCTGGTCTAATTTTTATCGTAGTGTCTGGAGATATTAGAATATATGTGCAAAGTAATAGTTCATGCACTCAAACACCTGCAATAGATCTTTTGCACGTCTTTATTTTAATAGGCAAATGCATTTGATTGCTATAGTTCCATGCAAAGCCCACTGTATATAGTTGAGAGTTTTTGCCCTGGAGCCAGCATTGGACTGTGGTGTTCAGGGCACACAAGGACTTCCATTTCAGGGGCCCTAACACCACCCCCAGGGATGCCCCGCCCAGTCGTAAGTTTGAAAACCATCACCCCTGAGCATTGAGCATTTTTCAGAATATAGGCTTAATTTAATTGAAACACACTATTGTTTGAGCACTAGGGCCCCAATAATACAGGGCTATTTATTATGTTGTGTAAAATTAAATTTGCAGACAAAACGGTGTAAAAAACTGTGTAAAAATAAATGGAGAAGTTCGCCGTCTGAACGCCAGATTTTACGCTGTTAAAGTTCCAGAGGACGATAAAATGTGTAGAAAAATTACACTGATTTTAAACCATTTTTTACACGGTGAAGCCTGGTCATGTGTGGCGAATTATGTCGCCGTTTTTTGCACAGCATATTAAATCAGCCCCTTAGAATCCACCCGTGCAGCACATGTGTCTCTACCATTGTGGGATGCAGGCTGCATTCTGTACCAGATTATTAAGGTAAATCATAAGTCCAGGGCTCAGCAGGACCTTGCTTCCCTTGGCACTAGCTTGCCCACCTCAATGACCCACAAGCTAGGAGGCATTCCGAGGGCCTCCCACCTACTGCTCCATCTTTATACAGTTCCAGTAACGGCAGGCAGTGCCGCATATGAACAAGGAACAACTCTTCATGTTCCATTCTGGGAGCACATAAAGTTGCATCTCTGGGTGCAACATGTGTGGCAAGACACTTGCCAAATACTTTGTGAGCGATGGCATGTGTTTCATTAATTCTACATATGTTTTTGTTTAGAAATCTAATATTGTGACATAATAATTTCCTTGGTAATTTCAGCTGAGTGATTGGGTGATAATTAAATTGCGCTTTAAAGTTGTTCAACCTGTGATCAATAATCCTGATAGTGCCAGCCACACAATCAGATGTCATTTAATATACCCCTTTACAATTTCACCTGTCAGCGGTTGCTCTTTTGCAGTTCCCATTTGCTGCAAAAGATAAAAAAGTTATCTGGTCTCACAATGCAAATAATAACACAAGTGATTGGCTTCTTCCAATTCTCCTAATGAGCCAATCAGCATGTGCAATAATCACTTGAAAATAAGATGTTTTGGGGTTGTTATTCTTGTCTAGTGTGTATACATATTGTTGATAGTTTAGAAAAGGTGTAGTATTTATTCAGCGCGCCTATCTTTATTGCAGTGCAAAATTATTTTCTCTAATATGAACTATTTTTTAATGTTTCTTCCAGTTTGCTGTATGAATGGGGATCTCCAGACATGTGCATCACAAAATAAAGCTCCATAGAAGCAGTTTACATGAAAACTACAAAGGCAGTATGCAGAAGAAGTCTTTACCAGTGCTGATCGGAATATGCTCTTTGAAGTGTAATTATTAGGAATTCGTAGAGGCTTAGCAGGCATTTTAATTTAGACCTTATGGGATTATGGTGCAGAGGGTCAAGCAGACAATCTGGCAGGGATAGCTCAAATCCAATATGCTACTAAGAATATTGTTTTCTCTCGAACAATGAACATAATGAAATAATTCTACTAGTAAAATTATAAACGTGATATGTTTAGTTTAAGCTGTACATTTTTATAGTGAGTAAACAATCCTACTGAGTTGGACAAAGATGTAATAAAAGTCACTTGCACTGGGAAAAGTTATCCATAGCAACTGCTAGCTTAGTAGACATGGTATATACAATACCAAAACTCAGCGCTCACGGTGGAAAATCTTAAAGGAAGAAAAGATAATCTCCAGTGTTGTTGAAGTGTTGATACAGGTATGCAGCTCCCTCTTAAACCAAACCCTTTGAGAGGGTCTCAGAAATGTGGGAGGTGTGACAATGGAAGCGCATATAGTTCATAAAAAATAAAAAACAAAAAACATATAGTGCAATATGTTTGTACAATAAACAGAGTAACCTCAGAGTGTAAGTTGTGAAACCACTCCCACTTATGCTGTAATTCTATATGCGCACCAGATCAAAATGGATAAAAGCCGAATATGCATGAAGTGAAACTCTGCTTGAAGGAAATGCCAAGGTCCTCAATAAGGTGAAACAGAGAGGAGAAGCAACAGATAGGGGCACATTTACTATGGGTCGAATCCGAGTCCGAATGGAAAAAATTCGGATTGGAAACGAACGTTTTGCGACTTTTTCGTATTTTTTGCGATTTTTTCTGGGCTTTTACGACTTTTCGGAAATTATCGCGACTTTTTCGTTACCAATACGATTTGCGTGAAAAAACACGAGTTTTTCGTAGCCATTCCGAAAGTTGTGATTTTTTCGTAGCGTTAAAACTTGCGCGAAAAGTTGCGCTTTTTTCGTAGCGTTAAAACTTAAAAGGCGCGATGTTTTGCGCAAGTTTTAACACTACGAAAAAAATCGCAACTTTTTGCGCAAGTTTTAACGCTACGAAAAAATTGCAACTTTCGGAATGGCTACGACCTGCAAGTTAGGGAGCAGCAGACAATTCAGGATGCAACAGGAGCCTTTTCAGTGGATCATGGGTGAGGTTCAGTATAAATGGTTGTGGTTGGAGTAGATTAGGGGTGTGGTTTTTTTCATTGGGGCCCAATTCTACTTGTTGGCCGGGCTCTGCTGAACATAGACTGACCTACATTCATAGGGGCATTTCTGTAATGTCTCTGGATAATACATCCCATTAGCAATAACCCTACTGTTGATCCAACAAAAGACAATCAGATAAGTCAAGTTTATTCAACTCAGGTTGGCTTTGGCCTTTGTTGTATTGTAGCCAACAGCCTTCTGCCTTTATATATGGTAAGACTGCCAGACTGAAGGCATTTTATGGATCTCCGTCTGCCCATGGATTCCATAGACTTCTTTTAATGCCATCAACACTTTAGTATAAATTGTCCCTTATACACGTCTGTAATGAGGTTATGGGCCCACAGCATGAAATAAGTTGGGCAGCATTGATCTTAGTGACCTATTGACCTAACCACATTGCATTTGAAACTAGCTTCACGCAGAATTAATCACTAATGGATGTGCAAATTTGCCCTTTGGTTAATTAGATTTTGTAAACATTAATTTTACTGCTTTTGAGCTTGCATAGGGGAACATATTACCTTCTCTGTCCTTTCACCTAGTCATTGACATCTAGTTCTCGCTTTAATAAACAATGATTCAAACGAGTCAGGCAATATATAGGAACCTGAGACTGAATGGAAATGTAAGAAGATAGGAGTTACATACAGTTACATACAGTAACTCAGGGGCACAAGAGCATGCCTCTTAGTGCTCAGCTAGAAAGCACTTGTGCCATGTATCTGCTGCTCTTCAGTAAGCAGGGGATTAAAATACCCTCCCCTTTAAACAAAACAAGGATGATTTGTCCATAAATTGCAATATATTCAAGATGCCAATCCACACTCACCAGCACACCCTGGCCTTTCCACTCTGTTCCGCCTGGTGCACAGTATTTAGAGAGACTTCGGCACTCTCCACCACGTTCCAAATAGCACAAAAATACCGGCACAACAGGACTTGTTTAAGCGGATAAAACCTGCTGTTTTTTAATAGTAATTTTATATGGTTTACTACTATTAAAAATCAGCAGGGTTTATCCCGCTTAAGCAAGTCCTGTTGTGCCAGTATTTTTGTGCTATATGGAATATATTCAATATGGCCAACTATGTCAAAGCCATCCCTGGTCTGGCCAGTCCAACACTGACTTTTATATGATATATTATTTTACCTACAACTTGCTTTCAAGGTTAAAATGGTTGCCCTTTTTATAGGCCACCAATGGGATCACCTTACTATAGCTGGAAATGATTGGAGCTGCAGCATGGAGCTAACCACTGTTCCTCTATAAACAAAATAGGGAAAGTTTTGCTCACCATTAAATCATTTTAAACCATTAAGCAGGGTGCAATGAGGGTGTGACCATAAAAATACATACAGAAGAAGACAATAGGGCCTCTGCACTCACCCATTATCAATATGTTAAGGACATTTTGTGCATAAAGTACAATTGCATGTACTATCAAAGTCATTGCTGGTCTGAAGTTAAAACTTGCAGCAGAAGTAGCAGAATTCTTAGTGAATCAGGTTAAAGTGAGTGTAGGACTGGCCAGATTATTGTTGACTTTGACATAGTTGGCCAGCTTGAATATATTGAAATATATGGACAAACAATCCCTATTTTGCTTCAAAGTGGAGGGCAGTTCTTAGTTGCTAATGCACAGAATGTCTTAATATCCTTAATATATTTGGTGAGTGCAAAGGACCTCTTGTCTTTGTCTTTATAAATATAGGTATAGCTCCGATAGGCAACAGAGAGAGTCATAATATTGCCACAACTAAACAATATCAAAATCACTTCACTATAGAGACATAAAATGTCATTTATTACTAGAGCAGTTGTGATAGCACAAGTTTTTCTGCAGTCAGTTGCAAAAAAACTTTATTAATTTGTGGTACTTGCGTCAAAAGGCGCTCCTTCCACTGCCATATTGTTGCACTTGGTGCTGAGCAGTCCTTCCTGCCTCCTGTTTTGAAAAAAGCAGAGTTGCATCTATTGCCATAGGGGAAACCTGGAGCTACTGCCACTCTAAACTAGGTGGTAGCTACAGGTTTCCCACCGCAGCTTGCATCAAGAATAGAGCCCACATGTCACTCACACACTAAATGCCGAAAATGATGCCAACTACTGCACTTGTGATTGTTTATGACCCCTAAAATATGCTATTACTTGTTTTAAACTAGACCATAAATCAGAGCAAACAACATCTTCTTTATTAAATGGAAACATATTTGGGGAATGTAATGAAAGCTGTAGGCAGAAAAATCGTTTGCAAAAATTCATATTTAGCAATGTAACATAGTTCACTGAGTAAACTGCAAATTTGCTATGAGCATCACTATTTTTATGACCTGCATAAAGATGGGATTATATTTCCTTATATGTTTTTGGTTCAGTAAGAAGTGTTACTATATGCACACTAAGCCAAAAAAAAATAAATTTCTACCCAGTGTGCATTTTTGCCTCTGAACAACCTAATATCTTTCTGCATTTGTGAATAGAATACATTTCACTGAAATATGTACAGTACCTATGGTTGTCAAAGGATCTTTTTTTCCATTGTTGATTAATAGAGATGTAGCGAACTGTTCGCCGGCGAACTAATTCGCACGAAAATCGGGTGTTCGCAAGTTCGCTTAGGGAGAGAGCTGTGCAGGGATTTGAGGGACAGTTTAGGTAGCTTTGCTGAGTCTGACTAGTAATCTACTTTCTACTGCTCTGTATGTAGCTGCTGTGGGCAGCTGTCCTGCTGATCTCATCTGCTGTAACCCAGTAGTCCTTGTAAGGACTGCTTTTATTTTCTGATTACTGTTACTCTTCTTTTCATTGTGTACTGCAGCTCCGTCTGTGTGTGTGTTGGAGACAGGTGTGCTGCTCATAGTAGTGCACTAAGCACCAACCACACATTCACATCATTTTTTTTTATTTGTGTTTTTTTACTTTGCTACTGTAATTTATAGTGCCCAGTGCTATTAGTCTAGCTGTGTTGGGGACTGGTGTGCTGCTCCTAGTAGTTCACCCCCAGCACCAACCAGATTTATTATTAATTTTTATTTTATTTTTTAATTTAAGTTACTGTTCTTTAATGTGTCCAGTGCTGTTTGCTGTTGTTCATAGTAGTGCACCAAACACGTTACACATAGTAGTGACATTGCATTGCAATAAAATCACCTGAGCGATGTTTTTCCACCAGCAATAATATATTCCGTATCCACTACTGCAACGTTTTGTCTTTGCGTGTGAACCGGTTGTAACCTTTACACGACTTGATTGGCATGTAGACGCCGGACGTTTTAAAGCAGTTTATTACACAAGTTTAGGAATGTAGTGTGATTTCTGCCCTTTACAGCACAAAACGCAACGCTGTGTCAAAAACGTATTTTTCAGAGAAATTTTTGCCCTTGATCCCCCTCCTGCATGCCACTGTCCAGGTCGTGGCACCCTTTAAACAACTTTAAAATCAGTTTTCTGGCCAGAAATGGCTTTTCTAGTTTTTAAAGTTCGCCTTCTCATTGAAGTCTATGGGGTTCGCAAAGTTCGCAAAAGTTCGCACTTTTTGGCGGAAGTTCGCAAATGGGTTCGCGAACTTTTTTTGTGAGGTTCGCTACATCTCTATTGATTAACAAGTTTTATCTGTTTGAGCATATTAGAGAACACCTCTTTAAATTCTCCAAATCCTCATCATCAGAAAGAGGTACAGAACTACTACTACTGGAAACTAGGGGGCTGATTTACTAACCCACGAATCCGACCCGAATTGGAAAAGTTCCGACTTGAAAACGAACATTTTGCGACTTTTTCGTATGTTTTGCGATTTTTTCGGATTCTGTACGAATTTTTCGTTACCAATACGATTTTTGCGTAAAAACGCGAGTTTTTCGTATCCATTACGAAAGTTGCGTAAAAAGTTGCGCATTTTGCGTAGCGTTAAAACTTACGCGAAAAGTTGCGCATTTTTCGTAGCGTTAAAACTACAACTGGAAGATCTTTCTTTGCTTTGTGGTTTTAGAGGTGTTCATGTTTTTTTACTTTGGCTTTTGTGTGGCAATATGAAAAAGTTGCGGTTTTCATGCACCAAATAAAAAAAGTCACAATTTACGCATTTTTTTCCGCAACTTTTTTCGTTCCTGTTTTTTCAGTTTGGATTTTTTGATAAATGACAATCGTGGAAATATAAAACCATGAAAAATCCAAATGTTATTGAAGTATGGAGATCCAAATTATGGAAAGTGATGTTATCCAGAAGACCGCCAGGCAGGGGCGGGCCAAGCCGACTGGGCGTCCTAGGCAACCCGGTCGGCCGCCACCACACCCCCCCGCAATGCGATGGGTCATTGCCTCCGCCGCTAATGCCAAGCGGCGGGGGTAATGGCAAAGAAGGAGGACTAGAGGTAGGCAGGAGAGGCTCCTACTTGGTGCCTCCTAATTGTTGCGCCCTAGGCAGCTGCCTCTTCTGCCTACTCCTAGTTCCGGCCCTGCCCCCAGGTCAAAAGCATTCAGGATAACAGGTGCCATACCCGGAGGTGGGCCAAGTCGGCCAAACGCCCTAGGCCATATACCTGTACTTGCTAGTAATTCATCTGAGCAGGCTTACATTGGTGTACATTGGTGCTCACTGCAATATTAAATAAGTGCTGCATGCTCAGTTTTACATCCATCTGTTCCCTCGGCACATTGCTATTGTTACTGAGGCTTCTAATGTTTAAAGTGCAAGAAAGTTTCCATTTTTGGTTAAAGGACCAGTAACACCAAACTATATTTACACTTAATTCCTCCCAAACTGCTATAGTAATTGGTAAGGCTTACTCTTTCTTGGATTTTTTGAGATCTTCAGCTTAAATTTTTAACATAACATTTTATGAATTGTGTCTCTGTGGATTTTTATTCTTATAAATATTTTATTCTCTCCATTTTTTGAATAATCAGACTCAGTCAGTAAAAAAAGCGCCTGTACCTTTTCAAATCTTATAAACCAGACGTTTGTATTTTATTTCTCCAGAAAAGCCACATGGGAGCAGTATAGGCAAAGCTTTAAGAAGGTTTCTCTCCCTTTTCCTTTTTTTCCCTTCATGATGACTGAATCCATCTGTCATACATTGTCTAAAACTAAGATACTAGAACAGAGGGCCGTTGACAAGAAAAATATTTCACAGAATATCCATCTTTCACCCTGCAAAATGCTCCTTTGAAAAAAAAAAATCTGATTGTCAATGTGTTGTAGTGGGAATCCTTAATAAATCGGATGAAAATGAGACTTCTGCTACTGGTGATGTATTCAGTGATTGGATAATATGAGGCAAAAAGGAGGAAAGATCCTGCACTTGTGAAGCGTCTATTACACATAATCAACTCATAATGGACAATGTTGATTTTTTATTTCATTTCTTTGACAAAATGTACTTTAAAAATAGGAAAAAGACTTAAATGTCTTGATGGGTTATTAAATCAGTGAAAAAGGCTTTTGGCCATTTTAACACTTTTACCACAGAACGGACAAATAATCCTTTTTTTCTGCTGCAAATCACTTATCAATGGAAACCCTATATGAGCTTTTTAGTGTAATCGAGTTTACTTTGAAAAGCATGACTTTGGTCTTTCAATTATATCATTTGCTATCCGTCAGTCAGACGGCACACTTTGTTGTATTTTGCTTAGGCTACAGGAAATAGCACATTTATTTTTATTAGAAAGTGTTTTGTGATAATTAACATTCCTTTAGAGTTTATAACTATTTTGTTATTGCTGTTATTGAGCGCAACATTAACTTCATTACAGAACACATACACAAGGTCTTTAAGGAGAAGTTTGTTTTGACATTAACTGTAAGTATAATGGAGCCAGTGCTATTCTAAGGCAGTCTAATAATTGTTTGCGGTTGCTATCTTTCCACTTACCTCAGTAACTAGTTTTATATATTTGACCTTGAGACACTATTTTGTGATCTTCTCTGTGCTCCCTCACAGATCACATCACCAAAAAAAAAAAAAAAATACCCCCAGAAAGAATACATAGCCAACAGATAGTTTACCATATTAAGTGACCTATTAAAGAATATTACCAAATTGGAATATATATATATATCAGTAAATATTGCCCTTTCGCATCCTTTCTCTTTAGCCACCATTTTGTGATGGGCTGAGATCAGCTGACAGGAAATAATGCAGCTCTAACTGTAACAGGAAGTAGCATTGAAGCAAAAGGCAGAACTCTGCCCATTAATTGGCTGATGTGTCCTAGCATGTGTGTGTGCCTTGGCTTGTTTGTGTGCACTGTGAATCCTATGATCTCAGGAGGCGGCCCTTAATTCTTAAAATAGCAATTTTCTATTTAGGATTACCCAATAGCACATACTACTAAAGTATATTTTTATGAAAATGTTTATGAAGCAGCATTTTACACATGAGCTGTTTTATTTATTATGTAAATCCCAGGAATCCAACTGCATTTTAAATTCCAGGTTGGAGAGGCAAGAAAGGCCTCTGCTATTTGGAGCCATTAAAAAACCCATTAGAAATTAAACAAGAAGACCAAATACCAATATAAACTGTCTCTTTAATTCAAATTGTATTAGAATTTTCAATTTTTTTTTACCCACATGTTTCAGATTTCATTTGATGTTTTAAACAGATCAGTTTGTATGGAATCTCTTATCCTGACATCTCTGGAAAGCCCATCTACCTGAGAGTCCTTTTTATGCAAATAAATATTTTTTAATGATATTATTTTTCTCTGTAATAGTAAAATAGTATTGGTAACTAAGCTACAAATAATATTAGTTGGTTTATTTCATGCTTAAAATAAAATCTCAATTTTACATACCCTAATTTAAAATTTTCCCTCATTTTACACCATTTTTTTGGTGATCCTACCAATATAGAATGCATAATGCATTTCACTGATTTTACATTTTCCAGAATTTCTACACTATTTTGTTCTACTCTCCTGAAAAACGTAAAATAAAGGTTCTAATGTAAAAGTTTTTTTTACTAGCCATAAGGAATGGAGATCCAAATTACAGAAAAAAAAATGTTTATGAAAAACCCCAGGTCCCAAAAATTATGGATACTAGATCTCATACCCTTATTTGGGCCATGGATAGATTTTGTACATATCTTACTGTGAAATCAACACAGCTGAGTGTTGTCATAAAAAGATTATTGTGTTATGGCATCAACATGCTACAGGCCATCTGCTAAGGTTTAGAAGCTGAGGCAAGGGTGGCACAGGGCTGCATAGACCAGGGATTCTGAGTCTAGAGTGATTACTACCTTGTTCCCTTGTATTTATCATATAAAGCATTTGGTGCTAAAGAAGATTTTTAGGAGATATTAAGCAGATGTAATATTATACTTGTTGTGTTCTCCACACAATCACTGCATAGAGGTGGAAAGGCCCAAAATATAATTTTTGTTAGTTGTAGGTGACATCATAAGTCCTTGGGGACAAAACTGCAAAAACATAATATTTTATATAGAGCAAAGGCATGCCTTCCATAGGAGATATATAGAGTTGGATGCACAAGTTTGGGGACTTTCTGCTTTTTCAGTTAATTTTGCAAGTGAAAAGTAGTAACTACTGCAGGAATTAGTTGCAAATGATAATGCAAATGGAACCACTGCAGAGCTTAATAATATCTCTGACACCCCAAATTTTGGGCTATCTCTCAACAACAACTGAGGTCTCTAAGAAATCGAGGTACTGAACATAAAGATAATTGATGTCTACAAAGCTGGGGTAGGCTATAAAAAGACTGCAAAGTGCTTCCAGCTGGAATTTCTACTGTCCATAATGTCATCAAGAAATGGTAGTTAAGGGAAATAGTAAAAGGCAAGGCAAGGTCTGAAAGACCAAGAAAACTTTCAGAGAAAACTACTAGTATGGTGACCAGAAAGGCAAACCCTTATATGACTGCAAAAGACTAGCAGGAAGTTTTGGCTGACTTTAGAAGCCTCACTCTTTGGCCACAATCCCGAAAGGTTTGTTTGGAAAAAAAAACAGCCTGCACCTTGCCAACATGTGGGTGTATCCATTATGTTTTGAGTTTGCCTGGCAGCCAGAGGCACATGAAACATTGTACTTGTAAAGAGAAGAATGGATTCCACTAAATATCAGAAAATTCTGGATGTCAAGGTGAAACAGTCAACCACGGAACTGGATCCAGCTTCTATAGCAAAGCAATGATCCTAAATATATAAGCCATCATGCTATCACAGTCTCAAAAAATTAACATCATTGAAAATTTGTGGGAAGATCTGAAATATGCAATATGGCCCAAGAAGATCTAAGAATTAGAGGTGATCCCCAAGGTAGAGTTGGCAGAAATCCCTAACAAAAAATTCAAACTGTAATCTATGCCAAAGGGGTTGTTATTAAATACTGACTTACTAGGGTGCCCAAACCTTTGCACGTGCCACAGACACTTTTTTCTTTGTTCCTATGTGTTAAAGTTTGGTGTAATATTAGCCGACTTTATTAATATTTGCAAATATGTTGTTTTTTTTTAACAGACTGAAGTAATTGTTCACTACTTTTCACTCACAAAATGAACTTTTACTAGAAGTGCCCCAAACATTCCAACTGTACATGGACACAGAAGGTTTGATGTCTGATCGATCATTCTATTCATTTATCCTCATGGAATTTTTTAAAATTGATATCATTTTGGGCATAACTTTGTCGAAAATAGTAAACGGTATTAGTAAAGATTAAATCAAGCTCTGTGTTTGATATCAACTGGATTCTATAGTAAAGCTTATTGTTCCCGATAGATGGCATTTCTGCACCAGGATCCAGGCAAGTTGCTTCTATTTGCATAAAGCTCTTTTCTATGAATGTACTTTTTGTATGTGCTTATTCCACCTGTCTGTTTAATTTTCATGCCATTACTGTGTCTGACTAAGCTTGGCCAAGTTCTGCTCTGACAGGCTAAGAAATCCCAACAAAAACTCTATGGACCGTTTGTGTGATTTGTTTAGTATCATTGTCGTCTTTCAATTCCAGTTTATAGGCTGCATCGCTTTAGCCAGTTGCTGGAATAAAGTTGGAATTCTATCACCATATTGTGAGTTCCCAACTTAAAAGCTCATTGCTTCATTCAGAAGTTGATTGAGGATGTAGGGAAAGCTTTCAAATGCACAAACAAAGCAAAATCATTTGAAAATGAAAATATATGCACACACGTTTTTACGAAGGATTTTATTTCATTATGCACCGTCTATAGAATGCTGAATCAGGATCACCTTCCTATAAAATGCAATTGCACGTCTCTTAGAGATCAAACAACGTTTTTCTGATTATTGTTGTCTAACATAATTCCCTCAAACTAAATGGAAAGAATATACAGTGGCGAACTGAAACAAGGAGCTTTGTTATTCTGCTTCTGGCAGGAATTGGTTTGGGTTCTAAAATTATTTAACACTTTTATATTTTAAAATATTTTATCATGTGAACATTAAGAAATCTGGCATAATGCACTTAAAAATTCCGGGGAGGCAGTACCTGCATGTTGGTGTGTGCGTTGCATAGCAATGATCTTTATCTATGCATTCAGTATAGATCTCAATGCATGCATCAAATTATCAAAAAGCTTGCTTTTTTTTAAAATAATCATGGAAAATGTGCAAGTGTGTTCCTCCATTTATGGCTATATAATAACTTCTATGTCCAACAAAAGTGATATTAAATCAAGAGCAGATCTTCAGTTACTGTAAGCTTCTCCACCTAATCAACACCCTGCTGGTGTCATAAGTGACTTTGCCTCATTCCATGGCTGTACTTACAAGTGAAACATCATAAATCCTCAGCACTTTATAGAGTGTCTGTAACTAGTGTGTGGCTGCAGGGTATATTTATAAGGGCAACTACAGTCGTAACAGATGTTGTAAATGATCCAACAGGTTGATTAAACTGAAAATTAGGATTTGGATGCCAAAGTAAGATATCTTCCCAAATGTATTATTGTAGAGGAATAGTAATTGGATTTGAATGTCAGAATACTAATATTTAATATTTGAAATTGTGTGCAGTATCATTCTAGAAGCTATAGAGTCGAGGTGACTATGACGATTTTCTCTTTTACATCTCTTTCAAACCAGCAAGTCTAGTTGCTTTAGATTTA
The DNA here is from genome assembly GCF_000004195.4 of Xenopus tropicalis. Lineage (NCBI taxonomy): Eukaryota > Metazoa > Chordata > Amphibia > Anura > Pipidae > Xenopus > Xenopus tropicalis. Next base: position 31,732,661 of record NC_030681.2, on the reverse strand, counting down.
TTTATACTAGATATAGAGTCGAGGCTGCTTGCGTGTGTAAGATATGTGCTTATTTGTTTTTTTGGTAATAAAACACTGCTTGTCTAATTTGTTTTGTTCATTATTTTTATTACTTTACTGATCCTGCTTAAAGTATAAGGAAACCCTTTACTACAAGACTTTGGTATGTTGTTGGGCACCCTTTAGTGTACCTGATCGCTACATTTTTGTTTATAAATACTGTTAATTAGTGATGGGCAGAATGTTTCGCCAGGCATGGATTCGCGGCGAATTTCCGTGTTTCGCCATTGGCAGATTGTTTCGCGAAACGGATGGAAAAATTCGCTGCACGTCCAAAAATTGTCGCGGGTGTCAAAAAAGAATAGTCACGGGCGTCAAAAGAATAGCCACGCGACAAAATAATAGCCACGGCGACAAAATAATAGCCGTGCGAGAAAATAATAGCCGCGGGCGAGAAAATAATAGCCTTGCGACAAAATAATAGCTGCGGGCGACAAAAAAATAGTCGCGGGTGACATTTTCGGAACAGATTCACTCATCACTGCTGTTAATTTTTCCTGTGGTGCTCTCTTTTAAGTTATTTAAGAAATCTTCATTGCGGGCGGCATTTTTCACCCAATGTTACTAAGGCCGCTGTGATTCTTCTGTGCATCTACGAACCTTTCTCACCCCGGTGACCCTAGCGCGTTATCAATTCTTGTGCGCTGTTCTAGGTTCAAACATTGCATCGCTAGACAAGGGAAAGGAAGCAGAAGAAGCAGGAGCTCACACACTGATCAGCACAGAACAAGAACATCTGCTGATCGGTGTATACTTTCTGCTTTTGACCCACAACCCCATAGCAAGCATGTGACTTGGTCGCTATTGGTGTGCACTGAAGAAAGGGCAGGCATATTTATTACAAATAATGCCTAATGAGGAGGAACCTCTTTATTCTACCTGGTTCTTACTTTAGTCTAAGGGAGTTACTTTTTCACAATATTATAATGAAAAACCAAAATACACTATATGGGAAAAGTATTTTGATACCTGCCTGTCCAACATCTCTCAAACCTAGAGTATTAGTTTAAAATTGGTCCTGCCTTTGCTTCTAGAACAGCCTCTATCCTCTGGGTGGATTTCCACTAGAAATTGGAATAATGCTGATGGGATTGTGTCCACTGAGCCACTAAAACTTTAGTGAGGTTGGGCACTGATGTTGCAGATCAAGTCTGGCTTGAAGTCCTACTTATCCCACACCAGTTCAATTGGGCTGAGGTCAGGCCGTCACAGGAAATCCATGTAGTACAGACCTTACGTTGTGCACGAGGGCATTATTGTCATTATTCCCAAAATGATGGTCACAAAAGTAGTAACACACAATTACAATAGGGATTATGAATCTGCTGAGCATCCTACACCGTTATTGCTTGTTTCATCTCCCGATATGCCCACCTATGCTAAGTAATATTGAGCTAAAGCCAAACAATCTAATTAAAATGGCGGGCATAGGCGCTGTCGGACCGAAGAGTGCATGAGCAACCCATATGGTCCCCGATCCAACAAGAAAATCAAACCTGCCGATCGTGATCTGCCTAATTTTAGGCCAGATGTCGGTTGGGTAGGCCCGTCAGGGGTGCCCATAAATGGGTCAGATACTGCAATACATTTCTGTGCCATCATTTCTTATTAAACTGAGCTTATTATTATCCATACATGCAGAATTTGCCAATCATATGTAACACTGCTGATATTTCTCTTTAATATGGGAACTCTATTATAATGCTTTGCAGTGTGTGAGAGAAATATCTGCAGTCCAGTTAATGGGCCTAATATTTCAGCCCACACATTTCAGGGGTATGGGACACATAATAAAGGGTTTATATCTTTTTAAATCTCTTTGCATAATTTTTTCAGCTCATATTCACTTAGATGGTTTTCATTCGTACAGTTGCCAGAGAGTAGGTCAACATATTATCATCAATTAAGATGTTAATGATCCTACTAATTAATATTTATTGCAAGAAAGGGTATTCAGACTTTATTCATTTATCTGTAATCTATCTGGATGATGAGGCCACATGAAAAGCTATCACTCATTTTTACCATTGACTTCTGAACATTCACATTGTTTAGGTATTTTGGCAAAAGAAAATTAGAAGACAATATATATATAACATATCTAAGATATGATTATATAAATGTCACTTGAAACTAGTTCAATTCCTGTACATGTGCCTTGTCAAAGAGTATTCAGATCATGGAGATTTTCAGCATACAAACCCACAATTATTTTGCATTGATTTGAACTTTTATTCACTAAGAATCGATCTGAAATTGTGTGATTCAAATGAATGTTACACACTTATTTATTACTTTATATATTAGTGGGCAGCTTACTCTTTTCACCACTGTAATTTGCGCCTAAAACCCATGTAGTTCTGCGCCGCTCAGTCCTTCCTCCCTTCCGTTTGGAATCAGGCACTGAACACTGGAAATGGCGCCAGGCAGACTTGGAAAATATTTAGCACAACTGCTTTGTGATGAAGTGCATTTGCAGTTGGGTCCATTTTGGCGACCTGGACACAACTGCACTAGCAGCAGTGGAATTCTGTCAAAAGAATCACTCCTTTGCATCTGTAATAATTCTGGTAAAACCACTGCATTGTGGGGAAAACATGGCGATTTTGCTAGAAATTGCACTTTGCACACTGCATCTAGCTAAGTGTGCCCTATTGTGTTTATACAATCTGCCCCCTTATTATTCCACTATAATATCTGTTTTTGGGCATATCTATCTTGTCTGCAATGAGCACCTTTTTATTGCATTTGATATGTTCTAGCATCTAGTTCTAGAACTACATTTCTTCTGACAGTTATAAGTTCATTGCTGGAATGACAATGGAACAAAGCTCGTGTACCTGTAAGATGAAAGCTCCAGAATAGACCCCTCAAGACACAAGTAGATAATGGCTTCTCCTCTTCTATATGTTCTATACTGATACTTCCTTTTCATAAAGTAAACCACTAAGACAATATGAAATCAACTGGACAGGTGGCTGATATGATGAGAGTTCATAATGAATAAGTAGCTGCTGTAGCTTTTGGCAACCATTTGCATGGTTTACCACCCTGATGACCCTGACCCTGCCACAGCCACAGTTGTAATTAGAAACGTAAGGCAACTAGCTGATAATGGTAAAAGCATTTGTAGCTGTGAGGCATGCAGAATTTTTAACAAAAAAATAAATTATTGTCTTGATGTAAAAATCAGAGGTTTATTTTATTTCACAAGAGCAGCGAATGGCTGAATGCATGTTAGGCTAATATTGTGGGAGAATGCTGTCATAGATAACACAAAAAAGCCCAGGTTTAAGTCAGTTATGGTAAGATTTAAGGTTAAAACTTATTTGCTACCCTAGATATTCTTGCAGCTCTGGCTGAATCACTGATATCTTGTTCTATATCTAGAACCTTGTGATGATAAGCAAAGGTGGGCTAACTATAGGGAGGGCCTCTAAGGCTGAGCTTGAACTGAGTACCAAGTATGAAATCCCCATAACAGGTCAATCAGTAACCCCTTGTGTGTGCACTTTGTTTGTGCTATTACCCTTATAAGAGTTTTTTTTTCTAGACTAATCTGATGAGTCTGCTCGTTGCCTCTTCTGTTTCTATCTTTGTATATATAAACAAATTCCTATATATAAAACCCATGATATTTATATCTACTTGATCCTTTCTATACAAAAGCGCCTCGTAATAATATCAATGCCAAGGAGATGATGTGAGCCCATGTTCAACAACAGCTGGAGGGCTGCAGATTTGCCAACCCCTCCCTCTCTTATATTAGAAAGATTAATGATAATTTTGTACGGAACACATCTGGTTGAGCTATATGCTGGGTTCACATTTAGTTGAAAAGACATTAACAATCACTAATAGATATCACAGTTTAATGAATATTACCTAATTAATGTAATGTTAGTGTCTGTGGTATGATCAGTTCACCAAGCAGTTAGGTCACTTAACATTTTCCAGAGAACATTAAGGATATAGCAGCAATGCGTTTGATGGATGTGATAACCTTTCCCTAGCTGCTCCGTCTCACTCTCACAGGATCAACATACGCACAGTAAAGGGCAGAGACAGAATAGAGACCGTAAGACAGATGGGAGTATATTTTAAACTTAGTCCTTCAGCAATAGATGTCAAACTCAGTGACAGCACACACACACACACACACACACACACACACACACAAGCACATCACACACAAACATATTTGATCAAAAACAATGGAATGTTCTGAGAAACTAAATAGAGTAAAAGGATACAGTGCAGCCTCAATATACTAAGGGCTCAAAACATACACAAGTTTGCTGTTCTTAATTCCACTCACTGTTACCATCTTCACTTTTTTTAAATCCTATTTAATCCTTATTCCTTATCCTTTTTCCAATGACAATATCAAGAAAAATATGTCCTGGATGCTAAAAAAAATTGTTTTTGAAAAAATAGTTAAAAAAACCTAACTTATCCAAAGGAACTGATTTTTGGTGATTTAAAAATGTATTTTTTGTGCAAATCATTAATCCGTGTATGCAATTGTCTATAAATGAGCCCTGGGGTGGCCTATTTATCAAAATTAGTGATGAGCGAATCTATCCCATGGAAAAATTTGCGAAATGGCGAAAAATTTGCGAAACATGAAAAAACATGCACATCAAAAAATGTTGACACACAACATTTTTTTGCACACACGCAACATTTTTTTCCTTGTGGCAATTTTTTTCCATGACGGATTTTTACACCCGTTTCGCGAAAAGAATCCGCCAATGCCGAAACATGGAAATGTAACTTATTACGTATTGAAAATTAGTGTTATTCAAAATCATGATTAAAATTCATGATTATTAGCACAAAATTTTTCATTGGTTTGAAAATTATTTTATACTAATTATTTAATACTATATATTTAGTTACATAGTTACATATACAGGTATAGGATCCCTTATCTGGAAACCCGTTATCCAGAAAGTTCCGAATTACGGAAAGGCCATCTCCCATAGACTCCATTATAAGCAAATAATTCTAATTTTTAAAAATGATTTCCTTTTTCTCTGTAATAATAAAACAGAATCTTCTGCTTGATCCCAACTAAGATATAATTACCCCTTATTGGGGGCAGAACAGCCCTATTGGGTTTATTTCATGGTTAAATGATTCCTTTTTCTCTGTAATAATAAAACAGTACCTGTACTTGATCCCAACTAAGATATAATTACCCCTTATTGGGGGCAGAACAGCCCTATTGGGTTTATTTCATGGTTAAATGATTCCCTTTTCTCTGTAATAATAAAACAGTACCTGTACTTGATCCCAACTAAGATATAATTACCCCTTATTGGGGGCAGAACAGCCCTATTGAGTTTATTTAATGGTTAAATGATTCCCTTTTCTCTGTAATAATAAAACAGTACCTGTACTTGATCCCAACTAAGATATAATTACCCCTTATTGGGGCAGAACAGCCCTATTGGGTTTATTTAATGGTTAAATGATTCCCTTTTCTCTGTAATAATAAAACAGTACCTGTACTTGATCCCAACTAAGATATAATTACCCCTTATTGGGGCAGAACAGCCCTATTGGGTTTATTTCATGGTTAAATTATTCCCTTTTCTCTGTAATAATAAAACAGTACCTGTACTTGATCCCAACTAAGATATAATTACCCCTTATTGGGGGCAGAACAATCCTATTGAGTTTAAATAATGTTTAAATTATTTTTTAACAGACTTAAGGTATGGAGATCCAAATTATGGAAAGATCCCTTATCCGGAAAGCCCCAGGTCCCAAGCATTCTGGATAACAGACCCTATACCTGTAGTTACATAGTTACATAGGGTTGAAAAAAACCCCAGAGTCCATCAAGTTCAACCCATCCAAGTAAACCCAGCACCCACAACCTATACTTACTAATCTATACCAAAACATACATAAACTATATATACAACCACTAATACTTACTGTAGATATTAATATCACAATAGGCTTGGATACTATGCTTCTGGTGAGTAGGGATGAGCGAATTATTTCGCCAGGCATGGATTTGCAGCGAATTTCTGCATTTTGGCATTGGTGAATTGTTTCGCGAAACTTCAGCGAAAATTTGCCATGAAAAAAAATTGTTGCGCATCAAAAATAGGGGCGGTCATGTCAAAATGGACACGGTCGCGTAAAAAAAAGACGCACACGAATTGCGTTTTGTGTATTTTTCATCATTTCGCAAATTTTCCTGCGGAGCAAAAGAAGACAGAATCGCTCATCATTACTGGTGAGTTAATGTTGAAGTCAATGGGAGTTTTTTTAAAAACTTTTTTCGAATTAGAAAATTCGAAAAATGAGAAAATTCACACATTAAATTTTAGATAAATAGGCCTCTCTATATACAGTCAATCAGGGAAAGCTATATAATAGTAACCTCCCAAAACCCAAATCACCCCCTTAACCCCTGTACGTATGCAGCTCTAAAATGTGCCCATATTATTTTTTATTTTTCATTTCTCAGCATCAACCCTTCCTATGGTTCTTTTCACCCAAAGACATCTCAGAAATTGTACCTTTTTTTATTCCATTAATAAAGTTTATATGGAAGCATTTTGTGTAAGAAGTGCATGAAAAAAAGAACGACTTTAAAATAGGACCCAAAAAGCTCAAACATTTATTACAATTCCAATAATGGCAGTGAAATATATGTGCTTAAACGAGAGCATATTAGCTTATACTAAAACGCCTTTTCCATTACATATGATGGTTGATATTAAAAGCTGCAATGATTAAAATCTTTTTGAGGTTAAAACTGAAACACTGGTAATTGTGCAAACTTTCCTTTTTACGTGCAACTCTTTATCTTGTCAGATTGTGTTAAAGTTCATTCCTTATTGCTGCAAAGTCTTAAAAGGCAAAAGCATATTGTAGATCCACTAGTTAGAGAACTCTGTTTGACTTGTATTGTTTTAGCATATAGTGGGATTCCAATTGCTTTTGATGTTACATATGAGTAAAATTAACAGTTCTGTTTAAAGGAGAAGGAAGGTCATTTTGGCATTTTACTGCCAATAGATTTGCCACATTAGTGCCACCTAGAACACTGTATTTAACCTGCAGAAAGCTTTACTATACCTGAGTAAAGAACCCTAGAAGCTCCCTCCATTTGTTTAAGATAGCAGCTGCCATTTTAGCTTGGTCTTTGCAGCCGTTGATAGCTCAGATCACACATTCCTAAGGGAGGGGGGAATGAGTTTTATTAATTCTTTTGGGAGGGGGGAGCAGGAGAGAGGAGAGAACTGTGCAGATTCTGGCCCCGGGAATGAAGTATTTTTCTGAAAGAGGAAGTCAGGTACTGAAGAACATGTTCACAAAAAAGGAGACAAGAAATCATGTGTTTCTTTTGATAGAGGGCTCAGTGCAACTTTTCTTTGAGTGCTTATGGCTGAATTTCCATAGACCTTATTAAAAACGTTACTTAGTTTTTACTTTTCCTTCTTCTTAAAAAATACCAATAGAATAATTTAATGTTTAAAAACTTTAAAATAAGCATATGTAAGTACAACCCCAGAAGTGTGCAAAATTTGCACTTTACTTTACCCAGGGGGGTTCTTGGTCAGCTAACTATGGGCCTGTATTACATTTGTGTGTGGAAGTTGTTTCCTTATCCGGGGTAAAGTGTTTCCTGGCAATGCAGTAACTGGCTAGAGGGTTCCAGGATTGTCATAGTCTATAAAAAGGTCTCTGCTTGTTGGAGAAAGTAGTGCTGGAGGGCCTGGGCGGAGGTAAGCCCAGGAAGGGGAATTAAGTGCAGGATAGATTTATAATAGCTCTCTCTAGGAGCGGGAGGCAGGATCAGCGTAGATAGTAGAGCAGCCAGAGGCTCCAGCAAGTAGGGACTCAAGCGTTGGTTCCCATTATATTGATCACAACCCGGTTTCTATGGATTAAGATAACACTGATCCCGGTCCAGCATTGCAAAATAGCATAGAGATCTACAGTATGCCCACTTTTGATTCTTAGTTGTTGTATGTGCTATACATTCTATGCATATGAAAGAGCAAGAACATTTATAGTGATTTTATCACTTTGCTTGACTAGGTTCTTTCAGTTATTTTAAACTCAATTTGATAGTTCATTGAATAATGGGTAAATTCTAGGTACACCACTGATTGACCACTGAACACCATAGGAAATTATTGCCTATTCCAGGCCTAAAATTTCAGTAACGCTAATGAAGACATATCAGCAATAATGTATGACAATAATAGTCAGTTTTTCTTAAAGGCCCCAGCAACCCAAGCAGATTAACTAAGTTACTTGGACAAAACCGCTCCTGAACTCTCTCATGCTTCTGTATTCCTTGAAATGTACACACACACACACACACACAAACACACACACACACACAAACACACACACAATCAGCCCCCAATGCAGTTATACATACTTACCATGCAAACTCTCCAGCCAACAATGCACCTCAAACATTTATATGCCACACTCTGATCAACCCTAGCTATGTTCAGTTACACCCAGAAGTTCTGTAGATCCACCTGAAATTCCAGCCATGCCCTTTTTGGGAACTCTTCCAAACAAACCTCAGTGTCACGGTTGTGTCAAAAAAGGTTGCATCAAATACATCATAGTTACGTCAAAAAAAGTCACAGTTGCTTCAAAAAAGTCATGCACGTCAAAGAAGTCGTGTGGTAGCCACGTTTTGCAATTTTTCCGCTCTTCAGTAATAATGAAGACCAACTGCAAAGTTGCTGCAAATGGGAAATTCTATTACATACTAAAAGTTAGTGTAAAGGTGAACCTTGACAGGCTGACATTTTTAATGGCTTAGCTAAGAGCAGATCCAACTTCAGGCAAAGTTTAGAAATCACTGCATTAAAATATAGACCTTTCTAAACATCGCCACTGGGTCCATGCTTGATGGAACAAGCTATCTATAGACAAAGAAAAGCTTATTACTAAGTAAAGAAGCCATTAAAACCTCCACTATATGTTTAACATTCCCACATTTGTATAGATATTTAGTATGGATTGTTCTGTTCTACTTCCCACATGATCTTCACATGAATTTCTAATTTTTTCTAACTCAATTTTTCCTAAATTCAAATGAAAATGAAAAACTTTGGCCTCCAAAACTTAGTGAGTTTCTATAGAAGTCAATGGAATATGTATTTTCAACTTATTTTCAATTAAAAAATGGATGAAATAATATGATTTCCTTGACATTTTCACTTTTTTACGCTAATAGCCCTTGACTAATGCCTTGAAATAGCAGCTTTTTTTTCCTAGCAATTGCATGAATTTATTATATGTTATTAGCAAAACTGGAATAAATATAAACAGCACTAAAACTTGAGTAACATGGGAAAAATGTGTACAAGTGTGGGAGGGTAAAGAACCAATGGCAATTCAGAAATATCCAAGAGACCATTCCATAATGCAAAGGTGTTTCTCGCCAGTGCATGTGGCATTAAACTTGAAAACAATAAGGGGAAAATGAGTGCTTCATAAATGAAGCTAGCAATCTTGGCAGATACATAAGAAGTAGAATATTCATGTTCCTTCAGTGGGAATAACTCAGGACAAAGCAGAGAATTTCTACAGCTTGTTTATTGAAAATTAATTTCCAGCGAGACCCTCTGCTGAATTCTCTGTGATGTTAGTGTTTTCAGGATGCTTGTAATCACCTGTGTATCGTCTTATGATCCTGCCGTTTATTTACCTCCATATAAAACTCTAATTACTGTCAGGGAAGAACATTCTGTTTAAATATGGTAAAGATAGAAACCTTTGGAGATTGTGCATATTTATTCCAAACTCAGGGGTCAAAATTAGAATTGGTGAGAAAGCACAAGACTTTATATTATTTACATCTTTAAATATAGTCCAATAACTGGAATACACGGCAGATACAGTATGCAAGCTCAGAACTTTAAAACAAAGTAAATGCTATTTCCGTATTGATCTACATTGCTTGGTTAAACTACAGGTATGGGACCCATTATCCAGAATGCTCGGGACCAAGGGTATTCCGGATAAGGGGTCTTTCCATAATTTGGATCTAAAAGTCTACTAATAAATCAATAAAACATTAATTAAACCCAATAAGGTTGTTTTACCTCCAATAATAATTGATTATATCTAAGTTGGGATCAGTTACAAGGTACTGTTTTATTATTACAGAGAAAAAGGAAATCAGTTTTAAAATTCTGAATTATTTGATTAAAATGGAGTCTATGGGAGATGGGCTTTTAGCAATTCAGAGCTTTCTGGATAATGGGTTTTCTGGATAAGGGATCCCATACCTGTACTTGCTTCTATCTGATACAGGAGATTTTAAAGAACAGATGTAATAAGTTTCTGAAGAATTTCAGAAGAATTTTATTATTATATAAAGGCAGTGTTTTAGATATTGGTCAGTTTAAAAATCTGTGAAATACTGGTCAGTGAAAATACTAAAACATTGTACCATCTTTCAATGTCAATAGACATTTTATATTGTAAAGTATATAGAATTTGAGGCATATGATGCTGATCCTGAACTGTATGTACTATATATTTATATAAATTCCTGCAATTTTCTAGATAACAGATTTCTGGATAAGGGATCCCAGACATTTTGTATGAACGAAGATAATTTTAGCCAAGGAAATCTTTTACAATAAATATATGAAGCTATGCTTACTGGCACTGTCCAATTCTCTTCTTGTGTCCCCGTTATTCTAGTAGGTAGTCAAGCAGATACACTGATGCACTCATGAACTCTGGCATAACAACTTCCAATATGTTGGCTGTATGTGTAGGGAAAAAGAGAGAGTATTAAATATTGAAATAAACACTAAGGGGCACATTTATCAAAGTACGAATTAGTACAAATGTGAAAAATTCGTATCTTTCTAACTTTCAGAACTTTGCTTATTTTCTACAATATTTTCGTTAACTTACGCAACTTTTTCGTGCTTTGCATCAATTTGTGGGACAAAATCGTATTTGTCGCAATGACTACAAAAGTTTCTTTATTTGTTCAACTTTGGTATCGTGATTTTCCTTGGGCCAGGTTGGAGCTGCAGAGTGCCATTGAGTCCTATGGGAGACTTTCCTTGGGCCGGGTTGGAGCTGCAGTGTGCCATTGAGCCCTATGGGAGACTTTCCTTGGGCCGGGTTGGAGCTGCAGAGTGCCATTGAGCCCTATGGGAGACTTTCCTTGGGCCGGGTTGGAGCTGCAGAGTGCCATTGAGCCCTATGGGAGACTTTCCTTGGGCCGGGTTGGAGCTGCAGAGTGCCATTGAGCCCTATGGGAGACTTTCCTTGGGCCAGGTTGGAGCTGCAGAGTGCCATTGAGCCCTATGGGAGACTTTCCTTGGGCCAGGTTGGAGCTGCAGAGTGCCATTGAGCCCTATGGGAGACTTTCCTTGGGCTAGGTTGGAGCTGCAGAGTGCCATTGAGTCCTATGGGAGGCTTTCCTTGGGCCAGGTTGGAGCTGCAGAGTGCCATTGAGCCCTATGGGAGGCTTCCAAAATCATGCACTGAAGGTTCAAAGTCAGAAAGGTTTTCACACCATTTACGATTGTTCGGATACAAAATTTTTGTAACTTTCGTATCGTACCACAATATTTTTGTACGACCACGATATGAAATTTTTGCGCAATTAACTCACATCAGAAATTGTTGTATTTAATCCGAATTTTTGCCAATCATACTTCGAACATCACAGGTAATGTTGTAGGTACAAGTAACCCATGAATATGAGCTTTTAGTTAGTAACAGACTAGCTCCTGTAATATCGCACTCTTTCACTGTCTTTATTTGTTCTTCAGTTAAAGGGCCAGTTACACCCATGTTATTCTAACCTTTCTAATGAAATTGCATGTGGCAGTTATAGTATATTCCAGCTACAGCACCCTTTCCTCCACCACTTCCAACTGAGAAAGAGGCTCGTATGTAGCAGTGCTTTACCTGAATGTAGACGTTTGAAAGATATTTCATTTGACCCCCTTCTATGATTGTACAGTTGTTCAGGAAATGTCTCTCTGTAGATATCTTGCTTATTCTCACATTTGCAAATTGGCGGAAAAAATAGCATTTACCTACCCTTTGGAATCTGTTTCATGTATCTAAATCTGTATGTAAGGGAAAATAACTATCTGTATCTCCTTTGCTTAAAGGAGGGATTCTGTCTTGTTGTTATGGTATAATTTCATTTCATAATTCACTCTACCATTCACAATTTTATTTTTGTACCAACAAATGTATATTTTTTAGTTGTATTATTGGTGTGTAGGCGCCATCTCAATACATTGTGCCTGAGTCTGAGCTTTCAGAAGGAGCCAGCGCTACACATTAGAACTGCTTTACAACCCAAGTCGCATAATATCAAACAGGGTTTCTCCTGCTTGGGTGCTATTCTGATGTCTACTAGGTGGGCCAGTGAGCACATTTAGCAAACGATTTCTAAGTTCATTTTATCTTTACAATGCTGATATCTATCCAGCCTTCAGGAAACATGCTTTTTAGAAGGGCAAGGGGGTCTGGGGTGCCTGAAATCATTGCCTTTCATAGTATTTAATGTGTGTGGAGCTAAAGTTCCCAGTGATTCCCGCTGTATTTAATGTATTTGGGGATAAAGTTCCCATGCTTCTCATTGTATGTAATGTATTTGTGGTACCGCAATTTTTTCTCCACGCACACGGTGTGCAGCGCTCTTTAACCCCTCTATCATAATTTTACTCATTCATTTAGGATTCAGATTCGGTTCAGTATTAGGTCAAATCTGTTACGAAGGATTCGGGGTTCACCGAATCTGAAAATAGTGGACTCAGTACATCCCTACTTTTGTTAGACCCCCTAAAATTGGATAGAAAACATGGCACCCCAGAATTATTGACTACACTTTGATTACAATGCAATCGCAGCAATCTGAGCAGATAACCCTTTGCATGATCCCTTATCATCCATATAATTGTGGACAAAAAGTTATCTACTGATTTACCGAAACCTAGTCATTCACTGATAAGCATTTGAAAACCTTAATTAGTTCAATTACTTATCGCATATTTTGTAAAATTAGGATTATTGTTTCATTTATCTACATGCCTTGTGCAGTTCTGTTAGACAACAAATGTTATCATTTTTAAAATTGTCGCTTTAGAAAGTAAGGCTCTGGGTTTTATTGCCTCATATTTTGCTAATAACATGGCCTTTTGAAGGCATCCATTAAGACCTGAAGTATTAAATTACCAGGAGTGTAATGCAACTCAGTTGGAGATTTCCTGTTAAATTAGCTTTACTTACTTTTAATGGATATCCTAATTAGACATCATTATTAATGAAAATATAACACTGTGTACAATGAGAGAATGAAATCTTACTTTAATGCTCATTCTTTTATTCTAAATTGTCTTCTGCAAATTATGTTAATCTGGGATTTATTTATTTGTAAATGTAGGTGATAATAAATGCACTGGGGTATGCACAAATAAAAGGCAGTGGAGCCTATATAACTGTTTTTATAAAAAATAGTCCCCATGTTTTTCCCCCACACCGTATTCCATTGAGAACTCATGGATTCTGAAGTCCTTCTGCTTTCCAGAGGATCTGTGCGCCACAAACTATGGAAAGCAAAGCCCCTGAATTCATCACTTCCCAAGGTGGAACAACTGGAACAAGGTGAAGGGTGGCTTTAATGAGCCAAAGGGGGTTTGAGAAATGGTTCCTATAAGTCAGAGAGAGAATATCATGGTTTCCTTTTGATTTATGGAATCAGGTATGTTTGTGTAAAATTTATTTTTGGAAGTTTTGATAGTGTTGCACTTTTTACATAAGCTGAATAAGCTCATTTTAAAGCTATTTTCCCTATAAAGATATACTGTATTGGAATTCTAAATGTCTGTCATTGCTTAGGAAATTGCAAATCTTAATTAATTTTCAAGCCATCCTTTTTATATAAGCATAAAAAGAATCTGTGTGTATTGCTTCAAAAGCAGGCTTCATAGCAAATGTGGGCCAATATACACAGACTACATCAGGATGGATTTAGTAACATATGCTACACTTCTACATTTTTTCTTTATATTCAGCATTGGTGTAGTCATATTAACCCCTAGGAACTTCCTTTGTAACTGGGTGTCAAATCTTTAACTCCACGCCTTGGGAGTTAACAGAATAATCAAAACTAATCTCCATTGCACATTTCTATCAAAGAAGAAAGAAAGGTAGAAACTAAGTAAGCTTTATCAGAAAGGTCTATGTAAATGCAGCCATAAGCACTCACAGAAAACACAGGATTTCTTGTCTCCTTTTTTGTAAACATGTTCATAGAGTATCAGACTTCCTCTCTCAGAAAAATCTTTCATTCCTGCGACTGGAGTCTTCGCAGCTCTCTCCTCTCTTCTGCTCCCCACTCCCATAAGAATTCATCAAACTCACTCCCCCCCACCCATAGGAATGTGTGATCTAAGCTACAACCGTTAGATCTGTAGCAGGAAGCTACTTAAAATGGCAGCTGCTGTCCTAAACAAACGGAGAAAGCTTCTAGGGCTCTTTACTCAGGTATGGTAAAGCTTTCTGCAGAATAAATAAAGTGCTCTAGGTGGCAATAATGTGGCGAATCTCTTGGCAGTAAAATGCCAAAATGACTTTCCTTCTCCTTTAAAGGAACAGTAACATCAAAAAATTAAAGTGTTTTAAAGTAATTAAAATATAATGTGCTGTTGCTCTGCAAAAAAACTGGTGTTTTTGCTACAGAAAAGCTACTATATAAATAAGCTGCTGTGTAGCCATGGGGGCAGCCATTCAAGCTGGAAAAAAGGAGAAAAGGCACAGGTTACATAGCAGATAACCAGTAGATAAGCCCCATATAATGGGGGTTTATCTGTTATCTGCTAAGTAACCTGTGCCTTTTCTCCTTTTTTCCAGCTTGAATGGCTGCCCCCATGGCTACACAGCAGCTAATTTATATAAACTATAGTAGTCTTTCTGAGGCAAACACACCAGTTGTAGCAATGCAGGGCAACAGTACATTATATTGTAATTACTTTTATACACTTTCATTGTCTGGTGTTACTGTTCCTTTAAACACATGGTTTTATGCTACTTTATGGGTTTTTACTAAAAATCATCATTAGGTTTATCAAAGTTTTGTAGAAGACAAAGGCCAACGTTCCACATGCCAAAGTGCAGAAGAAACACTTCCTTTGACTTCTATGGCATTCCTATGGACAGATCTGGGCAACAAGTCCTATTGAGCTTATGTTGATAGTAGGGAGTATACTGACCCTTTAAATACTGCATTTTATAGGAAATGTGCATCAGATCTGGGAAAAAAGATTCCTTTCACATTGTATTGTAGTTATTACTTAAAATCAGTTAAACTGATTTCTACTTTTTCTGCATGGACGGAATCATGTCCTTCACAAAACATTATTTCATGGGGTCTGTAAGAGTCAGTCTTGATGGATGGAAATGACAAATGCCATTGCTTTTGTTTCATGTACAGCCTTATGGAAAAACTAATTACATTTTCGTCTGGGTAAATTCAAAGTCCCCTTACTACCGCAGCACTGGTACATGACAAGGAACATGGGCAATTAGGCTGAATGTGAAACCTGGTTATTCCTTGGATCTCATTACATCTTACTTAGAAAAGCTATAATTTGATTGGTGGAAAATTAAGGCATCTCCTCATGGGTCATTTTATCTTTCTGCAACAATAATTCTTGTCTTAATTAAAAATTGATCTGGTGTCTTAAAGCAAATTTATTATTGCTGCAATCTATCACCTACAGACAGATAATCTGGTTCCTACCCGTACCTGATTAAAAAAACTCTGTCACATATTGTGCTTTTTCCAGTTATTAGAATTAATAGTTGTTCAAGCATTTCTACAGTTGCAGAATTTTCCCGTAGAAAAGATAAATAGAGAAGAGGTTGGTTTTGGGATCTTTTATAGGAAAAATATTATTAAAATATTGATACCAATAATAATAATAGATAAAACTTGCACTTGGTGTGTGTATAATATGATGGATCTCTGTGATGCATATAGGCATGAAGGTACATATGGGTGGGCATAATTATAATTACTATTCTCATTATATAATTACAATGGTTAATAATGAATTTATAATGAATGGCTGAATTCAAAAATGATGAGTTTGGTGCATCGCTATCTTAAAATCTTATTAAAAAATAAAGGACGCAATTGCATACTCACTAACGCCATTCATAACAGGTACTTTCACCTATATAAGCTCTTTGCCTGCCCAGTATGCTTTGATGAACTAAGTGCAAGTGCATATGTTAAGCCTAGAGACAGTATTTTATGGGTTCCACTTGGAAGTTTTTTAAAGGAGAAGGAACGGCTAATAAAGAGTTAATCCCAAGCTGCAGGCATACCTTCAGTTGTCTCAATAGTGCCCTTAAGTCTCCCCATATTTCACCTGTTCAGAAGATCTGAAGCCAAACAGGAAGAAAAACACTGAGCTGTGTAAAGAAAGTTCCCATAATGCTTCGCTCCTGCACAGACACCCAGACCAAACTGAACATGCTCAGTTAGTAAGACTATGGGGCACATTTACTTACTCACGAACGGGCCGAATGCGCCCGATTGCGTTTTTTTCGTAATGATCGGTATTTGGCGATTTTTTGGAAAATTGTCGCGACTTTTTCGTTGCCATTCCAAATGTTGCGCAAAATCTGGCGATTTTTTCATAGTGTTACTACTTGCGCGAAAAGTCGTGACTTTTTCATAGCCTTCGCTCCGAGTACGAAAGATTCGAATTCATTCAAGCTTCAGTATGGTGACTTTTCTTGGGCCAGGTTGGAGCTGCAGAGTGCCATTGAGCCCTATGGGAGACTTTCCTTGGGCCGGGTTGGAGCTGCAGAGTGCCATTGAGCCCTATGGGAGACTTTCCTTGGGCCAGGTTGGAGCTGCAGGGTGCCATTGAGCCCTATGGGAGACTTTCCTTGGGCCGGGTTGGAGCTGCAGAGTGCCATTGAGCCCTATGGGAGACTTTCCTTGGGCCAGGTTGGAGCTGCAGAGTGCCATTGAGCCCTATGGGAGACTTTCCTTGGGCCGGGTTGGAGCTGCAGAGTGCCATTGAGCCCTATGGGAGACTTTCCTTGGGCCAGGTTGGAGCTGCAGAGTGCCATTGAGCCCTATGGGAGACTTTCCTTGGGCCAGGTTGGAGCTGCAGAGTGCCATTGAGCCCTATGGGAGACTTTCCTTGGGCCGGGTTGGAGCTGCAGAGTGCCATTGAGCCCTATGGGAGACTTTCCTTGGGCCGGGTTGGAGCTGCAGAATGCCATTGGGTCCTATGGGAGACTTTCCTTGGGCCGGGTTGGAGCTGCAGAGTGCCATTGAGCCCTATGGGAGACTTTCCTTGGGCCGGGTTGGAGCTGCAGAGTGCCATTGAGCTCTATGGGAGACTTTTCTTGGGCCGGGTTGGAGCTGCAGAGTGCCATTGAGCCCTATGGGAGACTTTCCTTGAGCCAGGTTGGAGCTGCAGGGTGCCATTGAGTCCTATGGGAGGCTTCCAAAATCATGCTAAGTCTGAAAGTTTCGCTCAATACGAAAAAGTCACGACAAGATACGAGCGCATCGTAATGGCTATGAAAAACTCACGTTTTTTTGCGCAAATCGTATTGGTAACGAAAAAGTCGCAACAATTTCCGAAAAGTCGGAAAGGCGCCGAAAAAAATCGCAAAAAATACGAAAAAGTCGCAAAATGTTCGTTTTCCAATCGGAATTTTTCCAATTCGGATTCGGATTCGTGGGTTAGTAAATGTGCCCCTATGAGTCAGCTTCCTGCTGATTGGCTCAGATCCACATTCCTAAGGGGGAGGAGTGAGTTCTTAGCATTCTTGAGGGAGGGGGGAGCAGGAAAGATCAGAGAACAGAAAGCTGCGTGTCTCTGGCACAGGAATTACAGACACAAGAAATCTTTTTTCAGAGAAGTCAGTGCAGCGTTTCTGTGTGCTAATGGCTGTATTACATAGACCTTTCTGATAAAGCTTACTTAGTTTTTACCTTTCTTTTTCCTTTAAATAGGCAGTACTGACTTGCTCCAACCAAGTTGCATACTATTGGCTTTATTAATGCTGTGCACATTGGCCCACAGGAAGTAACACCATGCCCAATATCAATTCAAGTCTCAACTTGTGTCCAATTCACATTTATTAACATTGGAGACAAACATCATCTGTAATGCTGTACATAGCAACCAATCAGCATTTTAAGGGTCACCTACAAGTTAGAAAAGCAAAGATTTGATTGGTTGCTATGGGCTGGTGATGTTTTTCTTCAGTGTTAATAAATACACCCCACACAAATACATACAAATGCAAATTAGGATACAAAAACCTCAAAAACCTTATTTTCGTAAGACATTTTGTGCACTTACAAAAAACAAAACAAAACATGAAAACGTCTAAAGGCTTGAATTAAAGATTGTTACAATTTGCTTAGGATGGTTCCCATTCACTTCTGTGACCTCACCAGCATTTAGATGGCGTAGTTTTGTATTTGTGTTTTTCATGATTTTTGATAAAAAATTAGTTTTTTCGAGTAATTATTTAAATACACAATTTTTATCTCTAAGGGGCTGATTTACTAAGACACGATTTCGAATCCGAATTGGAAAAATTCCGATTGGAAATGAACATTTTGCGATTTTTTCGTATTTTTTGCGAGTTTTTCGGCGTCTTTACGATTTTTGCGTAAAAACGCGAGTTTTTCGTAGCCATTACGAAAGTTGCGCAAAGTCGCGATTTTTTCGTAGCGTAAACACTTGCGCGCAAAGTCGCGCCTTTTTCGTAGCGTTAAAACTTAAAAGGCACGACGTTTCGCGCAAGTTTTAGCGCTACAAAAAAATCGCGACTTTGCGCAACTTTCGTAATGGCTACGAAAAACTCGCGTTTTTACGCAAAAATCGCAAAGACGCCGAAAAACTCGCGTTTTTACGCAAAAATCGTAAAGACGCCGAAAAACTCGCGTTTTTACGCAAAAATCGTAAAGACGCCGAAAAAAATCGCAAAATTACCGATCATTACGAAAAAAACGCAATCGGACGCATTCGGCCCGTTCGTGGGTTAGTAAATGTGCCCCTAAAAATGAAAAAAAAAACCTGAATCTCTGAAAAGAAAAAGAACTATGTATTTTTTAAGTGATAAGGATATATTGGTTGTGATTTAATTACAAGCTGTGGGCTATATGTCGATGGAGGTCTTCATTCATCCAGGTCATGGTATATCTAGTAGAAGTAAATCTAGACCAATTGGACTTGCTGAGTAATCATAGAAAATGCTTCACTACTCATCTGAGAAGCCTCTTCAGTTCAACTGACTTGTATGGAATAAAACTCACAGAGGCTGTGAATGCTGTGAGGTTACTGTGATAGCATTACGGAGGTATCATACAACTCCTAGAGACAGGTGTTACTTGTGAGGTGTTACTTGTGTGTGCATGAATAGAGGTGTGAAGTGTTGTGAAACCTCCGGGGAACAGATTTTAGAACAGCATTGTATGTAACAGAGAGGTGGTACTGAAGGCTACTTAGGTCTTAGATATGTTGCTGCCTCCTCTTGGACTTTAGGGGGCTTTCACATTCACATGACCTTCATTATATTTTAGATGAAAATATTCTATTCACTGTGTTGGTTGTTCTCCATGTTTATAATGTTTTTTTATAGTTATTGACTCATTTGACTTCATTTTCTAACTATTCCCACCCTGCAACTAAAAATTATAGCTGGTTGTTGGTGGTCACAGCAACCAGAGACAGGTAGACTGTGAAGCTTCAGTTTTATTTGTATTATTTGTTATCTTTTTGTTCATGCCCACCGCTCTTCATTTTCATGCTGATTTCCCAACTGCTGCTTTGTTGCTAGAGTAATTAAGGCCTAGCAACTAGATAGCAGTTTGAGAGTTTTGAATTTAAATGGAACATTGAATTTCTGAAGATAGAAAATGAAAATAAACTATTGCTGATGCTAAGAGAAGTCTGTTCTTTAACCAGATTACTGGGTTTAGGGTGATCGTTCAAGCATGTTATACAAATATACCTTCCTATTATAAAGGTTTTATGGCCTGGTGCCAAAATCCCTATGTGATCAGTCAATGAAAACTAACTCCTATTAATGGTTTCCAGGAACACAGTCAGATCCAGTGAATTAGTGAAGGACTCACTCTAGTCATGACCCTCATAAAAAGGACAATTAAAGGTTTTAGTGTATATTGTATTCCTGTTTTAGCTGACAGCACATTGAAAGGCAGCGCAGAAAACAGATGGACCAAGTGTGGAACAAATGGATCAATTGCAGTCTTTTGCCTCAGAGTTAGCAGCATGCCTGCAGATTAAGTAATAATGTAACCTATCAGTCATCTATACTGTAGTCCTAAAGTAACCAGCAGGGTAAGTACTTTAAACATTGTTTGCACATGCATCCTATTTATATATCCTTTTCTGCAATAAAATGATCAATCAAGAGAGCTCAACACAATGTTTTGGCCCTTTAGATCCTTTGTCAGCTGCTAATAGAATGATTGACACCTAATATTAAAATAATAAATAAATAAGACTCATAAGGGGTCATTTACCAATGCAAGAGTGCTTACGTCCAGGGGCAACAACCTTGAGTCTAAAATCTGACCTACTGTATGTATGCAGTTACCATTAAAGTCAATGTCTGTCTCCGCTGACAGTTCGTAGGGGTATTGGTTTTCTTTTTGATGCCATTTTTTCACTTGGCAAAGCAATACCAAGTGTAATATTAGCCTTAGACTTTGGAATTAAAAGGGCACCTCATTATACAGAGGACTTTTCCTTGTTATTATCTTGGTTATTTGTCCTACAGGTATAGGACCCCTTATTCAGAATTCTTGGGACCAAGGGTATTCCGGATAAGGGATCTTTCCGTAATTTGGATCTCCATACCTTAAGTCTACTAAAAAATCAATAAAACATTAATTAAACCCAATAGGATTGTTTTGCATCCAATAAGGATTAATTATATTTCAGTCGGGATCAATTAAAAGGTACCGTTTTATTACAACAGAGAAAAAGGAAATCAGTTTTAAAATTCTGAATTATTTGATTAAAATGGAGTCTATGGGAGACAGGCTTTCCGTAATTCGGAGCTTTCTGGATAACGGGTTTCTGGATAAGGAATCCCATACATATACTACTTATTTCTCTGCAAACAGGGACCAGGGAGTTCATCAGGAAGTTAGAAAACTAAAGTGGCTTATTTATCTCGTTTAATGCAAGAAATGATAAAAAAACAGACATTACTTAATGAAAACAGGCAAAACGTCCATCACAAGCCTATTCATTAAGCTCATGTTGAAAAATGGCGTATGTTGTCATTTCAAGATGGGAAGCACTTAGCTGAAAAACTTTTAGGCAATAGAAGCTTCCACTACTAAGAATATACAAATAAGCACCAAAGAAATTCGATTTGTATGCAGTAGTCTTGGTTTTATGATCCATGTTACACTAGTGATAGAGCAGAGCTTTAGCTTCCTTAAATATTGACTGTTTCTGATCCCATAGTTTTGACTGAGAAGACCATCGAAACATGAACAGAGGTTCCACTTAATCTATAACAAACCCATCAGCGAGTGAGATATAAATGCGAGTAGCTCATGCCCAGCTAATATAAAGTGCTTTGCACTTCCCGTGACTTCCCACAATCCGCAGAGCTATCATTTTTCATAGGCATAGCCCTTTAAACACCTGTCAAAGCAACGAGAAGCTGAGATTGCTTCCATACATCTCCACGCTGCAACTATGATTATAAGGCTCTTATCTACTTACAATTATAACAAGGAAGAGCAACAACAAGTAATATTCTTATGGCTGCCCTAGAGAAAGAGGCAAAACTGTTTCACAAGCCTAATGAGGTGTGAGCGCATTAGGAAAGCCGTTCTCATTTGTCACATGTTCCTACATGGAATGTTCAGGGCAAGAGAAAATCAAAAGATGCAGTTAGATTAAAGATCTTTACGCAAATATTTTCTCTAAACTAAGTAAACAATATCATTTGATACAATTGACATTCATTCTGCAGATACATTTGAAAATGCTTTAGCGACTGCTATTTCCTCAAAAAATGTTACAACCTTGGTAGTAAGGAAAAATTGGAAATCTAGGGGGTTAATTTATTACCACTCAAAATTTCAATTTCTCTTACCAAAGTTTACAGATTTAAGAATTTAATTTCACGTATTCCCCAGTTTAATTTATGATAAATCAGCCCCAATGTTTCTGACAATCCTCTGCTGTCCAGATATTGTTGGGTTTCATTTTCTGAATTCTTAACCTGTGAACTGGTTCATTTGTCTTTCTGCATATATTTACTAGAGTATAATTTATTTTCTTTTACAGTGCTTCAGAAGTGCTATAATTTATTGAATCTGTTCTGCCACAATCAGGTAAATGTATGTACAGCAGTTTATATCAGATACTACGAAGCTAGGGACTCAAGCTTGCAAATGGCTCTAATGGCAGCTACCAGAAAAAAGACAAAAGGGGGCTGGTAACTAATGCTGGAGCCATTGGGCCTGAGCATTTGTATCCGAAAACCTTGCATGCGTTCCTAATATGAATACCTTGGCTTGCTACCTCTGTAGTTACGTCACTGGCAGTGATGAGCGAATCTGTTCCGTTTCGCTTTGCCGAAAAATTTGCGAATCTTTCAAAAGATCCGCGAAATGGCGAAAAATTCGCGAAACGGCGAAAATGTTGTGCAGCTAAAAAAATTGTCGCCCGCGGCTATTATTTTGTCCCGCGGCTATTGTTTTGTCGTGCTATTGTTTTGTTGCCCACGGCTATTATTTTGTCGCCCGCGGCTATTATTTTGTCGCACGGCTATTATTTCGTCACCCAGCTATTCTTTTGACGCCCGGCTATTCTTTTGACGCCTGCGACTATTCTTTTGACGCCTGCGGCTATTCTTTTGACGCCTGCGACTATTCTTTTTTGACGCCGGCGACTATTTTTGGACGTGCAGCAAATTTTTCCGTGGCGAATTTTTTCATCCGTTTCGCAAAACAATCCGCCAATGTCGAAACGCGGAAATTTGCAGCGAATTCATGCCTGTTGAAACATTTCGCCCATCACTAGTCACTGGTAACAGTTGTACCTGTCTGTATATTCAGCGATGGCACTGCCTACAATTGTGGCAAAGTAAAGGAGCTAAAAGTTTATTCAAAAGTAGATGCAAATCTGTCTTTTACCTTTCTGTGCACCGTTACTGTACAATGGGGCAAAAATCATTGAAATCTGGGTATAAAATTCTAACAGAAAAAGTTTACTGTAAGTGGGGCCTTTGCACTACCCAGTAAGAAAACTAGAAGCCACTCTGCTTTCTGGTCTCTTGATATTTTTATAAAATTATTTGAAAATTGTAATGACAGTTTGCAAGCCCTGTTGGCCACACTAACCCCCAGGTTATGCCATATTTGATATATTGAATATACCAGCAGTAACTGACACAAAGGAGTCTGCAAATGTCGGACTGGCCCACCAGGATACCAGGAAAACTCCCGGTGGGCCCAGGTGTCAGTGGGCCCTCCTGCTCTTGAACATTTGTCCTGCTTCATGGTCATTCCCTATTTCTTTATGGGAACATGGAAGCTTGATAGATGGAAGAATAGAGTATAGTATGTAGAGAAAAGAGACTAGGATAATAAAAAGTTTGAACTAGGAGAGGAAGAATTAAAGTTCTGAGAGCGGGCCCATTGTCCAGGGTTTTCTGGTGGGCCCCTGCCATCTCAGTCCGACACTGAGTCTGCCCCCTAAGGTTATGTTCCGGTTTCCTCAATGCCCATGGTGGGAAGGAGGCTTGTATTTAGGGGAATGATACAGAACCTCCGTGTCAGGAAGTGGTGGGTTAAAACATATCTAGAATTTGAAAGGCAAAATAAGTATGCTACATTTATTTGTAGGTAAAAATATTCTCCTCGAGTAAACCCAAAGCGCCACATTAAAATGTTAATGCAAAGTATAAAATAAATGTTATAAATATGCATGGCAATTAAATATACATGTATTTTAAATACACGTAGCAATTATACATTTCTTCTGATCACAATTACCTCAATGGAAATCTGCATATAATCAAGCTTGCATGATAATCAGTTGTCAATCTAGGAATCCACCAAGTTCTCCCCCATGCTTGGGCCTCGCAATATTACAATATCTCTTCCTGCAGTTCTGTGCTAACTTTGGGCAATATAGGTTGTTTCAGACAAAATGAGTTCTCGCAGAATAGTCTAAACCCCTGACGTAGTGTTTCAGGTTAAATAATATACATTTTGGGATTTAAAATTTACAGATCAACTTCAAATGGTGTATTTTAATTTTGTTTTTATCTTTTTGTCAACTTGTTTTCATTGTTCTCTTGTTTGATTACACCTTCGTTGTATTATACTGTATATTTAATCAAAAATTAGTAAGATTGAGAAGGAGAACCTAAGATATATCTCACTGAAAGGTCCTGAAATAACATACCATTGATTAAACACATTATTCAGTGAAATACACAACCATTTATTGGCTCAGAATTTAAACACGAAATTCAAAAACACAGAACACACTATACCAAATGGAAAGGGACATCCCAATGCCCTGAGCCAATAAATGGTTGTGTATTTCACTGAATAATGTGTTTAATCAATGATATACTGTATATTTACCTGTGAATTTGTACGATGTCTTGATTTCTCTTACAATGTGTTTGAATTTTAGGGGCATCCCCTAAAGGAGGGGCACCCAAAACTCTCTACATTACATCTAAAGATGTAAAATGTAAAAAATAAAGACGTAAGGTTCTTTAACTCCTAATGCCTGTTGCTTTCATTTCTTATGCAGGTGTGGGTCCTATAATCCAAACTATTCTGGACTTGGGGTTTTCCAGATAAGGGATCTTTCCATAATTTGAATCTCTGCACCTTAAACCTGCTTAAAAAAATTTAAACACAAAATAAACCCAATGGGATTGTTTTGTGACTGTTTTGGATTCATGCAGCTCAGTTACCATCAAGTACAAAGTACTGTTTTATTATTACAGAAAGAAAGGAAATTATTTGTAAAATGTTGAATTATTTGATTATAATGGAGTCTATGGGAGATGGCCTTCCCGTAAGGCAGAGCTTTCTGGATAATGGCTTCCAGATAACTGATCCCATACCTGTACTGTGGATCTTACTCTGAAAATCCCAATAAAATGAGCCCCATATAAATGTCCAAGTATAGTGCTAGGTACTTTCCCATTCCTACAGCAACACCTTGGGGCTGATTTACTAATCCACGAATCCGAATAAGAAAAATTCGGATTGGAAAACGAACATTTTGCGACTTTTTCGTATTTTTTGCGATTTTTTCGTCGCCATTACGACTTTCCCGTAAATTGTCGCGACTTTTTCGTAACCGGTACGACTTGCGCGAATTGTAGCGACTTTTTCATAGCCATAACGAATTTCGTGAATTGTCGCGACTTTTTCATTGCCATTATGCCTTTGGAGAATTGTCGCGACTTTTTCATTGCCATTACGACTTTCGCGAATTGTCGCAACTTTCGTATTGAGAGCTCGAAAAAGTCGCGACAATTTGCGAAAAAGTCGCAAAGTACCGATCATTACGAAAAAAACGCATTCGGACGCTTTTCGGACGTTTGTGGATTAGTAAATGTGCCCCCTTGAGGCACATTTACTAAGGTCTGATTTTTTTCTGGGCTTAAACCACAATATGGTATAAATTAGGAGTAACCACGATAATTTCCGAATGTCTAAAATGTCACGAAAATGCTTTTATCGTCCTTACGAAAATAGTCACAACATTTTCGCGCTGAAAAGTTTGTTAAGCCACGAAAACCTTTCTGGTTTTGATACCTTCCATGTCTGGCTTTGGAAGCTTTCCATAGGACTCAATGGTCCTCAACAGATCAAACATGGCGAAAAGATAGTCCAGAGGAAAGTGTTACCAAAACGTTAACATGTTCCAAAATGTTCTTATTCTTTGTGCAAAGTACGTTTTTTTTTGTGGAAATTTAATGAAAACCACGGAAAACTCGTGGAATTTTAACAGACTTTTCCCGTACATTCCAAAATGTTCTATAGGTTAAAAAAAAGTTAGAAAAAATACGAAATTATCTTAAAATTGTTTAGTTAAGGTGCCCCCTTGTGTCAAAAAAGCTGTATTTAGTTCTTTTCCTTAACTAATGATGTCTCAGACTTTCCCACATCTCAATCAGCTGAGTTTGTAATAATCTTTATGTAAAGGGATCTTTAAGTCTTATTTATTGTAGTGATCATTTAGGGAAGCCACCAACAGATGTTGGCTATATCATTACGCAGCGGGCAATCAGGCTGCACACATGGATGACCGACATACCTGACATTGCAGCCCCTTTTGTGTTTTAGGTTGGCTGATAACCTCCACACATGTGTCCCCATACATGTGCAGTCATTAGACAACCAGGATTTCCATTTTCAGATTAAAGCAAAGTACTTTTTTTTGTATCTTTGATTTTAAACCTTATTCCTCAGTTGGAAACATCACAACAAAAACAAATAACCCAAATTAGCCTTGATCAAATATTTAATTCTCACTTTCACTTACTGATGTTTCTAATAGGGCCTTTATGTGGGATAGTAATGTATTTTCCAGTACTTACTCTCTCAATATTTAGACCTCACAGAAATGCTTGATTTTTCTCAACTGACTTCACCAGTTCTGTTTCTTGAGAAGTGTTTTTCATTCTGGCATATTTAACACATAATTAAACTCTTCTTGAGTTGACATCTTGACTAGACTTCTAATGGATGGATCAACTAAATTTCAAATAAGGCTCATACCACATGATGCATATGGGGTATATTTTCGGCAAGCCGAAAAACACTTGCCGAGAATATGCGTCATATGCTCCTACCTGTGCCTGCACCGGAATGAATGGAATATGCTCGGGTGCAGGCACAGGTAGCCGAAATCCGTATAAAAGCGCGAAAATGCGAAGTCTTGCGTATTTAGGCTAGGATTTCGGCTACATGTACCTGCACCCAACCGTATTCCATTCATTCCGGTGCAGGCACAGGTAGGAGTTTTTTCGCGTTTTGCCAAAATATACACAATGAAACATTGTGTGGCATGAGCCTAAGTCTAGTGATAGAATTATTTCTAAAAAGAAACAGTTCCCCTCTGGATAGAATGGTACTTGTCATGTCTGACTGCCTGAAATGTTTAGGCAAGATACATATGGTGGGCAATATCAATATCATAGCAATATCATGGTATCATCTAGGTCTGTACATGGTAGAATGAAAGCCAACAAATTACATTCTCTTAATTTTAAAATTCTCCATTGCAATGGTCCAATGCAATAGTCATTGGAATTATAATAATGGTTCTCTTTATTTAACTACAGAATGTACATGACTCTAGAAAATTATGACTATACACTAGACTAGAATTAGGATAAACTTTGGTAAAGTCACCCAAGGATTAAGAAAGGCATGTCTATAAGTTTATCTATAGGGAAACAAAAAGCTGTGTTAATGTAGATACATTAGATCCTTCTGCACAGATGCATTAGAAACATAATATTGGTGCTGTTGAGTTAAGCAGATAATACAACCGACAGATTGTAGGGAAGAACAGAGGTCAGACAATCAAAAGTGTCCATCTAGTGCATAGATCATCAAACAGGGAGTTCATCAATGAGCTCAACAGAGCATGTTGGAAAATAATCAGCTCAGCCTTGAGTGTTTAGCCACACTGATTATACAATGGAAAGCTGAGCATGAGATGACAGGCCGTGGAACTAAAGTAATAGGAGTTCTTAACCAACAAAGCCAAGTAAGACAGATCAATTTGCAATATTCTTTTCTGGCCCCATGCAACAAAGCAGAAACTTAAAAGTATTTCATGAAGGGATGCTCTGTGCGAACTTGACAAATCAATAAACATCAGTGGTACAATAAGAAGAAAACTTTTCTTTTATTGAGAACCCGGAGGCATTCGATGTCTTGGTAATATCAGTACCAGTGGCCTGTCTTATTTCCTTTCATAAGAACATCAGATTCATCCTGCCGAGCATACGCAAGAAAATACACAATACTTTGTTTTGTTTTTTTCAAAATAGCATTTTGCTACTGCAGAATAGGAATTCTATTAACACTAGATAGCTTTACATGGGATGGGTTGGCAGCAAAATGCTAATTTAATTACTTATAGACCATAGTACAGGTTGCTTCATGTGGGTGACCAGCTATCATTAAATGTCACTTCCAGGATGAATAAAGCCCAGTCCTTAACTGCACATGTTAAAATCAATATACAAGTACAGTATTGTGGTCAAGGATAGCAAAGAATTGGTAACAATAAACTCAATACAAAATATTGCTTTTGTACCTAACTCATGCAGCCCTCCTGGCTACACTACTCTGGGAGCTTGTGGGACACTTATCTTATTAAACATAGAAAACAGTGGCAATCCAGCTTCTACTGAGCCATGTATTGCCTATATATTTTGTTCTGTCCTATATAGTACTTGCCTGCAAGTTTAAAGGAAAACTATACCCCCAAACAATGTATTTCTCTATAAAATATATTGCATTAAACAGCTCTAGTGTAAAACCATGCTTCATCTATCTGTCTTTTACTCCTACATTGTTACAGTTAAAGCTGTGTTATTTCGTGTCAGGTGATCTCTAAAGGAAGCACACAGACCATCACAAAATGGTGGCTCAAGAGAAAATATATAAAAGGGCAATGTTACTGATATATATATTCCAGTTTGGTAATATTTTAATAGTTTATATAATATAAAGTGGTCTATCTGCTGGATAAGTATTCATGTCATGGATATAGTTTTCCTTTAAGAACCAGGGTATAGCTAGAGCTTTCAATGATGAGTCAGTAGGGGTCATTTACCTAGAAATCGCACTACTAAGTGCTCATCCAGGGTCTCGGGGGAACAGCACAGGGCCCTGTTGCTTATGAATGATTCCCAAGTTAGGGGACTAGTAGGGGGTTTGGGGGGTACACATACGTGCCCCCCGGATGCCCCTCATGAATATGGTGCTACCAAACACAGACAGGTCTCTGTGCTCCATTTTGAAGGGCAGAAACCTGTGGCAATTCATCTACACGCAGGAAGGGGCATAATATAAGTAAATGAGTGTTTTGTTGCTAAATATTCTAACTGGGGGGTTTCAATAAAAATTCACAACATTAAGAATAATTATTGGCTCTTTGGGATGTAATATTGTTCATTAGACAATTAGTGCATTACACATTTAAGTCTCTAACACTTTAAGACCTGCATGAAGGTGCCATTTTTTTCATTGCAGAATAATGACTTTCCCAGGGAGACGAGGAGTGCAATCTTCTCCAGTGGCAGATGAGTCACGAAATCCCTTTGCACGTGTGAAAAACATAAATAACCGCACAGATGCATTTAGGAAAAACTGAAAAAAATTAAACATTGTGAATATTTTCCTTTAATTAGATTTCCCCATAAACTCACACAGGTTGGAAAAACGTTCTTTAATAATTCATTCTTAACCTCAGACCAGTCTGTAGAGTCCCTAAGCGGGACCTGCCAGTAATGAGCGAACAGGTCGTAATATCGTTTTTAAAAAAGCACTTGTTTTAGCATTACAAATTTCTGCTAAATAAAAAAAAAAAATCCTATTTTTTCACTGCTTCATAATGAAAACTTTGAAAGGGTTTCTTTTTTTTCTGTTGTTCTGAGAAACCTCTGCAGTTTCTTGCTACAATGAGGTTGAAGACACACAGAGCTACTAGTTGGAGCTACTTGTCATGGCTACAAAAATAGACAATGCTGATAATTTACTGATAATTGTCTCTACATGTGTTTAGCAATTCTCAGTATTGTCTATGGCAGGGTATTTTCTGGAGTTTAGTAGCTGCTACAAAGTAGCTTGGTGTGTCACAAATCCAAAAATAACATTTTACCTAATGGGTAAAAATATAAATCTCAGCAGATTGCAAATACACATTTATTGCAAATTGAAATGTGATTGGTACTAAGAGCAGTATGTCTCTGTCCATTGCTATTCTTTGCCCTCACTGCTGGTTCTGACTATTGATGTAGTAGAAGCTAGTGTATTTATTACCCACATTTTTACCCACAAGTTAGAATTTCAACAGAATTCCAGCATAACTGTACCTGCAACACAAAATCCCTAAATCATGTTGCTAATTGCACCTAGAAACTTGGGATTGGTTTGCACTGTCCCTTTTTAATAGCAGTTGAGGTAGGAAGATACATATTTATTTATGCTACAAATATCAAGAAATCATGCTGGGACTATTTTCTCTGTTACATGGCTTTACTCAATGACTGCACAAATAACAGTGTCAGTTCTAGCCATATAACCTACTTTTTTTAGAATTCTATATCAATCCAGTAATTTTCTGTGAAATGTCCAGAACCTTTCCCGCTTATTAAAGCATTATACCTTTTTTAAGTGTTAGGCCATATTTTGGATTGAATAATGGGGGAACTTGGTGGGATCTTCTTTATGCATAAATACTTTTGGGCATAACATTATTAAACAATATTACTAAATATTTTCC
This sequence comes from Xenopus tropicalis, assembly GCF_000004195.4. Lineage (NCBI taxonomy): Eukaryota > Metazoa > Chordata > Amphibia > Anura > Pipidae > Xenopus > Xenopus tropicalis. Next base: position 31,702,014 of record NC_030681.2, on the reverse strand, counting down.
CAATACTGAAATTATCTGAATGCTAGACATCTTTGTTGTGTAAAATTTCGAGGGGTTAAGTTATACTGCATATGCTATATGTTAGCAATGTATGTATAGCAATGTTTATTTGGAGCCTTTAGGGCACATGTACGTCCGTAAGTGCAGTGAGCAAAGTACAATTTCAAGAGCAATCGGCCAATTCTGGCATAATTATGGTCTCAAAGAGACAATGCTGTTGTCATAATTGCATTGGTCCTACTGAAATTGTGTCTAAGTCAGCAACATTACTGCAACTGCATCTCAGTTCCCAGTCCTTGGGATTTGTGCAGCCTGCGCTCTGCATCTTGAGCTCAGTGCAAGGTGCAGAGAATTTGTAGGTGCAGCTCTGTACTTAATAATTGCCATAGGCAGGTGGTGAGTAGTGATAAGTGGAATTTTTCACCAGGTTGTACCTTAGATGGCAGCTTAGGGGGAGCACGAAAAATTCACTCTAAAAAAGAAATCACCCCAGCCCACCCCTGGATACTTGTGGCAATAAAGCAGGACCATCTGCACATGCTCTGATGGTCAAAGGAAGTGTGTGGGCTAGTGCCTAGGTCAGCAACTAACCTAAATACAGCCCTAATAAGTGCTAGACACCAGTCATTTGGCAGCACTGGCCTCTTGCAGGGTATTTCTATTTATAGTGATTGGAAACAATATTAAAGCTTTGCATCCTTTTCACAGACCCAAGAACTCTTGCCCTGTGTGTCATTACCCTTTAGAACTTTCTTGGGGTAAAAAAATGGTAATAGGTTTAATGTATGTTGTGGTGTAACAGTTCCAGTGTTATAATTATACCTGGTTCTGCTTTAATAGAATCCTGGACAGAAGGCTATATAATTCAGCTTTACCTGAACACATTTCTGTTTCATGCCTCAGTTTAAATGATTAGCTATTAAATACTGTAAATATGTAAAATAACATTGTTCCATGGCTTCCTTAGATGTTCTACATATCATATTGTCATCGTCATATTCTTGAGAAGCTGAATAACTAAACTAGTGCAAATCACATGGGCACAGACTGTCCTTCTCTGTATCTGAAAGTGACTTATAGCGGCATGTAATGCCAAGCCCTTTTCTTTTATTAACCTTGTGTTTGTTTAACCACATGAAGAAATCCTCAAACCATAAATATATACTTTTTTTTATTTACCCAGTTATAAAGGAGGGACTTAATATATTGCTATCTTGTGACTTTAGAAATATTAAATAAAGAGAGCTTTGTAGTCATAGCTAAGTTCCCATGAAGTCAGCCACATTACAAATGGCTAGGCATCGCACACAATAAACAGTATAGTATTTAACTGGTAGAGAAAAGTTTGAAAAATAACTATTAAGAATAGGATATACATCATTTAGCAAGACCCTCATTTTAAACAGACTTATGTTGCCATCAAAGTGGGGAAACATTAATGGGACAATGACAACAATACATGCATTTATATATCATTGGGTAGGGAATTTTCTCACACCATTAAAGGCACATACATGTCTGCTCTTTAAACAGTTCTGCAAAGGTAACATAGGCAGAACATTTTAATATGTAATATAAAGTGGGATGTTAACTGACTCGGTAGCAGCAAACAGAATGTCAGGGTCGGGCTGCTTTATGTCACCTAATTAGCACCTTGCTACTGAATTTACAAAAATGTCTGGAGTTCTGCACTGCTCATGCTCCTGCCCACAGAGATTTAGGGGTTAATGTGGCAAATTAGAAATAGAGTGGCCGCCGTGAATTCTGCAGAACTTACCCCTGGTAAGTGCATTCTTCAAAGAATAGGAGTGCCAGCTCTGGATTCCAGATTGACCATTTAAACCCCCACCCCTAGTGTATATGTATTTTATTGTCTCATAAAGGAACAGTAACACCAAAAAATGAAAGTGTATAAAAGTAACTAAAATATAATGTGCTGCTGCCCTGCACTGGTAAAAGTTGTGTGTTTACTTCAGAAAGTCTACTATAATTTATATAAATAAGCTGCTATGTAGCCATGGGGGCAGCCATTCAAATGAGAAAAGGCACAGGCACATAGCAGATAACAGATAAAACACTATTGTATTCTACAGAACTTATCTGTTATCTGCTATGTAACCTGTGCCTTTTCTCCTTTTTTCCAGCTTGAATGGCTGCTAGGGATGTAGCGAACATCGCCAAAAATGTTTGCGGACCCGTTCGCGGACTTTCGGCAAAACTCGCGAATATTCGCGAACTTTGCGAACCCCATAGACTTCAATGAGAAGGCGAACTTTAAAACCTAGAAAAGCCATTTCTGGCCAGAAAACTGATTTTAAAGTTGTTTAAAGGGTGCCACGACCTGGACAGTGGCATGCAGGAGGGGGATCAAGCAAAAATTTCTCTGAAAAATACTTTGTAAAAAAACCGCCAAAAAAAACCGCCAAAAAATAATGAAAGAAAAAAAAAAAACCGCCAAAAAAAACCGCCAAAAAATAACGAAAGAAAAAAAAAAAACGCCAAAAAATAACGCCAAAAAAAAAAAAACCGCCAAAAAAACCGCGGCGAACCCAAAATGGCGAACATCGCCAAAAGTCCGCGAATTTACGCGAACACCCGATGTTCGCGCGAATTAGTTCGCTACATCTCTAATGGCTGCCCCCGTGGCTACACAGCAGCTTATTATATAAATTATAGTAGTGTTACTGTAGCAAACACACCAGTTTTACCAGTGCAGGGCAACAGTGCATTATATTTTTATTACTTTAAAGCTCTTTCATTTTTTAGTGTTACTGTTCCTTTAATAGTCTTCATTCAGTGACCCAAGCTCAATTTCCTTTTAAGAAAATCAGTACGAATCTTCAACAGCCAATCAACTGAGGCATAATCATTGTGGGTACTAGGGTACTAGTGTGGGTACTTATCCATACTTACATACAATAAAGAATGAAGACCAGTAATTGTCTCAGAATATCACTGTCTGGATCATACTAAAGGTTCATTTAAAGTGGAACTGTCACCCAGACATAAAAAGCTGTATAATAAAAGCCCTTTTCAAATTAAACATGAAACCCAAAATAATTCTTTTATTACCACATCCATACCCATTATAAAAGCATTTTAAAATCCCAGCTGTCAATCATATAACGCCTGCCCCGCCTCTATGCCTTAGGCATACAGGTGGGGCAGACAGTTACTTTCACTTTCAATTCAGAACTTCTTAGATGTTGCTGCACTCCTCACATTGCCCTCCCTCCTCACCATGTAATTGTGTAACCAGTGCATGGACATGGGTATCAGGTCCCCCCCATACTGGCGCAGAAACAAGATATTGTCAGGATGCAATGCCTGCTTTGGTAACAGTGTCCACAAAATGGCCCCTGCCTGCTTGCTGCAACTGTGAATTCCATGGCTGAAGAAAATAAGATTAAAATAATTTATATAGTGTAATTGAAGTTTATTTTGCTTGCCAAACACAATAGAAAACAATTTGAAATAATTTCTTAAGGTGACAGGTCCGCTTTAAAGGAAAACTCCTTCTATAGTAGTAATATAACCATCATCTATGGCAGTGTACAAAGAGAATGCTTTTGCTCTTAGACTTCTGCAAGAGGAATAGTAAATAACCCATTTAAGCTTTACGTGATATTTTTACGTTAATATTTTATTTCAGGATACAAAAATTAAGACAATAAAACAGATTTTATGGAAGTGAATGATAAAACAATGCCTTGGCAAAAAAAAGTCACAAGTTAGGAGTATTTTCTATGGGTATCAATAATACTAGAGGGTTTCTTGACCACAGAAAGTTTCTTAAGTTAATTAAGTAATTAGTTTAGAGTAGAAAAATCAAATTAGAAGTTCAATAAACAAAGGTAAAAGTCTTAAAAGGAAAGTTGTGGTCCAATGCACTGAAGAACAAGGAGTACGTTGGAAGATTTATTTCATGATGGGATATAACCCAGGAACAAGGTGAATAGATAACATCATTAGGAAGCACAGGAATGTAAAAGTGATGATGTACTAGGTGAAACCCTATCCTGTGTGCCACAAATAATATACAGACAGGCTGGAACAGTCAAACACAACGTGATAAGTTACATTCCAACAATCAGAAAAATGACACAAGATACAAAAAGGAATCTAGCCCAGCACTACTTGCATAGCATACTGTCCAGACACAGGGACTGAATGATAACATTTTCATATAATATGTAAATAATGAATTATAAAGCAAAATAAAGTATACAGTATTTACAAAGGTAGTGACATATATATGTACAGGTATGGGACCTGTTATCCAGAATGCTTGGGACCTGTGGCTTTCTGGATAAGGGATCTTTTTCCGTAATTTGGATCTCCATAACTTAAGTCTGCTCAAAATAATTTAAATATTGAATAAACCCAATAGGATTGTTTTGCCTCCAATAAGGATTCATTATATCTTAGTTGGGATCAAGTACAGGTACTGTTTTATTATTACAGAGAAAAGGAAATCATTTAACCATTAAATAAACCCAATAGGGCTGTTCTGCCCCCAATAAGGGGTAATTATATCTTAGTTGGGATCAAGTACAGGTACTGTTTTATTATTACAGAGAAAAGGGAATCATTTAACCATTAAATAAACCCAATAGGGCTGTTCTGCCTCCAATAAGGGGTAATTATATCTTAGTTGGGATCAAGTACAAGGTACTGTTTTATTATTACAGAGAAAAGGGAATCATTTTTAAAAATTAGAATTATTTGCTTATAATGGAGTCTATGGGAGATGGCCTTTCCATAATTCGGAGCTTTCTGGATAACAGGTTTCCGGATAAGGGATCCCATACCTGTATATGTTTTTTTTCTTATTTACATTTACAAAAGTAGTGAGATATATATATTATTTACATTTAATACAAAGGTGATATATACTGTAAATATATATATATTATTATTTAATACAAAGGTAGATACTTGCTCAGTAGAGCAGCAAGGCTAAATTTAACAACAAAAAAGTTTTCTTCACTCATCTGTGCATGTGCCGGCCCTGTGGCACTGAAGAATGAAGAAGTGGAAGAGTTTGTTGTGGTCCCTGAAAAGTACCCCCTGACAGTCACTAGGGGTGTCTAACCTTTGACATATCTGTTTCAGTGGCAGGATATGCCTTAATCCTGTATAATACAAAAAGCCATGAATATCATGTATATTATATCCATACAAAAAGTGCTTAGTGATATCATGAGTTATTTAGTGAATATCATGTATATTATATCCATACAACAAGTGCTTAGTGATATCATCAGTTATTTAGTTGATGTACTTACTGGAACTTTTGTATTATAATAATGTACCCCCTTTTGTAAATGAAGAGGCTATTAGAAGTCACCTCGGAGTTCCATGACCTGTATAAAAGCACAAGGCCAAATATGATCATGGAACTCCTGGGTGACTTTTAATATCCTCATATTTTCAAATAAGGGGTACAATATTTACTACATAGATTTGAATAAGATAGAAATATAGATTTAGCAGACTCCGATGAAGCTAATATATTGCTTATATATTGGGGGGGGGGGGCAACTGCCACTTGTAAATGAGCCCCTATATGGCTATATCTACAGTATATAGGGCTCCTCTTTGCGCTAAAGTTTCCTAAACAAAAACAAACCGGTAGGTGAAATACTGAATTCCCTTCAGGTCATAAGCCACATTTATGGCTACAAAGCAGTGCGCTTTGGCTACACCTTACTGTATTGATACCGCAGTTTAAAGTTTAACTAACAACAGGTTTGCAGAACAACTGGTTCTGTCGAGGGAGTCACAGCAAAATGCAAGACTCCCTTTATAAAAGCCCTGGACACGTTCTCACCCTAAGTGCCGAGTGGCTTACTGTATAAATGATGGGTCAGGTTACTCACACAAGTGTCAGTTTGGCAGCTTCTAGGTCAGTGTACGGCAAGGACCTAGTAACTGTTATTTGTTGCTATCCCAGTGTCACAAATACACTGCAAGTGGGCAAAACCAGCACTGTTTCCATGACACATGGGGAGAGAAACCCACATAGAAGTCTGCCTTGTAAAGTGGGGAGTCCTGCATCAATCATATTAAATTTGGTACTAAGGGTACAGGAAAGCTCGGCAAAAATGTGCAGTAAATAATATATATATAGGATTGGGAAGAGTTAACTAAACCTTTAACCTTCGATAATCCATAGGAATTTAACAAATTCAATCAACTATGGACAATAGGGAAATAAAGACATACAGTATTAGAGTTGACACAGAAGCATCTAAGAGAATATTCTATTAGAGGAAGCTTGCCATGTTCCACTGAGACCTAGATAAATTATCTCACCATGAGAGGATTAAGAGGGGACACTCACAATCAGATACTTAACACTCCTTAACAATTATGGGAATTTTTGTTCTCTCTGGTAGGAAACATACGATTTTACTGCTCTGTTTGAAGTTTGCTTCCAGTGCCCTCTGAAAGAAGTGCTTTTATCTGCTCAAGATACAGTACAAATCATCATTGGTTTTATCTCAGCTGGAGCTGCCTCTTTTCTAAATGAGCTTACTCTGTGCAGCTGCCCGTCATGGAGCGCTCTCCTCATCCCTCGCACCAACTCTTTCACTACAGTGAGATTTAAGCCTTTTCTTCTGCTCTTTGTTCCTTTAGCTCAGTGAAGTAAACAGCAGGATTGATCTTACACTACATTTTGGTATTGTTCCAAGTGCTCATCAATAGACATGGGCTGGGAATGCAGTGACTGGAAAAAAAGGGGAAGACTAAAAATCCACTTTCACTTCTTTGTGCCTTTTAGTGTGCAGCCAAATGGCGCTAATCTGGAAGCTGCTACACTGGCTAGCCATCGACATGCAAATGAATCCACAAGTCATCATTTCTGCATTCATTCTAAAAAGTAGCAGAGCTGAAATTAAGTAAACAAGAAATTTATTATGAGTGCATTTTAGCTTCGGCATGATGCTGGCTCCTTGTGATGGTTTGTTCTTTAGATACTCATTCTTAGCTTAAAAGAATACCTTCATGGGGAAACATGTTTTTTTTTTCAAGTTAAAAATGCTGCTCCAGCAGAATTCTGAATTGAAATCAGTTTTCTAAAAGAGCAAACAGACTTTTTTTTTTCATATTTAACATGGGGGACTAGAGGGCTAGTGGGGTTAGACATGTTCTTACTTTCAGCCATGTGACTTGTGCTGTGGTAAAATTCCGTCACACTTTACTGCTGCACTGCAATTTGAAATGATATCACCCCCCAGCAGCCGATCAGCAGAACAATGGGAAGGTAGCAAGATAGCAGCTCCCAGTACCAGTAGGTATCAGAATAGCACTCAGTAGTAAGAAATCCAAGTCAGGCTTGGGACTCCTCCAGTTACATGGGAGTAGGAGAAACAATAAGTTACCTGAAAGCAGCTCCTTCTGAAAGCTCAGACTCGGAGAACACCATAAAAATCATGACCAAATCCCTTTAAGCCATATTATATAGGGAATAATGTAGACTTGGTAAAATCAAAAAAAGAGTGAAATAGATGCAGCAGTGTTAAGCACTACCTTTAATGAATGATGCAAAATTGCACCACGTCTGTTTCCATATTTGTATGACAGCGGTTCTGGTTGTTAATGAACCCCATAATGTTTGTGTAACAACACATATAATGAAAAAAAGCAAACTCAGTAATCCAAATTATTAGTAATAATAAAAACAGTAACAATTTATCAACAAACAAAAGGTAGTAATATAAACTGATAAAAGTACAATATAATTCATGGTTCATCCAACTGCATTCAGTGGTCCCATATTTTATTATTATCTTGGATTTACAACACCATCACGTGCCACAGATTCTCTGAATAGTCTCAGTATAGGTTTGTGTTGTGTTCTAGCAATGGGACAGGAGTACCCAATTGTCATGAGTTTGCATGGATAGTCCAGAATCATGGACCCAAATGGGCAGGGCTTATTCCAATGTTGGACGGACTGATATGGGTTTGTGTATAACTGGAATAAAGAAGGCAACATGGAGTGGGCACTCAGTTTGTGTCTGGCACAATGTAAAATAATTTGGGAGCATGATAGAAAGATGTGATGTGTTATTAAAGGGGAAATATTGTTATTATAAAAATGCACTGAACTGCTAATAAAATACAGTTCTTACAGTTGTTTCAAGGACTTAGTTGTAAGCTCCTCAACTTAATGTTTTTTCCTGCCTGCAACCAAATCAGTCACTTTATCTACAGTAACTGGCTGATGCTGGCACAAGTCAGCAATATGCAGTAAGGAAGCATTAGGACCATCTAATATATATTTACTAAATTATACCCCCCCTAGCTTCAAAGTGGCCTCTCACACATTCCATGTAGGGCAGTGGTTCTCAACCTTCCTAATGCCACGACCCTTTAATACAGTTCCTCATGTTGTGGTGACTCCCAACCATAAAGGAGTGGTGTCAGTTCCTAAGACCATCGAAAATATGTGTTTTCCGATGGTCTTAGGTGACCCCTGTGAAAGGGTCGTTCGACCCCCAAAGGGATCCCGACCCACAGGTTGAGAACCACTGATGTAGAGTAACCAGAGGTAGAAGGAGATTTTTTGTTTTAACCTCTGCAGTGGCTATAAAGACTTTTTTTCAGAAGTTGACTGTACCAACCCCCCATGTCTGCCTGTCTCCCTCCCAATTCTGCCACCTATTACACATGGATTGGGTGGTGGGTTCTCTTAAGAAGGAAAGTTAAGTACATTTTCAAACCTGGGGAAGCTGCACTGATGCTTTATCTAATGACAAGCAACGTTGTATTTTAAGATCCACCCAAGCCTTGAATATGCCGGGGTGGGAGAGAATGTGCGGAGAAAAATGGAGACCCTTATGTGGCAATAACTGCATTTAAAAGAATTGCTCCTGATCCAGTCATCCTAGAATTTCCTTCCTGTGCTCTAAAAGCAATGAGGTGATTCAGGGTGCATTGTTTCCTGAGCAATGGCTAGGCCCATGGGTATACTCAAAAAGGTGGTAGTCAGTGTGTTTGAGCTATTGCCTGACTGCAGGAATGCCCCAAGGTCCAGGTGATTGCCACTGGAAGGATGAGGGGCTGAGGGTTTTGTTGCATGCCCTGCTGAGCTGTGTGTGTTTGGGTGACAAAACCTTATTTGCCCCACGTGCCATTGCCCTAAAAGTTGCTAATAGCTGTCATTTGCTCAGCCCAGGTCTCTCCATCAGCAGGATAGATAATGTTAATGAGCCTTTTCAGATAATGATTGATCCTGCTTCTTCTTGTTAGACATGGGCACTGATCCCCAGAGTAAGTCTAAAAGCATTGCAAAACAAGACTACTGTTTGACAGAAAGGAAATAGAAATACATTTTCTTAATTTCAGCTATTTCTGGAACTAATGAGCACCATTATTGGTAGCCCCCCCCCCCAGACTTTGGCCTTTCTAAATGCATCTTATTTATGGAACTAATTTTTTATGGGTATTTCACAAAGTACAGATCATTGTAGAATATTTCATATATGTTTAGATTTGAAATGCATTATCTGGAATGTAGAACAAAGGAAATGCATTATACTCTCTGTCCTCTTGGTTCATGGTTCAGCTAAGAGTTGAGATCCTGATTAAATATGTAGTTTACACATCCTCTGCACCTTCCTTTTTTGAATAATAAAGCAGCTCTTCCTACAATGCTTGGTCAAATTGGAGAGCTATTTTACGTATAATTGTTCTTTCAAGCCATAAAAGCTTTCTAATATAGACTTATGTTTATTTGGAAAAATATTTAATACTTTTCAGTCCAGGGATTTGCCTCCAGAAGTGATTAGGCTATTGCTGAACTACAGCTCCTAGAATCACCCACATTTCCACTGGGAGTTGTAGCTTGGCAGTATTTGTGGTTCAGGCAGCAAATCCCTTATGTACCGGATGCACATTTAATAATTGGGATTCAGTACATTTTTAGCATGTGTGCTGGTTATGCTTTGGGGCATGTTTCCATTGCTTTTTTCCTGTAGTAGAAAGCTATTTAGGAAGCTTGGCTTCATGTTTTAGTTTTGCTTTTTGGATGAATGTGCCTACAGATTCTTTTAACCAAATATAACATTTTGCATTATAAAAGCAAATTACATAGTCTCAGTCATTTTCAATATAAAGTATTTTGAATGTAGTATCTGTCTGTCTGTATTGCACTGCTGGTTCTGACTACATGTACCAATAAAACAATCCTGCATTAGGCAGCTCCCCTGCAGCCAAGACTCAATTTCCCACAATCAGTGGTGTAACTATAGAGGTAGACTCCACAGCTGTGGGGGGGCCATGGTCTACTTACTCAATACCCACAATTTTGCTTGCATTGTGGATGACCTGCAATTTCTTGGCTGCGGGGGGGGGGGCATAAAATGTTTTTTTGGAGGGGTAGCCCAAGTTAAAAAAGGTAGGCCACTGACCACTTGCATACTCTGTGATTAGCTGTTTCTAAATAAAATGGAGATGAGAGCTGTCAGAATGCTGTGCAATGGCCCAGGAAAGCCCTGATCTCAGTCTAGCTGAGAATATGTGGGACTATATCCATAACCTCAAAAAAAATGGAGAAAAGCTAGCAGGGAATGGGCCAGAATGACTACTAGTACTACCAGTATGCAAGTTGCTTTGTTTTTACTACAAAATAAACACAGATATACACATAGATATATACATACATTCATTTACATGCAAAAATGTATTTCTAGCCTTGGAGATTACTGTAGCCCAGCATATATTGCCTGCATGAGAAGACATCCAGAAGACATAACCCCAACTTTTGTTTATTGTTTAGTTGTTCCATTCTTATTACCAGTTTTATTGCACATCTTTTGCATTATTAAAGAGGCAAAATGATTTTCTCATCCTTTGACTTAATACCCTTATTATACAAAAGACTCCTTTATTAGCTTTAAAAGACACTGATTGACATTGCCTAGAGTTGCAAAGTCTGTTATCCACAGTAGCCCTTAAAGCCTTCTCAATTAATGAGTCCCCCAACACAATACAATTTAGTGTATGACTGTCATTATTATTTATTTTTCCAATAACCTATCAAGATCGAACCTAACTTGCCAGTTTGCCGCCCATTTTTTCAATTTAAAAATGTCTTTGTAAACTGGAAACATCCTACATGGAACCTATGCATTTGCACAATTTAGTATCATGAGCAGAGAGACAACATTTACAGTACAATGCCAACCTCAAAGTTATGTTTAATTAAAAAGCATTTTAAAATTTAAAAGCAAAGGGCTAAGGACAGACCCCAGCAATACTGCACTAACAATACTGGTTCCATTTGTTGACACTCTTTGTAATTTATCTTTTAGTCCGTTCTCTACTACAAATATTGTGTTCTAGGCCAGCATTTAGTCAGTAACCTTTGTATGGTACTGTATCAAATGCTTTAGCAAAAGCACATCTCATCCACTGCAACCACAGAGTCTTGCTTTCTGCTTTCCTCTTCATTGAAAGCAGGTAAATTAGCATTTTCTCTTTAATATTACATAAATGTCCTCTCTGTCCCTGACATACACCAGTTATGTATAGCAGAGTCCAGCTACTTCTAAAGGATCTCCTATCTGCTTTGGCTTGCTGCCTGATCATTTGAAAGGGAAGTGTCACAAGCCACCATACATAAGTAATTATTAACCACAAAAGCCCCCTGCTGCACATTTAAGTGACTCATGGGGCTTCCCATTTAAGTCAATGGGTAGGAATCCATGCCTAAACCTTCACCAGTACTGTATGTGAATAATTAATCTTGGATCACTGCTTTCAGAGTGCGGCTACAATTATCTTGCATTTTACAAACCCATAAGGTTTTCTCCTAAAGGTCACTTATTCCATAACATGCGGTAAACTGTAACTCATCCATATAAAAACTAAGGTCAAATTAAGCAAGCTTGGCATGTTATTGGTCATGCTCCCTATGAAATATTTATTTGCTTGTGAGTGACCTGGTTCTTGCACCCTAGACTACCATTGTGACTCTGTGATACACACGGAATAATTGTACACTACCTACGGTACGTATATTATGAGAAAAAAGAAAACATTAAAAATACATTCCTCTTATATAAAAGGCGTAATTAAGATGATAAATTACTGTAAGGTATGATATTAGCCTTTTGGCATTTTAATCTGAGGGAAAGTGCAATCTGAGATGCTCAATTAAATTTGGAATTTTTCCACTACATTGTTATGAATAAATAGAAAGAATCAGTGGCAGTCTGTGAAATTATTAATTGCAACTAATGTTGAAGGTGCATGCACCGTATCATGAAATGGAGAATCATTGTTAGCAACTATATTTCTTGGTAATTAAGGCCCAGACTAATGATGCAAGTTTTCTTCAGCATGATTTTCATCTGATTATGAGACTGCTTCATTAAGAGCACTCAGACTAACGAGCTGTAGCTGTAATAAAGTAATTTTCTGTCTTGTGTTCTGATTGATAAAGAGTTTCTATAGCTAAAAGGAATTGAAAATATAATTATAATTAGAAATGGCTGAATAAAGTTGTTACAGGCTTGCTGAAGGGTAGTGCAATTGACACCATAATGTTTTTTTGGAAGGTGCATATTAAAATGAGTCTGTCAAAGGTAACAAACTCCATCGGTATCAATTAAACATAAGGTTGCTGATCCCATAAAATGAACATTATGGCTAAAATAAAGTGAGACTTTGCTACAGCGGGAGAAGCACAGACACAGAGTTTGCGGTTTACTCTCATCCTCACATTCTTCACACATGAAGTCAAGCTTATAAAAAAGCCTTTTCCCCTCATTTATAATGAATTTGGCTCGGCCATATGTTATAAAAATATCTTTTTGATTAAGATGATGCCTTTCTTAGCAGATGCTTTAATTTCGCACATTTTTCTCGTAAATGTGTAAAAAATTAAGTGGATTTGTTTCATGCGTTTTGTGCTGTTCCTGAAATATGTGTACGTTTTTATTATATTGAGTGCACAACAAGCCTAAATAAATATCATTCCCTCTTTATGGAAGATGCTAATCCATATTCCTTTCCATGAAACCCTTTAATTAGAAAATTTGCAATTAAAATCGCATATATTGTTGTTTTTTTTTTCTTTTGGCATGTGTCAAAGAAAACCAAATGTCTTTTTTATTCCAATCTTGGAGTCTGGGGGGGAAAAAAAAAAAAAAGAAAAGAAATTTGCTTAGAATGTGTTACTGCTTTCTTAATGTAATTCTGCCAGATGAGAGACATAAACATTCCTTGAAGCTTCTGAAATAGATATCTTGAAACAATAATTTTACCCATTTAGACACAGATAAACATTTTACCCAGATAGGATTTTTAAACAGACTAGCAATATGAATTTTATGCTAATTAACTGCTTCTAACCATTACGCATTGATTTGTTCTGTTGTTCTAGATTGTTACTGTTTTAGCACTTTCGCAGGATGCCAGAAACTACGCTTTTGAGATACCATTAGAAAGATTACATTTAAAAAAAAGCCGGATTTTATTGGTCGCTCACAGAAAATGTTAGCGGTGATTAGTTACATAATCTTACATTAACCTGTAAATTAAAATTCCTTGGTGCAATTTGATGGCTGATTTAATTTTGTCTGTCTTTGTTTGCCGCAGGCTAATTCCATTATGAATTCTTTATACAGCCTTTTCCCTCAATGATTAGCAGCTTCTACTCAACTTCTGATTACTATTGTACACTTAGCACTACATAAAGCTAGGGATTAATATTCCCCCAAAGAATTGTTGCTATGGATCTGATCTCTTCCTTCTCAGAGATGTTACTGCAGCTCCAATTGTCCATAAATTATGATCTCTAGTGAATTATCAATGAGAGTGAACTAGGCTTTATAAGCTACAGAGAACAATGTAATTTGAAAAGGAAGGGATCTTTAATAACATGTTTTTTTTTAAATTATATATATGTATATATATATATTTTTTTTTTTGTATTCACACAGTTTTGTACACTAAATTCAGTTGTTTTAACAACATAGAATATTAACAGAAAATTAAATTGCTCTTAAAAACACATGCACAATTCACTTACTGTACTTGGGTTCCATTTATTGGAGTTCCTTTAGTGCAGGGTTCAAAATGCATAAAATGGGTGCAATCGACCATTTTTTTGTACTTTGCACCCTGTCCTGCACTTGAATAAACACTGCAGGTCTCTGTGCTGCAAAATGCTCCTCCCATGAATACAGTACTGTTGCTATTCAGCAGCACTGCATTCAGGAGGGCTAAGGGGAGGCATGTAGTTATCCCCCACCCATCCCCTTCTGCGTCATTCAAAAGTACAAGTTAATGAGCATACTCTGGTGAGGCTCTTTGCACCTAGCGCCAGATTGCCAATCTGGGATTTGGTGCAGAGGACAGCAAGACCCAAGCAATTTTTAAATAACCACTATTGGGGTGCAGTTTGGCACCCCTTAGTACTCTTGTATCCTCGGTCAAAGTAAATTACCTCTGTTGCTTCCTTTGACGCACACAAACAAGTTCTTTTCTAAAGATGAAATCGATGTAGATAAACAGATTTACATGGATAGAAATATCTTGCTGGCTAGATAGACAGACTACCATTCACACATAACCCTTGGGGTATTTGCTGCATTATTACCCCCTAACAGTGAATACATTAAAGAGGATCTGAATGAAAATGTAATATAAGCTTCATCTCAGTGAAATGAAATACTTCATAGATATAATCAGTTAAAAATTCTATACTGTTTCTGAAATAACCAAGGTAATCTTTACTCTCCCCCTCTCGTCATCTGTCTCTCTTCATTCTTCATGCAATAGGTGGAGTCGGGTTTTGATTAGGTCTAATAAATTCTTTGAGAGGGTTGCACCCTTTGCCTAGAAGAGGTATTAGAGCTCACTCTTTAAAATAACCAGCTTTGGCAGCAGTGCTGTTTCTCTACATGCAGGATTTGTGCCAAAGTCAGTTATTTTGTTTGTGCTGGATTTAGTTATATGAGTTAGCCCTCTAACTGCTAGGACAGGGAGCCCCCCCCAAAATATAATTAATTGCAACAATATAAATTAGGAAAGGAAATCACATTTTATATTTCACTGATAGGCCCTGAACCAATATACAAATAACAGCAAAAGATTCAGTGAAAATAAAACCACATTTTAATGGCTCAGAGATTTTTTCAAAACATGATACAAAACAAATTCAAATGTATACTATACCACACAGTGACAATATGTAGTATTAGACCTACCTGTCAATCAAAATCTGACCCAGACTTCTGCATGAAGAGAGAATAAAGGTTGAGAGGGGGGATAATGAGGAGTAACTTGATTATTTCAGAAACAGGACAGAATTATTGATATTTAGACAATTTCATATTTCCATG
This sequence comes from Xenopus tropicalis, assembly GCF_000004195.4. Classification (NCBI taxonomy): domain Eukaryota; kingdom Metazoa; phylum Chordata; class Amphibia; order Anura; family Pipidae; genus Xenopus; species Xenopus tropicalis. The sequence continues at coordinate 31,686,652 of NC_030681.2, read as the reverse complement.
CAAACAATGCTTAAGCCATGTGTATAGCAGCAAAAACAGTAGAAATTCCAATATCAGATGTCCAGGTAAAGTATTAGTTTTTTATGAAGTGGCATCGCAAATAAATGTCATAATTACAAGTGTAATATTTTGTATACAATTTGAGAATCTCTCCCAAATGGAACAGTTGTTTGCAAAGCGTCCATTTTGCCCTTTGTTATTCTTGGGGCTTGCTATGCCAGTCCTTCTATATCTTAGCCATTTGTGACTGATCAAGTTTTAAGATGTAATTTAAGAGCTATTAAATCAGTGGCAAACCCTTATCACCAGGCAATACTTGTGCTTTGTACAACGTAAAATTCATTGTAAAGTTTTGAGCGAAATGTATAAAGACTTCAATGTACAAGCTGTAACATATTTTGTTGGCCATTTTAGATTTGTTGGATTAAACATGCTATAAAGAGAGAAGAGACACCTAATGCTAAAATGTAAAATGAAACTTTACTAAAACATGGAACTGGTTACATTTTTATACAGAATTACACAATCTTTTAATGATCATTTTGAGAATGAATAATAATATTATTACAATTAAAGCAGCTCTTTAATTCTTTCTAAATATTCATTTAGCCCTTCTTTTGTTTTGTTTTCTTCATTTTGAGGTGTTAACTGGGCAATGTAATCAGCAAAGCTTGAATAAGACAGTCCAGGGAGGTCACAGCAGAACTTTCATTTTAAACAAAGCAACTCGGTGTTGTCTGTAAGGTAAGAGCATGTTTTCTATGGAACATTTGATAAGTGCGAGATTGGAGAGTTTCTAATAAAAATTGTGTCCAGGATGTAGCCGTCCTTAGAAGTGATGACAGCTGTGTACTATGTGAGGCCAAATGAGATTGCTAGTGACAGAAGTAAATATCTCAGAGGGGTAGCATTAATTTGCCAGCTAAAATCTCTATGGAGAAAGGTGGCAGAAACCTGCAGCCAGAAGTCAAAGTTATAGAGAAATGTGCAATCTGAAGTGTTTGTGGATGGAGATTGAGTTTTGTTGAGGAAAGAAATGGTAGAATGTTGTTCAAGTAATAAGAACCCGTGTGCCCTTCATAAGACTTTTACAGCACCATCACCACCTACTATTTATTCATCGTCTCTATTTTCTGCCATTTTAGCAAACTACTAACGGCACTATATGTAATATTGTTACCCAGTATGCATCTGCTCCAGTCCTTCTACACTCGCTGGTCTCACCTGAAATAAATCAGCAAAGTGCTTTTTAGTGGTTTTCAATAATAGGCCACTATGTTACTCAGAAATGTTATAGCAGAGATGTACACGAGCACTTCTGGTCCTCTTAGCGATCCCATCTGGTGCACAGACCCAAGGGACCCTGGTATTTCCCTAGCACATTAGAAAGTAGTAGGTACAGCCACACAAAGGCATGATCACCTGATAAAGGGGTATGCCCCCGAAATGCCGAAGGGCTTGTCCCCCACTTGCATCACTTTGTGTGCTGGTATCTACTTCTTTCTAGTCAGAAATGTTAACCTGGTCAGTTATACAGTAACTTGCTGTCTTCTTTGTCAACTTTTGTATGAACAGTTACATAGTAATTGCCCATGATATAGTCATTTTGAGGTTGATCTAAAATTTCAAGATCAAGGGAAAAACAAATGTGACAAAAAGTGCAAAATTTGTTCTCTGCAATTGAGTTTTTTATTTCCTCAAATACTAGAGAAGGAACACTACAATCACTTGGGCTTGCCAGAATAATGTAGGAACCCCCAACTGATTGTAATAACTTACCTGATACCCTGGGCCAGTGCCTATTTTTTGATAAATCTTCCCCAAAGTGTTGTGCATCTATAAACTTTAACAATTTAATTACAGTATTATTCCAATGTTTAACTATAATTTTCAGAAAGGCTGAATGCTGTACGTGTTGCTATAAGTGTTGGTACAGTAATATGGGAACAAAATAGATGCTGCAAATAACCCAGGATTACAAAATACATTATTAGCTGTTATTATAATATTTTGTTCTCCATTGTTTAAGGTGGCAGAGTATTTACAGTCAAGTATTTTCATGGAAATGATGCCACACACAAGCGATAATCACATTGTTCTATTTATTTTTAATGATGAGTGAATCTGTCCAGTTTCGCTTTGCTGAAATGAAATGCGGAATTTTGCAGCACCTTTTAAATAATTTGATTATTATTCCAATTTTTAACTATAACTTTCAGAAGGGCTGAGTATTAGGAGAAGTGGCCGGATGTTGAACCCAATAGTGATGTATAGGTTACGCCATTTCTTCATTTTCCATAAACTGATAATGATAAAACAGATAATGCTTTTTCTTCCTGCTTTCTAGGCCCTCCAGGTTGTGTGACTTGGCAGCAAATTAACATATACTTTTTTTAAAAAACAGGACTTCATATTATAGTAAATCTTTCTGCTGAACATAGAAGTGTTTTAATCTTCTGTCATGAAATTCAAAGAGCTTCTTACATCTCTCTGCAGTGCTATGTAGTGCTGAGCAAATCTGTTCTGTTTCGCTTTGCCGAAAAATTAGCAAAACTGCTTAAAAATTTGCAATATGTATTAGTCAGTAGGCAACTTTTTTACGCGTGCAACATTTTAAATTTGCGATGTAAGAAGCTCTCTGGGTAAATGGCAGATTAGATTCAGTGTTGATATAGCAAAGGTTATGGAACTGGGATTTAAAAATATGTAAGGCATTTATAACCTTAATAGGGCTAAGTTGGGCAAACTTCATGGACAAGGACTTGGGGGTACATGTGGCTAATATATAGTTACATAGGATTGAAAAAAGACCAGAGTCCGTCAAGTTCAACCCATTAAATTAAACTCAGAACACAAACCCATACAGACCTATCTATCCACTCACAGACAGACCCATACAGACCTATCTATCCACTCACAGACAGACCCATACTGACCTATTTATCCACTCACATACAGACCCATACTGACCTATCTATCCACTCACATACAGACCCATACTGACCTATCTATACACTCACATACAGACCCATACTGACCTATCTATACACTCACATACAGACCCATACTGACCTATCTATACACTCACATACAGACCCATACTGACCTATCTATATACTCACATACAGACCCATACTGACCTATCTATCCACTCACATACAGACCCATACTGACCTATCTATCCACTCACATACAGACCCATACTGACCTATCTATCCACTCACATACAGACCCATACTGACCTATCTATACACTCCCATACAGACCCATACTGACCTATCTATCCACTCACATACAGACCCATACTGACCTATCTATACACTCACATACAGACCCATACTGACCTATCTATCCACTCACATACAGACCCATACTGACCTATCTATACACTCACATACAGACCCATACTGACCTATCTATACACTCACATACAGACCCATACTGACCTATCTATACACTCCCATACAGACCCATACTGACCTATCTATCCACTCACATACAGACCCATACTGACCTATCTATACACTCACATACAGACCCATACTGACCTATCTATACACTCACATACAGACCCACACTGACCTATCTATACACTCACATACAGACCCATACTGACCTATCTATCCACTCACATACAGACTCATACTGACCTATCTATCCACTCACATACATACCCATACTGACCTATCTATCCACTCACATACAGACCCATACTTACCTATCTATACACTCACATACAGACCCATACTGACCTATCTATCCACTCACATACAGACCCATACTGACCTATCTATACACTCACATACAGACCCATACTGACCTATCTATACACTCACATACAGACCCATACTGACCTATCTATCCACTCACATACAGACCCATACTGACCTATCTATCCACTTACATACAGACCCATACTGACCTATCTATATACTCACATACAGACCCATACTGACCTATCTATACACTCACATACAGACCCATACTGACCTATCTATCTACTCACATACAGACCCACACTGACCTATCTATACACTCACATACAGACCCATACTGACCTATCTATCCACTCACATACAGACTCATACTGACCTATCTATCCACTCACATACATACCCATACTGACCTATCTATCCACTCACATACAGACCCATACTGACCTATCTATCCACTCACATACAGACCCATACTGACCTATCTATACACTCACATACAGACCCATACTGACCTATCTATCCACTCACATACAGACCCATACTGACCTATCTATCCACTCCCATACAGACCCATACTGACCTATCTATACACTCACATACAGACCCATACTGACCTATCTATCCACTCACATACAGACCCATACTGACCTATCTATCCACTCACATACAGACTCATACTGACCTATCTATCCACTCACATACATACCCATACTGACCTATCTATCCACTCACATACAGACCCATACTGACCTATCTATCCACTCACATACAGACCCATACTGACCTATCTATATACTCACATACAGACCCACACTGACCTATCTATCCACTCACATACAGACCCACACTGACCTTTCTATCCACTCACATACAGACCCATACTGACCTATCTATACACTCACATACAGACCCATACTGACCTATCTATCCACTCACATACAGACCCATACTGACCTATCTATCCACTCCCATACAGACCCATACTGACCTATCTATACACTCACATACAGACCCATACTGACCTATCTATCCACTCACATACAGACCCATACTGACCTATCTATCCACTCACATACAGACCCATACTGACCTATCTATCCACTCACATACAGACCCATACTGACCTATCTATCCACTCACATACAGACCCATACTGACCTATCTATCCACGCCCATACAGACCCATACTGACCTATCTATACACTCACATACAGACCCATACTGACCTATCTATCCACTCACATACAGACCCATACTGACCTATCTATACACTCACATACAGACCCATACTGACCTATCTATACACTCACATACAGACCCATACTGACCTATCTATACACTCACATACAGACCCATACTGACCTATCTATACACTCACATACAGACCCACACTGACCTATCTATCCACTCACATACAGACCCACACTGACCTTTCTATCCACTCACATACAGACCCATACTGACCTATCTATACACTTACATACAGACCCACACTGACCTATCTATACACTCACATACAGACCCATACTGACCTATCTATATACTCACATACAGACCCATACCGACCTATCTATATACTCACATACAGACCCACACTGACCTATCTATCCACTCACATACAGACCCACACTGACCTATCTATACACTCACATACAGACCCATACTGACCTATCTATCCACTCACATACAGACCCATACTGACCTATCTATCCACTCACATACAGACCCATACTGACCTATCTATACACTCACATACAGACCCATACTGACCTATCTATACACTCACATACAGACCCATACAGACCTATCTATCCACTCACATACAGACCCATACTGACCTATCTATCCACTCACATACAGACCCATACTGACCTATCTATACACTCACATACAGACCCACACTGACCTATCTATACACTCACATACAGACCCACACTGACCTATCTATACACTCACATACAGACCCATACTGACCTATCTATACACTCACATACAGACCCATACTGACCTATCTATACACTCACATACAGACCCATACTGACCTATCTATCCACTCACATACAGACCCACACTGACCTATCTATCCACTCACATACAGACCCACACTGACCTTTCTATCCACTCACATACAGACCCATACTGACCTATCTATACACTCACATACAGACCCATACTGACCTATCTATACACTCACATACAGACCCATACTGACCTATCTATACACTCACATACAGACCCATACTGACCTATCTATACACTCACATACAGACCCATACTGACCTATCTATACACTCACATACAGACCCATACTGACCTATCTATACACTCACATACAGACCCATACTGACCTATCTATACACTCACATACAGACCCATACTTACCTACCTATCCACTCACATACAGACCCATACTGACCTATCTATACACTCACATACAGACCCATACTGACCTATCTATACACTCACATACAGACCCATACTGACCTATCTATACACTCACATACAGACCCATACTGACCTATCTATACACTCACATACAGACCCATACTGACCTATCTATACACTCACATACAGACCCATACTTACCTACCTATCCACTCACATACAGACCCATACTGACCTATCTATACACTCACATACAGACCCATACTGACCTATCTATACACTCACATACAGACCCATACTGACCTATCTATCCACTCACATACAGACCCATACTGACCTATCTATACACTCACATACAGACCCATACAGACCTATCTATCCACTCACATACAGACCCATACTGACCTATCTATCCACTCACATACAGACCCATACTGACCTATCTATACACTCACATACAGACCCACACTGACCTATCTATACACTCACATACAGACCCACACTGACCTATCTATACACTCACATACAGACCCATACTGACCTATCTATCCACTCACATACAGACCCACACTGACCTTTCTATCCACTCACATACAGACCCATACTGACCTATCTATACACTCACATACAGACCCATACTGACCTATCTATACACTCACATACAGACCCATACTGACCTATCTATACACTCACATACAGACCCATACTGACCTATCTATACACTCACATACAGACCCATACTGACCTATCTATCCACTCACATACAGACCCATACTGACCTATCTATACACTCACATACAGACCCATACTGACCTATCTATACACTCACATACAGACCCATACTTACCTACCTATCCACTCACATACAGACCCATACTGACCTATCTATACACTCACATACAGACCCATACTGACCTATCTATCCACTCACATACAGACCCATACTGACCTATCTATACACTCACATACAGACCCATACTGACCTATCTATACACTCACATACAGACCCACACTGACCTATCTATACACTCACATACAGACCCACACTGACCTATCTATACACTCACATACAGACCCATACTGACCTATCTATCCACTCACATACAGACCCATACTGACCTATCTATACACTCACATACAGACCCATACTGACCTATCTATCCACTCACATACAGACCCATACTGACCTATCTATACACTCACATACAGACCCACACTGACCTATCTATACACTCACATACAGACTCTGGTGGGCTCTGGCCTCTAATGGGAAAAAAGCACACCCCCTATCTGCCTATAATCCCCTCTAATGTGGGCTTGTGGTTTTTTGCTGTGACTTTTTTGTCTCAGCAACATTTTTTCTTGGCGACTTTTTTTGCAGAAAAATTTCACGGAAAAACCCAAAGTTTTTCTGTGAATACATGCCTGGTTAAATTTGACAGATTTGTATACTCTAACATATGGTATGATAGAGTATGATCCTGTGAATAGGATGACTGTATGACTGTATGACTGTATGAACAGCATCTACTGTAAGTTGCCTGCATTTTTTATCTCTAATGCATGCTGATGAAGGTCACACTCTGGGGTTGAAACATGTTGGGTTTTTTGTGCTTAAGATAAAATAAAGATTTTCTATTTTTATACATTCTTGTACCCTGTTCTTCTATAGTTTTTGATTCTTTTTTGGGGGACTTACAGGTAGCCCCCCCCCCCTTACAATGTGCACCCAGCCTTTTGTATTAATACTATTTTGGTGTGCCAACCTATACATGATTATTATAAGCCAAAATGGTTGTCCACCATGTAGAACAGCCATAAAAAAATGGCTGCCGGAATTTGGTATTGGGGGTGGTGGTGTAAAAACAAGTTCAGATTTAAACAGAGATGCATGTTACATGTTCTTGAAAAGACATAGTATGTGGCAGTATCATTTTAATTCGGCAAGGAACTAAAATGTGAGTCAGAACAAGAGGCTTATAGAGATATGTACCCTTCTAACAACAAAATGTTTCTCCCCACCTATTAATGTGCCTGTTCTTATACATGCATTAGGAATGATCCACAACTTTATTCATGTTTAATGACTGCAGCAATAAAAGGGTTGTTTTATACAGAAATAGCTCTTATTAATGTTGTAACATAGTAGAATAGAGTCCAGTGTTCAGGAGGGGCAGAGGTTCATTTGAAGATGGAGCACTTTTATTAGAAGAGGAGGAAATGATGTGACGTCATTCTCATTGGAGTGATCCAGAGCCATGTGGCACTAAACAGAGACATTAAAGCGTGAAATCGGCCACTGAAAACTCTGGGAGAATATTGGTTTGATGCAGTTGCGGCTGCGGTGCGGGCCAAGAAACAATAAGAACCATGTGTTGCAGTCTGTATTCCTCCTCTGTCTTAATAAGGCTTGGTTTCCTTGTGGGATGTTATTAATGCTCACCTTGTGATGATTTATAGCTTAAATAAACTCAGATGACAGGAGTTTTACATTGTGTTCATATGAAGCTACAGCAGTAACAGCTCTAGAAACTATCGTGCTCAATTGTCTCAATAAATCGAAAAGAACTCTCAGGGTATCATTTCAGTTTATTTTATTTAACTTTAGTTTCATCTTGCCCGAAATGAATATCTGAAATCCATCAGATGCCATGTGCTGCTATTATTTTTTTTTTTAATAAAGCCATTCAGTGGGAAGTATCATAAAAATGTACAGGGTCTTTTTTTGTCTGTCTCATAATGCCATTATTGCATGTTAGCCCTTTAAATGCAATATTCTTTTACTAGAAACATTTAAGTATCGTTTCTCTAAAGGTGTTGTAAAGGTGAAAATGATAATTAAATCTTTCCTCAAGTGTAATTTTATGATTATACAGCCCGGTTTTCCCTTGAAATCTGGTTCTAAAATTGTTTTGGGTTATCAGGCAGTCTCCCGTGCATAGCTATAAAGGAAGAGCTGGAACATGGCTCGTAACACAATTATTTTTATATTGGCAAACTGAACAAATTCCCATGCAAGAATATGTTTTGTTTTCTCATTCTGTTTTATGTGGTAGAAAAGCTCATCACTAAAGCTTTGCCCCAGGAGCCAAGCAATTAGATGTGTTTAAATAAAAAGTGATTTGTACTGAAGATGAATTCCGTTATTAAACATGTTTTCAGTACAGTGACTTGGATTTTGATTTTAAACTTAAAAATACTTATCAGATTTATTATGTTTTTTGTAATATCTTGCTTTTATTTTAAAAGGGTGCAGTGGTGTAACAAGGTGTTACCAGCCCCCCCCCCCCCACCACAAAAAAATCTTCAGGCGGGCCTGGCACAGCACCCAAGCCCCCCCATCCATACTTTGCTTGTGGGCCTTCCCAATGAGGCAAACATTTTCATTTATAAAGTGGTTGGGGAGGGAGTATTTCTGTGCATCAGACCCTGCAATCTGGACCCCCCAGTATCTCGGCAAACCCTCCCCCCTGCAACTCCCTCTGTAGTTATGCGCCTGAAGTGGTGTGTACTTAAAAGGATAGTTCACATTTATGGAATGCCCAATTCGAAGCAACTTTTCATTTTTGATCTTTTATAGTTTTTTAATTATTTGCCTTCTTCTGCCTCTTTCCAGCTTTCAAATGGGGGTCAACAACCCCTTTAACCAGGTTTCATATGAAGGTGAATTATTTGGGCAGCTGGTTCATAGTTATGCATCTGGTAACATGTTCTCTTCCATGAGAACATAAGGACATTAAAAAATAGCCAAAAAAAAAACACTGCAAAAAAAGCCCATGATTTCAATGCATTTTGCCCAACCCAAAAAAAAACGCTATAAAAAATGCTCATTGACTTCAATGCAGTTCATGAATTTTTCGCCATTTTTTCTGTAGTTTTGCAAATTTTTCAGTGAAGTGATGACATTTTGTCTTGGAAGGTTGCATTCTTACACATATCAGTCTTTCTTTCTTTTTCTTTTGACAATGGTAGGGATATATATAAAGTGATAGAAATCTGGAGTACTGATGAGCGAATCTGTTCCGTTTCGCTTCGCCGAAAAATTTGCGAATCTTTCAAAAGATCCGCGAAACGGCAAAAAATTAGCGAAACCGCGAAAATGTCGTGCGACAAAAAAAATTGTCGCGCACGGCTATTGTTTCGTCGCACGCGGCTATTATTTTGTCGCGCGGCTATTGTTTTGTCACACGGCTATTGCTTCGTCGCACGCGGCTATTTTTTCGTTGCCCGCGACTATTGTTTTGTCGCACGGCTATTGTTTCGTCGCACGCGGCTATTATTTTGACGCGCGGCTATTGTTTTGTCGCCCGCGGCTATTGTTTTGTCGCACGGCTATTGTTTCGTCGCACGCGGCTATTGTTTCGTTGCCCGCAACTATTGTTTTGTCGCACGGCTATTGTTTCGTCGCACGCGGCTATTATTTCGTTGCCTATTATTTTGTCGCCCGCGACTATTCTTTTTTGACGCCGGCGACAATTTTTGGACGTGCGGCGAATTTTTCCGCGGCAAAATTTTTCATCCGTTTCGCGAAACAATCCGCCAATGGCGAAACGTGGAAATTCGCCGCGAATCCATGCCTGGAGAAACTTTTCGCCCATCACTAATCTGGAGGATAAATTAAATCTCTCAAAGAAACCACCATGTTTAAAAAGTTATTTAGTATTCTGCTCACAGCTAAAGAAGTGATTATTATTTGAGCTGCAGTGTGAGGCAAAATGAATATTTTGAAGGAGAATTTCCAAAGGTGGCAGGGGTGGAGTCCAGTAGCATGGGTTAGAAATTATAATGTAATAGACCAGGAAAAACTATATATGGTAGGCCAAGGTTGCATACAACAACCAATTAATGCATATAAAGAAAGACGATAGAGGACAATAACTATTGTTTTGTCGCACGGCTATTGTTTCGTCGCACGCGGCTATTATTTCGTTGCCTATTATTTTGTCGCCCGCGACTATTCTTTTTTGACGCCGGCGACAATTTTTGGACGTGCGGCGAATTTTTCCGCGGCAAAATTTTTCATCCGTTTCGCGAAACAATCCGCCAATGGCGAAACGTGGAAATTCGCCGCGAATCCATGCCTGGAGAAACTTTTCGCCCATCACTAATCTGGAGGATAAATTAAATCTCTCAAAGAAACCACCATGTTTAAAAAGTTATTTAGTATTCTGCTCACACCTATGTACGTTAAAGTAGCGTCGAGTAAAAACCCTATGTAGGTGTGACATTGTTACCACTGTTTTAGATATACATCATCAGGTTCAGAGTGGTGTAAGTAAATTGTGTAAATTCAGCTTTTAAATATAGAATTTATGTGCAAAGAGGAACACAGCAGTGTTTTACATGCAACGGCCTTATAAAAATAATACTTGTTATACACAGGTATTTGTGTTTACACAATATGTGCACATTTATACGTTTCTAAAAGCTATTTTATGGCAAAAATTTTAGGGGGAGATTTATCAATGTTTGAGTTCAATTTATTTTCACAATTTGAGTTTTTTAGCGCTGAAACGCCCACAATTCAAATTTTGTTTCCAAAACTCGAATGTATGGTATTTATTAAGTGCAAAAGACCCAGAAAACTCAAATTTAAAACTTTACCATCTAACAACATGCAGATTTATATAGAAGTCAATGGGAGTTGTCCTGGGAAAAGTCAAGCCATATTTTCAATTCAAGGTATTCAAGTTTTTTTTTATTCTAATGAGTTTTTCTTATTAATAAATAAGCAAGCATTTGAATTTAAATTAGAAAAACAAATCTTGAATTCACAAACTTGAACATTGATAAATAAGCCCATTAATGTACATTTGGTATAAAACAGCAGTTTGGGGATGTATTTGGTGCAAGCATCCCTTCCAGGCTCAACATATCACCAGAACCCCCTTAGCTTATAGGGCTGCACATACATAAAATAACATTGCTTTATCAGCTAATATTTAAACTAACTTTGCTTTATCAGGAGTATTTATGACAGAAAATAGGCATTCCGCCCAAATATTTGTATAACTGGCCTTCAGGCTAGACCTCTGCTTCCAAGGCCCTGAGTCCCCCTAAGGGGCACATCTTACAAGTTGGGATCCACTAGTGTAAACTATATGAAATATTTAGATGTCTCTTGTTGTTGCACTTATAATGAGCTTCATGGTCATGGAATTGTTCCATTACAAAGAGCTACAATAATTGGCAAGATGTATAATTGTTTTATATTTAAAATGACACCATCATTTTACATTACTCCAGACTTCAGACCAATTTAAATCAACTGGACATCGTTAAAGAATCGGTGACAAGAATAGATGCGTAAATTGCTGTGCAAATGTGTCGGCACTTGTGGTTTGCCTGACTTTTATGCTGATAATATCTTATATGTCTTCTAATCCCAAAATATAACTCTTGTCTCTACATTTGCATAGAACACAACTTTATAAATCAGAGTGATTTTATATAAGGTATTGTGGTGTTAAAATAGCAGTTTTTGGTCTCAAGGACCGTTTTTACCACACCCCTATAAAAATGTGCACCTTAATGTCATTAGAAATGCTGGACCCACAATGGTCTCTGTAGTATTATAAGCCTCACTAATAGGGAATTACAGTTTTATGACACAGCTAAAGAAGTGATTATTATTTGAGCTGCAGTGTGAGGCAAAATGAATATTTTGAAGGAGAATTTCCAAAGGTGGCAGGGGTGGAGTCCAGTAGCATGGGTTAGAAATTATAATGTAATAGACCAGGAAAAACTATATATGGTAGGCCAAGGTTGCATACAACAACCAATTAATGCATATAAAGAAAGACGATAGAGGACAATAAGGACATTACCAGTGCTGTTGGTCAAATATAGAAAAACTAAGCCTTCTATGTAGCTCATGAATATATTATTAAGGATTTTGTAGTTTACCTACTAGTCTCAGTACAACAGAAGGAGTAGTATTTAGTGATGAGCGAATTTTTTCGCCAGGCATGGATTCGCAGTGAATTCCGCATTCTGCCATTGATGTATTGTTTCCAGGAAAATTTGCCATGGAAAAATGTGTTGCGCAACAAAAAAAAAAACTGCATTCCCTCAAAATGGACTTGGCCGCGTCAAAATGGGCATGGTCACGTATAAAAAAGTTGTGCGCAACAAAAAAGTAGCATGACAACTGCGTTTCACTATTTTTTTTTTCCATTTCGCTAATTTTCTGGTAGTTTTGCTAATTTTTCTGCAAAGCAAAACAGGACAGATTCGCTTATCACTAGTAGTATTCTGTCAAAATATGACTTATGTTAAATCTCTATATGAATTCTGTCAAGTACCAAAACATCAATATGATATAAAAATAATGAGGTGAGACCAAATTACTAAGGGCATAATGCAGAAACACAGCCATGATTCATGTTAACTTGCCTCCACCCTGTTTCATATCTCTTGATGAAAATAAAATATTTATTATTTATAAAAACACTCAGTACCCAATAACTGGTGTCTCCCTTTTCTATTTATATCTACTTTAATATGTTGCACTGCCCTGTACTGAGTATAAGGTATCTGAACATATAACACATGCACTAGTGAGCTTTGTTATACAGGGCCATTCATAGAGTTTGGAAGGTAGTACACTTGTCAGCCCAGGGGGGAAACTATTTTTGCATATACATTGTAATTTTTTTATATTTTTAGTTTTATTCAGTAAATATTTCAGTCGTAGAGCTTTAACAAGTCTATTTAATAATGTTTTTGGTCCTGTCTTTCAGTTAAGGGATAAGGCATGGCCTGCATTACATTTCCATAATGGTTGTTTTGAACCAAATAGGAATTTATGATATGTTTAATATGATAAACAAAAAGGTCAAACCAAACGTGATGCTTTACTTTCTAAATGAATACAGGTATGGGATCTATTATTCTGAAACCCATTATCCAGAAAGCTCCAAATTACGGGAAAGTCATCTCCCAAGACTCCATTTTAATTAAATAATTCAAATTTTTAAAAATGATTTTCATTTTTGTAATAATAAAACAGTGCCTTGTACTTAATCCCAACTAAGATATCATTAATCCTTACTGGAGGCAAAATAATCCTATTGGGTTTAATTAATGTTTAAAATATTTTTAGCAGACTTAAGGTAAGGAGATTCAAATTATGGAATGACCCCTTATCCAGAAAATACCAGGTCCTGAGCATTCTGGATAACAGGTCCCATACCTGTATTATGAGCAGAAACCTGGCAGTATGTTTTTCCTTATTGTATGAACCCCAGAAGGTGGCCTTTAGTAGTAGCTTTTACGGAGACCTCTGTTTGTTTTATACATTTTTCTCATACATTTTGTCCATTTCATCACAAGAAAGTAGTCATACATGTCCATCCTTTTAATGCAATCCATTATATTAATTGATCTATTACAATAGTCACATATTTTACAGGAAAAGGCTGTTATTATGAAATGGCTGGTAGTAATTGTGCAGCCAATTGTCTAATCACTCCTACATGTAACCAGGAATGTTAAAATGGTTGTACTTTGTAGTGATCTTTAAAGAAGTAATTGCATTATTTCTATCACTGAAGCCAAATAGCACCCACATGCTGAACACATGCAGTTCCTTAAGCCGAGAGAATGAAAGTTGAGCACTAAAAACCAGCTTGATCCACTATAGGATATCATAAATTATATATGTATTAGTATATTTCTGTAGAGAATGTCTATAGGGAAAAATGCTATTTGCTGCAATGCATTCCAGAATATGTATTCCTATAGGCTTATAATGTTGTTTGTTTTCATCAATTGTGCTTTGTTGTGTGGGCTATGGATTGTTACAAAGCTTGTAAACCTGGCAACAAAAATCTCTTAAAAAAGCCTAGTCGGGTCATTCAATTTCTTAGCATCAAATATCCTTTGTAAGTAAGGTTGATGGAGCACAAAATGGAAAGTCATAAGTCAATAGATTCGTTTAATCCAGTGACACCAAATGAAAAGATGTTGAGGTCTCAAATGAGCCAAGGAAAGCAAAGTATTCAAGTAACAGTGAGCCTGAAGAAGGACAACTCAAGTGTGACATTGACTTTGGCCAAAGCAGTAAGATACAAATTGCTGACCAGAGTATCCCTATAACACCATTTAGCACTGAGCAATGAACATTATTCATTGGAATCAAAGTGACACTGTGATAATGGTATATAATGCCATTGGAGGGAATAAAGGATTAGTTCATTACAACTTTCTGGGAGGGCTAAACGCTGGCTGTATTCTGCTCGGTGTGGTGATCTTTGTAACATTGCCTGCATTTCCCTCTCTTGCTTTGTTTATTTTTAGATCGTCATAGTCTGACCAACTATCTGAGAAGGTTGTGCCCAGTAAGGACATCATTTTAATCATGAATGAACTGTGGACTTCTGTCCTTATATATACCACCAAAGACTCTTACCTTGAGCCTCTAATTTTAAAAATTAGAATTATTGTTTTTTTAAATAGACTATATGGGAGATGGCCTTCAAGTTATTTATAGCTTTCTGGATAATGGGTTTTCTGGATAACATACAACAAAACATACAAATGAAATATGAATAATATAGGATAAAAGAAAATGTTAGACCCATTTCCAAATTGGATTGGAGGTTGGGAGCAGTAGGTAATCTAATGTCTGTATAAACCCATTGTGTTTCAGCAATAACAGGGGCATTACATATTATTATTATTTATTATAAGGCTCAGAAACAAACGTTTATTCCTGCTACAGTCTATGGCAGTCCATGAAAGATTAATCTGAACATATGAGAAATGTCTTAAGTGATAAATATAATGAATGGTCATGAATGTTTCTGCTTGTGCTGTTTCCTGTAACATTTGAAGAGAAGTATATGTAAACATTTCTAGGCACTGATGCAATGATATCATGTTCTAGTTTAGGTTTATTATTTCTTTACTAAATGCAGTTACCATGGTAAATTGTCAGGGGAGCTGAAGGTTTGTTGAATAATTATTACTTTCTGCGCATTTCTTTCCACATTAAACTGTAGACAGAGGTACAGTATGTGCTGCACTATGTCAATTAGATTCTAAGATTCAAAAATGGGATTTTTTTTCTTAAGTTTTGTCTTTTATTCAAAAAGCTGTGTTTCCTGCATGATTGTTCTTACCTCCCATAACCACTAGGGGCCGCTTTATCTCATACCAAAGTGGAAGAGGCAAAAACTGCATGAGCATGTTTGTTAGGGAGCATCATGGATGGATGAAGATACCTACAGTGATTATCACTTACCATGTATTTATATGTGTAGTATCTACAATGTTTCTCCAAAGACCTGAGCTCAGGATATACTGTTTCTGGATATATGTTTTAACCAATTTAACTTAAATAGGCAATGTATCCCCTGTTTAAAACAAGTTCAGTGAATGGGGCATGTGGCGAACATACTTCTTGCTTATTCTTTTGTTTTTTTATTTCATAGCTAAACAGGGCAAATGGAGCTACTCCATGTTTGGTCCTTGCAAGGGAGATAATTTGATTATCAGATTTCAGATAATCCCCTACATTATGGGCTTCTGTTTATCCCTGTACTGGGGATCTATTTATCTACCATACAAGAACCAAACAATAGGTTTCCATGATTAAAACAATAGGCAAAATGTATGTTCAGCATTAACCTTATTCATTGAATTCATTCTTGTTGAGAAGGGAGTTTACTGCACTTTTAAGCTTGCTTGTTCTCAATACTTGTCTATGACTTTTCTCTTGTTTCTGTTCCAGACTAGTGATGTGTGAAATAATTTGGCAGAATTTGGCCGAAAAATTCACTGTACGTCCAAAAATTGTCACCTGTGTCCAAAAATTTTCGCCCATGTTGCGCGGCATTTGTTTCTACAACATTTTTGCCATTTCGTGAATTTTACATTTACATTTTTTGAGTTTTTTGTGCATACTAGACCTAGAGGAACCCAAGTATCTGAGATACAAACCCAAAGCTAATGGGTGGATGTTATGGGTAGAAGACCTAGAGGAATCCAAGTATCTGAGATACAAACCAAAAGCTAAGGGGTGGATGTTATGGGTAGAAGACCTAGAAGAACCCAAGTATCTGAGATACAAACCCAAAGCTAAGGGGTGGATGTTATGGGTAGAAGACCTAGAGGAATCCAAGTATCTGAGATACAAACCCAAAGCTAAGGGGTGGATGTTATGGGTAGAAGACCTAGAGGAACCCAAGTATATAAGGGACAAATCCAAAGCCAAGAGATGGATGTAATATGTAGAAGACTTAGATGAACCCAAATATCAGAGACTCAGATGCAAAGCCAAAAGGTGGATGTTATGGGTAAAAGCGCAGTACAATACAGTAAAAAGATGTATTGTTCAGAACCCTTAGTTCCATATAAATTTGTTTTCTGTAGTTCTGAGCATTATGCTTAAAACCTACTGACGCATGTTTAAAACCTTGCATAGTTCGTAATACTCCTTTGTCCTCAGTTCAACAAACACACACATACACACACGCAAACAAATCATTTTACCCCATGTATTCATTGAGGAAAATGAGCTTTGTTTAGAAGTAAGATTCATTCTACATTTATTTTCTCCTTGAAAGAACAATTTAGCATGTCAGCTCATATAAATATTTACCGCTCCTGCGAAAAAGGAATGTTAAATGACTTGCATCTTCTGGGGAACCCTTATCGGCAGAACTTCACTATGCAGTCGGCACAAAGATATTCTTTCCTGCCCCGGAGAATCCTTTCATTTCAAACTATAATAGGAAAACAATCATATTTAGCAAAAATGCAAATATAGAGATACAATTAGATATGTTCACACCTAGCTTATTCCACTAGCAGTCTTCCAGCAGTCAGGCTCTTCATGGTATGCTGGGTGTTGTAGTTCAAAAAAAGAGAAAACAGGAGGACCTCCAGCTGTCTTTTTCTCTTTAATTAGATTGTACCAGGATCATCAGCCAGGTAAGCCATAGTAGGGCCACAGTAGGATCATAGTAGGGCCACAGTAGGATCATAGTAGGGCCACAGTAGGATCATAGTAGGGCCACTGTAGGATCATAGTAGGGCCACTGTAGGATCATAGTAGGGCCACAGTAGGATCATAGTAGGGCCACTGTAGGATCATAGTAGGGCCACAGTAGGATCATAGTAGGGCCACAGTAGGATCATAATAGGGCCACAGTAGGATCATAGTAGGGCCACAGTAGGATCATAGTAGGGCCAATGTAGGATCATAGTAGGGCCACTGTAGGATCATAGTAGGGCCACAGTAGGATCATAGTAGGGCCACTGTAGGATCATAGTAGGGCCACTGTAGGATCATAGTAGGGCCACAGTAGGATCATAGTAGGGCCACAGTAGGATCATAGTAGGGCCACTGTAGGATCATAGTAGGGCCACAGTAGGATCATAGTAGGGCCACTGTAGGATCATAGTAGGGCCACAGTAGGATCATAGTAGGGCCACAGTAGGATCATAATAGGGCCACAGTAGGATCATAGTAGGGCCACAGTAGGATCATAGTAGGGCCAATGTAGGATCATAGTAGGGCCACTGTAGGATCATAGTAGGGCCACAGTAGGATCATAGTAGGGCCACTGTAGGATCATAGTAGGGCCACTGTAGGATCATAGTAGGGCCACAGTAGGATCATAGTAGGGCCACTGTAGGATCATAGTAGGGCCACTGTAGGATCATAGTAGGGCCACTGTAGGATCATAGTAGGGCCACTGTAGGATCATAGTAGGGCCACAGTAGGATCATAGTAGGGCCACTGTAGGATCATAGTAGGGGCACTGTAGTGCCAAAAATGGGCAAAAACAAGCCATGTTTACACCATACCCTGCACTTTGCACCCTGGACCTTATCAATGTACTACTTGCTTTACTTTTGTTTTCTACTGCCATCCAGTTAATTTAACAGGCAATTATGTGTCGGAATGCCATTATATAGATTTTCTTTTATTAAAATAGAGCAACCAATAGCGTACTTTTCTAATATCAGCTTGAAATCACGTTAGCATCGATACAGGAGCACATCTATCGTATAAGCAGATTCCGCTTTTACGCTGCCCATAACTGAGAATCCTTTTAAAGCGAAAATTAGTTATTTGGCTCAATATTTAATCTAAAACTTCCTTTTTTTAGGAGACCCAGTGGAGTTTGTAATACATTCCGCTGATGCGTTGATCATTAATGAACATAAAACGAGGCCTCTCGAGGGGAGTCTTTAAAATGTGTTTTCATAAGCTTGCTATTTCACTTTTATTTCATGTTTTAAGTTAATTTCTGTTAGCATTCTGGGGCTGGAAACGGAAAGTTGCTTGCATCATTCTCAGGTAAATGCCCCGCTCTGATCAGAAACACTAAGATTGCATTTTTACAGTTATTCCGTTATTTAATCTCTGTTTCCTGTCATTTTCTGAATGAGTGAATAAGGTTTTGGCCTCTGGGAGCTAGCACAGCATCAGAGAGAACAGAAACTGAGTCGGATCTATGTTCTTGACTGATCGCCTTAGTCTTAATTGTTCTCTTAATTAGCTGAAATAGCGACTACATCTGGGGAGAGATCACAGTATTGGTAAACAGCCTCCACCTTGGAGCTCTACTTAATGCCTTTCTGGAAGCATGACAGCCAGTTCCTAACACATTTGCTTCTCCGCTGAGACAGGCAGCTGCCAAATATTCAGACCCAAAAAGCCTTTGCTCCGCTCATGCGATCTGTCACTTTCTTCTCCATAAGATCTGGGTTTCCAACTGTTTGTTCTTAAACAAATGAAGTTTTAATATGCTAAATCCAGCTTTGAGGAGCTGCTTGAAAGGCATTAAAACAAAAGAAGACTGGAAGCTAGGCTGTAGACATAAGATGAACCTGCTGCGGGGTAGAAATAACGACATAATTATGCATGAAAATGATAATCCCGTAAGAGGTATTTTCTAAATCATATTATAAAATTGATGATTACCTTGAAGTAAACCTTTACGAATGCAGAAATATGCAGAGTGTTCCACACAATTTTTATGGTAAGCAATACATAGTGCAAGTGATTTTTTGATCGGTGATTAAAGATCTGAATTTTCTTTTACCCCCTCATACTGTACACCATAATACTGCATAAAATGATAAAGGATAACAAAAGCCATCCTTCTCCCTCAGAAACGATTTCTTAGAAAAGCACCCAATAGTCTAGGAAGCAGAGTCTGACTGGCCCACAATTTACAAGCGATTTACATGATTTTATTCTTTTCATTTTCATCATATTAGCAGTTTTACACTGCTAATATCATACATGTGCAATAGGAATGTCCCTTGCTATGCTGGCTGCAGGTTACTGATGCAGGAATCTTCTCCTGATGCTGACAAGGGGACTCCTCAATTGCCCTTCACCTTCAGCCATCCCTCTGAACCCCATTGTTACATACATTAATAAAACACCAGGAGCCGGAAATGGGTAAAAAGAGGCCACAGCATTTATTTACATTTTATCAAATAAATAGGACCTTGCCAGCCTCACCCCAAGGCAATATTCAAAGCCAGAATTCCATAAGAGATCGCTACTATGCTCTGCTGTTCCTTACTGAAGACTTGATATCAGCACTATGTCATTATATCCACCACTGAGTATTAGGCTGCCTCTACCTACAGAGAGGATGGCCCCAAACTCTGCTACCAGCAGGAGCTGCATCTCCCACCATGAGAGAAGTTCAGCAGCCCTGCTGCCGGTCCTGAATCTGCAGTGCCTCGATGATAGGAAATCCAAGCAGGCTGTCACCTAGCACAAGCAGTAGTAGCGTCTGTATCAATCAACCCACCGTGCAGTCAAAGGAGAGAAGCTTCTTTCTCCCTCTTCTAAAATTTCCTGTGCAGTACTCTGGCAAGGTCCTACCGCTGCTGTGACAGAAACAACTTAAAATACATTAACATATATCCACTGTTTTGATCCAGAGGAAGGCAAAAAACCCAGCCTGAAGCCTGTGCCAATTATGCCTCAAGAGGGAAAAAATTCCTTCCTGACCCCACCTGGCAATCGGAAAATTCCCTGGATCAAGGATTTGACTTTTATTTAACATATATAATACCATGCAGACTCTCACATTCATACTGTATAGTGTTACCGAAACCACAATATAACAGTGCATATAGGAAAACATTCACATTCTGTTATTAATAGATAATATGAGAGCATAAAGAAGAAAATATCCTGGCATTTTACAAAATATGCAAAAAAGAGGGGAGGGTGGGTGGGATGTTTCTACCTGTTCAGAAGATAGGAAGTGAACTCCTTCTTTTGTGACATCACATCCCTATCCTTCTCCACCCCCCAGCCCAGCTTTCCCCCTCCATAACTTACTGCTTCTCACCCAATCACAGCTGCATCTGATTTTTCCAATCTTTAAACATAAACCAGTGTAATCTGGCTGCTGGTCATTCAGATCCCTTGTCATGCAGCCCCTGCGTTTATAGCTTCAGGGCTTCCTTTCTGTGCTGGGTTCTATCACTCCTGTCATATGAGAAATACAACTGAGCAGACAAATCTTTCTGTATCACTACCTTTCTAGTTACTGGGCAAACAGACCAGGTGGGGTGTTCCTATTTTGAATATTGCACTAATTCACAAGTAAGTGTATATGGTTAACTGGGTCACCAGTATTCCAATAGATCTCCTGGTGGGACAAGGCTACAGTAGGGTATCTGTTCTACCTAGCTAGTTTACATGTATTCCCTGCACACACCATGGATCTCCTCTCTATCCATGTCACTTGCTACTTCGTAAAATCTAGATATCCTATCCAGCAATAATAGAATTTCCATGTACATGTATGACATTTGTCTTCCTTCATAGTTCTAACTACTTCTTAGGATTGACTATGACAGTGCTACTCCTGCAGATGCCACTGAAACATGAAATGACACTTTCTTCCATTATGCAAAAAATGTTTTTGGGTGAAGACCAGTAATAAAATATCTAGTTTTATTGTTTGTTTGTTTTAGACTAAGTTGCATGTGTTGCATGATTCATATGAATAACCTCTGTTTATAAAGGATGTGTCAGGCATTCTGCCGGTCCTGTGTGTTCTCCTACCTTAGGCTGTGTCGGCCGGCAGACGCGCTCCTGCAATTTTCTTTCTCCTGTTTCCTCATTTCCTTTATTTTTTTGGCACCAAAAACTGCCATTTCAACTTTTCACTTTTTCCCAAGCTAGCTTCTGGTTGTATCAGATCCTGCTAAAGCCTGTTTCACTGTGTACTTCTGGTTTTCGACTTCAGGCCGTTTTCTGACTACGCTTTTGCCTGATCCTTGCCGGTACTTCGTATTTTCCTATCTGTACTCCAGGGCCCCAAAAGGGCATTGGTGAAGACCGGAAATAGATGGTTGTCCCTGCCTTACTGTAAGGGCTGTGACAGCCCCACAAGAGAGAAAACTTGCGCAATTTCATGAAACCGCGCTGTACCGCGTATGCCAGCCCACCGGCGATTTACATTCTTGCCAGTGGGATGGCATTTCGGGGAGATTAGTCGTCCGCGACAAGGGAGATTTGTCACGGGCGACTAATCTCCCCGTGTGTCACTGCCCTAAGAGTCAGATTATACATCAGCGGTCTCATAGTTAGGCAAGTTTCCTGACTAACTAGTATGTTACAGGATTTGGATGGATATCAAACAGAAGAGCAGAATAAATAGGAAGAAGGTGAGTATGACCAAATGATGGAAAAAGGAGGGAAACATAAAATGGTGAATGCATTAATAAGGAAGCGGAAAATAAAAGATTTGCAAATAACAATGGAATAGAAAGGAAGAGGTGTCTAATGTGAGACCTATATAGTCAGTCAAGTCCAATAATGCTAAGGCTTGGGTAAAAGATTTAGCTGGAGTACCATTAAGAGTATGTTTTTATATCTCTTGTTTTGTATGTAAGAGGATAATGAGATTTTGAATGCAGCAAGGTCTGAACAGTAATGCCCAAAGTATATAATTTGCCTGCTAAATTATATATATTTATTTAAAGAAGGGGTTGCTGCTCATATTTATACAGATTGAAGAGGAAACCATTACGATTACAATGATTGCCAGCTAAAGATTTATCATAAAAGGGGGGTTCTGGAAGCACTCCAAGGCTAAGTAAAAATATAAACAATAAGTACAGGTATGGGACCTGTTATCCAGAATGCTCAGGACCTGGGGTTTTACGATTGAGTGGTATTTCCACAACAAGTCAAATAAAAAATCATTAAATAAACTCAGTAGGATTGTTTTGCCTCCAGTAAGAATTCATTTTATCTCGGTGAGGATCAAGTACAAGGTACTGTTTTATTACTGCAAATAAAAACAAAATTTAGGGTTATTTGATTAAAATTGAGTCTATGGGAGATGAACTTCCCATATTTGGAACTTTCTGGATAACAGATCTCATACCTGTACAATGGAAGGGCAACTGTTCTGGCCAAATTAGCTACAAGTCACTAGTCATTTAGTATCTGTACAAGTGCATGTATTTACAAAAACAGGGGGTTTTAGCTACAAAGTAATGATTAGAAAATTGACAAGCCACCATGCCACATCAAGGTAATCCCCATATGGTGGCTCCTACTCTTTTCCTCTGGTCATATATTTAAAGGCTGGCACCTCCCTGTGTGGTAGCATTTCTTGGGATAAGTGTCCCCTGACCTGGGCACTAGTTTCAGTCACATGGCTTAGTCCTCCCCCGCCATTAGCTTTTATAGGAGAGAGATTGCCAAGGCCACAGCATTGGTTTCATAGGCTTAATCCTCCCCTACTTGCAGTTTTTAAGGAAGATAGACTGCCCAGACCAATACCCATTTTTAAAGGCCTAAGGCCACCATTTAAGGGGATAGGTGTGGGAGTGCTACAACCATATGGAAGCTCGGCCATGGTAAGGTGGCTTGTTAAGTTTATGATTCATTTTTTTTTGTTTTTAAGAACATATTATTTATGAAACAGGGGACATGCAATGTGCATTGATAAATCTCCTTTCTCTTGTATGATTAAAGATATATCATGCCCAAGTCTGACTAAGATAACGGAAGTGCGAGACCATCCAGGAGAAAAGCATTGATTCCTTGGCATCTCATACACAACTAATGAGCCCATGAAAAAATATAGAATTTGAAATAATCAACATTTGGATTTTGGGGGATTTAGAAAGTGTAAAAAAAATGAAAACCCCTGAAACCACGAAGAAAAGAAAGATCTTTCAGTTGTAAAAGGAACACCTGCCATTGACTTCATCTCAAAAGCTTTTAGATGGCATCATTTTTCTTTCGGATTTGTCACAGTTTTGTTGCATAAACAATGGTGAAAAAAAAAAATCACATTTTTTTCCATAACAAAATCGTAGTTTTGGGCAAAAAAATGAATAAATATTCAGTGCAGACCAGACTTACTGATGTAACGTAAAAACTGAAATAAAGTTGATTCAAGAAGGAGAACAAGCTTTATATTTTAATAAGCTCATTTCCTGAGGCGAGAGACCACACACGCATAGTGTTGCCGTTTTGTACATACAGTATGTATTTAATAATAAAAACACAGCTATCCCAGTCAGCTTTCGGTGGATGTGTGCAATGACACTGAATGGACTATTTCCTTGATACTTATTGAATTACAAAATGCAACCCTTTAAATTGAATTTATAGTTTTGGTTTTACCCTCATTTTATTTTTGGACAGGAGGTAGAGACCTTGCATGCACACAGAGAAAAAGCAATTATATTTTGCAGGTTTAGTTTATGTTGAGAAAAATATGTACTGATAGTAGTAATACCAAACAGATTTCTTCACTTATGTGTTAAGAAAAGCACGAATAGCGGAAGATTAAATTCAGACTGCTGGCTGGATTCTGTGTTAATCATTTTTTTTAAATTCTTCAGTGCTGTAAATAATATATATAATAATTATAATAAAGTATTCTCAATTAAAAGAAAGCTTTAGCTTCTTAGTAAAGGTATTTGACCTGTTATCCAGAATGCTCATGACCTGGGGTCATCTGGATAAGGGATTTTTCCATAATTTGGAAGTCTGAAAAAAATAATTTAAACAAGAAATAAACCCAGCAGGCCTCCAATAAGGATTAATTATAAATAATTTTGAATTATCTCATTAAAAAGAAGTCAATGGGAGATGGCCTCCCTGTAATTCATAGCAAATTAGCAAAACTGTGGAAAAATTTGTGAAACAGCAAAAAATGCACAAAACGTGGATGCTACGCAACTTTTTTTTATGCGGGCAACTTTTTTTGACACATGCAACTTTTTTAACATGATCTTTATGCAACCACACCTTTTTTTACGTAACCACAAATTTTCGTGCCGCAATTTCACTGAAGTTTAGCGAAACAATTTGCCAATGGTGAAACGTGGAATTCTGCTGTGAATCCTTGCCTGATGAAAACATTTACTCATCACTACCCCTAACATTGCAGACATGTCTATTACTGACTCCACTCCATCTCTCCTGGCTCAGTGCCTTGAGGTTTGTCCTGTCCGTCATATACATATTCTGAAATCATATTACAGGTATTGGATCCCTTATCCGGAAACCCCATATCCAGAAAGCTCCGAATTACGGAAAGCCCGTCTCCCATAGACTCCATTTTAATCAAATAATTTAGAATTTTAAAACTGATTTCCTTTTTCTCTGTAATAATAAAACAGTACCTGTACTTGATCCCAACTAAGATATAATTACCCCTTATTGGAGGCAAAACAATCCTATTGGGTTTGATTAATGTTTTATTGATTTTTTAGTAGACTTAAGGTATGGAGATCCACATTACGGAAAGACCCCTTATCCAGAATACCCTTGGTCCCAAGCATTCTGGATACCGGATCCTATACCTGTACTGTTGTACTTTCAGCAAAAATATTTTCAAAATAGGAACATTTATCACACAAGACGGCACCAAAATTCTAATTTAGTCACTGATCATATCATGTGCAAAGTACTGTAACACTACTAATTGGCTTTTCCCTCCAGAGACTATAATAAATGCTACTTCCTTACTCATACAACCTAGCAACAACCTTTCCTCTACAATGCCAGTCTGCCAGTCTCTACACTGGTTCTGCTACATTCAGTATAACATTCAAACTATGACTTTCATACAGTTCAGCTTCCCCCACCTTGCTCTGAACTTATCTGTACTCACCAAACCACTTATTATGATCTTCTGCTGATCTACTCCTCTACACCAACACTGCCTGCAACCTTTTTCTTGCATGTTGCCAATTGTGTGGGGCATTTCAAAAGGCTACCTCTTGTGTCATGCCCCTTTCAGATTGCAACCTCAGTTGAGCAGGGCCCTCTATGGGCCAGTATTTGTGTGTAATGTGTATGTTCAATGTATAAACCCATATATTGAATAGTGGTGTGAAAGTTGATTGCACTTTATAAATATGGTATTATTATTAATAGTAGTAGAAGTAGTAGGTGTATTAGCAATAATAGTAATAATAGTGATATATTTTTTATTAGACAGTCAGCAATCACTAGCACAGTAGAAAATTTAACAATACATTAAGGGGCACATTTACTAACCCACGAATCCGAATTGGAAAAATTCCGATTGGAAAACGAATATTTTGCGACTTTTTCGTATTTTTTGCGATTTTTTCGTCGCCTTTACGACTTTTCGGAAATTGTCGCGACTTTTTCGTTACCAATACGATTTGCGTGAAAAAACGCGAGTTTTTCGTAGCCATTACGATGCGCTCATATCTTGCCGCAACTTTTTCGTATTAAGCGCTCGTAAGCGGCGGGCGAAACTTTCAGACTTAGCATGATTTTGGAAGCCTCCCATAGGGCTCAATGGCACTCTGCAGCTCCAACCTGGCCCAAGGAAAGTCTCCCATAGGGCTCAATGGCACTCTGCAGCTCCAACCCGGCCCAAGGAAAGTCTCCCATAGGGCTCAATGGCACTCTGCAGCTCCAACCCGGCCCAAGGAAAGTCTCCCATAGGGCTCAATGGCACTCTGCAGCTCCAACCCGGCCCAAGGAAAGTCTCCCATAGGGCTCAATGGCACTCTGCAGCTCCAACCTGGCCCAAGGAAAGTCTCCCATAGGGCTCAATGGCACTCTGCAGCTCCAACCTGGCCCAAGGAAAGTCTCCCATAGGGCTCAATGGCACTCTGCAGCTCCAACCCGGCCCAAGGAAAGTCTCCCATAGGGCTCAATGGCACCCTGCAGCTCCAACCTGGCCCAAGGAAAGTCTCCCATAGGGCTCAATGGCACTCTGCAGCTCCAACCTGGCCCAAGGAAAGTCTCCCATAGGGCTCAATGGCACTCTGCAGCTCCAACCCGGCCCAAGGAAAGTCTCCCATAGGGCTCAATGGCACTCTGCAGCTCCAACCCGGCCCAAGGAAAGTCTCCCATAGGGCTCAATGGCACTCTGCAGCTCCAACCCGGCCCAAGGAAAGTCTCCCATAGGGCTCAATGGCACTCTGCAGCTCCAACCCGGCCCAAGGAAAGTCTCCCATAGGGCTCAATGGCACTCTGCAGCTCCAACCCGGCCCAAGGAAAGTCTCCCATAGGGCTCAATGGCACTCTGCAGCTCCAACCTGGCCCAAGGAAAGTCTCCCATAGGGCTCAATGGCACTCTGCAGCTCCAACCCGGCCCAAGGAAAGTCTCCCATAGGGCTCAATGGCACCCTGCAGCTCCAACCTGGCCCAAGAAAAGTCACCATACTGAAGCTTGAATGAATCCGAATCTTTCGTACTCGGCGCGAAGGCTACTTTTCGCGCAAGTAGTGACGCTATGAAAAAATCGCCAGATTTTGCGCAAAAATTGGGAATGGCAACGAAAAAGTCGCGTCAATTTTCCGAAAAATCGCCAAATACCGATCATTACGAAAAAAACGCAATCGGACGCATTCGTCCGTTCGTGAGTAAGTAAATGTGCCCCTTAGTATCACAGTACTCACAATTTTCTCATTATCAATGTCATATCTCTCACTGGGAAATTTAGGCAGCAGGCTCTTACTCTACACCTTGTCTCAGACATTTGGGGAGGGATTTCTCTTATCTTACCTTATCTTAAAATTTCAATTTGCTTCTCCTTCTGCCTCCAAAACTCTTTGCAGGCATGGATTGGCAGCAAAATTCCGCATTTTGCCATCAGCAATTTTTGTTCACAAAACAGGTGCAAAATTTAGCGGAGGAAAATTTGCGGTCGAGTCAAAAATTTTCGCACGTGTCCAAAAATGTTGCAGTAGTGTCACAAATTGTCGCACGCATCAAAAAAAAGTCGCAGTCGAAGTTTCACAAATTTTTCAGGGAAGCAAAATGGGACAGATTCCTTCATCACTAGTTCTCTTTATTGGTAGTCCTGGCTGCTCTCTGTATACAGTAAAACTTTCTCATGCTAATAGAGCACCTTTAACAGAACAATGATTATTCGTACTAGTCGTGTCTCATTGCTTGGTTCCTTATACTCTGCTTCTCACTGGCTTCCTCTCCAAGGCTTTGGACCTGTATTCTCTCTCCCTTTTATCTAATAGACAAGATAAAAGGGAATGTTTTCACTCCAGTCCAATAGACTTATTACAATGGTTTATAAGTTTCTGCCTTATATAAAGATACAGGCAGAAACTTATAAACCATTGTAATAAGTCTCACCCTTTGTCTATAGCATAGTGTACTGTGTGTGTTATTACTGCAGGCAAAAAAAAAAAAAAGAAAGAAAATTACAACTATTAGTTCTACAAATGGATTCACATAACTTGCATACCACCCTGGAGCATTTTGACATAGTCCTGATATTTGCCTCAAAAATCCCCCCTAAATCCCAACAATATGTATTAAAGAGATACTCATTAAATATACAATTTGCCTTAAAACTTGATAATGTAGTGACATCATGGTGAATGAAAACCTCAGCCATAGCAGGATAATTTAGAGAGCTGAATAAGATAACAAAGCTGAGAAAAACCAGACCAATGTACACAGCTTTAGAATTCTCTAGACACCTTGTTAATTTTCTAGTGGAGTCATAGAATATTTCAGTTCAGACACATGTTGATGTGGCCATTGGTCTGAAAATGTTTAGGATATAAAATTGTCATGGATGAACTTTGCAGGAACAAGAGACACATTTGCGACACTTTGACAAAATTTTTTATAAAATTTCACAGTTTTGCTAATTTTCCTGCAGTTTTACACATTTTTCACTGAATCGCAGCAGGGCAGTTTCACTCATCACTACAGAAAGTCACTACACTACAAAACGTGTGCTTAGTTCTTTAAATTCATTTTTGCGGTTTTTGATATCCATATTGGAGCGCAGAGGCCGGTGGCTAATTGCACAATGCCCCAAGCTGTGGGTACATTATGAAAAACACCAACTGCGGCCTTTTGCACTTTGCAGACTGCACAGGGCATTGTAAATTAGTAGTGACGAGCGAATCCGTCCCATTTCGCTTTGCCACAAAATTTGCAAAATGGCGAAAAAGTCGCGTCTGCATCTATTTTTTGTCGGCGCGGCTATTTTTTTTTCGCGCCCGCGCCCGCGCCCATTTTGACATAACCACGCCCTTTTTTTACACTGTCGCGCCCAATTTGATGCATGACAAAAACAATTCTTGTAAAAAGCGGCAGAGCCTTTCTGAATTTTTCACACGGGCGCAAAAAAATCGGCAAGAATACGCTTGGAGCGTTTGTGTCTTAGTAAATCTCCCCCTAAGTATGGTCATCCAAATTATGAAATAGAAAGCCCTAGATACTACACCCTAGATCATAAGCATTTTGGATAAAAGGTTCCATACCTGTAAGTGACTGGTATTTTGGCTTGAGCATTTTCAATCATGAAATGATATTAAAGTAGAAGGAAAAAGGTACAATCATTGGGGGGGTTGCCAAAATGGCACCCCTCCCCCCCAGTTATTGTAATTGCTTACCTTATACCCTGGGCCAATGCACATGTTAGCAGAAAATCGCACCAGCCTGGGCTAACTACCCGGGCTACCAGCTACCCGGGCTAACATTTTGGCTGACTTCTGTTAAACTCTTTCAAGATATAGAACCAGCAGTGCAGAAACGGAGAGCAAAATACTGCTTTTAATGGCAATTACATTTACAAATAACTTTAAAACCACTGGAAAAAAAAAATATATATATATACAGTATATTGAACATTTGTACATTGTACATTTTTTGATCAATATTCCAACAAAAAACAAAACAAAAAAATGAACAATAAACTTTTTTTATTGTTAAGTGTTCAGCATCAAGAAGAAACCAAAATATTTTGTTTATTCTTCTTTTTTACTTTCACTGTTACTGTTTCCATTGAGCAGAGACGGAACTTGTCAAGTTTGTGTGTGAAGCAAAAAAAAAAATAGATTAATTAAAGACAGAACTTTGTTTCCTGTCTGGGACGATGTACTTATTTGGTTTGATGTAAAAAAAAAATAGAAGAAGAAATCAAGTGAGAGAGAG
This sequence comes from Xenopus tropicalis, assembly GCF_000004195.4. Classification (NCBI taxonomy): domain Eukaryota; kingdom Metazoa; phylum Chordata; class Amphibia; order Anura; family Pipidae; genus Xenopus; species Xenopus tropicalis. The sequence continues at coordinate 31,656,130 of NC_030681.2, read as the reverse complement.
AGATGGATGGGGAGTGTTTCGCTGGTGCCTTTGTGAAAGAATAGAATATTGTGGGACAGGTAAGGAGATGTCAGTAGATTCCTAAACATGTTCTCTCTTGTGAATTCCTAGTTGAACTGCTGCTGACACCATGAGGATAAAACACCTACAGGGAGACCCAGCAGTGCTACTATAGTAGTCATGGCCAAAACAATCCTTACAAACTATAGTGATTAGCATGTATTTATGACATTCCAACATTTTCTGTAATGGGTTATGTGAAAAAGTCTTTTTATTCTGCTCATTTCTGTCTGACATTCACCTGTTTACGGTTAGTGATCCAAAAACCAGCAGTTTCAGTGATAAATTTTTATGTTTTGGTTCCTGCATATCAAATGTTTACTTCGTGTTTCTGAGCAACACAGGGGCTGAATTTGTCTTTGGCACAAAGGTTTAAAATTATTTTAGGAAAGAAACATTGGCATTTCACAAATGTTTCCATAGCTTTGTGTTTTATTCAGAAAAGCAAAACGGGGCTGTTTCATTCATTATTACTGGTTACTTGTGTCATTCTAGTAATGTAGGAGGGATGCAGATAGGACATTACCGTCACTACAGATTCTAATAAATCTATTGTAGGATATTCTTTCCCTCTATTGGTCCCACTGACCACAGGGAGCCAGATAACATGGCCTCTTGGCCCTACCATAAAAATTATCATACAAATTTCCACCATGCCACGCGATTATGATGTGACACTACAATGTCCAATAGGCTTCTCAGGGATATGCATGTTGTAGATTGCAGGTTAAATATCTATCTATCTATCTATCTATCTATCTATCTATCATCTACCATCTATCTATCTATCAATCAATCAATCAATAAATCTTTCTATCTATCTATCTATCTATCTATCATCTATCTATCTATCTATCTATCTATCTATCTATCTATCTATCTATCTATCTATCATCTACCATCTATCTATCAATCAATCTTTCTATCTATCTATCTACCTGTCTATTATCTATCTATCTATCATCTATCTATCTATCTATCTATCTATCTATCATCTACCATCTATCTATCAATCAATCAATCTTTCTATCTATCTATCTACCTGTCTATTATCTATCTTTCTATCTATCTATCAATCAATTATCTATCAATCTAGCTACCATCTATCAATCAATCAATCAGTCATCCATCATTCTATAAATCAATCTATCTACACGTCTATATTTATCTACCTATCTATCATCTATGTATGTATGTACCTATCTATTTATCTGTATATCTAGTATGCATGTAGCAAGTTATATAAAACATGAATTAAATGAAATATCTGTCATCTGTGTCTATCAATCTATGCTAAACATGAATCATCATTCTCTAAAAGACTGGGGTTTCCCTTTGTGCAGGTCATCTGCTTATAAACAATATTAATAATAAAGTCATAAAAATTAGATTGTAGGAGATTGTAGGCTTTGCAGGATTAGAATACCCTGACCCTTCAATCTTTTAATATGTGGCACTTAATTGTTGTAAATGTATATACAGTTATGGGACCTGTTATCAAGAAAGCTCAGGACCTGGGGTTTTCTGGATAAGGGATCTAATCATATAAACATTAATTACACCCAGAAGGATTGTTTTGGCTCCAATAAGGATTAATTATATCTTAGTTGGGATCAAGTACAGGTCCTGTTTTATTATTACAGAGAAAAAGGAAATCATTAAAAAAAATATTTTCTTATAATGGGGTCTATGGAAGATAGCCTTACAGATGCCATATCTGTATTTGTTTTTTTTTTTACTTATCGCACTGTTATTTCCCCTTCTCTGCACTAATAATGCACAGCTCTGTGCACACAAGTAGTTCCATATAAAGATATAGGCAGGCTATGTGGTTAGGTTTCGGCTGGGTGGGAAAACCAACCACAAGATGTCACCACTGTTGTGCTAAATCACTAAATCTTCCCTGTATATTCTGCTGCCAGAAAAGACTGAAAAATGGGACAAAAGTGCAAATGTAAGTTCTATGTGAAACTCAGTGTACATTTGCATGCTCTCAGGAGGAAAAAAAACATTACTTTCTGTTATATAGGGCTTTACAATATTTCTGCTAATAAATATGCAGATCAACCTTGCCACTGACACAGTTTCCTACACATTCATTATTAATACAAGAAGCTTTAGACTGAGCGCATCGCCCATTATACATCTAATAAAAACCCACATTCTATATTTTTTTTTATTTATTTTCGTTTTTTCTACGAAACATTCTACGAGCAGTTTATGTGATTATTTTACTGGCTCGTTTAGCCACGAACCTACACGCAAGGTCAGGCACCAACATGAAAACCTGACCTCAAGGTCATTTGTGATAATCAAAATATTCATTAAGATGTTTACTGCTTTTAGCTCTCCAGTAAACACTGTCAGTAAAGAGTTTAAAGTCGGCTATGCTATTCATCAGCGTTTCACTTTGTGTATTTATTTATTTGGTTTTGTGTTCTTTGGGATGTTTAGTAAGGTGATACCAAGAATAATCATTAAACATGAACTGCCGTTCCTTTTCTGGGTGTATAAGGACTGCAGGAAGTATCTTACTCTAGAGGCCTAATCATCCTGTCTCACAGTAGAAATGGATGTAAAAATAACAGTATTTGGTCTTGCTCTGGGTCTGGCTTTTAAGCCTTTGTATTGGGCAAAATGTTTCATTTGCATATGATGGAATTTTGTAAAATTGGATACTTGTTCAACCCCCCCCTTCCATGCTTAAGGATGCACACAGAAGTAAAGTAAAATATATTTTCAAATATTTGTGATGTAGGTCATTATTGTCAGGAAATAATTCACAATTAGTGATGGGTGAAATGTTTCGCCAGGCATGGATTTGCAGCGAATTTCCGCGTTTCGCCATTGTCGGATTGTTTCGCGAAACAGATGAAAAAAATTTGCCACGTAAAAATTCGGGCACGTCCAAAAATTGTCACCAGCATCAAAAATGAATAGTCACGGGCGTCAAAATAATAGCCGCGCGACTAAATAATAGCCGCGGGAGACAAAATAATAGCCATGCGACAAAATAATAGCTGCGGGCGACAAACGAATAGCGTTGGGCGACAAAATAATAGCCGCAGGCAACAAAATAATAGCCGTGCGACTAAATAATAGCCGCGGGAGACAAAATAATAGCCATGCGACAAAATAATAGTTGCGGGCGACAAAAGAATAGCCACGGGCGATAAAATAATAGCCGCAGGCGACAAAATAATAGCCGTGCGACTAAATAATAGATGCACGCGACAAAATAATAGCCGCGGGCGACAAAAGAATAGTCGCGGGCGTCAAAATAATAGCCGCGCGACTAAATAATAGCCGCGGGAAACAAAATAATAGCCATGCGACAAAATAATAGCTGTGGGCGACAAAAGAATAGCCGTGGGCGACAAAATAATAGCCGCAGGCGACAAAATAATAGCCGTGCGACTAAATAATAGATGCACGCGACAAAATAATAGCCGCGGGCGACAAAAGAATAGTCGCGGGCGTCAAAATAATAGCCGCGCGACTAAATAATAGCCGCGGGAGACAAAATAATAGCCATGCGACAAAATAATAGCTGCGGGCGACAAAAGAATAGCCGTGGGCGACAAAATAATAACCGTGCGACAAAATAATAGCTGCACGCGACAAAATAATAGCCGCGGGTGACAATTTTTTTTGCCGCACAACATTTTCGCCGTTTCGTGAATTTTTCTCCGTTCCGCTGATCTTTTGAAAGATTCGCAACTTTTTCGGCGAAGCGAAACGGAACAGATTAGCTCATCACTATTCACAATGAATGGGAAGGAGTGTTATGTGAAGTTGCATGGATTGTCTAAGCTGTCACATGACTTTATTTAGTCTCTAAATTTCTGAATCAAGGTGGGTGATTAATAACATATCGAACTGACACATTTATCAAACCTGATACCTATGTTAATCTATCAGAATGGGTTTGTGTTTAGTTGCTTTGGGCATTCCAACACCATTCTGTTCTATAGAGTGATAGTACTCAGTGCTGCCCAAAAGTAACACTGAGCTCTATCACCTGTCCAAATCCAATCTCCATGATGCATATCAAGTGCAGTGAGAACAAATTCAGGCAATAATTGTACAGACTGGAATGATAAAACCTCTGTAATAATTTACAACGTAGGTAGCCAGCCATTTTTTAAGATTTGAAAAATACACTAGTTATCAAGCCAGTGAGGACTGGATTTTCCGGCACTGTATGTCAGACATTTCCAAACAGAAAAATACAGTCTGAATGGAATTTCAGTGGACCCATATTTATATTTGTGTTATGAATTCTTCAGTAGGAAGAACCATAGAGTTATGGTAAGGCATTTTGGTATAGAAGAAGCTGAATAGACAGAAGGATTGTATTAGAAATGAAAACACACTATACGCCAAAAGCTATGCCATTCCAACAAAAATATAGTGGAGACAGTGTGTGCCTCAACTTGTGCCCAATTTGCTAAAATAGGGACTACTTTGTGTCCACATTGGTCCATTGTGCCCTATTTGCGGCTGCTGCAGTTTGGCATGGGAGCCAGTAAACTCAAAGCAGAAACTCAGAGAAAAAATGTTGCATTGAAAAAACATGGCAAGTAGTGAACTCTGCACATTATGATACCTTCATAAATAAATAAGCTCTATAATATAATAAAAAAGCTGTAGAATGTATTCACATGCCTCATATTACACACACAGCATTCCCTTCAAACCAAAACAGGAGGGTGACATACCTTTTCCTATGTGAGTCTTCTGTTTGGTTGCTCTCTAACTCATACCTCCTCCGAAGCCTTGTCCCAAATTCCTGCACTGACTTGACCTCTTTGGTTTAAGTTTAGTTAATGGAGGACAGAGATGAACAATAGAGTTATATATAGAGAGTTGAAGAAGTGACATGGAGCTGACCATTATTATGGAAATAATATCTATCTATCTATCTATCTATCTATCTATCTATCTATCTACCATCTATCTATCTATCTATCTATCTATCTATCTATCTATCTATAATTTATCTATCTATCTATCTATCTATCTATCATCTATCTATCTATCTGTCTGTCTGTCTTTCTATCTATCTATCTATCTATCTATCTATCTATCTACTATCTATCTATCTATCTATCTATCTATCTATCTATCTATCTATATCTATGTATCTATCTATCTATCATCTAATCTATCTATCTATCTATCTATCTATCTATCTATCATCTATCTATCATTTATCTATTATCTATCTATCTATCTATCTATCTATCTACCTATCATCTATTTATCTATCTATCTATCATCTATCTATTATCATCTATCTATCTATCTATCTATCATCTATCTATCTATCTATCTATCTATCTATCTATCATCTATATATCTATCTATTATCTATCTATCTATCTATCTATCTATCTTCCTATTATCTATCTATCTATCTATCATCTATCTATTATCATCTATCTATTATCATCTATCTATCTATCTATCTATCTATCTATCTATCTACCTATCATCTATCTATCTATTATCATCTATCTATCTATCTATCTATCTATCTATCTATCATCTATCTATCTATCTATCTATCTATCTATCTATCATCTATCTATCTATCTAACCATCAACATCTACATCCATCTGAAAACACACCTGAATTTTTATGATTCATTTTAAGGGCTGCTTTGCCTATAACTCAGTCATAACAGTTTTACTCCTTTTTATTGTTTTTAGTTAAAACACCTGGGATGATGTCATTCGTGGGACTTTAAAGCAGCTGTACACAGACAAAAGAAATCTATCTCAGCTTGTGAGCATGAAAAATGGGGATTACATTATGAATGTATAGAAGGCATCAAAGAGCATGATTAGTATTATGAGGACGACAAAGGAAAACCATAACTTAAAATAAACCATTTACTGTTTCCTTTCAGAGACGGGGTGGAAAAGTGAGTTACAAAACCTGTGTGAGAATTTGCACTGCCGACTGTATGGGGCAAGAGGGTTAAAGATTGCAACGGGAAAAATACTTTTCATTGTTATCTATAGGACTGTTCACATTACTACTGAGATTTTGTAAAAGGATCCAGATATCCTGATATTGCAGCTTACTGAAACAACTCATTTTTTAGTTTTTTTGCCAACTCTATAGGGGTGATTTATCAATGTTTGAATTTTAATTTTTTTCATGAGTTGATTTTTTGGAGCTAAAATTCGAGTTATGGCTCTAAAACAGAACAAAAAAGTGCGATGTAAGAGGTGAATGTACAAATTCGGCAGCTAAAAGCTTGCTAGTTCATGTAGAAGTCAATGGGAGTTGTCCTAGGCAAAGTCAAGCCATATTTTCAATTCGGATAAGTTTTTGAGTTTTATTCGAGTTTGTACACGTGAAAATTTGAGGTATTAGAGTTTTATTGTTCGAATGAGTTTAACATATTAATAAATAAGCATTCAAGTTTTTTTAAAATGTGAGTTTATTCAAATTAGAAAAAAACTTGAAAATTAACAAACTTGAAAATTGATTAATAAGCCCATAATTGTATTGTGCTGGAATGGTATTGGGTTCTCACTACAAACCCATTCATAGTCAGATTTAGGATTCAAGCTATGGCTAATGCCAGCGCAAGGTGCGGTGCCATCCTGTAGATTAGCTCTCTGGTGCCAACTCATTTATTTAATTCTATGGTATAGATTTTAGCGATGAGCGAATTTGTCCCGTTTCGATTTGATGAAAAATTATTGAAACTTCCAAAAAATTCATGAAACTGTGAAAAATCCACTAAACACGACTATTTTTTATGCGACCGTGCCTATTTTTATGTGGCCGCATATTTTTTTGATGAGCGTCAATTTTTTTTTCCGTGGCTAATTTTTGCACCCATTTTGCGAAAAAAAATCAGCCAATGGTAAACTGCTGAAATATGCCAGCCGAAAATTTTTGCTCATCACTAAAAGATTTCACCTTTGTATTATCCACCATGATTACAAGGGTTTCCTTCATGTAACATATGATGATACATATGAGGGATTATTTAAGAATCAAGTGATATAAGTTGCCATGTTTCACATTTGCTCCATTGACGGAACACAATCTTTACAACTTATTTGCCCCAGATGATTTTTTACAAGGTAGGATGGTGGTGCAGTGTTCCTTAGCCACCTGGGGTGGTGTCACATTACTGCCACAGTCATTCAACCTTTCATCGGAGGGACCCTCCCCTCTTCAGGAATATGGATGCAACCCACTTAAGGAACTTTGGAATTATGTCTATTTACAGGGTTTTCTAGCAATTCATCACTGCATGCTTAATGGACATAATCACTGCATGGAGCACACATGGGTGCATGTACCTGTGACAATAGCACCAAGTCACACCCAATTTTGCATCCAAACTAGTGAGCTCTTCAATGGCTTAAACCAATAAATACTTTCATAACTTCATAATGTATTGGCTTGATAAATGGAGTAGATGTTGCTAAGTATTAGGTTATATACAGGAGCAATGCAGGTTCCCCCTAGCGCACAGGAATCCCCATTGTTTTACAATGACAGATTCCCCCATTAAGAAAACAGATAATGTTGGGACAAAGGATTCCCTAGGACAGAATACAATAATGTAATGGCAGAGTTTACCACCCTATACACAGTAGAACAAATCAGAATTAGTGATGTGCGGGTCGTCTGAAACCTGTGGGACCTGCGGATTGGGTGGGTTTGTGCTGATATTCATACAAGATTTGTGGGTCGCAGGTGGGTTCTGGCAGAACTCTTCCTTCCATCCTCCCCGGCCCCGCCTGAAATCTTTCTATGCCCTGTTTTGCCTCCAGCTATTTATAAACATGCGCCTGCTTCACCCCGCCCCCTTTGTGACATCAGAGATAGGGCAGGTCTATAAACAGAGGTGGATTGCTGGGTCAGGTTGGGAGAGGGTAGGTTTGGGTGGGGTGTGGGTTAACTTTTTTTTAAAACTGCACATCACTAGACAGAATGTAAATGTTGTGATGAGTCTATGCAGCTTTTAAAGGTTATACACAATTAAACATATAATGACACATATATAATGAACATATAAGTGCCACATCTGGCTGCCAGTGCTTGACTGTACAGAACACACCAAAGATAGTAACATTGAGGTATGGTAGTCCCATGGGATTCACACTGCCCCTACAGTCATTTCACACCCAATATATTTATGCCAAGCCACATTTGTAGCCGAATGCTCCTGTAGGTAATGTCAGCTGCTGCTAAAAGATGTGCATTTCTGTCACGTAGTAGATTAGTACATGCTCTTGCCTTAAAGCTATATCTGACGGTTCTGCTGATAATAGAATCATAGTGTCATTAAAGACATACAGCTCTAGGTGAAACAGAATCATGTTTCCTTTCATTGTGTGAGTACTGACAGAATTTAATAGCAAGCATCTCCAGTTTCACCCCTTTGATCACTAGATTGAATATGATTATTCATATAATGTAAAATGACATAGCGCAGTGATGGATCCTGTAAGCACAATTTCCATTTCAATAGACAACTTACTTGCCATTGTAAATTCGGCGGAATGTCATTGTCACCCATTGAGAAAAAGAATTATCACTGCTTTGTGACTGTGTTCCTGCTGCCAATAGAAGGGAGCCTGTTTATAAACACACGTAAAACACGTAAAATGATCTGCACGTTACATGAAATCTTCCCCACTGATCTTGCTAAACCAGGCAGGAGAGAAATCTGTAGTTGCAACATAGCTTGGAGACAGATTAAACCTGTAGTTTCCTACTAATTCTTATGTACTAGCTCTTTGTCTCACCTGTTAGTTATGTTAATTAAACAAGTTTCTTTTTTAATTTATCTCTCTCAAATTGCAGGCAGGTGCTAGGAATCACTAATATTAATTGAAAGGTATTCAAATGTCATTTTTTTCTTTAATTTTTACTGTTTTTATTCTTTTGTTTTCAATTCTGTCATCTTTCTTTCTTCTTTATAAGTAAAGGCCAGTAAAGTTCGTATGGTTGGACACCAGAATATTCTTCTGTACTAGGTATGAATGAGCTCTTTGTTTAACCCTCTCCTTTGCCTAAGGCTGATCCAAGAGCTAAAGGGCTGCCTCTACACCTTGTGCAATAACATTTGTGCAGACAGACAAGGGGCAAATTATAGAGAGAAAACAGAAAATAGTAAAGGGTTTAAGGCCATGTCCTCATATTTATTTCGAAAAAAAACTATGTATTTCGAAATATGTAACACTGTCTCCTTTCTTCCCTAGCCCACTCAAATTTTGCTGTAAATTTACACCTTCCAACTGTGCAATACTGCCTCTTCAGGACGTTGTCCTCCCCTCCGTGTAATTGGTCCTCTCCTTCACATTATTGTCTCTCCATCTCTGCATCATTCACATCATCAGCCCACCCCCACATGGCACTACCCTGTCCCCACATGCCATTATCCCCCACCAGTATTTAACTTTATAAACTTGAAAAGAAGAGAGAAGTGGAGAGGAGAGTCACACTACACAACAGATTACAGCATTGAGCCAAGAGGGCCAAAGTGACCAAGCAAGTCACGAGCTGATATAATTGTACGAAACAATGTTTCGTCTGATTTTCGAATCAATCAATGACTGTGTGTGTTCTCTGAATAATCATCCTGGCAATTTTTGTACCATGGTGATTGGTTGTTTAGTCAATTGTACGGGTCAGATAATATTAATATCTCTACATTTATTGTCTATCTGACGATATCCTTTGTGACCTATAACATATAAATAAAATGCACACAGCCAAAGAGGAACTTTATGTATGTTTGTCAAAATTTCATGCTTTAAAAGCCATTGCTTACTCCACTACTATTTCTGGGACATAACTTTCATTGTTGTCTGTCAATTGATGGCCAGGACATCTCCTGATTTGTTATTTTCTCTACTCTAATCCTACAGTTTAAGTCTGAATGTTAGTTCTAAATTATTTCATTAACACATACAATCGATATCCAAATGTTAATCACAGAATGAATAAAAGGGAACCCTGGTCAGGAGGTGACGTTAGCACCAGGGATCTTTTTTTTTTTTGTTGTACGATGAACATTCAGATATCGATCATTAGGCACAAAAGTGGCTAATTTAGAATGGAAAGAAGGAAGGAAGGAGCAATGCTTAGCGCAACTATACATCAGAGCAAGGAGCACATTTTGACACAGGTACATTCAATGAAAATGGTTTTATGCACAACTGACTTTGGGGTAATTGCGGGTACTGCAACTGCATTTGTGGCCTTACATGAGCCCTAATGTCTTTACTTAGCCTCCCCAAACATAAAAAGCACCCTCCAACTGTGCCAGCCTTGCTGAACTTCAAAAACAATTGGGTTTTTATATACAGATTTCAAGCACAATGTGAAAGGAGAGCAAGGGTTTTATCCACCATATTCCATCATTTCACTTTTTTACAGATCATAGTTTTACTAAGAAATACGCTTCTTCTGCAAAAAAAGCTGACAACACATCAGCTAATTAGTTCTGGAAGCTGGCTCTTGAACCATGTGAAAGTAGGTTCAGCCATTTACAGAATTAGTTTGTACAGTGCAATTCGGTTTAGTAACGCTATGAAAACATTTTAACTGTACCGTAAAAGTTCCTTTATTATTTATTTGTCACAATATATAGCTATGCCCAACATCTGTCATGTCTACCAATTTGATAATATCTAAATGCTCACTAAGGTATACATTCTCACTCATAGATTTGCCTCTAGCAATCTTCCATGCTGTGGAAAAACTAGATGCAGATAATTACACGCCGAGCACCACATACGGCTGAAAGCAAAAATATTAGCCACGCCACTGACATAAGAGACAAGTGTTTGGAGACACGGAGGTTTTGTAATTATTTAAGTTGGTTCTGCCCAATTTCATTGCGGTTAGAAAGTTCATCATTTCATAAATACACATAAAAATCCTATTAGGAATGAATAGAACATGGGTGGGGTTTTATATATTAAGCTCTAAACTCCCATTTTCATACATTTGCCCCTGAGTCACCAAGGAGGAAGCTTAGTGCTTTATACAGGTCACTGAAGTTTGAGGGGACACAAATGATATCACTAAGCAACAATTATAGCAATAATAATTACTGGAAAATCTATACATATAAATGTATATATGTAAAGAAATTGTATACATATATATAGTGAGGGAGAGAGAGAGAGAGGGAGAGAGAAAGAAAGACAGAGAGGGAGCTGCAAAACAAAGAGACTCTCTAAAATGTTGCTTTTGACCTCAGTGCAACGAGTACTAACTGATTATTCAGACTGACTCCAGGGCATAAAGCTTATCCATCAGTTGGCTTAAAATACAAATACTGCCTTTGAGTCATGCTATAATAAGGTGCAGCCCAGGAAATCTCTCATAGTTACTGCCATGTTTTAGGCTATTTTTAAAACAATTCCACTTTCAGCTATGTTGCTTCATTGGAGAATTATGGTTAGACCTTTTTTTTAATAGTAGTTAGATTTTTTTTATAATTTTTGCAAGAATTTTATTGTTTCAGGTATTACTACCTTTTCTCTGTAAGTGTGTTTCACAGATATTTTAATATACCTTTTTTATTTCTAATAAAGTGTAGCATTTTATATATTTAAATGTATATAGAATGAATGTAAGGGCTGAAATATATACATTACATGTACATCCACAATTTATGAAAGATTAGTAGCAAGGGCTAAGCTCTTAACTGTCTATTAAAAAAAGAATTTACCCATTAGGTTTGTTTTGCCACCAATATGGATTCATGCAGCTTAGTTGCCATCACGGGTATGGGATCCCTTATCTGGAAACCTGTTATCCAGAAAGTTCCACATTACAGAAAGGTCATCTCCCATAAACTCCATTATAAGCAAATAATTATAATTTTTAAAACTGATTTCCCTTTTCTCTGTAATAATAAAACAGTACCTGTACTTGATCCCAACTAATATATAATTACCCCTTATTGGGGGCAGAACAGCCCTATTGGGTTTATTTAATGGTTAAATGATTCCCTTTTTCTCTGTAATAATAAAACAGTACCTTGTACTTGATCCCAACTAATATATAATTAATCCTTATTGGGGGCAGAACAGTCCTATTGGGTTTGTTCAATATTTAAATGATTTTTAACAAACTTAAGTTATAGAGATCAAAATTATAGAAAGATCCCTTATCCGAAAACCCCAGGTCCCAAGCATTCTGGATAACAGGTCCTATACCTGTACAAGGTACTGTTTCATTATTACAGATAAACAAAAATATACAGTCAGACAAAAAAATATCTTTTTAGTTAAATAGTACTCTGATAAAAAGGCATGACTATATTTAGCAGCTTTCTGGATTATGGGTTTCCAGATAATAGATTATACACCTGTACAACTATAATTATCATTTTTAATAAAGGCATCTCAAAGTTCTTGTTTTAGGGTGCATTCTCACAAGCATTCTTTTCCTGCATGGTGAAACACAGAAGAATGCCACTGCATGGGGAACACAGGAGGAAACACAGCCCATTCTTCCCTATGGGGCTGTACTAACACATATGCATGTAACCTCCAAATGCAGGTGGGACACAACATGCTGCATCACTATTTATTGGGCCTGTAAGGGGGCTATTTGAAATGCCAGGGCCTATATTAAATCCCAGTCCAGACTGTAAGCTCTCTGGTGCAGGGACTGAGCTGAATAATGGACAATACTTGTAAAGCAAAGCACATGTAAGAACTTGAAATAAGGTAGCAATGGGATGATACAATTACAGGGTAAACTGTTTTATGAACATGTTTGCATCTGCTGTAGCTATGGGTGGATTCTGATTATGTTGGTAGGACCGAGATGCATGGGCAAAAAGCATGTTTATAGAGCTGTCTTTCACCACCTGAATTTGTTGCCAATGGATGTCGCCATATCTATAATGGTATAAAATGATGGCACCATTTTCGGCATTGATCTGGCGTGCAATAAATGTGCTGAATAGCTCTCTGCAATGGCTCATAATGCACAGCATTTATTCACATGAAAGGACAACAACAGGGCTTTATAAAGTATTTTACAACTTTTATTCCATATTTTACGTGTAACGTATTTGACACACCAATAAATAGATCCAGTAGACACCTTATATTGAACAATATCATAAATCAGAAAAAAAGACAAGATTTTATCTGTTCCCAGATGTCATGACACATAAAATTGCTCTTATAAATTATTTTAATCCCTGGTATAGTTGGTACTCTGCCCAGGTTTTGCAGCAAGAAGCCTATTGAAAATAACAGTAATAATCTATGAATTTATCAGAAAAGAAGTTCTTAAATACAGCTCATGTCTTTTACGCTTCTGTTTAGTGATGGGCGAAATGTTTCACCAGGCATGGATTCACTGCGAATTTCCGCGTTTTGCCATTGGTGGATTGTTTTGCAAAACGGATGAAAAAATTCGCTGCACATCCAAAAATTGTCGCAAGAATAGTCGCACATCCAAAAATTGTCACAAGAATAGTCGCGGGCGTCAAAAGAATAGTCGCGCGCCCAAAATTGTCGCAAGAATAGTCTCAGGCATTAAAAGAATAGTTTCACGTCCAAAATTGTCACAAGGATAGTCTCAGGCGTCAAAAGAATAGTTTCACGTCCAAAAATTGTCACAAGAATAGTCGTGCGCCCAAAATTGTTGCAAGAATAGTCTCAGGTGTCAAAAGAATAGTTTCACGTCCAAAATTGTCACAAGGATAGTCGCAGGCATCAAAAGAATAGTTGCGCGTCATAAAAATAGTCGCGGGCGACAATTTTTTTCCGCACAACATTTTCGCTGTTTCGCAAATCTTTTGAAAGATTGGCGAATTTATTGGCGAAGCGAAACGGGACAGATTCGCTCATCACTACTTCTGCTGTCTAGTCCTTCACTCTGGTAAGGAAAATATATAAATTAGTCATATTGGAAACAAGTTAAGTAAATATGAAACACTTGACTATAAAATCCAAGCCATCATGGAACACACCTTGTCTACCTTTTCTCCATTTAAAGGAAAACTATACCCCCAGAATGATTACTTAACCAACAGTTAATTTATATCATATTGATTGGCCTATTAAAAAATCTTACCAAACTGGAATATATAGATCAGTAAATATTACCCTTACATCTTTACATGTTTTCCCTTGAGCCACCATTTAGTGATGGGCTGTGTGCTTCCTCAGAGATCAGACAGGAAATAATGCAGCTCTAACTGTAACAGGAAGTAGTGTGGGAGTAAAAAACAGAACTGTGTCCATTAATTGGCTGATGGGGCCTAACATGTATGTGTGCCCTTGGTTTGTCTGTGTGCACTATGAATTGCATGATCCCAGGCAGGGGTGGGCCAAGCCTACCGGGTGTCCTAGGCAACCCGGTCGGCCAACTCCGCCCACCTTCCCGCCCCCCCGAACGGCACATGCACGCTAAAGCACAGGCGGCGGTGCAGGGGGGGGGGGGCGGTGCAATTAAATCAGTCATTGCCTCCACCGCTAATGACAAGCGGCGGTGGCAATGACAAAGTAGCACTAGGGGTAGGCAGGAGAGGCTCCTGCCTGGCGCCCCCCAATCGGTGCGCCCTAGGCAGCTGCCTCTTCTGCCTACCCCTAGTTCCGGCCCTGATCCCAGGGGCGGCCCTTAGTACATAAAATGGCAATTTTTTATTTAGGATTACACATGAATAGTGATGAGCGAATTTGTTCACCAGGCATGGATTTGCAGCAAATTTCCGCATTTCGCCATTGGCGAATTGTTTAGCGAAACTTCCATGAAAATTTGCGCAGAAAAATTTGTTGCGCATCAAAATTGGGTGCGGTCGTGTAAAAAAGGGTGCAGTCACATCAAAAAAAGGCCACGGTCCCGCCAAAAAAGCACAGGCGACAAAAAAGACACGGGCGACAAAAAAATCACGCTACAAATGCACTTTGCAAATTTTTCGCCGTTTCCCAAATTTTCTTGCCATTTTGCGAATTTTATGGCGAAGCAAAATGGGACAGATTTGCTCATCACTATGTATGAACTGTTTCATGCAATTTATATTTATAGAAAGTGTTCAAGGGTATAGTTTTCCTTTAAATCTAACTCTCCGTTCTTGCTGAACTGAGGAAATAAAATAAGATCACGGGGGCTTTGCAAATGGTGGTATCGTTTGCGCATATCTTTAGAGCACAATTATTTAGCAGCCATTTTGGGCTAATTATTGTCATTAACAATATGAGTCCTACGAGAGCATATCAATTAAAATATGCACAGCTGAACTTTCAAATGAGTAAATAATTTAGTTTGGTAAAATGACTGAAAACAGCAGGATAACAGTCAAAAAGGGAACAATTATTTTAATGCTTATTTGACAAATGAGTAATTTTTCCAGCAAATTAGATTCTCATCACAGCACCCCTACTGGCTACAAGAAGAAAACTGTTAACGGGCGTTTCTTCTTACCATAAAAGCCGCTAAGTTATGTGAGCATTGTAGGAAATAGCATCTGTATGAGGAAAAGGTGCTTAAGATATGCATTGTTAGCTGAAAGAAATTGGCTGGTGGGATGTAATTAGGGAGATAAATAAGGGAAATTATGTGTATATTTAGAAGTTGATGCATTTATGTGATATGCAGAATTATCTCTCTTTGCGCTCAACTATCCCCCCCCACTTATTTCTTAAGTAATGCTCTCAAGGCTAAAAGCACTGTAAAATCAGCTTTAACCTTTGTGGGGATGCAAAGGAAAAATCCCCATTAAGTCCCTCGGGGGGAAGAAGCTGAAAAGCTGTAAGAGTCACCAGCCAAGAGCAACAACATCACAGATGAACAGTGGGAAGGTTAATATCATGCTTAAACTTGTGAGATCCATTCCGCACTACTGACATAAATCCCCAATAGGTGGGTCTGCAGGTTACGTTTATAGTAATCACCGGGGCAGGTTTAAGCATGCATGGGACAGTGTGAAGTGAAATGGCAATTTCTTTCCTATTAGTTACTTTCCATCACACAGATAAGGAAACTCAGATCTTATCAAGAGAGTTAACCAAGGAAACAGAATTCCTCCATAACAATCTAACAAATAACAGGCCCTGATGTTCTTACTTTTGCTTTTATGATTCTTATTTAATTAAAAAGAAAATATAACCTATTTATTGGTTCTGCCCAGTAATACAAAGGGATATAGGGGTTATTTAGGAAACATAACGCAATCCTTTTTTTTGCACTTTGCACACCGCATCTGCTGTTTAGGAATAACTGCGGTACTCAGTGCGTGTGTATTAGGGGTGGGAAATGGCAGGTACAGAGGCACAAGTTAGATGCGCAAGAAAGGACGGCAGAGGCCCTGACACCACTGTCTGCGCTGAGCGCCATGTTCTTAATTTGTTCAATGCAGAGTACAGCATTCCCTGGGGCACAAGTATTCTAGCACTTGCATCTGGGGAATGGTAAATTCTGATTATAAGGGCCCAATCATTCTAGATAATAGATCCTATACCTGTAGTTTATAAACAACATGCACAGTTAATAGGACCAAAAGCTGCAGTTTCACAAAAATAGATGTAGTACTGTTATACAACGTGGGCCACACTGCCACACAGCGAATTCGCAGCGAATTTCCGCGTTTCGCCATTGGTGGATTGTTTCGCGAAATGGATAAAAAAATTTGCCGCTGAAAAAATTTGCCGCACGTCCAAAAATTGTCACCGGCGTCAAAAAAGAATAGCCGTGTCAAAATAATAGCTGCAGGCGACAATTTTTTTTGCCGCATGAGATTTTCGCCATTTTGCATATTTTTCTCTTTTGAAAGATTCGCAAATTTTTCAGCGAAGCGAAACGGAACAGATTCGCTCATCACTAGTAGCGATAGGTCAGGTTTATGTGTGCTGGATTTACTTGGAAGGGTTGAACTTGATGGGCTCTGGTCTTTTTTCAACCCTATGTAACTATTCATTTGCCAAGCCATCAGATCCGTGTAATAGAGAGAACAGATTGGACGTGCAACAGCATTGGACAGATTACTGTTGAATCTCTTCCAAACTGTCCAGTCGCGGTGCATGTCTACTGCTGACATTAAAAAAATGCCAACTTTGCTCTACAGAGTTTCACAAAGTACCTTTGTATTACAACAATCTGCAATTGTACCACGTGGGAGGCATCTCCTACTAGTGGGCAGATTTACTAAAACTCCATAATGTTTAAATTTTTTTTTAATTTTCAAGTTCGACTAAATTCGTTTTCCTCGAATGCTAATATTAACTTGAAGAAATGCAAGGAAAAGTCGCTGTGAGAGAAGTCAGTAAAAATTGATTTTTTCGAATTGTCGCTGTAACAATCCCAACTTTATTGAATTGCTGCTGGGACAATTATAAATAGTCGAGTTTTTGGACAAAATCCAATGGGTTTTGAGGCAAAAGAAAAAACTTCAAGGGAAGGGAAGGGACCTTTTCCATTGACATCTACATGAGATCGACAAGTTTAATCTGGTGAATTGTTGAATAAGTTATCTTACTCATATATTAATATTAGGCAAAAAACGTTTATTTTATTGTTTTCCCCTTACATCCCTTTAGCTGTGAGCTGTGAGTGTCTTTTAAATAACCACATGCTTTAAGGCTAAATCCTACGTTTTTTCCAGTTTTGTATACTTTTCTTGTATTCTGGGTTCTAGCACCTCTATGTATAAGTCGTTACATGTTCCTAATTGCAAAATGTTTTTGTAGGTCTATAAAAGCTATGGCTGCCACTTTTTTTGCAAAAAAAAATACCGGCCTTCCTATATATTTATGTTTTCTCCCTATTAATAACATTGGGATCAAGCATCATTTTTAATGGCCAGGTGGCAACCCTAATGTTTGCATTCTGTTCCTGGGTCTGCACAAACCTCGAAATATTAATGGATGCATCGTAATGTGCTGTGCTGCATCTGGTGTTGATCACAGGATCAGCTTGGAAGCACACGCCAGCTGAGCACATTATCTCTCTATGTACTTGGCACTTTCATGGAATCAGGCAGCAAAATGGGGTGCAAATTTGCTTCAATGCAGTTGCAACACTAATACAAAAGCCCCCCAGACCCTCAGATCAGGCAGTTATTTCTGTGCTGCACTTCCATGCCTCAGTAGGTGAAGGTACTTATTCTGTGATTCCTAAGCTGACAAAATTAAAACTACGGCATTTTTGATTACTATAATTAATAATAATATAATTAATTATTAAGCGGGGGTGGGGGCATTATGCAGGGGTTTATATATGCACTGCTTCGGTCTCCCTGTCCCCTAGTAATTGCCTGCACCCTCCAGTGATTGCAATGACTAACCCGCTACTCCAACATTTGACACCTACAGTGATTGAAGGTTTTTTTCTGCTTTAAAACATTAGGCAAAAAGTATGTTCACCACTAGCCTTATATATTAAACCCAGGTAAAACAAGGGGAAATACTGCTCCTTTAAAGTTAAATGTACCCATAGGCAGCTTTTTGCTGCCGATTCAGAAATGCTGCTTAAAGGTCAGTTGGCAAACATGCCCCTGGCTTCTAGCGACACCAGTTCCAATAGCAAACAACTTAAATTTGTTAAAAAGCCAAACGCAACACAGAAACCCCTA
Organism: Xenopus tropicalis; assembly: GCF_000004195.4. Lineage (NCBI taxonomy): Eukaryota > Metazoa > Chordata > Amphibia > Anura > Pipidae > Xenopus > Xenopus tropicalis. The sequence continues at coordinate 31,637,480 of NC_030681.2, read as the reverse complement.
ATATACGTATGACTGTAATATATTCCTTCAAAGCGTATGATTAAATACCATTTTATATGCTGAAATCCTGCTGCAAAACAGTTCTTCTCTTTATACATCATTTGAAATTCTGGCGGGGAGAAGGGACCAAAACATCGATGTTACAAATTGCAACAACTTCTCCACTCCTTACTGGCAGTATGGAGGAACTACATAACCCACAATGCATTGCACTGTTATGTTCTTTTCCTTACTGACATCACAAGTGCAGGGAATTGTGGGATTGGGAGGATGCAGGCGGAAGGCAGACTGAGGACAGCCGACTATTGTTACATTTGTTTTTAGTCAAAGTAGTCAGCCAGATCAGCAGGAGAACAGGGGGCCAGCCTAAAGGTGGCCATACACGAGCAGATCCGCTCGCTTGGCGATGTCGCCAAGCGAGCGGATCTTCCCCTGATATCCCCACCTAGGGGTGGGCAATATCGGGGAGCATTTAGGTAAAAAAAATAATAATCCGATCGTTTGGCCCTGGGGCCAAACGATCGGATTATGTGGGTGGCAATGGGGCAGTCGGATCGGGGACCGCATCAACGAGCCAATGCGGTCCCCGATCCGACCGGATTTTCTAACCTGGCCGATCGAGATCTGGCCAATTTCAGGCCAGATATCGGTCGGCCAGGCCGCTCTGCTCTCCCCATACACGGGCCGATTAGCTGCCGAATCGGTCCAAGGGACCGATATCGGCAGCTATAGTCAGCCCGTGTATGGGAACCTTTAGGGAACTGTTCCAAACCATATTATTATATTAAAATCCATAAAAGGCTAAATTTTTTTTAATTAATGTATATTGTATAGTTCCTTGAAATTACATTTACTTTTAAAAAAAGCTCAAGTTTGGGTGTTTGGGTGATGTTCCCCTTTAAAAACACCCAATAATAAATTTCCTATCTAAACATTTGCGTGGTTGCATGCATCCATTCCAGATGAAATACATTCTGTATTTGTATTTTATTGAGAAAGGAAATCCTATACAAACAGCTACTTTGTTCCATTACAAGTATTTTATACTTTAGTTTGTTGCCAATTAATACGGTACCGAGACTAATATTATGCTATGGAACCGTGAGAGAGAGCAGAATTTGGTTTGTCTGCTGTGAATTATTTAAAGGTAATAACATTTATGTACATTCTTAGTGCTTTTATAGGCGCATGTGATAGTAAAATCCATGGCTGTAATCACAGATTATACACAAATCCAGCCTCAGAAATAGTTTGTAGGTACCAGTATAGCCGCATTCTTAATCAAGCAAGTAGTAAATGTCAGCACCTACAGTACGTTCAGACTTGTCATTTTTATTTAGAACAATGCAGATGTTAAGGGACATGATCATAAACATGCAGATGTCGGCAGGTAAGGGGGGGATGTTTATAAAAAATGCAAATGACTGGGAATTTTATTTGAAACTTGGCTACTAAAAAATAAAACACATAACCAGGCTTTTGCAAATGCCACATTTTTATTGGCCCATAAAATGAATATTTGCACAAAATATCTAGTATACGTTCCGCATTGAATTTCTGATAGCTTAATCTTGACTTCAGTGTGTTTTATTCATTATGTAGATAATATTTCATAAACTCTTCTACTAAAGTGATAGTTTTTTTTAACCATTTGATGGTTTGGCTCCTTCAGTTTGGTTTTTACAATTTCAGTTCAGGAAACATCACGGCTAGTGATGGGCGAAAAAATTTGCCAGGCTATTTTCCGTGTTTTGGCATTGTCAGATTCTTTTGCAAAACAGGTGACAAAATTTGGGGCGGAATTATACGCTACACGTCCAAAAACTGTCGCCCACTCAAAAAGAATTGTCTCTCATCAAAAGAATGGTCTTGTGCGTCAAAAGAATTGTCTTGCACCAAAAAGAATTGTCTCTCTCAACAAAAGAATTGTTTCTTGCATCAAAAAGAATTGTTGTGCGACAATTTTTTGTTTGACGGCAAACATTTTCACTGCTTGAATTTTTCGCCAGGAATCTTTTGACAGATTCGCGAATTTTTTGGCAAGCGAAACGGGACAGATTCGCTCATCTCTAATCACGCCAGTTTTGTAGCTGTGCAAAATGAATCTAGAACACAGGTGTCTATAAATACACTGAATAGTGATTTGCGGCACAGAAAAAACCTGTAGCCAACCCTAACCCGCAAAATGTTGCCATTATAGGACCTGCCCCACCTGTACCGTTGATGTTTTGCTCTGAACACTACTTCTGTGCGTGCCTTAGGTTCCTAGACAGGAAAACTTCAGGAGCAGAGGAAGAGTGTACTTCCCCAGTCTGACCGGCACCCAACACGACCCCAAAATAGTCACCCAAATTTCAACCCAAACCCACCTGACCTAAGGGTAAACCCGAGGTCAACCTGCACATCGCTAATACTGAACATAGGGATATTGTGCAATTTCCTTTCTTACCCAGTTGGGCTTAAAGCATTATTTTGGTCCAAAGAGGCAAACCTGAAGAAAAGAAAAGGAAAGCTGCAATGTCCATGAGCAGATTGATTACACTTACAGTTTGTACATAACATATATGTTCTGATAGGATTTCATGGTCTGATGAAACTGCCTCTTCTGAGGTGTCAGACACCCAAACTGTCCGAAACTGACCCAATATGGGCCTGTAGTGTAACATAGTAGTAAGTAATGTAGTACAGATACTGGACCTGTTTTCTGGTATATTTGGGACTTAGGTTTTTCCAGATGAAGGGTCTTTCTGTAATTTCAATCTCCACACCTATCACCGCGATATTGTTTCCCCTACCAGAGGTGCGGGCTAATTGACCCTGCACTCCGGTCTGGGGAAACAATCATTTGTTTTTAAAGAAAAAACTCCCCCCAACAGTGCTGGTATACCGGCTCGCTTACCCCTGCTCGCCTACTATGCGCATGCATCCTGATGTAGGAACGGTGAATGTAAATCACCCTCCTATGGCACACACATGTGCATAATGATCGAGTTATGGCACTCACTCATTATGTGCATATGTGTGCCCCAACATGGCTGCCCGCACCGGGAGCTCCCTCCTAGTGCGGGTAATCCAGTGCTGGCAGGAGCAGTTTAAAAAAAAACAACAAGTGTGGGCTCTATTAGCCTGCATCTCTGGTGGGGGAAACAATATAGGGGTGATAGATTTCCTTTTAATCTAACAAATATCATTTAAACATTAAATAAACCCAATAGGCTTGTTTTGCCTCCAATAAGGATTAATTATATATCTTAGTTGGGATCAAGTACAAGGTACTGTTTTATTATTACAGAGAAAAAGGAAATCATTTTTAAAAATGTGAATTATTTGATTAAAATGGAGTCTATAGGAGATGGCCTTCCCGTAATTCTGAGCTTTCTGGATAGTGGGTTTCTGGATAACAGATCCCATACCTGTAGTATAACTATATATATTTATATGTGTATTTGTGTATTTAATGTGACCACGGGGTCTACTTCCCCTGTAGTTACGCCACTGATTGCTATATGCTATGTTTACCTTTAATCCTGGTTTACATCAGTTACAAGCCATGTGTGATTAATTACTCACTCAGTATCTCATAGTTAAGACAATCTTGTATAATTTATGCCACAGGAAGTAATGATATCTAAATTGCCTTAGTACATGTGAGACATGCCATATATATATAGAGAGAGAGATCAACCTTTTATGCAGATCTGCCCTTCACCTACTTTTTAAAATAGATACTTGTCTCTGAGCAGGAAAAGGCAGTGTGCAAAATGGCTGCAATTGTCCCTTTTTCATTATTGCTGTTCATTGTCTAAAGTATGTTAAATCGTGTAGATAAAATAATAGGAAAATCCGTATGTAAGAAGTTGAGGTATTTCCCTTGTTATATTAGAGTTTCTGGAGATAAAGGAATTTCAACCCTACTTAGCTATACAAACAAAGATAACAAGTAATCCATATTTCTACAGAGTAGATGATTGCTTTCCACATTCCAAAAGTGAACACACACCCCTTTGTCTTCTTTCTTACATTTCCCATCTTAGTTTCCTCCTTTTCTGCCCTTATCTTTAGAATTATCTCAACAGTAGAACTGGTTGCTTGTTTAGCTATCATTCCAGCCCATGCAAGATTACCCCTCTCCCACCCTCCCAAATCTTTATTCTTACTAGTATCTTATCACAAGGCTATATTCAATAAATACATTAACTTCTAGATGGCAAAGTCCTTGGAGCTGCCCAAATGCTCCTATTGTTGTCTAATTTGTTTCTGTATTCTTTAATTAATCACTATAGTTTCAAGTATACAAGCTGATAAATCATTAATACATGTAAATAAATCAAAACCAAAATAAAAAAAAAACAAAAAACCTCATGTTTCTTCATTTGCCAAGTATCAAAATCAGCACACATTTGTTGATAGAGTATAGGTAGATAGTTACTTTCTATAAATCTAATAGGAAAGTATCACTTTAACTCTATATTTAGGAAAAATGAGTTTGATCAACTAAGCTATTACATTATTATTTCATATTATTTAACCCAGACAGAAGTGCAGAGCATTATGGGGTGCCCCTTAATGACTGTTTAGGGAGCTCTTCTGTCTGAGCTCTGCACCTCACACTAGATAAAAAGCCGGGCAAATATGTTCACTGTGCGAATAATTCTTACACATGTGTTTCTGTCTTGAAGTCTGCTCTGCGTGCCTGCAACCAGGCCGAAGCAGTGACTCTAGGGGGCACATTTACTAATCCACGAATGGTCCGAAGGCGTCCGAATGCGTTTTTTTTCATAACGATCGGTATTTTGCGATGTTTTGCAAAATGTTGCGACTTTTTCGTAGCGCTACGACTTGCGCGAAAAGTCGTGACTTTTTCGCAGCTTTCGCGCAGAGTACGAAAGTTTCGGATTCATTCAAGCTTCAGTATAGTGACTTTCCTTGGCCCAGGTTGGAGCTGCAGAGTGCCATTGAGCCCTATGGGAGACTTTCCTTGGGCCGGGTTGGAGCTGCAGAGTGCCATTGAGCCCTATGGGAGACTTTCCTTGGGCCGGGTTGGAGCTGCAGAGTGCCATTGAGCCCTATGGGAGACTTTCCTTGGGCCGGGTTGGAGCTGCAGAGTGCCATTGAGCCCTATGGGAGACTTTCCTTGGGCCGGGTTGGAGCTGCAGAGTGCCATTGAGCCCTATGGGAGACTTTCCTTGGGCCGGGTTGGAGCTGCAGAGTGCCATTGAGCCCTATGGGAGACTTTCCTTGGACCGGGTTGGAGCTGCAGAGTGCCATTGAGCCCTATGGGAGGCTTTCCTTGGGCCGGGTTGGAGCTGCAGAGTGCCATTGAGCCCTATGGGAGGCTTTCCTTGGGCCAGGTTGGAGCTGCAGAGTGCCATTGAGCCCTATGGGAGGCTTTCCTTGGGCCAGGTTGGAGCTGCAGAGTGCCATTGAGCCCTATGGGAGACTTTTCTTGGGCCGGGTTGGAGCTGCAGAGTGCCATTGAGCCCTATGGGAGACTTTCCTTGGGCTGGGTTGGAGCTGCAGAGTGCCATTGAGTCCTATGGGAGACTTTCCTTGGGCCGGGTTGGAGCTGCAGAGTGCCATTGAGTCCTATGGGAGACTTTCCTTGGGCCGGGTTGGAGCTGCAGAGTGCCATCGAGCCCTATGGGAGACTTTCCTTGGGCCGGGTTGGAGCTGCAGAGTGCCATTGAGCCCTATGGGAGACTTTCCTTGGGCCGGGTTGGATCTGCAGAGTGCCATCGAGCCCTATGGGAGACTTTCCTTGGGCCGGGTTGGAGCTGCAGAGTGCCATCGAGCCCTATGGGAAACTTTCCTTGGGCCAGGTTGGAGCTGCAGAGTGCCATTGAGTCCTATGGGAGACTTTCCTTGGGCCGGGTTGGAGCTGCAGAGTGCCATTGAGTCCTATGGGAGACTTTCCTTGGGCCGGGTTGGAGCTGCAGAGTGCCATCGAGCCCTATGGGAGACTTTCCTTGGGCCAGGTTAGAGCTGCAGAGTGCCATTGAGCCCTATGGGAAACTTTCCTTGGGCCGGGTTGGAGCTGCAGAGTGCCATCGAGCCCTATGGGAGACTTTCCTTGGGCCAGGTTAGAGCTGCAGAGTGCCATTGAGCCCTATGGGAAACTTTCCTTGGGCCGGGTTGGAGCTGCAGAGTGCCATCGAGCCCTATGGGAGACTTTCCTTGGGCCAGTTAGAGCTGCAGAGTGCCATTGAGCCCTATGGGAAACTTTCCTTGGGCCGGGTTGGAGCTGCAGAGTGCCATTGAGTCCTATGGGAGACTTTCCTTGGGCCGGGTTGGAGCTGCAGAGTGCCATTGAGCCCTATGGGAGACTTTCCTTGGGCCGGGTTGGAGCTGCAGAGTGCCATTGAGTCCTATGGGAAACTTTCCTTGGGCCGGGTTGGAGCTGCAGAGTGCCATTGAGTCCTATGGGAGACTTTCCTTGGGCCGGGTCGGAGCTGCAGAGTGCCATTGAGCCCTATGGGAGACTTTCCTTGGGCCGGGTCGGAGCTGCAGAGTGCCATTGAGCCCTATGGGAGACTTTCCTTGGGCCGGGTTGGAGCTGCAGAGTGCCATTGAGCCCTATGGGAGGCTTCCAAAATCATGCTAAGTCTGAAAGTTTCAATATGAAAAAGTCGCGACAAGATACGAGCAAATTGTAATGTCTAAGAAAAAGTCGCGACTTTTCACGCAAGTCGTAATGGTTACGAAAAAGTCGCAACAAATTTACTAAAAGTCATAACGGCGTCGAAAAAATCGCAAAAAATACGAAAAAGTCGCAGAATGTTCGTTTTCCAATCTGAATTTTTCCAATTCGGATTCGGATTCGTGGGTTAGTAAATCAGCCCCTAGGTGAAGACACAATAAAGAGCGGATACACAGGCTGAGAAACTGCCCAGTGTGGCAGTAGTTTTACATTTAAATGATGCACAAGTTATGGGATGGGTGGGACGCCAATGTTCCTCTGAAGCAGCACTGTATTCATGCAGGCAGCTCTGTATTCATAGGATTGGCTGCAAATCTCTTGTCTTTGATATGGAGCACAGAGACGTGCAGGAAGTTCAATTAGAGTTGATGGCCGATTGCCCCAGATTTTTGCACTTTGCTTCCTGCCTTTGACATTTTAAATGACCTCTGAAGTATATTTAGAAATATTTATGGATGGGAGACAAATCACCCAGTTAATTGTAATGTTTTTTCCCCTGGCTTTAATGTTTTTTTTTTTTAATTTATTAATTTTTATTAATCCTCAGTGATCCTGAACTTGAGAAATATTTGTGTAGTTTTAAAAACCCCTTCCAAACTGTACTGGGAAATGCACCAGATTTATATGCAATTTTTGATATCGTGGTATTAACAACGGCCAGTCGGTGGGCAATATCTGCCAAAGCCAGCAGTATATTATGATGTAAGAAACTGGCATAGACTCAAGCTGACAAAAATCCTATATAATATTATCTCTTTGAAAATCTTGTAAGCTTGTATCTTGAACAAGCAGTAGTTGTGGGGTTAGGTTTTGAGCAAGATATCTGTAAATAAGGAAAAGTTGATAGGGAAATATACAAGGACTCATTTCTGACCACAGACACAAGTGCAAAGTGCCAAAATGGACAGAAAATTTAACGTGTCTCTATGGACACAAGTTAAAAGCTGTAATCTGTTCACCAAAGCAGATGCTAAGATGCGTCCATGTTGGCAAGTAGTGATGAGCAAATCTCATCCCATTTTTCTTCACCAAAAAATTAGCAAAACTGTTGAAAAATTTGGGAAATGGTGAAAAATTGGCGGAATGTGACTGCCGCTGGACTTTTTTGATGCGACTGTGACTTATTTGACGCGACCACGACTTTTTCCTCACTTGGCAATACTAAAATGCGGAATTTTGCGGCAAATGCATACATGGAGAAAAAAATTGCTGATCACTATTGGCAAGGTGCGTCACCTTTGATACCAGCAATAACACTGGACTTTTGGAGGAAAATGCTGCATTTTGGGTACGTTTGAGAACATGAACATTGTTTTCAGTCTAACTAAGAACAAGGAGAATGCCATTCAGATGCACAGCTCTCATTTGTGGCTAAAATTCCTCTTCTGAGCAGAACTCACAGGTCATTCCCGCTGATAATATTTTGAAAGAACCAAAGCTAAAGCAGCTCAATTTTCCCTACTCACCTTTATGACACAGTCCTAAAAAGAAATTATTTTTCTGCTTATTAGAAGAAAGAGTTCTGCATTATGGAAGAAAATAGATGTAATTCTCCACTTACACTAGTTATTATTGGCTTCCAAATTGGCAACCCTTTTGCCACAGGCCAACTAGGTGATCTAGCCAAATGAGCAGATCGTGCAGCTAGTGCAGAGCAAAGATAGGGGCCTGAAAGATAGAAAGTTTTTTATTCTGAATTTTACAAATCTCAATATATTAACATGGTTTTCCTTAAAGGACAAGGAAAGGTTAATATAAATTAAAAGTAAGTCTAAAGGCATTCTTTTTAAGTACTTACTGCATATCTAAATTCCCAGATCCCTGCTTGCTTCTCTGAGATATGGCGCTGGCAGCCTTCAGCAGTGTGAAGCCTACAGTGACATCACTGAAATCTCTCTCCCCTTTCTGTAGGTGCCAGCGGCAGCCTTCCTATTCTCTGAGCATGTGTGTAACTTGATCCTGTCTCCTGTACTGAGCTACACATGCCCACCAGCCAATCAGAAGTGGATCTGGCAGAGGGGAGGGGGGGAGGGAATGAAACACATGTGCAGTATGAAGCAAGGAGGGAAAGGAAGGGAGAATACCTATTGAGAGATGGCTGCCTGTTCTAGAAAATGTGAAGTAAGTGTGACTGAGTAAATATTTGATTAGGTGAGCCAAAAATGTGGCGTTTTTACTATTGGGCAGTATGCTTTTTAAATTTTGACTTACATTCTCCTTTAAGGACACAAAACCGCTACCCAGTCTCAATGATTCTGGGTGACTTCCATTTCAACTGCAATTTGCTGCTCCCATGTTGTCCTTCAAAAAAAACCTATATTTTTGTGCATTTGCATCAGGCTTTATTTTAAGATTGATTTTGCAGTAATATTTGTGTTGGATCAATGTTGATTTTGTGTTTATTTTTTCCAGTAGTAAGCTCCAACTTTTCCTCCTCTTTCCTTTTGGGCAGGCCAGATGAGCAAGTAGTTTCTTTTTTTAGCCACCATTTAATTCAGTTTCTGTGATCTCGTCACCACTACAGGGATCTATAATCCTCTAGGTTTCACAGCAAGAGAAAAATAATGTTATGGTGTGCTTATGCATGTACTAAGCAAGCTTAAGAATTGTTTTTTGAAATAGAAATTGATACAGAAGATACAATCACTGGGGGGTGCCAAAGTGATTTTACTTTTCCTTCTTTATTCATGTATTGAGGATAAATACTATACTGAATGTGACAAACTGAATTTTTTGGTACTTGTGTGTTGTGCCCATTTTCTATTTACTAAAATAAGTTATGTATAAGAATATATGTTGAAGAGCCTAAGTGAAATCTATTATGATACTTGTGGGGATCATTTATAAACTTCATGTGGCACATATTTGTATGTATGTAGGCATGTATGTATATCTTTATTTATAAAGTGTTACTTATGTACATAGTGCTGTACAGAAGAACATTAGGTTAATACAAACAGGGGGTTATTAAAATAATAATAGATAAATACAAAGTATAACAATAAATAAATAAATACAAGGTACAGTTGCAATAAGTTCAGAATCAAAGAGATAAGAGGATGGAGGTCACTGCCCCATAGAGCTTACAATCTACTCAAATATGGTTGTTTTGTGCATACTTTCCCCTAAAATGTTGCACTGCTCTGCCTAATTCTCTTTATTTATTGCAAATCGAATTGAGATATCCATTGAGCACAGATATTCATAAATAAAATGGGTGCATGAGGGTGACAACTGTGCATGATCCTTGTGTGCTAATATAGCATTGACTTTTTTTGTGAATACAAATTTACAAATATAAATGTGCAGGGTTATATAGTAGGTAATGTGCAGTAGATACAGAATGTTTTGTATATGTTACAAATTTGTAAAACCAAATCTGTAATGGTATTGTAAAAATTTACAAATATTGTTGAGATGGAAAAAATTGTATATTTTTTATAATATATATTCCACTGGCACATTTCTGCAGCACTTTTTGAAGGTGGTTCATCTTTGTGGGGTGTACAATCTATTGTTCCTGTCTTATATATACATGATACACATACATAGTAGGGGCAATTACATTAGGAGTAGTGATGAGTGAATTTTTTCACCAGGAATAGATTTTCAGCGAAATTCCGCATTTCGTATTGGTGAGTTTTTACACAAAACAGTGCAAAATTTAGCCCAAGAAAATTTGCGAACGCGTCAAAAAAGTTACGTTCGCATCAAAAAAAGACACGGTTGCATCAAAAAGTCACGTCTCGCTAATTTTTGGTCTTTTTGCAAATTTTTACAAAGTTTCACAAATTTTTCGGCAGATTTAAATTTGTTTCAAAACTAAATTCAAAATAGCTTAAAGGGGTAGTTCACCTTTTAATTAACTTTTAGTATGACATAGACATTGATATTCTGAGACAATTTACATTTGGTCTGCATTTTTTATTATTCGTGGTTTTTGAATTATTTAACATCTTTTAGCAGCTATCTGGTTGCCAGGGTCTTGTTTATTCTTAAGGCGGCCATACACGTTACGATTGCTCTTTTGGCAACGTCATCAAACAAATGGATCGTCTCCCAATATGGCCACTTAAGGCGAGTGGGCAGTTGAACTGAGGACCACATCAATGAGCCAATGCGGCCCCTGATCCAATGGGAAGAATCAAACCTGCCTGATGTCGGTCAGGTAGGCCTTTTGGTGGTGCCCATACACGGGCAGATATATGTACCCATTGGCCACTTTTACAAATCAGGTTTGAATAAGATACTTGTAAGATAAGTTAGAAAAAATGACATTAGCAATAAAATTGTAGCCTGTGGCTTCAGTGGCCCCCATCTGAAAGCTGGAAAGAAGTAGCAGAGGAAAGTAAATAATTCAAAAGTTGCTAAGAATAGGCCAATGTATAACATAGTAGAAGTTAACCTGAAGGTGAACCACCCCTTTAAATACAATTTTAGTGTTTAGATTCAGAATAAATATATTACTCAGGATTTCTGATGGATTCCCATCCAACTGGGAGAAAAATATTGAAATGCATTGGCAAATTTATGAAACCATTTTTTTGAATGATTCCGTTTAATGAGAATTGATTCTGTTTTAATTTCTATTTACTCAAATGTGTCTTACAGTTCAGCGGCAGAAGCATAGAACCATACAGCAGTGATCAGCAACCAGCGGCTCACAAGCAACATGTGGCTCACCATCCCCTTGATGTTGCTCCCAGTGACCTCAAAGTAGGTGTTTATTTTTTAATTCCTGGCCTGGGGGCATAAAGACCATGTGTACTGCCAAACAGAGTATCCTGTAGTCCACCAGTCCACATTGGATTAAATAACCAATCACACTCCTTTTTGGTCACCCCCTAGGAACTTATTTTATGCTTTCATTAATCCCCAACTTTTTTTATTTTTAAATATTGTTCATGGGTAAAAAAAGGTTGCGGAACCTTCCTTACAGAAAGTCACAGTAATAAGAACAAGCATTGCATTTATTGTAACACAATTTCTCGTTATGGGGCTCTTACCAAATCAGCACAATTTATTTTCTATGTAACTCGGAATTTCTAGTAATCACAATACTGATTTCTATATTAGAATTGACTATTATTTTCCTAGGAATGCTAATTGTCCTTACCACTTGGTTATTAATGAGTATCCATAATTCTAGAGATTCTAAAGATTTGAATGACTTTTGGAGTTAGGATAAATTAGGACACTGGCATTTTGCCATTTATACATTATCACAGGCAACATACGTAAAATAATAGTTTTCTGCACAGCATGAAATCTCTTTTACGAGTAGATCTGCCTGTTGCAGAAAGAACTCTAATAGCTGTTTATGGGCTCTGAAGTACATATTTATTATGCCTTTTACTTTTATGCAAGAAAGGTGTTTGATTTACAGGTTCATTTTGTTATACTCCTATTTCTAAGTATAGTAACACAAAATATTAATTTAACCATATCTTGTTATGTTTTCCCCAAAGGTCAACAGGGAACACCATATTAAATGCACACTATTTCAGTACATGTTTAAGGCAGTTTTTTTTGCCTCATACAGCCTTGGATGTATCTATTATTTTTTGTAAACTATATGAATTTCAGAAATCTTTCAATTTAAAACCACTGTTGGACCTTCTTGCAATACAGTATCTTCATGGGACTAGAATTCTGCGTATCTGCAAAGGAGGACGAATATGGAAAGCCATCCCATTGTCTCCTTAATCCATAATTCTGAGATGCATTTGTATATCTAGTGAGGGTCTTCCATTGTTCCTCCATATGCACAGCAGGAGGTACTGCTACATCGACAAACATAACCAGTAAAATTCCACCACTACTCAGCAAAAAAGTTGTGTTCAACACTAATTTTTTAAAATCATTAATCAGAAGCAACAGGAGAGGTAGCCAGCTCCTTGTTGTAGCTCCCACCCTTTCCAGCTACAGTCAGGTGATCCCAGTAGTGGCCAATAAAAGGGCAACCATTTGTAGGTTTCAACCTTGAAAGCAAGTAAGTTGCAGGTAAAACATAGTCCCTATAACAAATATATATTAAAGCAGCAGAATTCTTAATGCATCAGATGAAAGTTAGTGTAGGATTGGCCAGACCGGGGATGAGTTTGATGTACTTGGACAGCTTTAAGTATATTGCAACATGTGGACAAATAATCCCTGTTTTACTTAAAGGGGAGGGCATATCTTAGTAGCTCTTAGTAGAATGTCTAGAATTCCCTAGATGCAGAGGACCTCTTTCTTCTGTCTATAAAAATGTCACCACACTCTTATTATTACCATGGGACTTTTAGAAGCATTTTTATCAAATGATGAACTCTAACTTTCATTAAAGAGATACTGACACCAGAAATTAAACCCTATTTACAACTGTCATAACATTGTCTTTACAATTTTACCATCAATGTATTTGTCCAATGCCTTTATATTACCTATCAGATCCCCCATGTTCCTGTAAAAGGAGGCTGCCATATTTGTGCAGCAGTAGGCCGTTAGCATTAGAAGCTATAACTGACAGACTGAGAAGGCACAGTCAGGCTGGCAAAACAGTCAGGTTTCGAAACTTCAAGTAACAATTACTTACAAAAGCAGCTCTATCAGCGAAAAATTATCAACATGACCAATAGGTATGTAACTTTTTACGTACATTAATATTTTTAGTGTCAGTATCACTTTAATGCAAAAGAATCCCACCTACATCCTCAAAGCAGCAAGATTCCTCCTAGCGGCACATTGGAAACAGTTACAGATTCCAGGATTGCAAGAACTGATAACTAAAGTGGAACAGAGCAATAGAAACCATCAGAAAAAAGCCTTTGGAGAGGAGCTGTGAGTGGGAGCTGGAGACGGTCCCATGGGTTCATTAACTAGAAAACTTGCAGTTGGAATCAGCCAACATCACCTAAGATAAACTTCTTAGTATGTATGTATGTATGTATGTATATTTTTATTTATAAAGCGCTACTTTTGTACGCAGCGCTGTACAGTAGAATACATTAATACAAACAGGGGGTTAATAAGATAATAGATAAATACAAAGTATAACAATAAATACTAATAAATACTAGATACAGTAACAGTTGCAATAAGTTAAGAATCAAAGACACAAGAGGATGGAGGCCCCTGCCCCGTAGAGCTTACAATCTATATCCAATATACTACAACCAAACCTACTTCTCTCCCTGGATAAAAGTAAAATATCTAACTAATGACATACTGAAATGTATCTCTGCATTTTTAGTGCACAACAATTGATTGTAGTCATATACTGTTATAGTTAAAAGTACATTTGGCTGGAACCACTAAATAAAATAAATAAAAAGAAAAAAACCCATAGAAATGAGTATATATAGTCTAAGTGGCAAATGTATTAACATTTGAATTCATGTTTTTAACCACAATTTGCATTTTTTGCAGCAAAAAAATTAAAATTAATTATATGAAACTTGAATTTTCAAGATTAATTAAGCGCAAAACACTTGAATGAAAAAAATATAGCGAGTTCATGAAGAAATGGGAGTCATCATTACAAATTTACAGCTATTTTCAATTCATGTTTTTGAGATTAATTCAAGTCAATTCAGCACATTGAAAATGATGGGTAAAATGTAATTTTACTGTATTCGAATAGTTTTTTTCTTCACGTTTTATGCAATTACGGGTGGGCGATATCGGGTAGCAAGGGACTTAAAAAAAAAATAATCCGATCGTTTGGCCCTGGGGCCAAACGATCGGATTACATTTGAGCTTATGGGGCAGTTGGTTCGGGGACCGCATCAACAAGCCGATGCGGTCCCCGATCCGACCGGATTTTCTAACCTGGCCGATCGAGATCTGGCCAATTTCAGGGACCGATATCGGCAGCTATAGTCGGCCCGTGTATGGGGACCTTAAAAAAGTGCACATTTGAGGGTTTTTTTGAGTTTTTTCAAATTTGGAAAACACTCAATGCTCAAATTCTATTTTTGGTAAATATGCCTCTCTATGTAGGGTGCTACATATTACTTATTTTCCCTTTAATATATTATAAGGGGCCAATATATTAAAATCTGAGATTTTTCTGTAGAAAAAAAACACAATTGCAAATCTAATTGTATATTATTTAAAAAACATGAATAGTCACAATTTATTCAATTAAAATTTGAGAAAAAAAACTAGCCAACTGAAAGCCAGCAAGGGACTTTAGAAGCCAATGACAAATGTCTCTAAAGACTTAAAGCACCTTTTACTTTTTTAAAGTTTATTAAAACTTCAATTTATATTTGCGATCCACTTTTTTTTCAACTTGACCACAAACTAAAACTACGTTTGTCACTGAAACTATGTTTTGGTGCCGTAATCTCAGGCTGAAGACCTAGGGGCACATTTACTAATCCACAAATCCAAATCCCGAATGGGAAAAAATCTTATTGGAAACTAAAAGTTTGCGACTTTTTCGTCGCCGTCACGACTTTATCAGATTTTGCGCAACTTTTTAGTCGCCGTCGCGATTTTTTCGTATTGAGCAATTGTAAACGGCGGAAAACCAATCCGATTTTTTCACGGCTGCGGTGAAAAAGTCACGGCAATTCGCGAAAAAGTCGTGACGGCGACGAAAAAGGCGCAAACTTTTAGTTTAGTTTAGTTTCGCGACGGCGACGAAAAAAGTCACAAAAATACCAATCATTACAGAAAAAAGCATTCGGATGCTTTTCGGACGTTCGTGGATTAGTAAATGTGCCCCCTAGAGACCTATTTCTTATGCTGTATAAAGTAAAATTTGCAGAGAAAACCAAAAATTCGCAAAAAAAGGAACAGTACGTGTGCAAGCTGCCTCAGTATTGAAAAATAAAATAACAAAAAGGGGTACTTACTCATAGGCTAAAGGTCACACCCCCTTTACAAGGTTTTTATAGGGAGTCTGACCAATGATAGGTTCACATACAACAACCAATACAAATAAACATAAGAAATGTGTACCAATGAAAACCAAGGTGAACAAATGTGCTAACCCTTACACAATCAAGAGTGAAGAAAAAAAAAATTAAAATTATATATGCAGGAGGCACTATGGCATATTTACACCAAAGAAGAACAGCAATGCAATTAGTAGTTATCCAAATAAACAGGTTAAATCACAGTCACTATTGATTTATTGAGGCCTAGTAAAACCAAAAAGTTGTGTAAAATAAATGGTGAATTTATCAAGGTGTATTTTATTTTACATCATCTGAATGCCAGATTTCACTCAAGGGGCGGGCCAAGCCGACCGGGCGCCCTAGGCAACCCGGTCGGCCAACTCTGCCCACCTCCCGGTTAGATCGGTCATTGCCTCCGCCGCTAATGACAAGCGGCGGAGGCAATGACAAATTAGCACTAGGGGTAGCCCCTAAATCGTTGCGCCCTAGGCAGCTGCCTCTTCTGCCTACCCCTAGTTCCGGCCCTGTTTCACTCCATTATTTTCAGCGGAAGTCACTCTACGGAAAAAAGCATTTTTTTACACGGCAACGTCTGTGTGGCAAATTTGGTCAATGTTTTTTCCACTGCATAATAATACTGCCCCCTACTGATAACCTTGGAGACAATGAGGATATGAGACTGATGCCATATCAAGCTTAGCATATATAAAGACTTGACTTAGATTTCTGAGCCTTTGGAAACCAGCACAACATTAAAATAAATATAAGCTTCCAAGCAAAATAGGAATATATATATTTATGTATTTTCTTTTTTAATTCATATTTTTTTATGACAATTTTATAAGATTTAGTAAGATTACTTTTTTCTACATTTTAAATGCACCCCTTCGGGTAACATCTGTTTCATTCTAAACCAGCACTGGGAATCTACACTGACACTGAAATCCTGACCAGGAACAAGAATGCATCTGTAGAGGAGGGCTCACATTACAGAACAGACCAAGAACACATGATGCATTGAACATTCAAAAGCCAGTAGTTATGGGGGAAAACAGTCATAAATCATTTTCAGGTACCACTAACTAATGTATGAGTCAAAGAAATTGCAAGGATCATTTTGAACAGCTGGCAAAAGGACAATTAACAAATAAGGCAGAGCTTAACGGAGGAAAATATAAGCAAATGTCTAACAGAAATTTGTAAGGGAAGGAAAATATTTGACATTTTTGCACATTTATAGAAACATCAGTATCTCTGGTAAGTAGCAATCTTTTGTAATTAGTTCTAGCCCCATTCAAATGTCAATCACTGGAATACAATACCATTACAATTACATATCATTTTATGGTAAAACAAAAAATACAGTTAGCAGTGTACTATGGCTGAAATTGTGTAATAATTTCAAATGTATATAAATGTATTTGGAAAACTAAATGTAAACTAGAGGACAGTGCCTTATTTTATAGCAATTAAAACAGAATCAACATCTATCGGGCTGCAAATGAGTCACTGGAAATGAGAAATTCAATGAAAAACTGGATGGGAATCAGCAAATGACTTTGGTGTCAGCTTTATGACTCGGCATGAAACGTGTACAAGTCAAACAGTCACAGTCTGCTGGAAACGGGTGTTTGCTAAATTGGGTCACTCGGCTGTAATCAACAGCGATGGTGCTATATGTTCTGTTCCGAGCAAATTTATGAGGCTTCATCACAGTATTTGCTGTTCTTTGGCAAATAGTCTACACATGCCTGACTTGAAAGCAAATTGTGCATATTATATTTCTTTTTGTGGTCTGCTGAGAAACATAACATGCAATCAGGATCTTGTCAAGGTATGAAAACTTTCACACCTATCTGTATATATTGCAATGGGGCTTAAGGATTAGGGTTAATAAAGCACAATCTGTCTCCATACAGTAATCCCCTATGTAATGTATCAAAGAAAACACAACTGCTGACATTTTGGGAGATTGATTGCATGTGAATGGTTAGCCTCAGATTACTTTTGTATTTGACCTCAATGTGTGTGCCCAAATTGTTTTTTTTCATACAATAATCTCCTGTATTTTTATCAGTACCTTCAGCCACTCAATGTTCTCTATCATTTTAAATTTGAATGAATAGGTCCCATATGTGTTTTGGTGATGCCTTTCTTCTGTGTCTTTGTAACAACTTTAAAGTAGCCCAATGTCCCGTAGTAAAATGTAGGGAAGCAGGGGCATGACAGAGCCGTAGGGCTGACATAGCCACTCCCAGTTGAAGGGGATTGGTGGATTCATAGATGCAAGGATAACGTAAGCAGGGGTATAAGTACAGTAAAACCATTCACGCTTCTCAATCCATTTTAGGCAGCATAGTAAAACGCCCACCCTCCCTCCCTACAGAGGTGGAGGTACTGAAGTATTGTTGGCGGGGTGATTGAGTTTTGGAAAAACAATGGTTAGATTAGGAAGAGAATTTAATAGTTAATTGGGGCTGGAATGCCTGGAACCTCAGGGGTAAGAAAGTGGATCAGGAGGTGAGTTTTGTTGGGTAGGTGGTTCCGGGCAAGAAGGGCAGCTGGGGCGCTAGTTGCGCTGCACAGTTATTGGCTCGTTACGTTATGGTTCTTTAAAAGTTGGTTTGTTTGTTATACAAACATTTGTTTATGTTTATGAGATGTTTTGTATCATATTTGTTCTCTATGACATGTTTTAAATTAAAACTTTGATTGTTCTTAAATAAATGTTCTGCGGCCATTTTCATCCCAAGAATTGGTGTCCGTGTGTTCATTGGGGATGGTAAAAGAGGTAAAAGGGGGTTTTTGGTTGGGAGAAGGGCGGGTCAAGATCCGACGTTGCTCATGTCATGCATCAGCACACTAATAGTCCCCAGTAAAACTTGGGTGATAGGGATCACTTACTATTGTTGAGAATGGGAATGTGTCCCTGCACCCATGATTATAACTCAGTCTCTGATCAATAAGAACCTACTGCCTGATCTTTGGAAATCTATAAAGTTGTTAAGGCAGAGTCTGGTTAATCTCATTGATATACTGCATTATATGATCCCATGTTGCTTCTTCTTAGTGTGTATATGGGCCATCAACAGATACAGCAGTAAGTGGATCTAAAAATACAGTTGTTGGGATATCTGAAAAATAAAAACATTTATGCTATAAGCCAATTTATGCATAGTTTGTGTCACCAAAATGGAGCAAAATGACGTGCATCTCTCCCTCTAACACAATGCTGCCTGCTTTCAGCAGTGCTATATTAATGTCAATGGGTCAGTGGAGGCACATAGGCATCCAGGCAGGCATTCTGTTGGTCTTTCCAGCAATTCTAGCCCCAATGTAGTACCAAAAATGTCCCCAGTATTGAAGCTTTTAGAGGCAGCTCTTATCTAACCAATCATCTTGAGAAATCCAGAAGTATCCCCTGCAGTTCAATCTATTGCTTGATTTATCAAAACTTGTGTTGATAAAAACCCAAAGTGTTGGTAATGTTTTACTATTAACGTTTTAGCAGTGATAATTATTATTACCTTTCAGTAACATTTAACACCAATTGATTATTTAGCCCTTAACAGTTTAAAAGTCAACATCCATCATAGCATAACTGATTCAGCTAGGAATATCAGAATAGGTACTATCTAGCTACCTTCTTTCTGCCTCCTTCTGTATGGACTTTTGGTAACCTTAATAACATTTTTAAAAGAAATTACACAGAAACAGAGGACAAGGAATCCATGAAATCTTGAGCATAGGTCAAGTAGCCAGGGCCACAAACTAGGCTCAGGCCAAAAAGACAGGGTAACTGACCATGGTGCAAACATGGTAGTGTAATCAGTAAGGATCATATCCTCCCACTTGCTCTGATTGGAAACATAGTCATACATTTTATTCTCAGGCAGGCTACTAGAATATCTAGAGATCAACAGGCTGGATGACCCCCAGTTCTTAAGGCCTAACAACAAGCAGAATCTTCTCTGCACAAGGAACAGGAACCAGAGACTGGTAGGCAAACAGTAACAGCAGGCCCCTATAGGAGCAGGAATGCATGAAGGTATTTTGGAGGAACAAAAGACTATGCAGGGGCATTTGAAGAAGTTTATGCATTTTTGGAATTATATATAAAGTATAAAATGTATAAAAGCAAAATTTCTATCATGTAAATATAAAGCCTTGTGATGCCAGAGCACCTATTAGCACCCTACAGGTAGAAAAGAAAATTACTATTTCATAAAAAACTAAATATAATATTGCATCTGAATAGGGATGAGCGAATTTTGTAGCCAGGCATGGATTCGCAGCGAATTTCCACAATTGTTTCGTGAAACTTCTGTGAAAATTCTGTCACAATTGGGCATGGTCACGTCAAAAAAGCACGGGCGACAAAAAAACCCCGTGGGCGACAAAAAAAAATCATGCAACAAATGCGTTTCGCAGATTTTTCACCGTTTCACAAATTTTCTTGCCGTTTCGCGAAACGAAATGGGATAGATTCACTCATCACTACATCTGAAGGGTTGGGTCAGATCATGTCAGCAATTGAAAGATTATTACTGTAGATAGATACTGTATCTAGCTAGAAAATGTCCATCCTCCATTGTTAGGATACAAAAAGGGTGTTAACTAGAAAATTGATAAATTGGCCTCCCTAAGAAAATCTTGCGTTTAGTAATAGAATTCCAAAATAAGCATCTACAAAAATATATACTTTCTGCCATTGTTTGCAGTTTTGGATTATTTTTACTGGAGTTGAGACAGCAATTATAAAATGGTCTAAAAAAAAGGATCTTAGTAGTGTACCAGAAAGGATACTGGTGTCATGTAAGACCACTGCAAGCAAAAAGACTCTCCTCCTCGCTATACATACCTGCGCTGTACTTACCTGCACAGTACATACTGTCTAGTCCTCAGCTTTGTTGCCTCTGAAGTGACAAATGGATCTCTATGGGATAGTCTAGCCAGTATTAAGTGGTGTTTTGTGACCCTGGCTGTCTGACACTGCTACAGGGGGCCATTTTAGACGTTTCAAAAGCTGTTTAGCAAAAGATCGAAAGAACTTGCTCTTTCAATCTGTGCTTAGCAGGTCAGAGGGGCTGATAAAACCATGATAAATATATTTGCATCAAGCAACACCAGGAGAAGTGTAATGGCGTGTGGATGCAGTAAACTGACAACAGAACTGAGCACATTTTTTAATTCTACATTTTTAAAAAAAAATTTGGTATTTGCAAATTACCTGGGGTGTTTGGGAAATGATGTAATGTAAACCAGACATGAATTAGCACTAATTAACACTTCTAAACCATCAAAATGGCTATTTTGCAAATGAAATAACAGGGGTGTTATAAAAACAAAAACCAGTGTATGTAATCCTGGCCCAAGACCAAGCTTCATGTTGTGCTTGCTTACTACCAATATACAGTATGTTAAATAACCCAAGAAACCATTGCCTATATAAACTGTAAGGAGACACTTCACTGACCAAGATTGATGTCATTCATTTCTGTGCCTGGAATACACCATTGCATGGTAAAGGTCATTGCTGCATAATGTTACCAGTGTTGCAGTGCCAGTTAATATCTTTCTGGAGCTCTTGAATATTGAATTACAGAATGAATGCATGTGAATATTGAGCATTTTTTAATAGAAGTTGTAAAATACATCAATAACTCCCCCCCAAGCCCTTTTCTCTATTTCAAAGGCTGACGACAAGTGTAAATTCTGACTTTCTAACCCTTGAGGTCTCACAAAAAGGTCCACATTAGAGCATAGTTTAACTAAACGTGGCCTGTTTTCTCTGTGAACACAAAAAAGGGACCTATCTGATTTCTGTTTGAAAATATTTAACTTGAGTGATGTAAAGATTTCAATAGATCTGCAATGAGATCAAAGGCTATAAATTATTTAATAGTGGTTCTACTTTTGTGGAATTATTTAAAGTATCATAATTGCAGCTCAGCTTCCCAGCCCTCATTTTCCAGTCTGGAATTCTGTTGGGAGCTATCATAATCACTGAAGAGTATAATGTTACAGGCTGGGTATAAAAATATCTTTTTAATGACTAGCAAATTAGTGGAATGTCTTGACCTGAATCTAGACCAAACAGAAGACAGTGTTATTATGAGGAAGAAAAAGAACTTAATTGTCACCACATTGTTATTCTTGTTAAATTCTTGGGTGCATAAAAATGTTGGCTGATTAGATAAAATGTGCAATGGAGAACATTATTGCAAGTGATGAAGGTTTATCCTCTGCATTATGGCTTTGATTTTCTTTTTTAAAATTCTATTTATTGACAGTTTATTTCAAAGATGAATGTGACTTGTGAAGAGCTGGCCTATTGCCACCAATTATTAGAGATGTTCAGATGAAGCTCTGGGGAAAGGATAATACTAGCCATTAGTCACCTGTTGAAGTCATTATTGTTTCACTCACAAGTCTTTATGTCTGATCGACACAGAAATGAATACAATTGAAGCTACCAATATTTAAGCCCTTTTTTTTTTACGTCATAAGGTTGTCATATGTAAGTAATGAGCGAATCTGTCCCGTTTCGCTTCGCCAATAAATTCGCAAAAACAGCGAAAATTTTGCTTGGGAAAAAATTGTCGCCCGCGATTATTCTTTTGCTGCCTGCAACTATTCTTGCTGCAATTTGGACGTGCAACTATTTTTTTGACGCCTGTGACTATTTTTGCGACAATTTGGACGTGCGACTATTCTTTTAATGCCTGCGACTATTCTTGCGACAATTGGGACGTGCAACTATTCTTTTGACACCCGCGACTATTGTTGCGTTAATTTTTGGACGCATGACTAATCTTGAGACAATTTGGACGTGCAACTATTTTTTTGATGCCTGTGACTATTCTTGCAACAATTTGGACATGCGACTATTCTTTTAATGCCTGCGACTATTCTTGCGACAATTGGGACGTGCAACTATTCTTTTGACACCCGCGACTATTGTTGCGACAATTTTTGGACGCACAGCAAACTTTTTCATCCATTTCGCGAAACATTCCACCAATGGCAAAATGTGGACATTTGCTGCGAATCCATACCTGGCAAAACATTTCGCCCATCACTAGTCATATTTAGATATTTATATATATGTGCATATATTCATTTTTGATGTACACACTCATGTTAAAAAGGAATAATTTTGCCAGGGTGCAGTCCAAGGTACTCATACTGACTATAACATGTATATGAAGATTTGCACCCACAGTTGAACAAGACAATAATGAATGATGTTTCAGCTGCTACAACAGTTTTTCTCAGTGTGGATACAAACAAAACCCAACAGGTGCTCTTAGCATACTACATTGTGTGGCCTATTATACAGAATGCCTGGGACCTGGGTTTTCCAAGTCACACAAGTTTGGTTGCGGTTATTTTTTTCACATCCGCATTTTTTTTCACAAACTTGAGTTTTGTGTTATAGTGTTACACAAGAGCCATGTATATCCTGTACATATATCCTTATAAACAGTGCTTAGTGATGTAATCAGTTACAATTGGTGTTTATTACTATAATTTGACTCACTGAGACCTGTGTATTATAATAAATTATGTACTCCCTGTTTTAAAAAAATAGTATATTAGAGGTCACCTTGGAGTTCCATGCCCTGTAAAAGAACACTCTGACAGTGATTTAAATTATCCTTTATATTTTTCAACAGGGGTTCATTATTCACTATATAATTCACATATTAACCATGTGACCATTCCATCTACTTCTAGAGATTTTTTTGCCAGTCATGGATTTGCTGTGAAATTTGCCATTTCGCCATCGGCGAATTTCACCTATTGCATAATCTCTTACTGTATAGGTATGGGATCTGTTTTCTGGAAACCCTTTATCCAGAAAGCTCTGAATTACAGGAAGACTTCATTTTAATCTAATAATCACAATTTTTAAAATCTTTTCTCTGTAATAATAAAACAGTACCTGTACTTGATCCCAACTAAGATATAATTAATCCTTTTTGGGGGCAGAACAGACCTATTGGGTTTATTTAATGGTTAAATGATTCCCTTTTCTCTGTAATAATAAAACAGTACCTGTACTTGATCCCAACTAAGATATAATTACCCCTTATTGGGGGCAGAACAGCCCTATTGGGTTTATTTAATGGTTAAATGATTCCCTTTTCTCTGTAATAATAAAACATTACCTGTACTTGATCCCAACTAAGATATAATTACCCCTTATTGGGGGCAGAACAGCCCTATTGGGTTTATTTAATGGTTAAATGATTCCCTTTTCTCTGTAATAATAAAACAGTACCTGTACTTGATCCCAACTAAGATATAATTACCCCTTATTGGGGGCAGAACAGCCCTATTGGGTTTATTTAATGGTTAAATGATTCCCTTTTCTCTGTAATAATAAAACAGTACCTTGTACTTGATCCCAACTAAGATATAATTAACCCTTATTGAAGCCAAAACAATCCTATTGGGTTATTTAACATCCAAGTTAAATATAGAAAATAGGTTTGTGGCAAACATCATTTGTTCGCTTAAATATATAAAAAGGATATCAGTGTAGAACCAATGAGCCCCAAACAGAAACTCTAAACTGTAAGTAACTCATAACATTAACACATAGAGATACATATAATAAATGGGAAGAAGTATGAAAGTTATTAAATGGCCCCATAGTGTTTTTTGCACAATAATAATATAAACAGGATTTGTGCCAACTTTGTTGCCTTTTATTTGTAAATATTAAAACACAGGTGGCATAAATTTGAGACAAAGATAATTGAAGCCACGTAAGTAAGGAGAACGCTTAGGAGCTGAAAAATTTGGCACAGGTATAAAAATTCTGAGGGGAGTTTTGGTGCATTGATGCAGTCCTTGTCCAATGGGTCTTTATCAATCAGCCATTGGATCATCCTGTTTTGGGCCAGCACGTAGGTGGTCAAATTGACTAAACATCTGTTTTACTATCTGATTTACTAAAAGAGCATTGTAGATCAATCCATTCCTATCAATCCATAACAGTTTTGGTATTATTCATCCCAAATAAATGTCATTGCATTCAGAACAATTTGTTTTCAATAGTGATTAATCTGAGAGGAAAGCGTTAATTAAATAAAATATTGATTGATATAGATATTTATCAAATTAACCAAAGCACATTTTAAAAATTGATCATTGCCTAAAGCCTTATGAATACAGCAGCCAGTTTGGCTGGTCTGATGTATCACAAGGAACTAACAAAGATTATTACTGGTATTGAGGATTTAAGGGGCTGATTTATTAACTTTGATATTAACTCAGATTTTTGTTTTGCAGTAAAACTCATGAATTCAAGTAAGGGTGTCCAAAACTTGAAATTGTGAGATTTGTTAAGGTAAAAAAAAAAATCCCGTGTGAAAGTTGCAGAGTTTATGTAGATGTCAATGGGGGATTGACTTCTACATAAACTCAGGAGTCCTACTAAAGTTCGAAAATTTTTCAGTTCGAGTTTTTTTGAATTTTGTTTTGAAAGTTAGTAGACTTGATGATGATAAAAGTGTGATTGTGTCACATTCAAGTTTTTTTCACTTTTTTAAGCAATTGAGTTTTTGAAATAAACAATCACACATTTGAGTTTTCAAGTCTTTTCAAATACAAAAACTTGAATATTCACAAATTAGAATTTTTATAAATACAGTATGCCTCCCTGAGTACAGGAGCCAAAAATAAAAGTAAGCAATGAAATATAGGAATACAATAAAATGTAAGCCTCATAATTAAATTGTAATGAAGATCATTTGAAATCTTGCTTATAACAGAACCTCCTGTAACATACTGTACTAAAGGGGCACACATTTATCCTCAAAAAACAAGACTGTGGCTAGTGATGAGCAAATTTTTTCACCAGGCATGGATTTGCAGAGAATTTCCCCCATTTCGCCAATGGTGAATTGTTTTTGCGAAACCTCAGTGAAATTCTGTTGTCAAAATGGGTGCGGTCACCTAAAAAATAGGTGTGGTCACATCAATGGAAAAAAAACCATGTGTGACATAAAAAATTGTGCGACAAACGCGTTTCATGTATTTTTTGCCATTTCACAAATTTTCCTACTGTTTTGCAAATTTTTCCGCAAACAGAAATGGAACAGATTCGCTCATTACTAACAGTGGCTATTCTGTTAATTTTTTTTTCTTAAATAAGTTAGTGCTTGCGAATCTAAGAAATTGAATTCCATGTGTTTTGTTCCATTTTCCTTGCAACTCAAAAATTGAT
The DNA here is from genome assembly GCF_000004195.4 of Xenopus tropicalis. NCBI lineage: Eukaryota > Metazoa > Chordata > Amphibia > Anura > Pipidae > Xenopus > Xenopus tropicalis. The sequence goes on along the minus strand of NC_030681.2, from coordinate 31,611,652 downwards.
AAATCTGCTTCTACAAGTCTGCTTATAGAGGGTTAAGGACAAACTTTTAAAAAACATTTTTGGGAAAATGTAATAATAGTCATTAACAATAAAAAATGCTGTTTAAATAACACAATGTAATTTTTTTTCATTACACAGTAGTTAATCTTCATAGCATGGGAGGCTTATTTATCAAAATTCTTTTTTTTCCAATTCAAATAAACTTTTTCAAATAAAATTTCACCAAACCCGTATGTTTGCTTATTAATTGAAAAACCCAACCATGAAAACCATGGCAAAACTTGAATGCATCAAATTCATCTTACTCATTCTTTTAATAGGTCCACAAATTCTCAAAAATGTGTAAAATTCAAAAAACTTGAAAAAAAATCACTTAAACTTTGTCTAGGATTCCTATTTACTTCTATATTAACTTGCAAGCTTTTAGACTTAGTTTTATTTTTACATTCAAGTTTATATTAATTTAATAAGTTTTAGCACAAAAAATATGAATCATGGGCAAAATTTGAATATTGATAAATTAACCCCTATAGTGGGGGGGGGTCATTAATAAAGTTCACACAGCACATTTTTTTTTTTTTTACAAATGGTTGTTTTGCACATTTTTCCCAAAATGCCTACATTTTGCAGTGTTGTGCCCGTCTTTTGATTTTCACTTTGAAAATATAAATTTGCCAATTGAGAAATTGGTTCAGGGAATATTTTTTCTGCCACCATAGTTGTGGCTCAAATCGGAATATCGGAATCGCCGAATATCCATATTTAAAAAGCTTTTAAGGACATTCACACTGTGAATAAATATTTGCAATTATGTTTTTACATTAAATGCCCCAGTCTTGTCTAGCTTTATAAATGGAAACACAGGCAGGGCAAATATTGTTACTGTGCAAATAATTCTGCGCTGTGCACATTTTGTAAATGACTCCCAGTGTTTTTAAGCCTAGCTTTAACATGGTGTATGTTTCGGGTGCAAAAATAAAGAAAAATATAGTGCAATATAAAGAACTTGCAGTCTGTTTCCATTTAGGATAGTCAATACTTTAGTGGGTTTGCAAAAGGTTTATTAAATATACGCAAAGCAAAAAGTGCTAACACAAAGGAATGTTGTACATATTTTCTGCAAACTTGGTCAATAACACTTTCATAAAACCAGGGAGAGGTTAAAGGGAATAAATGGGATATAACAGTATTTTACAAGAATATAAAGTTTTGGAATTAAATTAAATCAGTTTTGTGTTACTGGACTTAAAAGCCTTCAGAGACAAGGTCCAGGCTGAGTATAACAATTTCTAATAAACTACACTGCATTCTCAGAAAACCTATAATAAAGTTTTGTATATTGATTGCTAAAACAAAGTGGTAATTAGTGCTAGTTAGAACTCCCTTATCTATGTAATGCTGCTAGGGTTGCCACCTATTCTGAGAAAAAATACCGGCCTTCCTTTATTTTTATCTTTTTTTCCTATTTATAATATCAGGCATCATTTTTACCGGCCAGGCCAGTAAAATACCAGCCAGGTGGCAACCCTTAATGCTGCTGCAGCCTCAGGCTTTTGGTCTTTTTAGAGAACTGCCTTTAGTAACATTAGTATTCCCACTTGCTTTTTGCTTAGTAGTTATTGAGTGTAGCATAGTACAGGATTTCATGCTGGGATGACCATGGCAATCAAAAACACAATGGGGCACATTCACTTACACAGACACAGGACACAATCGCCATGCTTTTTCCCTTAATTCACCAGTTCTTTCCAGAATTCATGGTTCATTGCAGTGCAGTTTTGGGCTCCAGTCCTTAAAGTGATACTGACACTAAAAAATATGAATGTACATGAAAAGTTGCCTATAGATCATATTGATTGTTTGGGGGGATCAGATAGACAATGTCAAAGCATCAGGCAAATACTTTTATGGCAAAATTATTAAGGTCATACAAAGACCTTAATAGATGTAAAAAAAGGTTTAATTTCTAGTGTCAGTATCTCTTTAAGAAGGATATTAATGAGCTGGAGAGAGTGCAGAGACTGCAACTGAACTGGTAAAGGGGATGGAAGGGTTAAACTATAAGGTAAGACTTTCAAGGTTGGGGTTGAGGCGCTTGCGGGGGGACATGATTTTGTTAAATTCGCATTTTCAGTTCTGTGCAGATTCCTGCATCACTATTGTATGAAAAGGCAAATCACTGCAGGGAGAAGTTCCCACTACATCTGTGGATGTAAATAAGCCCTAATGTGGCTGCAAAATCTTAGTATTAGCATGTGTGGGAAAAAGTCTCTGGAAAGCCATAAAAAAATCACATTTTTAGACTTGTCATAAAATAACTGTGACTTTTTACAATTGTCGCAGAAAAACCCGTAAAAAAACCCCCAAAAACCTTAAGGAAGGAAAGATCTTCCAGGAAAGGAAGGGACATCTGCCGTTGACTTCAACATGATCTTGACACGTTTTGTGTCATAGTAAATCTTGAAAAAGTTGTGACTTTTTTGGGCACTTTTTAGCACTAAAAAAATCTGAATCAGAAAATAAAATCTAACTGTTAGTAAACGGCCCCCTTGTGTATTGCTGGAAGGAAGCAGTAAAACCGAAGAAACAGTTATACATGATTATGAGTATATTTAACATATACACTATCCATTCATTGTATCAAACGGAGGCTGATATTTGGCTATTTAATGGTCACTACTTATATTTGGAGGTATCAGTCAAGGGTAATACAGCACTCATGGGTTGTAATTAAGGTTAAATGAAATGCAGACTGACTGGAAAGAAAAAAAGCTTTTTTTTTACTATACCCAAGCTACACAGAAAGGTCGTTGATACCTAGTAGCAGATCAAGTAATACAGGTATAGGACCCATTATCCAGAATGCTTGGGACCAAGGGTATTCCGGATAAGGGGTCTTTCCGTAATTCGGATCTCAACACCTTAAGTCTACTAAAAAATCAATAAAACATTAATTAAACCCAATAGGATTGTTTTGCATCCAATAAGGATGATTTATATCTTAGTTGGGATCAATTCCAAGGTACCGTTTTATTTCTACATAGAAAAAGGAAATCAGTTTTACAATTCTGAATTATTTGATTATAATGGAGTCTATGGGAGACGGGCTTTCCGTAATTCGGAGCTTTCTGGATAATGGGTTTCCGGATAAGGGGTCCGATACCTGTAATACAATTTTTCTTCAAAGCAAAACAATACTCTTTAAATTTCTGCTTTACTAGGTAGCATTTTAAAGAATATCGTAATAATGAGCACTAATGTGGAAATCATAAACATTTGTATTCACTCTGATGTTAGACTTTGAATGTAGCCAAGTTGAAATTGTGCTGGAAAGGCATGGCTTGTGAGGGTTAAACTTCTGGAGTAAAATCTGAGCAGGCTTTTCAATTGGTTTAAAGGCACATATGTAATTTTTCATATTTTATGGAAGTTTTTAGTGATTTTTGGACAGCAAAATCAAATAACAATTTTCTCACATTCACCAGTTTTTTTTATTAATCTAAAAAAAAATGAAGAAAATTGATTTGAACTGCATTACATTTGAGCTCAACTTGAATTTTTTTCCATGACTTGGACACCTGGTTGAATTATGAGTAGTGATGAGCGAATCTGTTCCATTTCGCTATAAAATTTGTGAAATGGCAAGAAAATTCGTGAAACGCATTTGGGGTGCATTTTTTTTGTCGCCCGTGCTTTTTGGACACAACTGTGCCCTTTTTTTTACGTGCCCAATTTGATGCGCACTGAAATTTTTTTCTGTGTGCATTTTTTCCGCAGTGCATTTTCATGGAAGTTTCGCCAATTGCGAAATGCAGAAATTTGCTGCGAATCCATGCCTGGCGAAAAAAATTGCTCATCACTAATTATAAGCAGTCATGTAAGTTTTTGTCCTAAAAGATACAATGAAATTCAACATCTCAAGACAGCAAACACTAGTCCAGATGCAATTTCATGAGAAAACCTTATCTCATGGTTTATCTCATAAAAAGCCAATAGGAGTCTATGGAAAACTTTGTAATTTATTTTTTTGTTTAACTGTATCACCCACTATCTGACAAAGTCAGCGGCTTTGATAAAAAAGGCAGATAATTAAAACTGGAATCATTTTGGTGAAGAAATTTTTCTAAATGTATGGAAAAACTTTCGTAAATCAGATATTCACTTTTAAATGTGATATTTAATTAAATCCAAACTGCAGGGAAAGGACCGCATTTTCTAAGTTTGAAATGTTCCAGTTTGACCCATAAATGTTTAACAATGAAGAAGAAGAATTACAAAAAGTTTATTCTGCACAGATGCCTTAGATAGATATACATACACCAGGGGTTCCCAACCTTTCTTACCTGTGAGCCACAGTCAAATGTAAAAAGATATGGAGAGCAACACAAGCACCATAAAAGTTCACGGAGGTGCCAAATAAGGGCTAAGATTGGCTATTAGGCAGCCTCTATGCACCCTATCAGCTTACAGGGGGCTTTATTTGGTAGTAAATCTTGTTTTATTCAGCCAAAACTTGCCCCCAAGTCAGGAATTCAAAAATAACTACCTGGTTTGGGGGCACTGAGAGCAACATCCAAGGGGTTGGGGAGCAACATGTTGCCCCCGAGCCACTGGTTGGGGATCACTGCCGTACATAGATATACAAACACCATACCCCAACATTACACCATAGGGCGTAAGGAGAAAGTAGGACACAGAAGTCCAAACTGTATTGTTTTGAGTCAGTACATAGATTATACATCTTGCAGTTTCTTTACAAGATATTTGGATTATGCAGTAAAAAAATCAGAATAATTGAATTTTCCAAAGGAATATGTAGAAAGTACCACAAATGTTTTATTTCCTAGATCAGGGAGCATTGTCATGCCTTGTCCTTAGGCTTGTGCTTTAGCTTAGCGAATAGTGGGATAAGCGTTGGCTCCTTCTGTCTCAAGCTGTTTCCTCTAATGGCTGGAGAAATGGAACATTACACCATTTTACATGTGCAGGTCACATTAATCACACCAAAATCTTTTAATGTCTTAGAAGTAACTGTCAAACTGGACATACTGAATCTATTTAAACTAAAGCGTGCCATTTTTTATCTTCAGTGATCTTTAATTCACATAAAAGGGTCAAGAAAATGTGATTAAGTGACAGGTTTAAAATGTACTATAATATTAAATAGCTTGATTAAGTGACAACTATAAAATGTAATACAATATTAAGTATCTGGCGATGTCCCAAAAGAACTTTAAAGTATTCAGAATAGTTTGAAATTTCTGTAACATCCAAAGTTACTTGAATTTTTCTCTTTAAAAAAGTGAACCCTTAAAGGTACATCTAAACAGAGCTGGAAATTTCCACTAGTCCAGGAGCCATTTAAAAATGCATCTGTTGAAAAATGGAGCTGCCCAGTGATTTTTAATTTTGGTAGCGGGAAATTAGCTTCTACTTATACATGTGTTTTTTTAGCAAAATCTAGCAACATTTAACATGTGTTTATATGTCTAGAAGGCTTTGTGATCATAAAAATATATATAAATATACACATACAGACCTAGAGCACATCACAACATGAGTATTGCAGAGGAGCAATTTTTTAAAGCCCTTTAAACACTGCTGTCATGTCCTTTAGGAATGACCAAAATCTAAAGCAGATTATTGGAAAAGAAGAAGAAATAAGGGGCTAATCACAAAGATTTTTTTATTACAAATCCTAGCTTAATATTAAACAGTTATTAGTAAAGAGATTAGACAACCCCCAATGACATAGAGGATGATTTGATTGGTGATAAGTAATGACGGGCAAACCTGTCTTGTTTTGCTTCTTAGAAAACATCTTGAAACGGTTAGAAATTCGCATAAAGCCTTTCAATCAATTGGCTTTTTTTGCAGCAATTTTATTCCAAGCTTTGCAACTTTTTTTTTTTTTAAATGCATTGGAGTCTATGGGTGTTTTTTCACAGCGAAACCTGGGGAAAATTTTTGCCAATCACTAGTGATAAAACTAGATATATACAGGTATGGGATCTGTTATCCAGAATTCTCGGGACCTGGGGGTTTCCATATAAGGGATCTTTCCGTAATTTGGATCTCCATAACTTAAGTCTGCTAAAAATAATTTAAATATTAATTAAACCCAATGGGATTGTTTTGCCTTCAATAAGGATTAATTATATCTTAGTCTGGATCAAGTACAGGTACTGTTTTATTATTACAGAGAAAAGGGAATCATTTAACCATTAAATTAACCCAATAGGGCTGTTCTGCCCCAATAAGGGGTAATTATATCTTAGTTGGGATCAAGTACAGGTACTGTTTTATTATTACAGAGAAAAGGGAATCATTTAACCATTAAATTAACCCAATAGGGCTGTTCTGCCCCAATAAGGGGTAATTATATCTTAGTTGGGATCAAGTACAGGTACTGTTTTATTATTACAGAGAAAAGGGAATCATTTAACCATTAAATTAACCCAATAGGGCTGTTCTGCCCCCAATAAGGGGTAATTATATCTTAGTTGGGATCAAGTACAGGTACTGTTTTATTATTACATAGAAAAGGGAATCATTTCATAAAATTAAAATGATTTGCTTAAAATGGAGTCTATGGGTGATGGCCTTTCCGTAATTTGGAACTTTCTGGATAACGGGTTTCCGGATAAGGGATCCCATACCTGTACCAAGTTTAGTACCAAAGGAAATACAGGTATAGAATGTGTTATCCAGAAACCCATTATCCAGAAAGCTCCAAATTATGGGAAGGCCATCTCCCATAGACTCCATTTAACCCAGTCATTTTTAAAACTGATTCCCATTTTCTCTGTAGTAATAAAACAGTACCTTGTAATTGATCCAAACTAAGATATAACCTTTATTAAAAGCAAACAATCCTATTGGTTTATTTAATGTCAAATTATTTTTTAGCAGACTTAAGGTATGGAGATCCTAATTATAAAAGACTCCTTACCTGGAAAACCCCAGGTTCTGAGCATTCTGGATAACAGGTCCTGTACCTCTACAATGTAGCTTTATGATTTTCAAGTTAGCATTTAAATCTCAGCATTAACAAAGATTAAATACTGAAATCATTCCTTCTTAAGAAAGTATACAAAAATCATGTGCATTTCCACATTAAGCACTTGCCTGCCACACTCATACAATCTCAGTACGACTGTCAAATGCCTGACTGCCAGCAAAGTAGATTCTGCATTTCCAGTTTTCACTTTGATCTCTGCAGCGCTGCATGTCATCTGGCAACACAAAATACTGCAAGATTAAAAATACAAGCATGGAAAGGGTTTATTATATAATGAGACTCACTGGCAATTTAAAAAATGCCTAAAAGTGAAACCTGGCCCAGAAGATGAGTTTCTTGAATTCACAGGAAGGGAAAAAAAGGTCCAAAAAGATAAAAAGTTCTCAAAATCATGATTTAAGTTTTGTATATAAGATTTTAATTAAATCAGTATCCTCACATTTGTCAGTCACAGGTTCTGTAGTATGGGAGGCCTGAATGATGTTTTGGAGGGAAGGCTAGGAAGGTAGAGATGGTCATCATTTATGCCAAGGGTTGCATAGACAATGTTAGGGTTGCCACCTTTTTATTCTTGTAATAATGGCCTTTGGGTCGGGGGAGTAGGCGGGGCATAAATTGGGGCAGTGCAATGATGTCACAGGGTGGGGAAGTGGGTGGAGAAATGGGTGGGGTATAGGCAGGTCTGTAATTAGAAGAAGTAATCCTTTAGTGGAGAAGGTCAGGGAAGTGAGGGATTTATAGGGTATTACAAATGTACTGGCAATTACATTGCCGGTAAATTTATAATTCTAGCCCTGGCCCCTGGCATGTTATTTACCAGCTGGACTTGTCCTGCTGGGTTATTTGTAATCCTAGATAATGTAGATCAGATACATCACTAATAAGTTTAATAGTAAGTAATGGTATTCAATACAACTATTTGATTTACAAAAAATTAACATTTTAGGGAATATGATGAATAAATGTGTATTTGCAATTTATCAAACATGTTAGCTAATGGTCAGATTCCCTAATAATTATACTATTCTAATAATAATATAATAAAAAACATTGCTAAGTACAAAATACACTTTTTAGAGAGCCCAGAAAGCAGCAGGAATTGGATGCCATAAGTACCAGGACAGTGTGGGCGGAGATATTCTAGATGAGCAAGTTTACAATTTAGTGTGCCACTTACATATCCAGGAGTCTTACACATAACAGTATAACAGGTTTCGACAGTAAAATAAGCTCAGGGAAATAGGTATAACCATTTAAATAAAACATGGGATTAACACTCAATTATGAGGCATATGAAATAAGATATGATCTCACCCAATGGGATTGTCAAAGCAATACTGCACTCAACCTGCTGAGTAACCCTTTCAAATCTGAAGCTCTATATTGTTGTATGTATTATGGACCCCTGCGTACTAACCCCCTCTATATTGTTTAGTAGCTACAGCTACTTACTCCAAGGCTGTACACTCTTGGAAACTGCTGGAATCAGCTAACCACTATTACTCTAATGGTTTATTCAGATATTCAGGCAGCTCAAAGAAAGCCGAAGTATCATTCACTGTATGTTTTCCACCGAAAAGTAAAGCAAAAGCACAACGGAGAAAGCAGTAGCTCAAGGTAAAATCGAAAGAAGGTAATATGGCTGGAAACCAACACAGACAGTTACATTTTATGTCTTCCTAAACACAATTTATGATAACCACAAACTAAGTATAAAGCATTTAAAACCTAAAAATGCACATTGTACATTTACTAAAAATCTAGAGTAATAAAACTTATTACACTTTTTTACATATTTCATATCTTTACTGATGTTATGATTGCTCATTTTGAAGTGCAAACCAAGCCATAAACCAGGCAGAGATAGTGGGGCAAATACTTTACATGCTGGACCATAAGGGCTTGAATAAACCACATCACTATTGGAATTTCTTTAGTTGAAATGATAGTACAGGTATGGGACCTGTTATCCATAATGCTCAGGACCTGGGGTTTTCCAGATAAGGGATCTTTCCGTAATTTGGCTCTCCATAACTTAAGTCATTTAAATATTGAATAAACCCAATAGGCTTGTTTTGCCTCCAATAAGGATTAACTATATCTTAGTTGGGATCGAGTACAAAATACTAGTTTTATAATTACAGAGAAAAAGTAAATCATTTTTAAAAATTAGAATTATTTTCTTATAATGGACCCTATGAGAGATGGCCTTTCCGTAATTCAAAACTTTCTGGATAACGGGTTTTCCGGATAAGGGATCCCATACCTGTACATATATTTCATTCTTCTTTGGCCTATTCATGTCACTTTTACCTTTGTCTTTCTTGTGGTAAAATACTGGGGTCTTATTTTTTCCAGTGGGCACATAATTAATATTTTCCTAATGAAAATAAAGATGTCCAAACAAAGCCTTTCTAGCATTGTTTGAGCATTTTCATTAGTGTGACTATTATAATTTTTTTTCCCTGAAATTAACCTGTGCTTCCCATTACTCAACGGCGATTCTAGGCCAAATGCAACCGGAGGGGGTCTTGAAGGGGGTGTATCACTAGGGCAGAGGGAGCAACATGCACTCTCTGCACTAGAAGAGCCAAATTTCCAGTTTAAAAAACAGAAATTCCACTCAGAATTGAGTGTTTGCACGTTAAATGTATATATTGATTACATTTTTTGTGCTCAGTAGCAATTGTACCTTTATGGCATTTGTACTTCTAAGGATGTGGTTTAATGTAATTCTTTAAGTCTTGTGCACTTTGTAACACTGTAACGCCTTAAAAAGGGTTGGAAACCTTGAAATGTTGCATCTACGTTTTGGTTTTCTGATAATTACAGTTCTGTGACCTGTGAATATCCTGTTCTACATATAAATGAACATATATATATATATATATATATATAATGGAAAAGATACTGTACGGCACTCACAGGTCTTAGTGCAAAAATAAAGAAAAATTTATTGTGTCAGACTAACGTTTCGGCTGTCCCAGGGACAGCCGAAACGTTAGTCTGACACAATAAATTTTTCTTTATTTTTTTTGGCTTTGAATATTGAGTTTATTGAATTGGAACTTAAAAATATCGAAACACAATTGGATACTTTACAAAATACAATGTCTTCTGTGATACAAACTGATGAATTGGTGCAGTTTCAGCAAAAGATGGTTAAAAACATTGAATTGTTTAAAGGTGATGTTTCTTCACGGAAAAAACAGAAGTTTGACAGAGATGCACTTGATTATGAACGCGGTAATGTTTACAACTGGACATATTTGAACCGCGGACGTGAACGAAATAGACAGAGCCCTTACCGCTCACATGATGCTTCTGGATACAGCAATAGTGACAAAATGGAGGAAAGTGGTGTATCGTCTCAGCCTTTTTTAGGGTCTGGAGAAAACGGCCAAGAAGAGGTGGCAGGAAGCGCTCCAAGGGAAACCGGAGAGTCGAGGCGGAAAGATCGGAGGCAGCAACCACAACGGAGGGTTCGCAACAAATAGTATTTAAGCTTTCTTCGCTTGAATTGACGCCATTACAACTACGAGTACTAGAATACGGCTTAAACTTGTGTCCCACCTCACAGTTTGACTCTTTTCAATTACAGGTTGACTTATATCGTTTTTTTCGATCTTTGAGACTTAAAGTACATTTCTCACACAATGTGACATTTAATAATGGGAATAATATTGAGTGTGGTTTTGATATTGGGAGCATAGGTTTAAAATCCCGTAGTCATTTTACTCCTCCTACTACCTATCCAGCGGTAGAGACATGTATTCAAAATGTCCGCTCTGAAATTGAATCTGAAATACAATATTGTGTTCCTAAGGGTCCATATAATATGACTAAAGTTGAAGTTGAGACATTAAATGAGCTTAAATCTATGCCCAATATAACTATCAAGCCCTCCGATAAGGGGGGTGCGATAGTTGTCATGGACACCGATAAATATATTGCCGAGATTGAACGGCAATTGGGAGATACAGGTGTTTATATTTTGTTGAGAGGTGACCCGACAGAATCTTTTAAACGAGAATTAGACCTTCTATTGAAGCTTGCTATACAATCCAATGTTATCACCTTGTCCACCTCTCGATATATGCAAATTGAATTTCCTATAATACCTGTGATATATGTACTCCCTAAAATACATAAAGACCCTTTAAATCCACCAGGTCGACCTATACTGGCTGGAGTGGGCTCACTTACTAGCAATGCTGCAGAGGTCCTGGATAAAATACTTAGTCCCCTGGTGCAAAAAACTCGTTCATATATACGTGATACTCAAGATTTCTTGCAAAAATTGTCTGGTGTAAGTGAATTTGGTGATGAAATATGGCTGGCAACGTTGGATGTTGCTAGCCTGTACACATCGATACCTCATAATGAAGGAATTATGGCAGTGAAAAGGCTTTTGATACAATGTGGTCAATATAGTGACATGGAAATTAACTTTTTTGTGGAGGTTCTCAGTTTTATTCTACATAAGAATTTTTTCAAGTTTCGGGACAGGTTTTATCTGCAGATACGGGGGACGGCCATGGGCTCCAAGGTCGCTCCAGCCTATGCCAATTCATTTATGAGTTGGTTTGAAGAGGAATACGTGTATCCAAATGTGCTTTTTGCCACGCATTGTTGTGCGTGGTGGAGGTACATCGATGACGTGTTCCTCTTATGGCGGGGCGACCTGGAGTCCTTGTCCGCCTTCCGCGATGAGATAAATAGGGCCCATTTGGATATTCAATTTACTATGACAGCGGACACTCACAGGATAGTATTCCTAGATGTTGATGTCAACAAAAGTGAGCATAGTTTTGTCACACGTATATATACGAAGCCAACGGATCGCAATCAGCTGTTAAAGTTTGACAGCTTTCATCCTACATCAGTCAAAAAATCCCTACCAGTCAATTTTCACGTGTTTGTAGAATAGCGAATGATCCAGATATAGTTAGGGAGGACCTCAATAAAATGAAAAAGAAGCTCATGGATAGGGGTTATCCTAACAGCACACTTCAGGAGGGCTTATTGAAGAACCAGAGTGATACTAAGGTACGTTATAAACGAAAAGGTGATACACGAATGACCTTTGTTTCACAATATCATGCACACAGTAGTAGATTAAAATCTATCCTATATAAACATTGGCACCTACTTAAGGAGTCATATCCCTCTATTACAGTTTTTCAACAATCGCCTATGATGGCTTATCGTAGAGGTAATACTATAGGGGGCAGACTGGTGAAAGCAGAGATATCTTCTGCACCTAAGAGACTCACCTTCCTGGGACCGCCAAGGGAGGGGATGTATAAATGTAAGGGTTGTTCCCAATATTGTTTTGTGTTAGTGGGACCCCAATTTACTGATACTCAGACTGGCAGAAGGTATAAGATTCACGGACACAACACATGTGATACCAATTTTGTGGTGTACATGCTGTTGTGTCCGTGTAACCTGATATATATTGGAGAAACTACCCAAAAAGTGAGGGATAGGTTTTCACAACATAGATCTACAGTGAATACAGGTAATAACACTCTTCCTGTGTCCAGACACTGCTTGGAAGTTGGGCACACAGCGGATGATTTAAGGTATCGTGTTATACAGCACGTCCCTCCCCCAAAGAGGGGAGGTGATCGTGTTAAAATACTTAAAAGAACTGAAGTAGAATGGATTCATCGTTTAAACACTTTGGCCCCTAATGGTCTTAATAGGGATTTTGATCTACATTTATTCCTGTAGTATATGTAGCACATAATTGGTATTGGGTCCATAAATACATAGGTACTGATATTTAACATCTAGCTTGGCGTTGTTGTTTATACTCTTATTTGTATTTGTAATCTTGTTCTCAATGTTTTATTTTTATTTTTGGTTTTGGTTTGTCATTATTTGATTCCTTCGTTTTTGTGTTTTGTTTGGCTCTAGTTTTTTCAATGCTGTTTCCCTAATATTACTCTGCTAGATACTGTTTCACTAAGAAGTATGTTTTGAAACCACTGTATAAATAGAAATCTTTGATTCTGCTGATACAAATATTGTTAGCGGCATTGGCGTGTCGGCTTCCGTGAATATGGTGTACACCGATTGTGTACACCGTCTCCATAGTTACCCGCCGCGTCACTTCCGCTTCTAGGTTATACAAGGAACTGAGATGTATGCGTATCACTGTTTGTGATTGCCACGAGGTACGCTTGAGAAAGGGGGTGGGATGCCCCTGAAAAGTCGCGTTTATGTGGCTCATGGGACTGATAAGTATTGACTTTTATTGTATTTGTGAACATTGCTGGCATTTTTTAACCATGTTTTAATAAAAGCTACGTTTTACAATTGGGGAGTGCGGCTCAGTTGGACGTTATATTTTGGCACAGATGGACTCGCTGTGACTTGAGCCTTATTACGCACCCATAATATCTACTAAGCTGTTTGTGTGCACCATACGTTGGATTTTTTATATATATATATATATATATATATATATATATATATATATATATATTTATATGTAAACAGGCATGGAATGACGGCACTCACAGGATTTTCACACTCAGTCACAGGGTTTTTTGCAGTCATTCCATGCCTGTTTATACTATTTCTTGCACAGGCACCCGGGTATCATCACTATTTTATGGTGTGCAGCTCCCAAGCATCCTGTATTTTATATATATATATATATATACACAGCAGCAAAAGTGTCACACTTATATTAGGAAATATAATTATATAAAAATATTACCATAACCTAGTTCAGAATGTTTTGTAAGCAGTTAATCAGTCAACTAGAAACTTTTTTTTTTAATACTCACAGATGGGAGTCCGTCTGTTGTTTCACATTTAGTTATGTGTATCCATTTCTCTTCCACGATATTGCTTTCACAAACATCTTTAGAAACCAGTGAGATTGGTTGATGATGTTAAGTGTTTATCATAAAAAAAACATGGGTTGTAGGAGGAAAATAACACGAGAAGACATAATTAATACCTTGCCCATAATGTTTTGCTTTCTTTCAAGCTCAAGACATTAAAATCTTCCATTATTTAAAGATATTGTTTCATACGTGCTTTTAATTTAGTTCCGCAAGGTTATCCTTATTCATATCTAAGTCATAAATCTGAGCAGCTAGTAAGAAACAGACAAGATTTAGACTTTTCTTTTATTCAGAAGTCATAGCTCTCCTTAATTGCTGTTGTCACAAAGAAAGATTTACTATATGTAGACAAAAGTTGAGTGTATGGTCATAAGGACTCCAGAGATAATTTGCTTTGATTTGTACAGTTTTATTGGGTATTATATGGGTTTTGCAAATTACATATTATATACCATCGCTATTTCCTGTGTAATTATATTAGATAAATTGGCTTTACAAAGTGAAATATTCCAGTTGAAACACAGAAGCTTGTCTAAGGATTCAAAAATATATAAATTTGGTCAATGATGGTCTATTTATTTATGAGTGGTTTCAATTAATTATGGTTTAATGTAGGCTTTAGATTACATAGGACTAGATAAAAAAAAACAAAGGGTTCCTGTTTCCAGGTGTTCAAACAAGTCATGACTAAAAAACTGTTAAATAAATATAAAGCCTAATGGCAGAACATTCCCATTGATCCACATTGTAAGGTTCTTTACAAATTTACACAGAAATGAAAAACAGAGTAGGATAAATTTCTATACTACTGATGTATAGTACTGATGGGCAAAATGTTTCGCCAGTCATGGATTCGCAGCGAATTTCGGCATTTCGCCATTGGCGGATTGTTTCGCGAAATGGATGAAAAAATTTGCTGCACGTCCAAAAATTGTCGCAGGCGTCAAAAGAAAAGCCGCACGACAAAATGATAGCCATGGGTGACAAAATAATAGCCGCATGCGACAAAATTATAGCCGTGGGCAACAAAATAATAGCCGCGGGCAACAAAATAATACCTGCACGACAAAATAATAGCCGCATGCGACAAAAGAATAGCCGCGGGCGACAATTTTTTTTGCCACACTACATTTTCGCCATTTCGCAATTTTTTTGCCTTTTCGCAGATCTTTTGAAAGATTCGCACATTTTTCGGCGAAGTGAAAGGGATTCGCTTATCACTACTATATAGCACTTTGGGCCAGATTCAATTCCATGACAAAACATTATTTTATGGTTTATCATTAGTGATGGGTGACATTTTTCGGCAGGCATAGATTCGCAGCGAATTTCCGTGTTTCGCCATTGGTGGATTTTTAGTATGAAATGGACAACAAAATTTGCAGTGGAAAAATATGTTGTGCAACAAACAATTGTCACCTGTGTCAATTTTTGTTTGTTGTGCGCAACAATTTTTTTGCTGTGTCAACAAAAAAATTTGTGCATGGAAAACAAAAATTGTCGCATGTCAAAAGAAAGTATTGCACGTGTCATTTTTTTTGACATTTCGCGAACATTTTGAAAGATTCGCAAATTTGCCAACAAAGTGAACCAGGACAGATTCGCTCGTCACTATTTATCGTGCAAAATCTTATGGGCGAGAATCAATTTAAGAAGAAAAAACTTTTCTCTTAATTCATTTCCAGTTTTTTTCCCATCGACTTCCACATAGTTTTCATTTGAAACAGCGAGATATGTTTTTTCTTATTGAATTGCACTTTTTCTAATTTTTTCTCATCTAATTGAATCTGGCCCTTTGTTGAGTTTTGTTGAATTGTGTTTTTTTTTCCAGAATCCTAAAACAGTTTTTTCAATAGGCCTCAAATTCCTGAGCACTTTTCTGGTAATTCTTCCCCAAAATGAACGGTCTAACCTGTCAACCTCATTTATTCTATCCAGGCCGTTTGAAGAACATTAAACTTGCAGATGCAATTATTGTATAATAAAGTATTGATTTCTCGAGAAATGTTCCAACATTATCTTCCTTAAAATTAGCATTTACAAGAAATAAATCCAATTTTTTCATTAAAATTAACCTGATGGACACTGGTGAGTAAATTACAATAAAAAAGGGTTTTTTTTTTACTCTTTTCAAGGGATAAGTGTTTTAGATATCCTTTGATAAATGATTATTTTACTGTAGAGACTGTCCAGTCTCCGTGAGTCAATTTCTTTATGTACCATATAATAGAATAAGTCTTGGCTGGTAGTTGTCATTTTTGAAAATTAATACAAGAGCAAATTAGTGCAGCTATAGATACGACATATAACAGGAAGCTTCAATGTAGAATTGCATTGACCTGGTTCTGCAAACAACATGAGTAATGGATGTCTCCTTAAGCAAATATCCATAAGGAAGTGTTTAAGTTCCATATTACATTAGTTTCAAAGCTTTTCCAGGTAATTTAAATGATATAATGTTATAATATTTCTAGTATTTTGACACAATTTCCAGAATTTAATGTTCAATTAAAATCATGATATGCAGTATTAAATTATATTTGTTTATTTTTTTGCCTGTTGACAAATATCTTTACAGTTTACAGCCAGTTTTGCACATTCTGTGGGAGGCATAATTGGCTATAGACCCAGTCATTAGGGAGTCAGGTCAAACAACTGCTCTGGCCACACATTCTCTGCTTTTATCTGTCAGGATCCCTTTGAAGTGACTGACGTGCATTATTATGGGGCTGATTTACTAAGATACGAATTCGAATCCGAACTGGAAAAATTCCGATTGTAAAACGAACATTTTGCGACTTTTTCGTATTTTTTGCGATTTTTTCGGCACCTTTACGACTTTTCGGAAATTATCGCGGCTTTTTCGTTACCAATACGATTTGCGCGAAAAAACGCAAGTTTTTCGTAGCCATTCCGAAAGTTGCGCAAAATCTGCCGATTTTTTCGTAGCGTTAAAACTTAAAAGGCGCGATGTTTCACGCAAGTTTTAACGCTAAGAAAAAAACGCCAGATTTTGCGCAACTTTCGGAATGGCTACGAAAAACTCGCGTTTTTTCGCACAAATCGTATTGGTAACGAAAAAGTCACGACAATTTTCCGAAAAAATCGCAAAATACCGATCATTACGAAAAAAACGCAATCGGACGCATTCGGCCCGTTTGTGGGTTAGTAAATGTGCCCCTATGTGTTAATTGCAATATCTGCAGCTAGTTCAGTTGCTGTTTCAAGGCCACCAGTAAAGAAAGAGTTGGACCAAGTTGAGAATTCTGATCTATGCCACCTTGTTATTTCTTGGTTTACTTCAACCAGCCTTAGCCTTCTGATTTAAAGTTAGTTTTTTCCACCAGGCATTTGTATTTTGCTTACAGATAACATTTTCTATTTTTTCAGCACTACAGCAAGTAAAATCCAAGTGGACTGATCCTAATTCATGGTTTACTCACTGTCTTTGTTGCTGCAGTCATCCCCGCCATTTCTGTATAAAAACAATTATTATTCTTGGAAACAACACAGGAGTTCAACATTTTCTGTTGAGTTAAAGTCCAAAAATATTCTCTTTTTAACTTACCCCCCTCACTTAGTTATAAATGTTCAGCCATGAGTTGAATTGCCTAAACCCCTGCTTTAATTTCTCTGTAGTATATGCCAAAGGGTGTATTTCTTAAATTGTTTTCCTTGAAATGTAACCATATACCCTGAAATAACATTGGGAGTTGCTCCTTTCTTGCATTAAAGGAAAAGTAACACTAAAAATTTTTAAGTAAAAAAAACTATTCTACCCTGCACCAATAACTGCCCTATCCTGCAACCACTTAGTATTTTAAAAGCTTTAATAGAAAATACCTGCTAAAACTTGGCTTCCTGTCAATTGAACTACGGTGATAAGGCGAAGGAAGGAGCTGCATCCACTATGCGACGATCGATTGATCGAGGCTAGCCCTCTTTCTGTATAGGAAGGAGTCAGGCTAGGCTCGATCAATCGATCGTCGCATAGTGGATGCAGCTCCTTTCTTTGCCTTATCACTGTAGTTCAATTGACAGGAAGCCAAGTTTTAGCAGGTATTTTCTATTAAAGCATTTAAAATACTAAGTGGTTTGCAGGATAGGGCAGTTATTGGTGCAGGGTAGAATAGCTTTTTTACTTAAAAAAATTTAGTGTTACATTTCCTTTAACTTAATCAAAACCACAGGGTCATCTGCAGTCAGATGCAGCAATCAATTCATCCACTCAAACATGCAGTACATGAGCCCTCTGCACCCAGTGTTGAGCATTAATATTTACTGCCACAGGGCTATGTAAGCAACAGGGCAATGTTGCCCTCCCACTCTGTACTTACAACTTTAGAGTTGGAGCAGGTCCAGGGGAGATATTGCACTCTCTGCACTAGATACCTAAAACCAAGTTTACGCTTACAAGAAAGGAAATTGATCTCTTAAAGTTACCAGAGGCAGTTTTTTTGTTGCCCCTGGTAACTAGATGCTCCTTGCCACCTGAGGCACGGTTCTCTCATCTTGTCTTATGGCAGTAGTGGCCCTGGTAAGAAGCTGAGCTGAACTGTAGAGTTCTTTGATTGTTGCTGATTAAGTGTTTTTAAAGAAGGTTACTTAAAGGGGTTGTTCACCTGAACAGTTCCCATGAATGGAACAATCTTTGCCATAATTAACAAAACATCATCATCCCTCTGGTGATCCTTCACTACTGAAAGTTGGCTTGTTATGACATGGGACTGGATGAGTCAAAAGCAAGCTATGAAATAACTTTGATTTTGATATAGATCAACATAGAAACTTTGAATAGTCTAATGATTAGTGCGAAAATTATTGATGAGCGAATTGGTCCTGTTTTGCGTTGCGTCTTTTTTTTATGTGACCACTTTTTTTTTTGATCTGCAGCAATGTACCCTTTGAAAGCATCACTGGAACACTAATTTTTTGCCAGGCATGGATTTGCAGTGGATTTCCGCATCTCGGCATTGGTGGATTTTTTTTTTTACTCTAATGTATATCCATTGGGGTTAGTACACTAGAGCATTTCTGGAAATTTAGATAATCTAGACATTTGTGAGTTTCATAGAAGTTTTGGGATTTAACAGGTGCTTGGACAGAAGGTGCATGGCTGCAAGAGAAGGATAACATTGGTGCCAGCTCCTGCATGTGCTTGTGAGAAAGCTGTTTATGTGAGTAGCCAACATTTTATTCCTTCCATGTGACATTATTAAGATGTCACACTGTGTTTTATTATTATTATCTCACTTCAGCTGTGGTTTTTTAACTCCTCTTGCACTTTTGGAAAAGACAGATGGTTTGAAGGAGATTGCAATTATACAGAGACTTATTGGCCTGAGTGGTTGTTCTTTTCTACTGTTATTTACCACACAGTGATGACCTGGCCTATAATCAGTTTATTGCTGCAGGAAAAAAAATACTCAAAGAGTTCACTAATAAAATACATAACATACCCAAAAGTATAAAAAGTCTGTGAAAAAATAATTTTTTGGGGTGGATTATTTTCCATAGTGGAAAAATGCCCTTTAGATATCTTAAACCAGCGGTCCCCAACCACCGGTCCGGGGACTGGTGCCGGGCCGTGGGCTGTGCTGAACCGGGCCACCTCTGCTCCCAATTACTTGTGATGCCAACTCCCTGATGCGTTACACAGCCAGGACAATAGCTATGCAAAGCCCAGGAAGCTTTCTACTGATTAAGACAAGGACCAAAGTACTTTATTAAGCTGTATGTAATATTAATAGGAAAGTGCTTAATATAAAATTTAACTAGCACTAGTTGTGCCGCACCCCCCATCCCCGGTCCTTGGAAAAATTGTCTTGCTTGAAACCGGTCCGTGGTGCAAACAAGATTGGGTCTTAAACGACCCACATCATTCTATGGATATTGCAAAATCAGACCAACTTTTACTGCTTATAATGTTTTTTACTTTATTAGGCTGTATCTTAAATAATAATTTAAATTAGGATGGGAATTTTCTTAGAAATACTACTTAAAAAGAATTCATTAAAAAGCAGCCCAATATAAATATGCTGGAAATCTCATTTTAACTGAAGAGTGTTATCAAGCCCTGTATGAAAATCCTTACTGAATACCAAAGGACAATAGATGAAGCTTATCTATTTACTTCCCAAGTCCTTGAAGCCAATAAAGTTTGAGTTAAGCATCATTATTCATGGGCAGCAATTTTTCCCTCACTCTTATTTTATTGAGGGATTAATGGACAGAAGGAAGACGAATGGCAGAAGAAAAGAAACGGCCATTGGAGAAACAACATTCAAAATATAAATGTAGACTGCAAATATTGATCCCCGACTATCAATATGCCAATTGCTGCCATAAAACACCAGCCCTGTTGACATTTTAGTCAATGTTGTGCTGAGAATCATATCTCCTAAAGCCCTCTGTGGTGCTAAAGTGTTTTCAGCTCTGCATAACTGTCTGTTTGCTCCATTTCAGGAATTCATTGTACGGAAAACTAATCTTCCAGAATTCTTAGATTATATTCATCCAAACAATGCAAACAAGACTAACCCATTGAATTTGCCCAGCTGCAGAAGTAATAGATATCTTAAAGAGCTTTGCCAATATCTAATATTGCCTACACCTCAAAAAATCTTAAAGTAATAAAGAAACATTAATTACCAGTTCTATATAGATGGCCCAGATGTTGCCAGTTAGGCTTAATAATACTGTTCACTGCCCACTGTTCCTCAATTTTAATCTCACGTTTCATGGTCATTTGGCCATGGGAGGCCTTTGATGGTGTTTATGCATGCACTTAAACTGGTTCCTCTGCAACAGCATAGTGCCCACCCATCAGAATATATATATTGAAAATGAGATATACCTTTAATGTTTACTGAACATTTATACCATATTAAAGTCCATATAAACTCATGAGGGCACATTCATTAAAGTATGATTGAATCCGAATACAAAAGAATCATATATTTTGTATCATGTATTTTTTGTGACTTTTTTGTTAATTTGGGCAACTTTTTTGTACCTTGCGACAATTCGCACAAAATTTGTGCGACAAAATCGTATTTGTTGCACTGAGTACAAAAGTTTCGGATTCATTAAAGCTTCATTATCGTAACTTTCCTTGGGCCAGGTTGGAGCTGCAGAGTGCCATTGAGCCCTATGAGAGGCTTCCTTGGGCCGGGTTGGAGCTGCAGAGTGCCATTGAGCCCTATGGGAGACTTTCCTTGGGCCGGGTTGGAGCTGCAGAGTGCCATTGAGCCCTATGGGAGGCTTTCCTTGGGCCGGGTTGGAGCTGCAGAGTGCCATTGAGCCCTATGGGAGAATTTTTATTGGGCCGGGTTGGAGCTGCAGAGTGCCATTGAGCCCTATGGGAGACTTTCCTTGGGCCGGGTTGGAGCTGCAGAGTGCCATTGAGCCCTATGGGAGGCTTTCCTTGGGCCGGGTTGGAGCTGCAGAGTGCCATTGAGCCCTATGGGAGAATTTTTATTGGGCCGGGTTGGAGCTGCAGAGTGCCATTGAGCCCTATGGGAGACTTTCCTTGGGCCGGGTTGGAGCTGCAGAGTGCCATTGAGCCCTATGGGAGGCTTTCCTTGGGCCGGGTTGGAGCTGCAGAGTGCCATTGAGCCCTATGGGAGACTTTCCTTGGGCCGGGTTGGAGCTGCAGAGTGCCATTGAGCCCTATGGGAGACTTTCCTTGGGCCAGGTTGGAGCTGCAGAGTGCCATTGAGCCCTATGGGAGACTTTTCTTGGGCCAGGTTGGAGCTGCAGAGTGCCATTGAGCCCTATGGGAGACTTTCCTTGGGCCAGGGTGGAGCTGCAGAGTGCCATTGAGCCCTATGGGAGACTTTCCTTGGGCCGGGTTGGAGCTGCAGAGTGCCATTGAGCCCTATGGGAGACTTTCCTTGGGCCGGGTTGGAGCTGCAGAGTGCCATTGAGCCCTATGGGAGGCTTTCCTTGGGCCGGGTTGGAGCTGCAGAGTGCCATTGAGCCCTATGGGAGACTTTCCTTGGGCCAGGTTGGAGCTGCAGAGTGCCATTGAGTCCTATGGGAGACTTTCCTTGGGCCGGGTTGGAGCTGCAGAGTGCCATTGAGCCCTATGGGAGGCTTTCCTTGGGCCGGGTTGGAGCTGCAGAGTGCCATTGAGTCCTATGGGAGACTTTCCTTGGGCCAGGTTGGAGCTGCAGAGTGCCATTGAGCCCTATGGGAGACTTTCCTTGGGCCAGGGTGGAGCTGCAGAGTGCCATTGAGCCCTATGGGAGACTTTCCTTGGGCCAGGGTGGAGCTGCAGAGTGCCATTGAGCCCTATGGGAGACTTTCCTTGGGCCGGGTTGGAGCTGCAGAGTGCCATTGAGCCCTATGGGAGACTTTCCTTGGGCCGGGTTGGAGCTGCAGAGTGCCATTGAGCCCTATGGGAGACTTTCCTTGGGCCAGGTTGGAGCTGCAGAGTGCCATTGAGTCCTATGGGAGACTTTCCTTGGGCCAGGGTGGAGCTGCAGAGTGCCATTGAGCCCTATGGGAGACTTTCCTTGGGCCAGGTTGGAGCTGCAGAGTGCCATTGAGTCCTATGGGAGACTTTCCTTGGGCCGGGTTGGAGCTGCAGAGTGCCATTGAGCCCTATGGGAGGCTTTCCTTGGGCCGGGTTGGGGCTGCAGAGTGCCATTGAGCCCTATGGGAGACTTTCCTTGGGCTGGAACTGCAGAGTGCCATTGAGCCCTATGGGAGACTTTCCTTGGGCCAGGTTGGAGCTGCAGAGTGCCATTGAGCCCTATGGGAGACTTTCCTTGGGCCAGGTTGGAGCTGCAGAGTGCCATTGAGCCCTATGGGAGACATTCCTTGGGCCGGGTTGGAGCTGCAGAGTGCCATTGAGCCCTATGGGAGACTTTCCTTGGGCCAGGTTGGAGCTGCAGAGTGCCATTGAGCCCTATGGGAGACTTTCCTTGGGCCAGGTTGGAGCTGCAGAGTGCTATTGAGCCCTATGGGAGACTTTCCTTGGGCCAGGTTGGAGCTGCAGAGTGCCATTGAGCCCTATGGGAGACTTTCCTTGGGCCGGGTTGGAGCTGCAGAGTGCCATTGAGCCCTATGGGAGACTTTCCTTGGGCCAGGTTGGAGCTGCAGAGTGCCATTGATTCCTATGGGAGGCTTCCAAAATCATGCACAGAAGGATCAAAGTCAGAAAGGTTTTCCCGCCGTTTACGGTTGTTCAGAAATGAAAATTTTGTTATTTTTCGGATCGCCAATACAATATTATCGTGACTATTATGATTTTTTCGTAAGCAGTTTCAATCATCAGAAATTATCGTATCTACTCCGAATTTTACACATTTAGGGATTCAAACTCGTAGTTTGATGAATCTGCCCCATAGACTAATTGGATATAGTTTGCTTGAATATTAAGGTCTGCATGTATTTATGTGCAGTGGCCCATTATTCAGTAAGCAGTAAAATTCCACTGCTCTCTATTCATTTCTATGGGACTTTTAGAGGCATATTTTTCAACTTTCACTCTCTGAAAAGCATGACTCTTTAAAAACCCCATAGAGATATATAGAGAGCAGTGTAATTCTATTGTGGTAAGCTCTAATTTTACACTTTGACTAGAGTAATGTGTGTAAAACTCCAGGAGATCTCAAAAAGACCAAGTTTCACCATTTGATAAATATGCTTATAAAAATTCCGTAGAAATGAATACATAGTTGTGGAATTTTACTGTGGCGAGCTTTTACACTTTGATACGTCTGCCCTATGAATTCTGTTGTACCACCAAATTCTGTATGGAAAATATTAGGGTATACGTCCACAAACTGAGGCTCAAAGTATGCTTCATGGGCGAGGTTTTGATATAATAGGTGATCATGTTTAGGGTGGAGCGTTTTTTCAATGATACCCCATTCTATTTTTTGTCAGGGCCCATCACGGGCCCAGATGAACTGTGGGCTATTAATTGGGACCCCCAGATGATCGTGCCAGTTTTAATTTTAAAAGGCCTCTACTCCCTACTCATATTGCCCAAGCTGGCTCTGTGTTCCTACAGTTCCTGTTTGACTTCCCAATAATTGATCCTGTGCCTGTTCCTGATCCTGTGCGCTGCCTGCCCTAACTCCTTGCCTATATTTCACCCGGTCTTTTTAACCCTTGCCTGTACCGTATTTTTGGATCAAACTTTGCCATGTTCATGTTCTCCATGTCGGTCCCCAGGCACAAATGGCCCTAGAAATGGTTTTCCAGCGATTTTACAACATTTTAAATTATTTCATTAAAATGGAGTCTATGGGAAATGGCCTTCCCCCAAGTTTGAGCTATATGGATAAAGGGTTTCTGGAAAACCAATCCCGTACGTGTATTGCTGTTCTTGTACTGGCAATAACACCCAAACCTGTTCAATCTGCCAATTTAATTTGATGAAATATAAAACTTGCTGTATTGTTCTATTCCTCTCCATTCCTTACATTAGTACAGGTATCGGATCCCTTATCCGGAAACCCGATATCCAGAAAGCTCCGAATTACGGAAAGGCCGTCTCCCATAGACTCCATTTTAATCAAATAATTCAGGTTTTTTAAATTGATTTGCTTTTTCTCTGTAAAAATAAAACAGTGCTTTGTATTTTATCCCAACTAAGATATAAATAATCCTTATTGGATGCAAAATAATCCTATTGGGTTTGATTAATGTTTTATTTATTTTTTAGCAGACTTAAGGTATGAAGATTCAAATTACGGAAAGACCCCTTATCAGGAATACCCTTGGTCCCAAGCATTCTGAATAATGGGTCCTATACCTGTACTTAATTTGGCACTGACCGTTATAAGCAAATCCAAATTGGTGAACCAATATTAACTTTTGTATAAAGAACAGAGCATTTTAAACATTCCACAACATTATAAATATGAACTAAATCCTTTAATATTTGTCTCTGTCATAATCATTTACAATCAGTGCTGACCATTAAAAATATGCAGTTGCTAAGTTCCAATACACTATAAATTGGTTTATGCTATGTGCATCTAATTCTGTTCCTTTTTTTATTATTCCCATGAAACTATCGAGAGCCAAATTAGAAATGGTTGAATGAGTTTTAAAGACTAGTATAAAACTATTAAGGAATATTACAGTTTTATTTAAGTGTTCAAAAAAATGCTCTCTTGTTGTTCTAAGAAACTGTGAAAAAATAAATGTAATTTCTATTTCTGCTTTGGCTCAAGTCATAAAAAGGAAAAAATGTTAATGATATTTATATGTTAATGCTCTACATTAAACAATTAGCCTCGGCTCCAGATACTATCAACATAAGGCAGCAATAAAGATTTATTAATACATTTCTAGAGGAAATTATAAAATCAGCAAACTTTTCTGGAGGGGCGCTGATGGAGGGCTTTTGTAACTAAAATGTGGAGTGGTTAACTTCATATTCCTTAACTCACCTTGTAGTCTAGGGGGCAGATTTACTAATGTACGAACGGACCGAAAGCGTCCAAACGCGTTTTTTTCGTAATGATCGGTATTTTTGCGACTTTTTCGTCACCGTCGAGATTTTTTCTTCGCCGTTACGACTTTATCGTATATTTTCCGCGACTTTTTCGTCGCTGCCGTGAAAAAATCGTATTGGTTTTTTGCCGTTTACAATAGCTCAATACGAAAAAATTGTGACGGCGATGAAAAAGTCGCGCAAAATACGATAAAGTCGTGACAGCGATGAAACATTCACGCAAAATACGAAAAAAAATGCGACGGCGACGAAAAAGTCGCAAAATTTTTCGTTTCCAATCCGATTTTTTCCCATTCGGGATTCGGATTCGTGGATTAATAAATGTGCCCCTAGGTATATTCTGCAATGACATGAACAACTTAGAGCGGGGCTGTCCAGCTGGAGGCTTGCAAGCTGGATGTGTCCATCCAAGGCATTTTTATGTTCCCCAGTCTGCTCAAATGATGGGATATGCTCTCTACTGTAGGTAGCATGGCACTTAAACATTCTAAAACATTGCATCAAATGCCTAGGAAACTCTTATTTCTTGGTTTGATACAAGATGAGGGTTTCCACTAGGTCTAAGTGCTCTGATGTTCTCATTCCTCATTCCAAAAACATACACGCAACTCAACTGATTCCTCATGAAATTTTCTCCATTGGTGTTAAAGATGTTACTATGTGTATAATGATATGGGAAAAAAAACAGGTCTATCAGATCAGATTTATGAGCAAAAGCACATGTAACTATTACTTTGATAATTTATTGAGCAAACGTGAGCAACCATGCTTAAAGTGATATATAACAGCCTGTTAAATATTGAATTATTAGCAGTGCAAAATGTTGAATTATTAGCGATGCAAAAATAGAAAGAAGTGAAAGTTATGCAATTCAGTTACAACTTGGTGGTTCATCACTATCTGTCATGGAATGTCCTGAAAAGCCTTTACACTGGTGTCCAATTCATATCACATTGTCTTACATTCAAATATGGTCTTCTCCCACTTTACACCATTTGCCAATACAAGCACATGGATGGAAGGGCAGTACTGGGCCCCACTCCAAAGTTATTTTTAAGGCCCTTTTACTGACAAAACACTGGGAAATAGGATTAGTTTTACACACAGACACCGACACAAACCCTCTACTGTTTCCTTTTTACTCCTGAGTCACCCAGCAGCAAATGAACATTGTGTCTACTGTTATGTTGTGGTTTGCAATCCACAATTCCATAAGGGAGAATAACTAGTGTTTGTATATCATACGGAATGTAACATATATGCTACAATGGAGGACTTTATTATTATTATTATTATTTATATAGCGCCATCAGTTTACATAGCGCTTTACAGAATAAAAGACAGAACAGTTAACGTGTACATATAAACAATTCACAAAAATGGGTTACAGTTATATTTGGATGAGGATTGGAGACACTAGGGGGAGGGCCCTGTTCGCAAGAGCTTACATTTTAAAATGGAGGGCGGCTGAGACATAAAGTCAGGGTAACTAGCCTGGCGTTAGAATTCATGTCGGTGTGTAAAGTGACAGTAAGTGCAAAGTGAGAGGTGAAAACCAGTGGTTAGTGAGTGTTTGAGGGAAAATTAGGGGTGCTCAATGGGTAATCACATTTCTGAGGGTTTAGGTTATAGGCTTGAATGAAAAGGTGAGTTTTAAGAGACCTTTCAAAGGCTTGGAGAGTCTGCCAGTGCCTAATGGGACGGGGAAGACTTTTTGACTTTTAGTCCAACTAACCTTAATCTTAGTGGTACCACTTTATGAAAATAGGTTGAAACAAGGGGCAAAATGAAAGAAGCAAGATGGACAGATATAAGGGATAGTATTGCCTTGGAAGACCTACACTATCTGCACTACTTTTGTTTCACCTATAGAAATAGCGATTAGTATACCCTGCATAGTAACATCTTCTCATAATTGGTGTTTAAAACTGTATTTGCATCCTGTCTAAGAATTGGCTATTTCAAGGGTTTAGTGCAAAACAAATCCTCAGGAAACATTTTTAAAAGTTCAGTAGTAAGAGAATGATTGTGAACAGCTATAATGGCATGAAAAATGTATGAAAAATAATAATAAGGAGGTTCATGCTATATCCGTTCATCATTAAGCCAGAACCATGGTGGCATTGCCAATGTCACCCCTAAAAAAAAAATCAACATACCCAGATCTGCTACAATGTTGCTGGTCTTTATTTCTTTGGGCTGATTCCTTGAATATCTAAAAGGCATAGAACTAAGGACTGATTTATCTGCCAGATTTATATCACATTCCGAAAAATCCTTATTCCAGTCAGATTTTATGAGAAAGATAACAAAGTTATAGCCAACATGATTCTTGAAGAATGAGGAAATCCTTTGGAAGGATGCGCTTAATGTTGTGTATTTGGATCAGATCCAAGGACATTGTGTATTGTATACCTTTTATTTTACAATTGATTTTGTTCCGGATTTCTTCTTAGAAAGAGCCTTTTGTCTGAAAGATACCAGAAAGGATGAACTATTGAGCTACTTGTCTTTATGGTCCAATGAACAAAGAGAAAGCCGTGCTCCTATTACCTGGAGACATTCAAGAAGGCGAGTGCAATTAGTCAGTAGATAATTAAGCTATGCATAATCGGAATACTACAGACAAATCACCTTTAGTCCAGGGCTGCATTAGGGCATGCAAAGTATTCCTTTCAAAAAGCCGCACTTGGAAAAAAATATACATTGTCGGCTCTAAATTGTACATACCTTATAACTGTGTGCCTTGGTTCCTGAGAAAGATTAGCATTCTCCATGATATTTAAGCATCTTTCTTTGAAAGAAACTAAGCCAGGATAATCTCCTTGCCTTTTACACTTGTAAACACCTTGTCAGAATTTAAAAAAGTAAATATTCAGTGCCTGTCCTTTGGCCTCTCTTCTCTTTGGCATGGTAGTCCACATAGTCAGAAAATAGGCTGTTTACTTTGAGCCCATGTGTGTGTGCGAAGCCATATTCTTTATAGTTTCTAAAATACGGTAAATATAATTTACAGTTGTAAATTTATTCTACTTCTTATGCTTCCTTCAGTAAGAAAAAATGACACTATTTCCTGTTTAATGTGAGGCTAGTCTCTTAGCTGGATTCCCTATACAGTCTCCGCTCATAAAAATGTCAAGTGTTTTTAAGAACAAGTTTAAGGCTGGCCAAGAGTCTCTCTGTATTTTTCAACAGCAGAGTTACTATTTATTACCAGTACAGCAAAGCGTTTCTCCTTTATGACTTTATGTGTAGACATTCAGTTTGTACATATTCTGGCTAGAAAACACTTTGGCTCTCTATGCTTCTCCTGGAAAGGTCAATCTGCATTTCTCTTCATGGCCTATAAAAATAATCTGAAAATGTCTGCTTGCAGATTGTATATGTCGCTTCATATCCTGTATGGATGCAAGTCATCCTATTTGTTGATAAGGAGCAACTGTGTCTGAGGGTAGAAAATATAACATTTGTATCTGTGCAGCAGAAATAAAACTCTTTGTGTTGTAGTGTTAAATATTTTGCTGTTTTATTATTCAGTGGCATGTTGGGAGCTGTACATTTATAGCCACTCTCACTAAAGAATCATAAAAAGTGTCTTTAAAGGAAAAAAAATAGATGTATGTTTTATATATATATATATATATATATATACTGTATAGTGGAGGAGCACTCACCAAACAGAGCAACAAAAAAGTACCAAACACGTCAGGCTCAGTTGGAGTACCGTATATACTCGAGTATAAGCCGATCCGAATATAAGCCGAGGTACCTAATTTTACCTAATTAAACTGGAAAAACTTACTTTATTACTCGAGTATAAGCCTAGGGTGGGAAATGCAGCAGCTACTGCTAAGTTTCAATAATCAAAATAAATACCAATACAGTTACATTAAATGAGGCAGTAGTGGGGTATATGTTTTTGAATATTTATTTCTAAGAAAAACAGTAAACTAGCTCTGTAAGCGGAGAAGAGGGTCAACAAAAACAATATGGTAGCAACAATGATACCTTAAGAGTACTACCCTCTTAGCTCAATCAGCAACTGGAGGGTCTGGTTGCGGGTGGTCTAATTTGCACACAAAGGACAGAGGGTGCTAGTCTGGAGGGACCCATGGCACCCGACTCGAGTATAAGCCGAGGGTGACTTTTTCAGCACATTTTGGGTGCTGAAAAACTAGGCTTATACTCGAGTATATACAGTAACTGATTTTAATAAAAAACAAATGAAATTGGTACGTTTCGGTCATATTATTGTGATATTCCTTAGGGAAGACAACAAACATGAGTGTAAGCTGTACAAACCCTGTCAAGAAAATGGCCTAAAATAGGGATCCAATTAATTACCATAGAAACCAGGTGTAAGTGTGAAAAGAAAGGAAAAACAAACTACCCAAAAATAAATAAATACATTAACTGTAGATACATCAAGATATAAATAGTCATTTATTTCAAGTCACTGATGTGGAATTAATCATACTAAAATACAAATATGTATATATATAAATATGTATAAAAAGGTATGAATTTCTTTTTTTTTGTAACTTAAATTTTATTTGGTTTTGACAGCATTATTTAACATACATTGTTTGTTTCTTCCAAATATAATACTGTGATTATTATAGTCAGTCAAGCATAAATTTAGATCAAGTTTTATACATAGTGATAAAATGGCATAGAAATTAACAAATAGAATAAAATCAAAACAATAACATTTCCAGCATATTTCCCAGGAGAGTGTATTGGTTTCTAACTATCGATTCTATTTTTGCTCTTGAGTTGATGTGGATGGGGTGATTGCTCTTATTGCATAGGTCTGTACCTTTGGGTTATTTGATTTTGAGAGATAAAGTAGTCCCATTTTGACCATGTTTTGTCATGCTGTGGGGTTGTTCCCCTGAGTTTAGCTGTCATCTCTTCCAGGTTTTTCATGGTCTTTAGGCGGGAGATTACCTCTCTTGTGCTGGGGGGTTCTAGGGATTTCCACTTTGAAGTGATCGTTAGTCTGGCTGCTGTATATATATAGTTTAGGAGTTTCTGCTCCGAATGTGGGATATGCGGGTGGGGTAGACCTAATAGGGCATTGGTAGCCTCGATGGGGATCTCCCAAAAGAAGATCTTGGCTGCTGTGTTTTTAATGTTTTTCCAGAACTCAGCCAATTTCGGGCAGTGCCACATAATGTGTAGGAGAGTTCCCTCCTGGCCACATGCCCTCCAGCACATTTTCGAGGTATCTGGGAATATTTTATTGAGTTTTACTGGGGTATGGTACCAGTTTAATATCATTTTATATACACTCTCCTTCTGTCTCACACATGTTACATTCTTTCTGGCATTTTCCCATATGTCTTCCCATTGATCTAGAGTTAGGGTGGTAGACAATTCTGCTTCCCAGTTGGTCATATATTTATGCTTGGGGAATGGGTCTCCCATTATTGTGTTTAGGATTGAATAGATGTTGGATATTAGTGCTTTCTGGGGCAATCCACGTACACTCAATCTTTCAAACAAAGTCAAGGGGGTGGGGGGAGTTAGTCTGGTATCCGGACCTTGGATAAAGTGGATAATCTGCATATATTCAAAGAGCCAACTTTGTGGGATTTGATGTTTCCCTTGGAGTTCTATGAAGGAATATAGTTTGTTAGTAAGGGGATTAATGAAGTCGTAGGCTCTGAAGAGATTTTTGGAGCCCCAATGTTTTTGGAAGGTTTGGGACAGACCTGGTGGAAATTGGGGGTTTGCCAAGACTGGTCTTAGTATACCTAAGGGACCCCTCAGATGTGTCTTTTTACAACACCGGTTCCATATTTGGAGGGTGAACCTAATTGCCTGGAGGGTGTCTGGTGGCGGTTTGATTGGTTTCTGTGTTTGCCAGAGAAATGAGTTTGGGTGTGTAGGGGTTAAGGTAAGAGATTCAATGAGGGCCCATTTTGAGGTTGGCGTGAACGTGGTCCAACCCAGGACCTGGCGTAGGTGCGCCGCTTCATAGTATCTAATGATATTAGGTACTGCTAATCCGCCTTGGGATCTGCCAGTCATCATTACTGATTTGGGTACTCTGTGCCTTGATTTACCCCATATGAACTTAAAGAACATCGTTTGGATGTTTCGTAGGATTGTATTTGGTACCCGCACTGGGAGGGTTTCAAACAGATAGAGCAGTTTGGGAAGTATCATCATTTTTAGAGCTGCTATTTTACCTAGCCATGATATAGTATATGGGCTCCATTTGTTCATTAAGTTATGGATAGTTTGCAGAAGCGGAGTATAGTTACACTTATAAAGTTGCGAGTATGATTTGGTGAGGTGGACCCCTAGGTATTTCAGGGAGATATCTTTCCATTTGTATTTATAGTTAGATTTTAACAGTTCCCGTGTGTGGGAGGGCATGTTTATAGCCAAGGCTTCAGTTTTCTGAATATTCAGTTTGTACCCAGAGTGTTTTCCATATTGAGCAAGGAGGTTGTGCAGGTTTGGTAGAGATATCATGGGGTTGGTGACTGTTAAAAGAACGTCATCAGCAAATAAAGAGATTAGAAATTCATGGTTTCCCACTCTGGGTCCTGTGATATCCTTATGTTCCCTAATAGCTGTGGCTAGGGGCTCTATGCTAAGCGCGTATAGCAAGGGGGAGAGTGGGCACCCCTGTCTAGTGCCATTTAAGATTGGTATAGGTAGATTCGAGGCGTCTGGCATCTTAAGGGTTGCCGTTGGGTTCGAGTATAATGCCTTTATGGCAGTTAGGAATTGCCCTTTGAACCCCATTAGTTGTAAAAGATCAAATAGGAAGCGCCAATCTAATCGATCGAACGCCTTTTCGGCGTCAAGGCTAAGTATAACTGCGGGGGTTTGGGCTTTGTTTAGAGTATCTATTATGTCAATGGCCCGTCGGGTGTTATCCCCGGCCTGTCTACCGTGTATGAATCCCACCTGGTCTAGGTTGATAAGTCGAGGCATTATAGGCGCTAACCTGTTGGCCAGGATCTTTGTAAATAGTTTAAGGTCTGAATTTAATAAGGCTATGGGGCGATAGCTGGCACATTGGTTTGGGTCCTTGCCCTCTTTATGTAGTAAGGTGATATAGGATGCTAGCATGGTTGGAGGTATAGGGGAGCCCTCTAGGAAGGAATTAAAGAGTGTTGATAAATATGGGGTAAGAGTAGCAGAGAATGCTGTATAGTAGGCATAGGGAAAGCCATCAGGGCCAGGAGCCTTCATTGTAGGGAAGGACTTTATTGTTGTGGCGATCTCCTCTTCAGTTATTGGTGTGTTCAGGGTATTTAGCTCTGGTTGGGTAAGTTTAACCTTTATATTGTCTTTAAGGAATGTTAGCCTCTGTTGCTCATCGGGTCTTTGCTGGGTATGCAAATTATAAAGTGCAGTATAGTAGTGACGGAATACCTCTGCAATTTCTTCTGGTGCATATACCAGCTGCCCATTACCTGCATCTATAGACAACATGGCCGATTGGGCTAATTGTTCCCTTAGTTTTTTGGCCAATAGGGTGTGTGGCTTATCTCCACTCTCATAGTATTTCTGTTTAAGCCAGCGTAGTGCTTTTTCAGTATCTGCAAGTAATAGTTTTTTGAGATCTCTGCGGGCTTGGGTTATTTGTTGTTTGAGTTGTTGGGAGGGTGAGCGATGGTATAGTTTCTCCCAGTATGTAAGGTCATGTTCTAGCCGCGTTATCTGTTTTATTCTCATTTTCCTCTTATAGGAGGTGGTTGAGATAAAGTGGCCTCTGAGAACTGCCTTATGAGCCTCCCAAAGGGTAGCCATGCTGTCTATAGAATGCTTGTTAATTGCAAAATATTCAGTAATAGTTTCCAGAGTTTTTTTGTTAGCAGTTAGGTCATTCAGCAGTGCTTCATTTAGTCGCCAATGTGGCTTTCTCTTAGATTGATGTGTGATTTCAATCTCGAATGTCACTGCATCATGATCTGTCCACGTAATAGGGAGTATGGAGGAAGTAGCTGTGAAGTGGAGTAGGTCACGGGAAATTAAGAAGTAATCTAGCCTGGTATACAGATTATGTCTAGCTGAGAAAAAGGTGTAAGTTCTTTCATTGGGGTGATGGATTCTCCAAATATCCCTAAGATCTAATTTGCGCACCATTTGACGGAATTTTTTTGATTGCTCTGGGATTTCTTTGTTTACCGGGGGTAGAGATCGATCCTTAAGATCGGAGAATACCAGGTTAAAGTCTCCCCCTATGATAATGGGTGTTTGACAATTACCTCTTCCCTTAGTTAATTTAGAGCGGAGAAATTTTTGTTGCCCTTTATTTGGAGCATAGATATTCATAATTGTTAAGGGTTTGTCTCTTAGAGATCCATCTAGGATCAGGTATCGTCCCCCCTGGTCTGCAGTAACTTTGGATACCTGGTATGGGCAGTCCTTATGTATCATTATTAAGACCCCTGCTTTCTTAGCTTCTGCTGATGCTTGGAATACCTTAGGATATAGATTAGATTTTAGGGTAGAATCATCTGATCGTCTGAAGTGCGTTTCTTGAAGGAGAGCTATGTCGGGTTTAAGCCGGTGTATTTCCCGTATAGCTAGATACCTTTTGAAAACACTATTCAGACCATTGACATTCAGTGTTAGTAGTTTAACCATTGTGGGTGGATATCTTTGTTTAGCTTTTGTATAGGGTCATTTTGTTCCTTATTTCCCATGTTTAGACCCCATCTATTGCTATAGTAATACGTGTAGTTATATAGAGCATAACATTTGAGTGCTGTCCTGGGTGTAGCGATTTGTCTAAACAGTAAAACAATAACAATAACAATAGTAAAAGTCAGTATAGAAACTTGTAAACATTGTGCTAGGTTAATCAGTATGATAAACAACCTGAGATCTCGCATATAGGCAGAAGGTGTATGCGATAAGGTCAAGGTAGGCTAACCACAGCCTATTTGGGGAACGTCCCGGTGGTTATTGGTGCAGAGAGTCTAAAGGTGTGTAGCGAGTAATACTCACGAGGCTTCTAGGTCATTGGGACAAGTTGTGAGCTGAGTCGTGGGTTCCATCTCGGACCTGGGGTTTTTCTTTCAAGTGTTGGCAGGCTGGGTGTTTTTAAAAGATGGGCTCCCAACTTTGGTCCACGCTGGAGAGAGTCTATCTTGTTGTCTGGAAGTTCCCGGTTGAGGTTCTTGCGGTTGATCTGGGATTCCCATGTCCTTAAGGAACCGTGAGCCGTCCTCCGGGTCTTGTAGTACGTATTGTCTGTTTCCTTTTGTAGCCGTCAGTTTGAAGGGAAAGCCCCATCTGTACGGGATGTTATGGGTGCGTAGAGCTTGAGTGACTGGTCGCATGTCCCTTCGCTTTTTCAGTGTAATGGGAGAAATGTCATTAAATATCTGCAGCTTGTGGCCTTGGTGTTCAATATGGGACGTATTGCGGGTTTTGTTTAGAATGCTCTCCTTGCTTTCGTAATAGTGTAGGCATACTACCACGTCTCTTGGCCTAGTGGCTCCAGGTAGTCGGGGTGCGAGTGTCCGGTGTGCACGATCAAAGCGCCAGGCTTCTGCAGGGAGGTCTGGGTTAATTGTAGAGAAGAGTGAGCGTAGGAATGCTCTAATATCTTGAGGGCTCACCTCTTCCGAGATGCCCCTGATTCTCAGATTCTGGCGTCGTGACCTATTCTCTAGGTCTTCTGTATGTGCTCTGAGTGCAGATCCTCCCGCAGGGTGGCATTGTTGTCTTCCAGTATGTTGTGTCTTAGTATAAGTTCATCCATAGTGGTCTCCAGTTTATCAGTTCTTTCACCCAATGCATTAATATCAGCATGTATGTCTTTAAGAGCTGTGCATATGGAGACAGTGATGGTTTCGGTTAGCCTGTCATGTAGCTGGGTAAGTTGCTGAGTGAGGACTTGAACCGTTACCATGTCTGTTGGAGTAGTTTGGTGAGCTTGTCCTTGTGGCGGTAGGTCCCCTGTGGCTCCATTATCTGAGCCAGAATGTAATGGAGAGGAGGTCTGGGAGCCGAGCTGCTGCTCTATATCGGACCCGTCTGCGCCATTTTGGATTTCATGCTGCGTGGCTGCCGGGGTTTTCTGTAAGAATGGCGACATAGTGCCTGCCTGCTCTTTATTCTTACGTTTCCCCATGCTCTGAGTGCTGTGCCACGTTCGCTATCTCGCCCGGTGCTGTAGATAAGGCTTTGTGTAGCGTATAACCGGGTTAATCAGTCCCGCCGACACGGAGCTCCGTTTAGGTGCGTCTGCTCTGTTCCATACCGCGCATGCGCCCCCCAAAAGGTATGAATTTCTGACCCTACCAACCCTACACATTTGGTCACATTGTACAAACATATTGAACTATATATAATTTAGCCATGTCTCGTGCACCCAAAATTGCAACTATAGAATGAGCAACATTGCTATTGAATGTATATATAATATAGGGAGATGGCTTTTTCGTTTTAGTGTCAGCTTTCCCACCATTCCTGTCCTTTTAAAGGGGTAGTTCACCTTTGAGTTAACTTTTTGTATGTTATAGAATGGCAACTTTTCAATTAGTATCCTTTTTAATGATAGTTTTTTTATTATTTGCTTTCCTCTTCTGACTCTTCACAGTTTTCAAATGGGGGTCTCTGACCCCAGTAGTCAAAAACTATTGCTCTGTGAGGCTACAATTTTATGGCTATTGTTACTTTTTATTACTTACCTTACTATTCATATTTCAGTTTCTCATTTCAACCACTGGCTGGTTACTAAGGTTACTTGGTTATTGGCAACCAGAGAGCTGCTAAAATTCCATATTGGAGTGCTGCTGCACAAAAAGCTAGATAGTTTGAAAACTGCAAATAATAAAAAT
Source organism: Xenopus tropicalis (assembly GCF_000004195.4). Taxonomy (NCBI): domain Eukaryota; kingdom Metazoa; phylum Chordata; class Amphibia; order Anura; family Pipidae; genus Xenopus; species Xenopus tropicalis. The sequence continues at coordinate 31,575,466 of NC_030681.2, read as the reverse complement.
GAAGGCCAAACTGTCTCAGAATAACAGTTACTACAACATTTTAAAAGTTAGTTTTAAAGTGAGCAACCCCTTTAGGGAGTGTCCTGTAACGTTGCCTGCAGTGTTATTTTATGCTTTCACATTTAATTCATTTGGAAACATAATGCAACAAAACTTTTCTAGTTCTAGGCAAAAAGATTTTGAAAATCTACAGGGTTAAACAAATTACACTATGTGGCCAGAGCTTTCAAAGGTGCTGAATATCAATTTGCCATTATTTTACCCTAAAATCAAAGACCTGCCTATCTGACCAATAACAGAACTCTATTCCAGAGTATGGAACTAGTTATCAGCCCATAGTTGCAAAGAAGTAAATATTTATCTAGCTGGTGCGTTTGGTTATACTGTCTATTTTCCTGAGTATATGCCTGCCAACCTATCTGGCCAATGACATTGTGCCATTCCATACTATTAGAGATCCATTATACACACATTTCTGATTTTGTCTTTAGCAAAAAGTTGCCATAAAATTATATTTCTGCAAGTATTTATGTGCTTTCACCCAGCGACTTCAGTTATAAACATAATTCTGAAAGTCTGAGGCAAGCAAAGAAGAACTGTTCCTCTTATGCTAAGATAGACTGTTGTCCTTTGCGCATATATATTTTTATATTTTCCCCCTGCACTTACTATGATGCACACATTATTTGCTTCCAAGCGCACTGAGGAACTGTATATATGTCATTTTATCTGAGTGTTCACCTCTGCTTGAAATAAAAATTACATTGAGATGTTATAAAAAGCCAGTGTAGGCTTTAGCGTGGACTGCTAAACTGTATATAGTATCTACAACAGTGACATGTTATGGCTATTGTCTAACTGCTCCTAACAAACCAAAATATCATCATCAGGAGCTCCCAATGGAGCTCTTTTGCTCTTCTGTGCCGTATCCAAGATGGTGGCATTTGGGACGTGGCACTGGCATTGAACCTAGATGTGTCATCACATAAGGGCATGATGTCATCACACTTTGAATGAAAAAAAAAAACACCAATTCAATGCCTGAATATAGGTCTTACTCTGTAAATTTCTGAGTTTGCCTTAATTACTATTTTGACTTATTCTTCTGGTTTCTGACTCAGCTTTGATTCATTCTGACTATGCTGATTGCTGCCAACCTTGATCTGTTACCTGAATATGAGCTTTCTTAACCTTGGGACTATGACCACAGCTTCCTCCTTGGTCCAACCCTGGTAAGAGCGATCGCGGGTCTCGACAATCATGCTAATACAGTTTGGACACCAAACATAAGTATAATGAATACTGACATTACAGTTCTTCCCTGCAATTTGTCTTTCTATTCTCACTAGAATAAGGGTTTTTGAGGTCAATACAGTTGGTGGTAACGTTATTCATATAATGCAAGGGGTTGAGTTAACAAAACTGAACCTCCAAACCCACAAAGCAGGATTTGGCTGAATCCCGGAAGGGGCTGAAATTTTTTTTCACTGCCCATTTAACCCTTTCCGAATTCTAATCAGCATATGCTAATTTATGCTAATTAGGATTCAGATTCAGTCTGGCCGGGACCGCAGATCAGGCCAAAACCGAATCCTTAAAAAAACGCCGGTATTCGGCCGAATCCCGAACCAAATCCAGGATTCGGTGCATCCCTAATTATAAGCAAATAATTCTAATTTTTAAAAATGGAAACAGTACTTTCTACTCCCTACCAACTAAGATACAATTCATCCTTATTTGGAGGTAGAACCATCCTATTGGGTTTATTTAATGTTTACATTTTTTAGTATGAAGATCTAAATTATGGAAAGATCTCTTTCAGGTCCCGAGCATTTTGGATAATGGGTCACATACCTGTATTTCATAAATTCTTGGGCTGTGCTTAATACAATTTGCTAGGGAAAAAGCCGATGACTGTGCAGAAAAATATTTGTTTATATTAAATGTGACAGATTTATGAAACATTCATTTACAAACCTTTATTGGTGAACAGCCTTAAAAACCAGTTGTGATGCCTTCTCCTGGAAGTATGTGGTTTAAAACCATCAAGAATAAAAAGAGTTAAAACAAGGCAAGGTCTTGGAGACACTGATCCAAATATTTCCTCCAACTGGAATGTATATAAAGTAACTGACCTCTAAGAAGAGGTTTAGTGTTTCGATAAAGAAAAAGTCTACACCACTATTTGCAGCATCATTAAACGTTGCTTAGTTTGCCAAATGCTTGTGCCTTAAAGGAATCAAAGAGCTCCATTGTTTAAAGTCCTAATCTGTGAATTGGACAAAATAAATACTGTTTATTTTAAAAGAGTATATGGAAATATCAACCCTTTTTAACAGAACTGTTTAATCTTGGGGTTTTTAGTGGATAAAATATATTTAATAAAAATCAATATCTACATAACAGTTTCATGTGTCTGCTGTTGGAAATTTCTGAACACATCTACAGTCGACAGTTTGTATAGTATTTATCACTATTTCTGTTGAGAAAATGCCAAATATGACAAAGGAGTACTTACGCTTATTATATATATATATTAAGTATTATATATTATTATATTATATATTAAATGTAATCAAGCTCCATTTATCATTGCATGGGGATATCACACTAGTTAAGGGGCAGATTTATCAACATTTGAATTTGACTTTTTTACCATGATTCAAAAATCTCATTCAAAGATTTGAATGTAAAAATTTGGCATCTAAAATCTGGTGAGTTTATGTAGAAGTCAACTGTGTTGCATTAGCAAAATTCAAGTGTTTTTTTTAATTCAAGTTTTTCAGACTTGATTGAGGTTTTGAAGTTTTTAATAAATAAGTGCACATTCACATGACTCTGTTGAGCCATAATGTTGACAAATGCAAGTGAGCCTCAATTTCAAGCCATTATGCTAATGCATATCTTATATTTTATTTACTGTTACTGTATGTTCTATCCAGAAAATGGACTTTGTTATGTTCTTTGTCTCTGTGCTTATTTTGATTAAATGATTAATAAAATAAGGGGAAAAAGTGCACATTGGAGACTTTCACATTTTCATTTTTTTTTAATTCTTTTATAGAATTCCACAGTACTACTACAGGTATGGGATCCCTTATCCGGAAACCCGTTATCTAGAAAACTCAGAATTACGGAAAGCCCGTCTCCCATAGACTCCATTTTAATCAAATAATTCAGAATTTTAAAACTGATTTCCTTTTTCTCTGTAATAATAAAACAGTGCCTGTACTTGATCCCAACTAAGATATAAATAATCCTTATTGGATGCAAAACAATCCTATTGGGTTTAATTAATATTTTATTGATTTTTTAGTAGACTTAAGGTATGGAGATCCAAATTACAGAAAGACCCCTTATCCGGAATTCCCTTGGTCCTGAGCATTCTGGATAATGGGTCCTATACCTGTATTACCAGAAGATCATTTATATACATATTCTTTATCTCCAGAAATAACTGGATTTTTAGCCAAAGTCCAAAGTTACAAATTGTCTTCCGTCAAGTTCCGCAACCATATAAACACACTGACCCATAGGTGCATTATGTAATATGCCAACCTGTGCCTAGTGACACTGGGGGACCTCATGGTAGCTCCAGCCTTCCACGGTCAATAGGGTTAATAGGTGCACAAGACTCTGAAAATGCTGGATTCAACTTGCATTCATTTAGCATCAAACCTTAAGCACAATAGCACTCAAAGTTTCCTGGAATTATGGGGGGAAATGCTGCATTATGGATCAAAAACATTTCAATTGTGCCCAACGTTGCACTTTGCACACTGCACCTTAAATGACTCATTATATGTTTATAATGTTCTTACGAGCCTAAAAATTACAGCCATTATTACAAACTCGATATCAATTCAAATGCGCCTAATCAGTTGGAGCTCATGTACATGTCTTTGATGCACCAAATCAATAAACACTTACGGTATATAATGCCTAGCTAAAAGATATGTTAAAACTTTCCTAAAATATTAGAAATTTAAAACATTTTCCTTCCGCTTGATTTGCGCTATTTTTACATGAAAGTGGCCCAATATCTGTCTTCCAATCTGATTAGCATTGTGGAGACTCTGAAGAAATAAACGCGACATTTACATGAAAACGCAAAAGTGCATAAATTACACTGAATACATAAACATATCCTACACACGCTTTCCTATATTTTTCTTTCCACATTGGGCAGGTTTCTGTTGCAATTCACACCAGAAGTTTTAAAATTGTACTTGGCGTGGTCGATGATACGTAGTAAAGCTGACAGTTTGCCAGAGCAGATGGTGATGGCATTCCATAGCTTACTAAATGCATGAATAGCATTACTATCCTAATACAAGATGAAAGTTTTATCACACTTGCAATTTCTCTGTAGTATTAACAAGTTTATTTTTAATAAGGTGACTTAAGCTCGTGATCTGAAACATTCAATTTCTACAGAGCAGCAAATATTCTGTAGTATGATACTCTTTTTATTTTGTCAGCATGTTCTTTGGCTATTAAACACAAATTTCCTTACAATGTTCCTTTACACTTCTAAAAGTTTCTACATAAATCCAGTAATTCTTTAAGTGGCATTTTATTTATGTTTAATATACAATAACCCCCAAATGGTGCTTATGGTACCTTTTCTTCTAATTAGAACAAAATATTGAGCTTTTTATGCCTTTATGCTTGTTCAGTGTTCCTCCCAGCCCTGACAAGGGAAAATAACCCAAATAACAAACCAGGGGTCATTTACAATGCAGGACCCAATGTGCAAAGTGCATAAGAAAGCCACAATTGGCCAAGAGGGGCAGGCAGGGGGGTGGGCGGTACATAGGTATTTCCTCACATTTATCCTCAAGTAAAAGAGAGAAAAGGGAAACATCTTACTGTTCCCACATAGTAAAGACTGTTTGTTGCATGACCCATCACGGCTGGCACTATCAGTTGTTCCTTGTTTTGCTTATCATTAAGTTAGTGGGCTTGGCTTGGGGAAATCTGAAGGTCAGAAAGTCCTGGGTGGAGTTCTTGGTTTCCCTCCATGGTTTCAGGCATACAACCACTGGAGTCAGTTCCTACAGCTGATGCATTTTCTCCAAAATCTTCTTTGGGTTTGACCTCATCATAAATTATTTGTAAATAATATAAATGCAAACTATCTACTAAATGGTAGTTTGTTGGGGGTATCCTTAATGGAGAAGGATCTAGGGGTTTTTGTAGATAACAAGTTGTCTAATTCCAGGCAGTGTCATTCTGTGGCTACTAAAGCAAATAAAGTGCTGTCTTGTATAAAAAAGGGCATTGACTGAAGGGATGAGAACATAATTTTGCCCCTTTATAGGTCCCTGGTAAGGCCTCACCTTGAGTATGCAGTGCAGTTTTGGGCTCCAGTCCTTAAGAAGGATATTAATGAGCTGGAGAGAGTGCAGAGACTGCAACTAAACTGGTAAAGGGGATGGAAGATTTAAACTATGAGGTGAGACTGTCAAAGTTGGGGTTGTTTTTCTCTGGAAAAGAGGTGCTTGCGAGGGGACATGATTACTCTGTACAAGTACATTAGATGGGATTAAAGGCAGATAGGGGGTGTGCTTTTTCCCAGAAAAACTATCAACGCACCGGAGGCCACCTCTTTAGATTAGAGGATCGGAGCTTCCATTTGAAGCAGCGTAGGGGGGTTTTCACGGTGAGGGCAGTGAGGTTGGGGAATGCCCTTCCTAGTGATGTTGTAATGGCAGATTCTGTTAATGTCTTTAAGAGGGGCCTGGAGTTCTTGAACAAGCATAGTATCCAAGGCTATTGTGATACTAATATATATAGTTAGTATTAATGTTTGTAAGTTATATAGTTTATGCATGTGTTGGTATAGATTGGTAAGTATAGGTTTATGGGTGCTGTGTGTACTTGGAAGGGTTGAACTTAATGGATTTTTAAACCCTATGTAACTATGTGTGCTTGTCTCCAAAGACATTACATTTGTCTGCCTTTTATATTCTTCATGGGACTTGAGTCTCCACTAGATCCCAGTATTGGCATCCAGTTTGGTCCCAAAGAAATTGCTGGACTTCTCAGCCCCTTCTATCAAATGGCTCTCAAGTTGGAGCTCAGCAATGATACAGCACAAAGACCACATATCAATGGGTTCACTGAAGGGTAAACAAATGTATTTCAGGTGCTCATGATTAGATGTAGGCATTTGTCATGGAGAGGGCTGTCAGTGATCTTGATCCTGAATGGCCAGGTTTCCTGGTTCACTATAATGCCCTTTTCTGGCTTCAGATCCACATGTTTTAAAAGAAACTTGTCTAAATAAACCTGAGCTTCGGGTAATGGGGTTGCTACTGATCTTTGTTTTATTAGTAGTTCAATACCAAGCAGTGCTCTGCCTCATGCTGAAAATACTCAGTAAACAGTAAGATATGGGGGTTTCTCTTTGCCTACGTCCCACAAGTGCTTTGAGTATTAACCATTCTCTATACACCATGTAGTGTCCTAAGGGATCAAAACTGAGCATTCTGATGGCCAACAACTGATCAGTCACTCTGTTCCTGCTCTTATACACAGTACTGAATGACCCTGCTCTCATAGCAGGCAATATGGAGTGGGTTTAAAAACCTAAAAAAAGAATGAATGTAAACTATTACTCTGTTACACTGTTACTCAGGGTGCTTCTCTGAGAGGCTGAGTCATCAAAAATCTAGTGTTTTTATTTTTCCTAATTTGAAAACCTGGAAACTCAAAAATCTCAATTGGGCTTTTATATATTTAGAAGCTCAAACTCTTAGGAAACACTTAGGAAACTCTTATCTTACTAGTACACATCAGTGGAAAACAATATATCAGAGAAATATATATACTGTATATATTTTGAATTCATTGCCAACGTAATTCTCAAAGCAAAGCATTATCCTGCATAAAAAGTTCTCACTGGAGCTACTAATTCCAAATATAGTATTTCATCTCCTCAGAATTAAGAGATACAGTATTTTACAGTTACCATTACAACATCTGCTTTTTTTAAGGGAAAGAAAAAATCATTCAGCAAGCTAAGAAGTTGAACAGATAGACTTGGCATTGCCTGCGTATGTTAAGCACTGAAGTAGCTTTCCAGGAAATGGCTTCGTCTTTTGCTGTCTACTGCAAAGTTATGGTAAGAAGAGTAAAGAGCCCATAAAACATGGCCTTTTCCTTCAATTATTGGCTGAATTCCGAGTGTGACTTGGTTAATGCAATTCAATTTGCTCTTTTCATGGGATTTTGTTGTGCACGTAGAATAATAAATGTCTTTCAGCTGAGCTGCATAAAGTAATAATCTTGGTATTTATCTAAAAATGGTATGGAACAGAACATTATGAGCAGCATACTGAGTGATTGTAGCCACTTAAACGTTTGATGTACTGTGAAATACTGTTTAACCCGTTTTAAAAAAAGTCTACAACTGATTAAAAAAACATACTTTATATGGGTTTCAGTGTAAAGCAAGTAATCCATTTCTTAAATAAAGTGATTTCAAATGCAGTTATAAGGGGCCTTTATGGAATCCTGAGCCCAGATACTCAGAGGGGGCCCACATTTTATAAAGAAATGTTTTGTTAGGACTGTGTGTCGGAAAGACTCGGTATAACAGATGCCATTTATATTTAGAGTGATGCTCTGGAAAGTTGATATGGTGACATCATCAAAATAAAAAAGTGTTGGTTTGTACCTAGATACAATATACATGGTTTAGACAAAATATTCAGTTTATGGCCAATTTTCGCACTGCATATTTTCCAACCAATTTACAGTTGTGCAATATAGTTTATTTAAAAAGGGTCAGAGGGCCATAGTGACTTTATATCATGAACAGGGATAAGATATTTTTCTGCTTCATACCAGGCATTTTGTTGTCTGGAAAAAAATTGCATTTTTTACTGCAGAAAAACACCTATTGACTCTAATACATTTGCCTTGAAAAACTATGCTGTGAAAAAATACCCATTGACTCTAATGCATTTGGCAAGAGAGACAGTGTAGCCATAATCCATCCACTGCATTTGAAGCAAGAAAAAAATGTGGTATAAAAAACACCCATTGACTCCATTGCAGTTGGCAAGAGAAACAATGCAGCAAAAAAACTGCCCATTGACTTCAATGCCTTTGATGAAGTTTTTGACAAAGTGAAGCGGGGCAGTTTCGCTCATCACTAATCATGACACAGCAGACTGTTGTGTTTTTAAGGTAGCAAAACTGATTCAAGTTTTTTTACAAAAATGAATGATTAATTAAATAATAAATAGCGCTAATCTAAATACTTAGTTTTCAGGTTTAGATATCCTTTTGAAGGTACACCAGTTATGCAGCTCCCCCCTTGGGACAGTGTATGGGTTGGGTTGAATTTGAGAAACCCAGAAGCCCTGCTAAAAAGACTAATGGTAAAGTCACAGAAAAGTTGCAAAAATTCCAAATTTTTCAATTTGTCTCATGAAAACGGCGACTTTTTTGAATAGTTGTACAAAAAACAGCATAAAAAATCCCAAAGCTGTAATGTTTCAAAGCAAAAGAAAGATGCGCCATGGAAGGTAGACAATTTGTTGGATTTTTAGCCTTTTTGACAAATAGTAAATCTCTGAAAAGTCGTGACTTTTTTTCTGCAAATTTTAGCACTAAAAATTGAATCAGAAAAAAAATCTGACCCTTAAAGGAAAACTTTTCCCCTAAACAGTGTAGGTTATTAGGTAAATATACTGCATAAACAAGATCATATGTAAAACCCTACTTCATCTAAATAAACCAATTTCATAAAAATTTACTTTATTAGCAGTGTGTGCCATTGGGTAATCCTAAATAGAAAATTGCCATTTTAAGAATTAAGAGCCGCCTCCTGGGATCATAGAATTCACAGAGCACACAAACAAGCCAAGGCACACATACATGCTAGGCCCCATCAGCCAATTAACAGACAGAGTTCTTTATTTTACTCGCACTACTTCCTGTTACAGTTAGAGCTGCATTATTTCCTGTCAGCTGATCTCTGAGGGAGCACACACAGCCCATCACTAAATGGCGGCTCAAGGGAAAGGATGTAAAAGGGCAATATTTACTGATATATATTCCAGTTTGCCGAGATTCTTTAATAGGTCACTTAATATAATATAAACTATATGTTTCCTTTAATAAATAGCCCCACAAAGAGTCGCATTTAGCAAAATTTGGGTTTGTATTAGTTATTAGTTTTAGAGGTTTTTTTTTACAATGACTAAAATCAGCAATTAATAAAGCATGAACGTGTTGTTATTTATTAAAAACCATGACAAAAAATATGCAGATGCTGAAATGAGTAAAAAAAAAAGTGAATACTAGTGATGAGTGAATCTGTCCCATTTCCCTTTGCCGAAAAATTTGTGAATCTTTCAAAAGATTTGTGAAACGGCGAAAAACAGCGAATATGTTGCGCGTCAAAAAAAATTGTCGCCCGCGGCTATTCTTTTATCGCGGGGCTATTCTTGTGATGCCCGCGACAATTTTTGGATGTGCAGTGAATTTTTCCGCTGCAATTTTTTTCATCCATTTCGCGAAACAATCCGCCAATGGCAAAATGTGGAAATTCGCCGTGAATCCATGTCTGGTGAAACATTTCGCCCATCACTAGTGAATACCTTGAATCGTGAACATTTTTAAGAATAGCTCCTGTTGACTTAAGGTGGCCATAGTCGATTTCACTCATTCTGCGATGAACGATCTAATCGGTACACAATCCTTTAACGATCAGTTTGCCATGCGATATGCCATACACAGACAACAATTATTTGATTAAATGTCATTGTATTGTAAAATGTAAAATACAGAAAGATCATACATCTATGTATAATTTGATAACCTGGCGGAAACAGTATTTACCTTTGTCTGCCCCAAGCTCTGTGTGTGCCATACTCCTGCCTGCCCCATACCCCTGTGTGTACCATACTCCTGCCTGCCCCATACCCCTGTGTGTACCATACTCCTGCCTGCTCCATACCCCTGTGTGTGCCATACTCCTGCCTGCCCCATACCCCTGTGTGTGCCATACTCCTGCCTGCCCCATACCCCTGTGTGTACCATACTCCTGCCTGCCCCATACCCCTGTGTGTACCATACTCCTGCCTGCCCCATACCCCTGTGTGTACCATACTCCTGCCTGCCCCATACCCCTGTGTGTGCCATACTCCTGCCTGCCCCATACCCCTGTGTGTGCCATACTCCTGCCTGCCCCATACCCCTGTGTGTACCATACTCCTGCCTGCCCCATACCCCTGTGTGTACCATACTCCTGCCTGCCCCATACCCCTGTGTGTACCATACTCCTGCCTGCCCCATACCCCTGTGTGTGCCATACTCCTGCCTGCCCCATACCCCTGTGTGCCATACCCTACTCTACCAGTAATTCTGGGGAGTTTTGCCAGCATTTTGGAAATGGTTGCAACTTGCTGCACTATGCAAAAAAACATGTTTTATTAAAGGTTATGTAATATGTAGCGTTCACAAATGAACAAACCCTGCAAAAAGCAAATTAAGGTTCCACAAAGAACATTTGTGTACTTCAGTATGTTCGTTGACATATCATGGCATGCACAGGGAACAATCGTTCAACGGCAAATGTCTGGCACAAACACCAATTGGCAGATTTTATCGCCAATTTAAATCCAGCCGATCAATTTTTGGACAATAATGACGGTCCTATTAGTGGCCTGACGATCATTCGTACACCATCAACTATACAATAAGTTAACGATATTATCGGATCGTTCTGGAATCAGTTGGCTTGTGTACGGCCATCTTTACATGACTTTGGCTTTTAGTACAAAAAGTACAAAAAACTTGAAAACTTGGTAAAAAATATGGGAGTTGCAAAATTCATGTTATATTTTAATTCAGATTTGAAGTTTGGACAACTCATTGAAAACCATTGAGTTTTTTGAGTATTTTTGAATTTGAAAAAAAATGTGATTTTTGATAAAGTGGCTTCTTAGGGTATAAAGAAGGTAATAAAGAAGAACATTATCACCTTCCATTTATACAATTTCTGTATATTTTGAAATTGTTTAAATTCACAGGAGTTAAAACATTTATTTGAACATTAGTCCTGTAAATCCAGTTTAATATAAGGGTCAGCATCCATGACTTATAAGTAGAGATTTACTTGATTCTTTTCCATAATAGATATTGGCAGAATAAGTCTGCGGAGCTTAGGGCAGACTTGGCAATGTAAATATCCCTTACTGGGCTAAATCCAGCCCGCAGACCTTCAGCTGGACAGCTCTGATCCAGACTTAGGAATACTCAGAAAGGAAAGCCACAAAAAAATTAGCAGTTTTCTAAATCTACATTGGTCAGTATAATGTCTCTTTAACAGCAGTCAATGAATTGCCCATAAGTCTAAGTTTTGGAATTGATACTAATGGTAACAGCAAAAACAAGGGAATCAATCTACTGTCAGTAATAACCATAGCGACAAAACAAAAAGTAAATTCTTAAAAATACTAACATTGTACCAGAAATCAGAGGGCTGCAGCTCACACAAACAACTGCGTTAATGCTAGTTTTATAAAAACCACGCTATGGTTGCTATCAGGTATTACAGATATGGGACGTGTTATCCAGAATACTTGGATTTCCATTCTTTAAGTCTACTAAAAAATCATTTTCACATTAATTAAACCCAATAGGATTGTTTTGCCTCCAATAAGGATTCATAGGGCCCGATTCACTAAAGTCCGAAATAAGGAGTGCTATTTATAGCATGCGTTAAAAATCTTATCACTTCTTATTTTTCGCTCGATTCACTAAAAGGACACTTGTCATAATTAAGAAGCGATGTTCTTGGCGTTATTTATCTTGCATCGACATATTTTCAAGCAATATATTACGCAGCGCACAACATATTACGCAGCACGCGATATTTTACGCAGAGCGCAAAATTTTCAGAACGGTAGTCTTCAGAAAGTAATGGTTACGTGGGTAATATATTGCGCTCTGCGTAAAATATCGCACGCTGCGTAATATGTTGTGCGCTGCGTAATATATTGCTTGAAAATATGTCGACGCAAGATAAATAACGCCAAGAACATCGCTTCTTAATTATGACAAGTGTCCTTTTAGTGAATCGAGCGAAAAATAAGAAGTGATAAGATTTTTAACGCATGCTATAAATAGCACTCCTTATTTCGGACTTTAGTGAATCGGGCCCATAATATCTTAGCTGGGATCAAGTACAAGGTAAACCTGATTTATATGATTAAAATGGAGTCTGTGGGAGATGACCTTTCTGTAATTCAGAGCTTTCTGGATAACAGGTTTCTAAATAACATATCCCATAGCTGTATTATAGCACCAGGAAAATTTGTACCAGATATAGTTAAAGGAAAACTATACTCCCCAACAATGTAGGACACTCTAAAAACATATTGCATAAAACAATTTATATGTAAAACCCTGCTTCATCTAAATTAACCATTTTCATAAAAATCCTGGATAGAAAATTGCCAGTTTAAGTACTAAGGGCCGCCTCCTGGGATCATACGATTCACGATGCACACAAACAAACAAAAAAGGGCACATACATGTCAGGTCACATCAACCAATTAATGAACAAGAGCTGCATTATTTCCTGTCATGTGATCTCTGAGGGAGCACACAGCCCATCACTAAATGGTGGCTCAAGGGAAAAGATGTGAAAAGGCAATACAGGTATAGGACCCGTTATCCAGAATGCTCGGGACCAAGGGTATTCCAGAGAAGGGGTCTTTCCGTAATTTGGATCTCCATACCTTAAGTCTACTAAAGAATCAATAAAACATTAATTAAACCCTATGGGCTTGTTTTGCCTCCAATAAGGATTAATTATATCTTAGTTGGGATCAATTACAAGGTACTGTTTTGTTATTACAGAGAAAAGGGGAATCAGTTTTCAAATTCTGAATTATTTGATTAAAATGGTGTCTATGGGAGATGGGCATTCCGTAATTCGGAGCTTTCTGGATAACGGGTTTCCAGATAAGGGATCCCATACTTGTATTTACTGATATGTATATTCCAGTTTGGTAAGATTCTTTAATAGGCCACTTAATATGATATAAACTCTTAAGAAATATTTTGATGTAACATGGGGTTGCCACCTCTTTTGGTAAAATATTCATTCTAGGGGTCTTTAAAGGAGAATGCAAGTCAAAATGTAAAAAGCATACTGCCCAATAGTCTTCCTATTGTTTAGTAAAAACGCCACACTTTTGGCTCACCTAATCAAATATTTACTCAGTCACACTTACTTCACATTTTCTAGAACAGGCAGCCATCTCTAAAAAGGTATTCTCCCTTCCTTTCCCTCCTTGCTTCATACTGCACACGTGTTTCATTCCCTCCCCCCCTCCCCTCTGCCAGATCCGCTACTGATTGGCTGGTGGGCATGTGTAGCTCAGTACAGGAGACAGGATCAAGTTACACACATGCTCAGAGAATAGGAAGGCTGCCGCTGGCACCTACAGGAAGGGGAGAGAGATTTCAGTGATGTCACTGTAGGATTCACACTGCTGTAGGCTGCCAGTGCCATATCTCAGAGAAGCAAGCAGGGATCTGGGAATTTAGATATGCAGTAAGTACTTAAAAAGAATGCCTTTAGACTTACTTTTAATTTATATTAACCTTTCATTGTCCTTTGAGTGTGCTGTTTGGGAACAGACCTAATAGTAACATTCTATTTCTATTAATAATAATATTCTAACAATATTTCTAATAGTAAAGGAAGCAAACTTTGTTCTGCATCAAAATCATGAGCTTCCAAGGGGATTCCTCCTGCTATTAAGTTCAGAAAGAGGAGGTTGCTGGGAACCTCCATTATCACTGCTTTAACCACAAATTAGGAACATTAAAGTGATTTCCACATCCTTCATAAAACATATTTCTGGATATGCAATAACATATATTCTTGTAGTTCTGTGTCACTTAGTGTGTGCATACTTACACTGGGCTTGCATGAAAACGAACTGGGTAGTCAGAAACTGAGTGGTTTGTAGCTCACTGAAGCGGCTAATTTCATCTTAGTGACTGCCACTCCAGAGTCTGTCACAACCCCATGCACAATTATACTTCTTTTTTAAATATATAAAATGAATTTGAAGGCTAGTCTCAATGCTGAATGACCATGATTAATGACTTTATGAATTAACATTTGTTTCTTTGATATTAATCTGGCCAGTGCCATTATATTATCAAGCTCTGTGTCTGGGTGTGAAATACAAGGAGCAAAGATTTAACATGCCTTATCAACCAAATTACATGCCAAAGGGAGCTTACATGATACAGATAAGCAACTAAAATTATTTTTTTTTAATAGATTAACTTATAAATTGTGCATTTTTAAATTTTGATATAAAAAAAATCATAAGACATTCTATCTTTTGATAAATAATTTACATATTATATATAATTTATCTCTATTAAATAATTAATAGGTTTGGTGTAGAAAAACAGTTGGGGATCTATGCAGAAAATATAATTGTACCATGACTACTATTGCTATTATTATAATGTTGAGGTGTAGTAGTAACATGGCTAAAACTAACCTGAGTATCAATAGGAGAACAACACCATAGTAGGGAAGTACTTAGGCCCAGACTTGAATTCAAAAAAGGTCCAAACAGCCCCCCACCAGCCCAATAAATAGTGACTGTCTATGGCATCTTACAGCAGCCTCTCTGGCATTTGCCAGAATCCACAGATTGCCAGTCTGGGCCTGGAAGCACTTGACAAGTAGATGTCTTACAGTAAGCTTAGCTATTAAGATACTTTTGCAAAGACTGGGTTTAGAGGAAGGCAAGAGTTTAGGGTAGTGCAGTTGGCAAATAATCAGAAAGACAGGTAAGACGGGTAGAGGATTAAAGCAGTCAAAATTTCAAAAAGGTGCAGGAGACCCCCAAGCAAGGGTTGGGGTGCACACAAGCATGAAAAGTTCTTCAGGGGTGCCAAATAAGGGCTGTGATTGGCTATTTGGTAGCCCCATGTGGACTGCTAGCCTGCAGGAGGCTCTACTTGGAGTACAACTCTGTCTCTATGCTTCCAAAACTTGCCTCCATGCCAGATATATAAATGGAGCCTACTTTAAGGCCACTGGGGGCCACATCAAAGGGGGTGGTGAGAAACATGTTGCCCCCGAGCCACTGGTTGGGGATCACTGCCTTAGATGTTACCCTAGGGTTGTCAAATGTCAGGTTTTGTCCCACAATTGCATCATAAAAATGGCAATAAGCAAATGACATGTTCAAACCCACCAAACCTGCTACCATTGCTAACTGTAATGATATATTTTTTCCTAATAAATCTGTTTATATCTCACTTGCAGAATTTCTACTAGGGGGCTTCAAAACTATAGGAGAATTAGTTAGTGCAAGTGGTGCACAGTATGTTTAGGAAAAATAACCAATAAAAGGGACCACAATCTAATTTGTATAAACCTACAACAAAAGGAAGTATGAAGAATGGTTGGCACACAATAGTAAAGTAGCACCATACAAATTAAAGATACCGTCCTGACAGATTTGAGCAAAAATTACCTAAAAATGGAATAACAATTAACACTGTATAAAATACATTTATAAATAGTTACATTTCCAAAGCCCTAAAATAATAATAAGAAACAGCAAATCTATAGATTAAGTTAATAAATTAGTATATCGTCATTGTGGTCAAGATCTCCTTAACAGTAGTATATTATAGCAATAATCTGACATTTATAAAGTGAGAAAATTATGAAATAATAAAAAATGTGGAAATGCTTATCAAATGAGCCCCTATGACTACCTATGTTACAGTGACTTTATACACAACCTAGTGTTAAAATGGAATGGTGAAACGGACAAAAAGAGTAAATATCATTCAAACATTCAACAAATAGGAACCCCCCCCCCCCACTGACTTTTATTGCGAGCCTTGGACCGTGGGTTGGAGCTCCACTTTGCTGGAAAATGCACCTATCAGCGCTGTGCTGCGATGTTTAGCCACTTACAAATGGTCCCATCTAGCTGTCTGGGAAAGTGTGAATGCACATTACGGTAACATTTATAATATTTACTATATTGCATATGTGCATGGTTCCAGATGGCTATACAGTGCAGGCACATGATTCCAAAGGGGACCATTGGGAAGCAGCTTAACGTAGTGGTTCAATGCTAAGAATGACCCCAAGGCTAGAGACAAGGAATACTATACACCCAACTGATTTGGTTAAGTGGTTGAGTTTATATTATGTTACGTAACCTATTAAAGAATCTCGCGAAACTGGAATATAAATATATATCAGTAAATATTGCCCTTTTACATCCTTTACCTTGAGCCACCATTTAAGGATGGGCTGTGTGCTCCCTCAGAGATCACATGACAGGAAATAATGCAGCTCTAACTGTAACAGGAAGTAGTGTGGGAGTAACAGGTAAAACTCTGTCCATTAATTGGCTGATGGGGCCTAGCATGTATGTGTGCCTTGGCTTGTTTGTGTGCACTGTGAATCCTATGATCCCAGGAGGCGGCCCTTAAAGGGGAAGGAAAGGCTAAGTCACTTGGGGGTGCTAAAATGTTAAGCACCCCCAAGTGACTTGAATCGCTTACCTCGTGCCCCGGGCTGGTGCCCCTGTTAGGAGAAAACAGCACCAGCCCGGGGTACCTGGGGCGATGCGCTTCCTCCTTCCGGCTTCGTTTCCCTGAGACTTCAAGTCCGGCACATGCGCAGTAGAGTGAAAAAGCCGACTTCTCTGTTAAAGTTCAGCTTTTCTCTCTACTGCGCATGCGCGCGCAGCGAAGCAGGAAGAAGGAAGCGATCCTACCCCGGGCTGGTGCTGTTCTCTCCGTACAGGGGCACCAGCCCGGGGTAGAACGTAAGCGATTCAAGTCACTTGGGGGTGCCTAACATTTTCGCACCCCCAAGTGACTTAGCTTTTCCTTTCCCTTTAATGCTTAAAATGGCAATTTTCTATTTAGGATTACCCAATAGCACATACTACTAAAATAGTATATTTTTATGAAAATGGCTTATTTAGATGAAGCAGGGTTTTATATATGAGCTTGTTTATGCAATATAGTTTTATAGAGACCTACGTTGTTTGGGGCTATAGTTTTCCTTTAGTGCTAGCTTTATTTAAGGTTATTTTTACTTTTATTGCCTTCCTTTACTATAATTTGTTTTTTGTAATCTTAAGGGGTTGTGCTTTACATTTTGGGAAAGATCCCTTATTAAGGAAACCCCAGGCCTAACACATTCCAGATTATATAGTTTACAGCATTAGATTACTGTACTTTTCTCATTATACATGATATAATGTAGAAACAACGTAAAGGAAAAAAGTTGCCTATCTTTCACAATTCACAGATGGGGGTTTTAAACAACCTATTCATTTCTCTGATAATTAAAATATTTGCCCTGGGATGTAGTTTTGCCTTTTGAAATGATTTTAACACTACGGTTCTCCAGAGCGGTATCATTTAACACCGAGCACAATCTGGAACAGGCTAATTACCGTGCACATTTCTTATTTTTCCAAAGCCGTGTAAATGAGGTTGAAGCCACACAGGTGGAACATATTAGAGCAAATAGCTCCACTCTCACGATGCCATCTTTACTTGCTGTTGTCCTTTCAAATCAAGGAAAGAAATCAACACTCTTGAAATTCAGGCAAGGGGAACATTGTCTGACTGAAAAGCCTTGTTTCATTATTTTTTCATTTCTATGGTAGTACCTGCCTAATGCACTTTTATGATTACCATAGCAGAGAGTCAGTAATGCAGTTATTCAAATAAGGAGGCACCGTTTTAATTTGAGAGAAGCAATATTCCACATTTCTAACGAGGCAGGAAGGGCTTTGACTCAATAATATATGAATTTAATAATACATAATGGCAGGCTCTTCAGGTACTAAATAGAAATATCATAATGACCCTGCAGTCCCATTTTACCAGAGTAGATAAATCTCTATTTTTAGTTATAAACTTCTGTCTTCAACCTAACTTTTGCTAAGTTTTGATAATGGAAATGATTGTGCCAGCGGTAAATACATAATATATGTTTTAGTTACATATAATGCATTTAATAGGGTTATCTACACATTGGTTTGGGCTGACCCATAAAACAAAATGCATCTCCTAACCGCAGTGAAGAAGTAGCCTTGTTGGAGATCTATTAATATACATACCTATTGCAGGTATTGGATCGGAATTACAGAACGCCATCTCCCGTAGACTCCATTTTAATAAATAAAATGTAAATAACAATATTTCCTTTTTCTCTGTAATAATAAAACTGTTTTTTGTACTTGACCACAACTAAGATATACAGGTATGGGATCTGTTATCCAGAATGCTTGGGACCTTGGGTCTTCTGGATAAGGGATCTTTCCGTAGTTTGGATCTCCATCCTTTAAAGGAGAAGGAAAGGGTTTTAAAAGTTGACCCCATACATTGATAGGCCACATATACCTGTAGCTGATTGCTACATTTTTTCACCTTTTTTGCAGGTACTTTTCGGGCACTCGCTGTGTTGGTTCTGAGCGCTCGTTTGCATCTATTGAGGCAGCAATGTTGGACATTTAAATTAGTCCAACATGGCACCGCGTAAGTTAATGTGCATGTGCGAACCTTCTCCCTCCCCTAGACGCGTACAAAACATTTAACACCAAAGTATCTTTCTACTTTATATTAAAATGCTTCAGCTTAAAAGGCATTTACATTTCCTGTGTAACGTTAATACAGGGCATATTTTAAAACAAATAAATAAATACATGAAAGGTAAAGGTTTTGTATGCCTTTATTTTAAGTAGTCCCCAGAAGGGTTAATCCAGCCTAGGGCTAGGTCTGTCACCATGTGTTCGTCTCTTCATACGTCAGGAAGGAGTGGATGTTGATGGAGAGCTTGGTGCATAAGGCCCCAGTAGGGAAGGGAAGGCCTAACGGAAGGAGAACCCTGGTGAAGACGGGGAAGGGAACTTGTAAACAAGGTTAGACATTGGATAGCAGATCCTGTAATAGAGTTTCAGGAGTGTTAGATAGACAGGGTAACTAGAAAGAGCAATTTTAACATCGCTGCATAAAATCACTGTTTATTGTAATCACTTAAAAACACATGCGAGTGTCAAAAAATAAGGGTTATACGCTTGACGCATTTCGTGGCGTCACACCACTTTCTCAAAAGCTGGATGGATTCATGCTGTCTGGGTATCAGCAATATGTTGAGCATGAACAGAGCTGACCGGTAAGTGCTCCCGGTTTTTTTATTTGCTAACTAGAAAGAGCAGCCTGTTCTCCACCAAGTGTAGGGACTCAAGTAGGTAGGGTCTCAGGGAATTGTGTGTGGAATTCCTTGTGCAATGCCTTTGGGGATCATTGAGGCAACCTAAAACATTGGATTATTATGGGTTGATAAAGCTCTGCTGTACTGGTATTCTGATTTCTATTGGACTCTTCACTAAGCACCAAGTTTAGCTACCTTAAAGGAACAGTAACACCAAAAAATGAAAGGGCTTTAAAGTAATAAAAATATAATGCACTGTTGCCCTGCACTGGTAAAACTGGTGTGTTTGCTACAGTATCTCTACTATAATTTATATAATAAGCTGCTGTGTAGCCACGGGGGCAGCCATTCAAGCTGGAAAAAAGGAGAAAAGGCACAGGTTACAGAGCAGATAACAGATAAGCTCTGTAGAATACAATAGTGTTTTATCTGTTATCTGCTATGTGCCTGTGCCTTTTCTCCTTTGAATGGCTGCCCCTATGGCTACACAGCAGCTTATTTATATAAACTATAGCAGACTTTCTGAAGTAAACACACAACTTTTACCAGTGCAGGGCAGCAGCACATTATATTTTAGTTACTTTTATATACTTTCATTTTTTGGTGTTACTGTTCCTTTAACATGGCCTGGATGTGTTGTTGATTTGTGTTGTGTGTGTGTGTGTATTTTAGTGCAATATTTAGTGCACTGCACAGGAAGACTGAGGAATCACACAATAGGCCATCATACAAAATGGTACCAGTATCATAGTTACAGTTGAAAATTGTATTCAGAAGGGAAGTGAAGGGAATAGCAGGTTGAAGGGGGGATATTTGTTGACTGCTGCTGGTTTTCTGCCAGTGGAATCATCTTGGTGGAGGATTAGCCAGATCTTCCATTTCCCTTAATGATTAGACAGATAGTCAGGCTACTGTGTTGTGACATGAGAGAAGAAAGTAGGCCCATGTTTCCCAGGACACTTTAAGCAGGAAACATCTATTTCACCAAATGTATTAAATTAAAACCATGTTTATTGTTATAGTTATTATTTTTGCAGTCTGGTCAAATTTTGCATTCATAATTTGCCTTGTTCTGTAATAATTATGATTTGATAAGTTAAAAAGGTTTCAAGTGCAACCATGAAGCAAGATTATAGGGCTTATCTACATTCTCAAGTGCATTTGCGGTCCCTGCAATCTCCCTCAGTTAGTTGTGCATAAAACCACTTTTATTAAAGGTATTTGTGTCAAAATGAGCTCTTTGCACTTCTGTATAGTTGTGCTTGGTACTGCTCAGGCCTTCCTGCCTTCCATTCTGAATAGAGAGCTACTGCACCTATTTGGGGAACCTTAGCACTACCACCACCTCCACACCAGTTCACTTTGCAACCAGCATCTACAGGCAGAGCACATTTGTGCCTAAGGAAATAGGCACTCATGCCACTTGCATGCCGAACAGTGGAAATTACTGCAGATGGCTAATTACATCTGACATACTGTTGTGGTAGTTTTGGGGAATCTGTGCAATTGTGGTAGGTGTAGCATAGGCACCAGGTATAGAACCTGGCTTGTGGTTAGCCTCTGGGGCATCGATGCATCAGGTCTGACAGGCCGTGCGCTTGAATGACACTCAACCGATTCAGGTACAGCACCTGGTATAGCACAACTGAGACTGGAATTCTGGGGGAAATGTTGCTTTATGTGAATAAATATGGCAATTGTGCTCAAAATAAAACTTTGCTCATCGCACTTGCAGATGTACATGTGTCCTGAAAGCAAAACAAAAAATAGGAAATTAGAACAGATTTAGACAAATAGTTACTTTATATTTATACTAACATTTAGAAGTTTGATTTTGCAACAAATGTTATAGTAAACCTTTATGTTTATTGACAATGAACAGGATTTTATAATATATTGCATTGCTCCTTTGCATTCCGTTTATGTTCATTTCAACAAAACATTTTATGCAAAATGATTAAAAATGTATTCTTTCCAAATGTATTTCTGATAATAAGACATGTATGCCCATGGAGTTTGTTTTCACTGGTTTTTTTTATAATAAATATACACATTGGGAGCTGCAAAGACATACATATATGATCTGAAATCAATGATAAAGCAGGCTTCAAATTTTAAATCAATGTTATAAAAAGTCTCACTTTAATACTCTGGTAGGTCTTAGCAAACGCCATTATTTTCATTCACTATTTGCTTGAATAATTTAGGCACGAAAGCTAAATTATACATAAAGTGTACAGTTAGAGGAAAAAGTTCATGCACAGCCCCAGGCTATAGCCATCCCCTAATGATGTCTGTAGTCAGTGGAAAAGAACTCGTTAGACTGAGAGTAATTTCTCAAGGCTTACGTGTTTTCTTAAAGCTGTAATATGTTGTGTATGTAAAAATGTTGACAAATGCAGTTTTAAGTATTAAAAAAAATGGTATTAATGGTATCTAAATTTTTAGATGAACCAGTTTATGTCTTTTAATTAAGTGCCGTAGCATAGGTAGGCCATCATTGTACAGAACACATGCTATACATACATGCATATATACATAGATATAGAGCCACACAGTGTACAATGAACCATTTCTTACCTTATTCTTGCTGAGTGCATTCACCTTTGGAGAGGCTTTATGGGATTGCACTGCTCA
This sequence comes from Xenopus tropicalis, assembly GCF_000004195.4. Classification (NCBI taxonomy): domain Eukaryota; kingdom Metazoa; phylum Chordata; class Amphibia; order Anura; family Pipidae; genus Xenopus; species Xenopus tropicalis. The sequence goes on along the minus strand of NC_030681.2, from coordinate 31,553,565 downwards.
TTTATTGATGAAACAATAATATATAAATAAGAAATAAAGATATAATTTAGGTAGTACAACGTGTATCAAGGTGAACCCAAGGGAAAAAAAATATCTGCCCTAGCAAAGTATATATGTGATCAGCACCCAATGTCACATTGTTACCACATTATGATGTGCACACCAACCAACTTTGTTATGAATGAAATACTAGAAAATAGGGGTGAAAATGGGGAACGTATTCATATAATATTTCAAACATAACTTTATATAAAAAGCATGGATGAAATGAACAGAATATAAGGAAAAAAAATTATAGGGTAATGAAAAAGTATGAGCTGAAAAATGCTGTTAAAATCAGTCCGTTACTTTGTAGTTATAAACATGGTTGTGTAACCCCAAAACCCTGACACGCTTTGGGTATTAAATCCTTAATCATAGGCTTTTTGGGTCCCATGTTTTTAACTACATAATAAAGGATTGATTTTAACTACAAAGATGAAGTGCAGCATTTCCCTGGCACTACAATATTGGAGCGCTGTTCTGGGCTGTCATGCAGCTGGCTCTCCTTGTTTCTTGCCCTCTTACAACAAGATGCAACGCTGGGGGTTAGTCTTTTGTTTCTTTTTGTCTTATGAAAAAGCATGACTTTTTTACTGACCCATCCAAAATTTAACAGTATTTCTAATTGTTGACTCTTAAGATACTGAGGATTTTTTGGAGTTTACAGTAAGTTTAACTAGTGGGTACACACCCTAAGAGACTGATTTATTAACATTCAAATTCATTTTTTCTGCAATTCATTTTCTTTTTTGTGCAAAAATTGCCAAATTTGAATTATGGCTTCCAAAGGAATGTTCGATACTTATTAAACATAAAGAGGTAAAACTTTGCTTAACTGTCAGACGCACTCTCCTCATGCTGCACGCGTCCGTATGGGCGCGCATCAGCTTTGGTGCATAGTATGCGGTGGTGTGGACATGCGGGTGGGAAGGCGCCGCGCACGGGCGCGCGACCGAACGTACGCCGCTCACAGGCGCACCGCAACTGATGCTGTGTGCATGCGATAGTTTTGCCTGCAATGATCATGTAGCATTCTTTTGTTCCTGATTTATCCTTGGACTTCTGATTTCGGCTTGTTTTTGACTACTCTTTGATTTTCCCTTGGCTTGACTTCGAACTCTGATTTCTGGTTGACCCCGGCCTGTTTACTACCTTCTCTCTGAATTTGGCGCCTGATTTGTATTTCCACTTCGGTATAGACTTCTCAGCTCACCGGTACCTACGGCACTCCTGCTATTCTTCAGCTGGGCCTGTTGCTGTTACCACATCCAGTGTTCAGGTCCAGTGGGAAGCATAGGAAAGGCTAGTTTTCATCGGACTACTGTGATATCTGACATTTACTGATGATTTATATGATGAAGAAGACCTCCAGTTTCCACAGATTATATAATACAGACAAAAAGTATATAGTATAGATGCCAAGGTTTAGAGGCTTATATATCAATTTTCCAATTATTTTTTTGTTTTAATTTGAATAAAACTCAAAATTTTACCAAACATTTGCTTATTTATTAAAAGATTTTAATAAAAAAAACATCAATCAAATAAAAGTACAAAAAAATTTGAATGCATTGAATTCATTCTCATTATTTTCAATGGATCTACAAACTCGAAAAAAAAAATTCAAAAAGCTGGAATTGACAAAAATCACTTACATTTTACTTTGGACAAGAATAGTTATATACAAGGCTGTCCATATTCCTGTGAGAAGTTTATCTTCTGCAAGCATTGTTTGTCCTAGTGAAGGAAGTTTAATGAATTGTTCACTTTCTGGTGGGGATTAGGAGAATGGCTTCCTAGATGATTTTCCTTTACTTAAATGAACTTTCAAGATGAAAACAAAGGAAATTTTTAGGTCAGAGTAAGAAAACTTGAGAAGGATTCATCAGAATTTTATTACAATAACTATTAATTATTGTGAGAATTGAAAACAGGTGAGAACGTATTTCTTGGGTTCCTTTTGTTATTGAGTACAGTAGTGTAAATGCTGGCATTATATCCCTCATTACTTGTTCATTCTCCCTGAAGTTAAATCTGATAGAAGATACATTTTAGCTTTTTATGAAATTGATAAATTGCACATTGCCATGTCAGACATATCTTGTGCGCAAAAGAGTATCGAAGTATATTTCTGCACATGATCCAAAAAATGGTGACCTGGTGCATAACCCTCCCTAGATCCCTGGCAGGGCAATAACCGTTGCCTAGTTACACAAAAACCAAGAAGCCACACAAGCCATTTATTATTTAGCCACAGAATGTGCTTGGCAGTGTTACATTGTGTTGCCAGAAAATTACATTAAGAAGTACATTATGCATAGTGCATTTTCAGGTGCAAGTTGCCATGTCACCCACAATGCACCCTTTCCCCTCCCCAGTTACACAGTCATTGCATTCATTATGTAAAAACAAATGAGTTTTGGAAATGGTTGCAAATTTGCAGAGTGGGAATGGCACAATTTCCAGCATGTGACAATAAAACAATGTTATAGCATGTGGCAACCCTACTTTGGCCTATGAGTAAGTGCCCCATAAGTCACGAAACGCACTAGGCTGTTCTTTTTGTCTTAATAAATGATATTTTGATTCTTATTTTCCACTGCTGTCTCAATTACTGATGGTCATTTGCAGTTTAGTAGATTTAATTATGATATAACCAATAGACTGGGGTTCTTTTGCAAACAGTACCATCTATTACTACAAGGACTTTACTAATTATTGTTGAACTTAGTTTTTTTAAGCCAAGCATATACACTGTCCACATCTTAATAACCCTACTTTAAGTACCTGTATAACTCCAACTGTGGCTGTGCTTTTTAAATGAGCCCTATGGTTTTCATGATGGCAAAAAAGAAAAGAAAATACCCTTTTTTCTTTTGGGTTTGCTTGATGTGCAGGAAGGTCTGCTATTAGGTACTGGGAGCCCCAGGTCAATGATCCCATTGTTGGACCCTTTAATTCCCTTATTCTATGGGGCACATTTACTAATCCACGAATCCGAATCCTGAATGGGAAAAAAATCGGATTGGAAACGAAAATTTTCGCCGTCGTGTTTTTTCGTATTTTGCGCGATTTGTTCATCGCCGTCACGACTTTATCGTATTTTGCGTGACTTTTTCGTCGTTGCCGCGATTTTTTCGTATTGAGCAATTGTAAACGGCGGAAAAACCAATCCGATTTTTTCGCAACGGCGCCGAAAAAGTTGTGGAAAATATACGATAAAGTCGTAACGGCGACGAAAAAATCGCGGGACATAGGAAAAAGTCGCGACGGCGACGAAAAAGTCACAAAAATACCAATCATTACGAAAAAACGCGTTCGGACGCTTTTGGTCTTTTCGTGCATTAGTAAATCTGCCCCTTAATGTCACTCATAGTTTACAAGTCCCTGGTGGGGCTGTAGTTGATGGCACATAAAAGGTTAAAAGCACATTGCCCTGAATACTGAAGCTGTGTATGCCTTTCCTGTTCCTAAACAAGGGTATCACCATGTTAAATAGTCTTTATTGCATATTCAGATTGTGATTCCAGTTTCACCTGAATAGGTATTACATATTTTCATACTCTGTAAAACGATAATATGAGTATAACTTAATATCAGTTCCCACCAGTAGAATAAAGGTCATGCTCTGCTTCTTGGATGAAAATGTGCCCTCTCTGAGACAAATTAGTTTGTAATGAGTGGAATGAGTGGAAGTTGCTGAAATATGATCAGAATTTTACACAATGGGGATATACAATAAAGCTGGAGGGACCAAATTGAAATGAAGATTGCAGCTTTGTGGCTTGTCCAATATGGTTGCAAAGACAACTCATGGATAATATTATTCTCAATGACTATAACTATAGGTAAAATAGAATGTACACATATTCCCCTGGGCTTCTGAATAAAATATAAAAATTCTTAGAGTACTAGTTCAACAAACAGAAAACTTTGATTACAAGGTTGCGGGTTCTGGACATGCAAACTAACTCTAGATCTAGAACTTTACTCAAAAATATTTAATACATCCATAAAAACTTAATTCAAACTTGGTTCAAACATGATTTTTGTACATTTGCATTCATTTTCAATGCTTATTAAAATAAAAGTTGAACATTCTTAGGAAAGAACATTTATCCTAGAATATTTAGGTATTTGTCCAGAGTCCAAAAAGACCAAGAGGAACTCAGCCAGTCATTTCTTTTCTTTCTAAGAGCCCTAAATTCTCATGGGCTACATGAGTAATGTTAGTTCTGTCTGCACAATAAAGAAGAACTTAACTCTGTTTGAAATTTATATTATCATTTCAACAACCTTCTCTTGTAAGCTTCAGATGTAAATCATATTTCACTGTGTAATAATCTGACGATATTCAGTTTGCTTATTTTGGCACAATAGATAAGAAAGGTCTTCCGTACTATTATGTGGAAGTAACTTTTTAAAATACAGCTTCACTAACAAACATTCATATTAGTGTAATTTAAAAATGGCACGAAAATCAAAATTCCTAATTTGGAAAGCTATCATTTATCTACCTCTTTATAAAAATTTATTATATGAAATATTGAATGTCCTAGTGTGAAAATAGGGATATTAGAAGTCATGCTGAGTGCATTTATATAGAGCTGTCACGAGTTCCTCTACTATTTATTTAATACTTTTATTGAGTAACATGGGTTATATTGTTCTTTTTCTTCCCTAGGTTTACAGCATTAGTTGTTAGATGTTATATCAATCCATGAGTAGGAAGATGAAGGGTAATTTGCTAACAGTGTGCCAATTAGTGCAGTGGATATCTGGTGCTGGGTGCAGAGGGCAGAGCCAGTCAGCACTAGTCAGCCCAGTCCTTACCGCCTTGAAACATTTGTCTGCTGGTGCTTCCTAACTTACTTGTGTGAAAGAAGCTACAGTTAGGTGATGGGTAGGGGATGGGACGGGGGATGCCTACCCTGAATACAGTGCTGCCGAAACAGCTATATGTTTATGGGGCAATGCAGGTGCAGTGTGCAAAGAAATCGATTTATATAACCCATTGGGATTTTCATACATACCTGATATGATATATCTGGACTACTTGGTCTGGAAAGGCAGCTTTTACCATTTTGTGCATGGTCAGCTTAAAACTATCTATCTATCTATCTATCTATCTATCTAATCATCTATCTATCATTTGTCTATTTGTCTATCATTTGTCTATCTGCTTGTCTGTCTGTCTATCTAGCTTTCTATCCATTATAAACAAATATAGTAGCTGGAAAACTACAGCTATTGCATGTCCATATTAATACAAAAGGTCTCACATTCTATATTATCATTGTTCTAGACAGAACATTATTGTTCAGTTCAGTCTATTTTAGTCCCTGCCTCTCGTAGCCTGCAGTGCCCCGCTATTTAAGGTCCACCACAAATGTTAAAATACAACTGTATATATGACAAATTTGTCTTGTTGGATTTTACCAGAGTGTGGTGTTTTTGTTGTTATTTATATATATTGCACGGTAATTGGCATTATCAGGCTTTTTACAGGTGAAGGGTCTGTTATCCAGAATGCTCAGGACCTTAAGGGGCTGATTTACTAACCCACGAATTCGAATCCGAATTGGAAAAATTCCGATTGGAAAACGAACATTTTGCGACTTTTTCGTATTTTTTGCGATTTTTTCGGCGCCTTTACGACTTTTCGGAAATTATCGCGACTTTTTCGTTACCAATACGACTTGCACGAAAAAACGCGAGTTTTTCGTAGCCATTCCGAAAGTTGCACTTTTTTCGTAGCGTTAAAACTTAAAAGGTGCGACGTTTTGCGCAAGTTTTAACACTACGAAAAAATCGCAACTTTTTGTGCAAGTTTTAACGCTACGAAAAAATCGCAACTTTCGGAATGGCTTCGAAAACCTCGCGTTTTTCCGCAAAAATCGTATTGGTAACGAAAAAGTCGCGATAATTTTCCGAAAAAATCGCGAAATACCGATCATTACGAAAAAAAACGCAATCGGACGCATTCGGCCCGTTCGGGAGTAAGTAAATGGGCCCCTAAGTCTACTGAAAAATCATTTCAATGATAATTAAACCCAATAGGATTGTTTGCCTCCGTAAGGACTAATTATATTTTAGTTAGGATCAAGAATAAAGTACTGTTTTATAATTACAGAGAAAAATGAAATCACTTTTAAAAATTAGAATTATTTCTATGGGAGATGACCTTCCTGTAAATTGGAACTTTCTGGATAACGGGTTTCCGGATGCCATACCTGTACCATAATTCCTAGGCATGTCGCCATTGTAACAAAAATGCTGTACAAAAATGTTGTACAGGTATGGGACCTGTTATCCAGAATGCTGGGTACCTGGGGTTTTCCGGATAAGGGATCTTTCTGTAATTTGGATCTCCATACCTTAAGTCTGCTAAAATTAATTTAAATATTAAATAAACCAGATAGCCTTGTTTTGCCTCCAATAAGGATTAATTATACTGTATATTAGTTGGGATCAAGTATAAGTTGCTGTTTTTTATTTACAGAAAGAAATCATTTTTTTATATTAGAATTATTTTCTTAGAATGGAGTCTATGGGAGACTGCCTTTCCATAATTCAGAATAAAATAGGCTCTTTGGGAAAAGGCCTTCCCATAATTCAAAGCTTTCGAAGTAATGCATTTCTGGATAAGGGATCCCATACCTGTACTAAAACCCATGCATTTATCAGCTTATATTTAAATATACAGGTATGGGATCCCTTATCCAGAAATGCATTACTTCGAAAGCTTTAAATTATGGGAAGGCCATTTCCCAAAGAGCCTATTTTATGGAAACAATTATAATTTTAAAAATGATTTTCTTTTTCTTTGTAATAATAAAACCCTTGTACTTGATGGTAACTAAGCTGCATGAATTCATATCGGTGCCAAAATTATCCTATTGGGTTTATTGTTTAAATGATTTTTAGCTTAAGCTTAAGGTATAATGATCCAAAATTCAGAAAAGTAATTTATCTTGTGGGAAACCCCATGTCCCATGCACTCTGGATAAAAGCTCCTATACCTATGTAAGGAGAAGTGATTTTGCTCTGATATTGTACATCATTATTTATCATTAAGAAGTCAATGTTAATATTTCATGCATCCCAACAATTTATTTTACAATTCCTCTGACAGCCATATTGGTGTAAAAACTCCTTTCCTTCATTTCTCCCTCTTTTATCATAGCAGCACACAAGCATAACATAATCCTTTGTGCTGTGTGGATAATAAAAAAGATCAGGGGAAGCTGTGGCATAAGAAATCAAAAACCTAATAATGTCTTTGGGTTTTGCATTTTAAATACAGCATTCATCGTTGCGCTGAGGCTTCAGATCCCTTCGCAGACATTATGTAGATTATCTTTGGTAATGTCTGTTTCATTGTACTTTGATATAAAATAATGTACATCATGATTCATCCAAGTGACTATCATTAAAGGGAAAAGCACCTACTTATGATATGTAACAATTTGCTTTTCTAATTTGAAGAGGTTCTTGCTATTTTAATTGTATAATTTGTGCAGCGTTTCTGGATGGAATTGCTATTCAATGGGAGAGCAGGCTCCTCGCACAGCTGTAGCTTAAAAATTGATAACATCTATATTCATTAAATTACTGTATACTTTTTTTTCTTCCTAAGAAGACTTTCAAATAATGTTTTACATATGATTGAATTACAATAAAATTGTAAAAGCCATTAACTTTTATATCTAAAATATGTAATAATTCTCATTTTAATGGGCCGTGCATAAAAGGAAAAAAAAAAAGAAGGGTCGAAAAAAACAAAGAAAAACAGAATAACTAGTTATAACTGTGCCATTATAGAAATTGGCAGAAATTGAGAGAAAGGAGATAGTTACAATTATTGGAGGGCTTCAAATATTCAAGATTGCTTTCATTTAAAAGAAAATGTGAGTTTCGAGCCTTCTCATTTCAGTACAATTTAAAATTATTGAAGCACTTCACTTTGAAGGTGATCAGGGCTTAGCATCTGTTCCTTGTAGGAAGATTTAAAATTATGAGTGCTCCTCAAATTGTTTAAACTATTGATTTTCCTATGAAATTGATTTTCTAAGCTTTTATTTCTTCGGTGACTAGGTAATTACAGCACAAAAGGAATTAAGGGTTTTTTTTTGCAATTGCTTGTGCTTTTCTTTGTCATGATTTCCTCTTTTAAAAATGTTCCTACTCTGGCTGCATAGAGCACTAAATAATCCTGTTCAGATTCTTCGTGGGATTGATATGAATTCTTACGTCTGAGCTGAAAATTTAGTGAGTGTTCAGGAAAGGAAGGGAGTTTTTCGGGGTGAGTAAGAGGTCAGAACCAAAGTACTAAGAGATAAAACTTTTCCTTTACTGTTTAGACTGTTTCCTGTAAAACATTCCATGAAGGATAAGCACGGGTACCTCATCTGTAGTGATGGGCGAAATATTTCGCCAGGCATGGATTTGAGGCAAATTTGTGTGTTTCGCCATTGGCGGATTGTTTCACGGAACGGATGAAAAAATTTACTGCATAAAAATTCGCTGCGCGGCCAAAAATTTTCACGCGCATCAAAGGAATTGTCCTGGCGTCAAAAGAATAGCCGCACCACAAAAGAATAGCCGCACCACAAAAGAATAGCCGCACTACAAAAGAATAGCCGCAGGCACAAAAGAATAGCCACAGACACAAAAGAATAGCCGCGGGTGACAAAAGAATAGCCGTGCGACAAAAGAATAGCCACGGGCGACGAAAGAATAGCTGCACGACAAAAGAATAGCCACAGGCACAAAAGAATAGCCGCGGGCGACAAAAGAATAGCCACGGGCGACAAAAGAATAGCCGTGGGCGACAAAAGAATAGTCGCGGTCATCAAAAGAATAGCCGTGCGACAAAAGAATTGCCGCAGGCAACAATTTTTTTTGACGCGCAAATTTTTCGCCGTTTCACAAATCTTTTGAAATATTCGCAAATTTTTCGACGAAGCGAAACGGGACAGATTCGCTCATCACTACTCATCTGCTTTATTTACATTTTGGGCCATAGAAATATTGCCTGGCTTATGGAGTCTATGAACCATACTGGCACTCACACTTTCCAGTTGAAGGATGGATATTAATACCAAATGTCTTTGTTTATCATTTTTGGAAGCTTTTCCAGGGTGTTCAATATTGGGCAATGCTAAGGGGCAGATTCAAATATTGTTTTTTATATATGACGATCTCAAATTCTTTCAAGTTTGAGTTTTTCAATATTTACCAAAAAAAAAAATCTAAAAATTTTGAGTTAAGATATTTTGACAACTAAATAATAGCAATCATTTAGATTGTAAGCTCTACGGGGCAGGGGCGTCCATCCTCTTGTGTCTTTGACTCTTAACTTATTGCAACTGTATCTTGTATTTATTTGTATTTATTGTTATACTTTGTATTTATCTATTATTATTTTAACAACCCCCCGTTTGTATTAATGTATTCTACTGTACAGCACTGTGTACATAAGTAGCGCTTTATAAATACAGATATAAATACATACTGTAATACAATCTTCTATAGAAGCCAATGGGGGGGTATATATTCAACATTCAAGCTATTTTAGTTTTTTGAGGTTTTTTTTAAAGAATCAAATTCCTAAAAATAAACAAAACAAGTAACAACAATTACTTTAACCCTTTAAGTGCCAAGGGACGTAGATTCTACGTCCCAGGTACCAAGGGACCAAAGTGCCATGGGACGTAGAATCTACGTCCAATGGCACTGTCGGGTTTACAAGCGCTGCGCTCGCTTTTAAAGCAGCGCAGCGCTTGTAAACCCCTCAGATCCCCCTAGGCAACGAGCAATGAAGACATACTTACCGATCCGGGTCCCCCAGCCGCACCGATCGCGTCGCCAGCCAATGACAGCAGTGGACACGCGTTGATGACGTGTCCACTGCTGTCCCTTTAAATAGCGCCGCCTATTGTCGGCTCCCTCACTCCTGCTGCGCACTTGGGACAAGATGGAGCTCCCCTGCTGCCTTCCTGCTGGATTGATCGCCCCTGATCGCCCCTGATCGTCTGCCTGCCTTGGGTAAGCTGAACTACAACTCTCTACCACTGTTTATTTTGCTTATTTCTATCTCAACTGTCTAAAAAAATTTTTTTTTTTTTTTTTTGCATTTTTTCTTCTATCTTTGTCATTATTACACTTTTGTACACATACACACTTATTTACAACTTTCCCAAGCACACACAGACACTTACACACACACTTACACTTACACTTTTTTTTTTTTTTTTTTTTTTTTTTTCTTTCTTTCTTTTCTTTTCTTTCTGTCTTTGCTTTCTTTGGCAGTCTTTTTTTTTACTAAAACTTTATTTCTGATCTTGCTCTATAATTATCTGATTTATTTGGTTGCATTTTAGTGTTTTTTTGGCATTTTCATAATTGATTTCTGTTTTTGAATTATTCTATTGCACTGTAACTTTTTTTATTGCTATTTGGTGCTGAATTTGCAGTGACGTTGGTGGATCCAGGGCTCTGACCACCGATTTCATTGCAATTATTGTTCTTCTGTTGGTTTAGGTGGTTTTATTGGATTTTACGGTGTTTTATCTTTGCATTGTTCTTTATTGTGTGTTTAGTGCCCCCAAAAAGGTTGCTTTTGCAGTGACATTGGTGGATCCAGGGCTCTTACCGATTTCATTGCAACTATTGTTCTTTGATTGCTTTTAGTGGTTTTATTCCATTTGATTTCAGTTGTTCTAGAAAGGTCCAGAGGTGCTAAGATTGTTCTGGTAGTTTCTATTGCCAAGGGTTAGGCTGATGCCACACGAGGCGTAGGGCTGATTTTTTCAGCAAGTGGAAAAACGCTTGCCGAAAATTCAGCCCTACGCCTGCTACTTGTTCCTGCACCCGAATGAATGGGATACGCTCGGGTGCAGGCACGTGTAGCCGATATACGCATGAAAACGCGAGACTTTGCATTCTCACGCGTTTTCATGCGTATATCGGCTACATGTGCCTGCACCCGAGCGTATCCCATTCATTCGGGTGCAGGCAAAAAAAAAGGGGTGCATAGAGTGCAGCCCCAATATTATGCATTTTCAGGTTTGGCGGCCATGTACTTATGTGCAACCAGACATAGGTATCGTTTTATTCAGGGGAACTTGCAGATTGATGGTTAGTAAGTTTTTGGTAGTTGCCATGGAGATTTTGGGGAGAAATCTAGGTTTTTTTATCTGGTTTTTCCTTGATTTCTGACCAAAGCGCTGACTTCTGCAAGGGACTGCGGCCACAATTTTCCATGTAGAAAGAGAAGAGTGGCGTCTCTGAATAGCTGAAGGTGTGCACTTTTCGTAAATATATAGATTGTGGGGGTTATCTCACAGGTAGGGGGGGTTAACACTGAAAAACTGCAGGTAGTGCACATAGAGCGCAGCCCCCAAAATTTCAACTGAAATTGCCCTTATGCATTGCCCCTGTTTGGGGGCATTTGGTGGCCACGTCTTTATGTGCACCCATACATATGGGGTATCGTTTTATTCAGGGGAACTTGCAAATTGAGGTTTAGTAAGTTTTTGGTAGTTGCCATGGAGATTTTGGGGAGAAATCTAGGTTTTTTATCTGGTTTTTCCTTGATTTCTGACCAAAATCTAGGTTTGTATCTGGTTTTTCCTTGATTTCTGACCAAAGCGCTGACTTCTGCAAGGGACTACGGCCACAATTTTCCATGTAGAAAGAGAAGAGTGGCGTCTCTGAATAGCTGAAGGTGTGCACTTTTCGTAAATATATAGATTGTGGGGGTTATCTCACAGGTAGGGGGGTTAACACTGAAAAACTGCAGGTAGTGCACATAGAGCGCAGCCCCCAAAATTTCAACTGAAATTGCCCTTATGCATTGCCCCTGTTTGGGGGCATTTGGTGGCCACGTCTTTATGTGCACCCATACATATGGGGTATCGTTTTATTCAGGGGAACTTGCAGATTGATGGTTAGTAAGTTTTTGGTAGTTGCCATGGAGATTTTGGGGAGAAATCTAGGTTTGTATCTGGTTTTTCCTTGATTTCTGACCAAAGCGCTGACTTCTGCAAGGGACTGCGGCCACAATTTTCCATGTAGAAAGAGAAGAGTGGCGTCTCTGAATAGCTGAAGGTGTGCACTTTTCGTAAATATATAGATTGTGGGGGTTATCTCACAGGTAGGGGGGGTTAACACTGAAAAACTGCAGGTAGTGCACATAGAGCGCAGCCCCCAAAATTTCAACTGAAATTGCCCTTATGCATTGCCCCTGTTTGGGGGCATTTGGTGGCCACGTCTTTATGTGCACCCATACATATGGGGTATCGTTTTATTCAGGGGAACTTGCAAATTGAGGTTTAGTAAGTTTTTGGTAGTTGCCATGGAGATTTTGGGGAGAAATCTAGGTTTTTTATCTGGTTTTTCCTTGATTTCTGACCAAAATCTAGGTTTGTATCTGGTTTTTCCTTGATTTCTGACCAAAGCGCTGACTTCTGCAAGGGACTACGGCCACAATTTTCCATGTAGAAAGAGAAGAGTGGCGTCTCTGAATAGCTGAAGGTGTGCACTTTTCGTAAATATATAGATTGTGGGGGTTATCTCACAGGTAGGGGGGGGTTAACACTGAAAAACTGCAGGTAGTGCACATAGAGCGCAGCCCCCAAAATTTCAACTGAAATTGCCCTTATGCATTGCCCCTGTTTGGGGGCATTTGGTGGCCACGTCTTTATGTGCACCCATACATATGGGGTATCGTTTTATTCAGGGGAACTTGCAGATTGATGGTTAGTAAGTTTTTGGTAGTTGCCATGGAGATTTTGGGGAGAAATCTAGGTTTGTATCTGGTTTTTCCTTGATTTCTGACCAAAGCGCTAACTTCTGCAAGGGACTGCGGCCACAATTTTCCATGTAGAAAGAGGAGAGTGGCGTCTCTGAATAGCTGAAGGTGTGCACTTTTCAGAAATATATAGTTTGCGGGGGTTATTTCACAGGTATGGGGGTGTTTAGACTAAATAACTGCAGATAGAGCACAGCCCCCCCTTATGCATTGCCCCTGTTTGGGGGCATTTGGTGGCCACGTCTTTATGTGCACCCATACATATGGGGTATCGTTTTATTCAGGGGAACTTGCAAATTGAGGTTTAGTAAGTTTTTGGTAGTTGCCATGGAGATTTTGGGGAGAAATCTAGGGTTTTTATCTGGTTTTTCCTTGATTTCTGACCAAAATCTAGGGTTGTATCTGGTTTTTCCTTGATTTCTGACCAAAGCGCTGACTTCTGCAAGGGACTGCGGCCACAATTTTCCATGTAGAAAGAGAAGAGTGGCGTCTCTGAATAGCTGAAGGTGTGCACTTTTCGTAAATATATAGATTGTGGGGGTTATCTCACAGGTAGGGGGGGTTAACACTGAAAAACTGCAGGTAGTGCACATAGAGCGCAGCCCCCAAAATTTCAACTGAAATTGCCCTTATGCATTGCCCCTGTTTGGGGGCATTTGGTGGCCACGTCTTTATGTGCACCCATACATATGGGGTATCGTTTTATTCAGGGGAACTTGCAGATTGATGGTTAGTAAGTTTTTGGTAGTTGCCATGGAGATTTTGGGGAGAAATCTAGGTTTGTATCTGGTTTTTCCTTGATTTCTGACCAAAGCGCTAACTTCTGCAAGGGACTGCGGCCACAATTTTCCATGTAGAAAGAGGAGAGTGGCGTCTCTGAATAGCTGAAGGTGTGCACTTTTCAGAAATATATAGTTTGCGGGGGTTATTTCACAGGTATGGGGGTGTTTAGACTAAATAACTGCAGATAGAGCACAGCCCCCCCTTATGCATTGCCCCTGTTTGGGGGCATTTGGTGGCCACGTCTTTATGTGCACCCATACATATGGGGTATCGTTTTATTCAGGGGAACTTGCAAATTGAGGTTTAGTAAGTTTTTGGTAGTTGCCATGGAGATTTTGGGGAGAAATCTAGGTTTTTATCTGGTTTTTCCTTGATTTCTGACCAAAATCTAGGGTTGTATCTGGTTTTTCCTTGATTTCTGACCAAAGCGCTGACTTCTGCAAGGGACTGCGGCCACAATTTTCCATGTAGAAAGAGAAGAGTGGCGTCTCTGAATAGCTGAAGGTGTGCACTTTTCGTAAATATATAGATTGTGGGGGTTATCTCACAGGTAGGGGGGGTTAACACTGAAAAACTGCAGGTAGTGCACATAGAGCGCAGCCCCCAAAATTTCAACTGAAATTGCCCTTATGCATTGCCCCTGTTTGGGGGCATTTGGTGGCCACGTCTTTATGTGCACCCATACATATGGGGTATCGTTTTATTCAGGGGAACTTGCAGATTGATGGTTAGTAAGTTTTTGGTAGTTGCCATGGAGATTTTGGGGAGAAATCTAGGTTTGTATCTGGTTTTTCCTTGATTTCTGACCAAAGCGCTAACTTCTGCAAGGGACTGCGGCCACAATTTTCCATGTAGAAAGAGGAGAGTGGCGTCTCTGAATAGCTGAAGGTGTGCACTTTTCAGAAATATATAGTTTGCGGGGGTTATTTCACAGGTATGGGGGTGTTTAGACTAAATAACTGCAGATAGAGCACAGCCCCCCCTTATGCATTGCCCCTGTTTGGGGGCATTTGGTGGCCACGTCTTTATGTGCACCCATACATATGGGGTATCGTTTTATTCAGGGGAACTTGCAAATTGAGGTTTAGTAAGTTTTTGGTAGTTGCCATGGAGATTTTGGGGAGAAATCTAGGTTTTTATCTGGTTTTTCCTTGATTTCTGACCAAAATCTAGGGTTGTATCTGGTTTTTCCTTGATTTCTGACCAAAGCGCTGACTTCTGCAAGGGACTGCGGCCACAATTTTCCATGTAGAAAGAGAAGAGTGGTGTCTCTGAATAGCTGAAGGTGTGCACTTTTCGTAAATATATAGATTGTGGGGGTATCTCACAGGTAGGGGGGGTTATCACTGAAAAACTGCAGGTAGTGCACATAGAGCGCAGCCCCCAAAATTTCAACTGAAATTCCCCTTATGCATTGCCCCTGTTTTGGGGCATTTGGTGGCCACGTCTTTATGTGCACCCATACATATGAGGTATCGTTTTATTCAGGGGAACTTGCAGATTGATGGTTAGTAAGTTTTTGGTAGTTGCCATGGAGATTTTGGGGAGAAATCTAGGTTTGTATCTAGTTTTTCCTTGATTTCTGACCAAAGCGCTAACTTCTGCAAGGGACTGCGGCCACAATTTTCCATGTAGAAAGAGAAGAGTGGTGTCTCTGAATAGCTGAAGGTGTGCACTTTTCGTAAATATATAGATTGTGGGGGTTATCTCACAGGTAGGGGGGTTAACACTGAAAAACTGCAGGTAGTGCACATAGAGCGCAGCCCCCAAAATTTCAACTGAAATTGCTTTTATGCATTGCCCCTGTTTTGGGGCATTTGGTGGCCACGTCTTTATGTGCACCCATACATATGGGGTATCGTTTTATTCAGGGGAACTTGCAAATTGAGGTTTAGTAAGTTTTTGGTAGTTGCCATGGAGATTTTGGGGAGAAATCTAGGTTTTTATCTGGTTTTTCCTTGATTTCTGACCAAAATCTAGGGTTGTATCTGGTTTTTCCTTGATTTCTGACCAAAGCGCTGACTTCTGCAAGGGACTGCGGCCACAATTTTCCATGTAGAAAGAGAAGAGTGGTGTCTCTGAATAGCTGAAGGTGTGCACTTTTCGTAAATATATAGATTGTGGGGGTATCTCACAGGTAGGGGGGGTTATCACTGAAAAACTGCAGGTAGTGCACATAGAGCGCAGCCCCCAAAATTTCAACTGAAATTCCCCTTATGCATTGCCCCTGTTTTGGGGCATTTGGTGGCCACGTCTTTATGTGCACCCATACATATGGGGTATCGTTTTATTCAGGGGAACTTGCAGATTGATGGTTAGTAAGTTTTTGGTAGTTGCCATGGAGATTTTGGGGAGAAATCTAGGTTTGTATCTAGTTTTTCCTTGATTTCTGACCAAAGCGCTAACTTCTGCAAGGGACTGCGGCCACAATTTTCCATGTAGAAAGAGAAGAGTGGTGTCTCTGAATAGCTGAAGGTGTGCACATTTCGTAAATATATAGATTGTGGGGGTTATCTCACAGGTAGGGGGGGTTAACACTGAAAAACTGCAGGTAGTGCACATAGAGCGCAGCCCCCAAAATTTCAACTGAAATTGCCCTTATGCATTGCCCCTGTTTTGGGGCATTTGGTGGCCACGTCTTTATGTGCACCCATACATATGGGGTATCGTTTTATTCAGGGGAACTTGCAGATTGATGGTTAGTAAGTTTTTGGTAGTTGCCATGGAGATTTTGGGGAGAAATCTAGGTTTTTTATCTGGTTTTTCCTTGATTTCTGACCAAAGCGCTGACTTCTGCAAGGGACTGCGGCCACAATTTTCCATGTAGAAAGAGAAGAGTGGTGTCTCTGAATAGCTGAAGGTGTGCACTTTTCAGAAATATATAGTTTGTGGGGGTTATTTCACAGGTAGGGGGGGTTAACACTGAAAAACTGCAGGTAGTGCACATAGAGCGCAGCCCCCAAAATTTCAACTGAAATTGCCCTTATGCATTGCCCCTGTTTGGGGGCATTTGGTGGCCACGTCTTTATGTGCACCCATACATATGGGGTATCGTTTTATTCAGGGGAACTTGCAGATTGATGGTTAGTAAGTTTTTGGTAGTTGCCATGGAGATTTTGGGGAGAAATCTAGGTTTGTATCTGGTTTTTCCTTGATTTCTGACCAAAGCGCTAACTTCTGCAAGGGACTGCGGCCACAATTTTCCATGTAGAAAGAGGAGAGTGGCGTCTCTGAATAGCTGAAGGTGTGCACTTTTCAGAAATATATAGTTTGTGGGGGTTATTTCACAGGTAGGGGGGGTTAACACTGAAAAACTGCAGGAAGTGCACATAGAGCGCAGCCCCCACATTTTTAGCTGTAATTGCCCTTGTGCATTGCCCCTGCTTTGGAGTGTTTGGTGCCCATGTCTTTATGTGCACCCATACATATGGGGCATCATTTTATTCAGGAGAAGTTTGTCTTTCAAATATGCCTTTGCTAGAAAATTTTTATGAGATTTTTTTTTGTCAAATCCACATTTGATCATGCGTCCAAGTTTACGTTTTAGAAAAAAAAAAAAAATGTCATAAAAAGTTCCAAATTTCACAATGCACTGACAAAAGGTATTTGGCTTTTGAGTGAAAACTACATTGCACCTAGAAACCTGAAGGTCTGTAGTTTCTAAAGATACCAAACATGAGGGGATATTTTAGATTTACATATAAGTTATGCTGCATTAACTGTTACAAGCGCTTTTCTGCTTTGTTCTGGTGTGATATTGTACTAAGTATTGCCTTAGTTTGGGGGTTACTTCTGGACAGGAACTGTGGGGTACCACCACATATTTGGTATCGTTGGAATTGGGAGTATCAGGGCTTTTACAAACAATAAAAAAAAGTGAGTAAAATTAACTTTTCTATGGAAAAAAACCTCAAAATATACAGAAATTTTTCATAATTTTATTTTTTTTTTACATATTTCACCCAAAATACACATCATATCTCCAGAAAAGTTATAAAATTTGGTATGTATGTCGAAGCCCAATTAGTGACGAAAAAAACGATATATAATTTCCCTAGTTTCGTGGAGGTTTTCCTACCAAAAAACATTGTTAAAGTGAATGAGTACAAAATGCTTAAAAAACGTCTGGCACTGGGGGGAACCGAAATGACGAATTCGGCTGGCACTTAAAGGGTTAAATTAGTTTTTTCTGATCTGAGTTTTTCATAAATATGCTTTAGAGGAAAAAAATGCAATTGCAAAAAATTCATAATCAAGTTTGATTGTCTTTTTTTTTTTAAACACTTGAATTAGACGATAATAAACACTGGATACAAATTAATACAAAATTAAGCATAACCAATTTGATTCTATTGCCAACAGAATTCAAGCCAGCTACTCTTAATCACAAGTGTATATATATATATGGCTTAATAAACTTTTTTTGTTCCTGTGTGTGCGGCATTCTGTCCTTTTTCCATATGGAGTGCCTGGGTTTATTACATATATATATATATATATATATATATATATATCTATATGTAATAAACCCAGGCACTCCATATGGCTTAAGAGGGAAACTAGATGCAAAACTTCCACAAGATAAAGGGGACATATTCACATTTGATTCACATTTAGGTAGGTTGTTCAAAGCTTGTATAGGCTTACCTCAGTCCTAAACAAGGGCGTTGTCTTTGATGCCAGACCATACCTGTTTATCTCTTCTGTAGTTTCCAAGGAAACTATGGGCTTTAAAGGAGAATTAAACCCTGAAAATGAATATAGCTTGAAAGGCCATGTTTTATATATGAAACTTACTGCACAAGTTTCAGCATATTTACAGTAGTAAGGATCCAGATGGAACTGCACTGTATGATCCAGATGGAACTGCACTCTTTGCAGTTTATGTGTATATATATATATATATATTGAAAAAGGCTGTGAACACAGCCGAAACGTCAGTTGCATGATGTGACCAATAAATCACCATTTTTTCTTCGATTAAGTCCTGTGAGTGCGGTTTTCTTCTTGTGACATGTCACCTGATTTTTATTACTGCACCCGGGCGTCCTGTGATCTGTAAACGTGAGTGCCGGCTTCCAATGAATTATATATATATATATAACAATTTAACAGACAGGGATCTCACAAAACAAGAAAATAAATTCTTAGTCAAGGGACTAAACTTTGCGGCAGTGTCGGACTGGGACCCCAGGGGCCCATCAGGAAACCTTAGACTACAGGCCCACTCTCCAAACTATTATTCCCCCTTTCTTCACCCAACCTCTTTATTATCCAAGTCTCTTTTATTTACATGCTAGCGTCTATTCTTCCATCTATTTCTCATCTTCTTCATTCAGAAATAGGGAATGACCATGAAACAGGCCAAATGATCAAGAGCAGGAGGGCCCACTGACCCCTGGGCCCACCGGGAGTTTTCCTGGTATCCTGGTGGGCCAGTCCGACACTGCTTTGCGGTGGCCCCACGGTATGTCCCAGTGGTAGATTTTATCACAATCATAGAATCTTCAATTCAAAACAATAAGATACCAGTGCATGAGGCTGAAAACATCCAGATGAAAGTATTAGCAGTCCTAGCTAGTGCTAAAGCCCCCCTTTCTGACCTATGTTATGAGAGGAGGGCCCTGACATCGCTTTCCAAGGACTCGCGTGTCACAATCTTGCCAGCGGATAAAGGAAGATGTACAGTGGTACTGAATAGATCAGACTACCACTCCAAAGTGTCCACACTGCTTGGTGATTCTGATACATATGAACAACGGGATTCAACAAGCAGCTAAAAGAAAAAGATTATAGACTGCTTACAACAGCTTGAGAAGGACAATGTCATCAGTCTGGATTTGTATTATTGCTAGTGTTGAGAGAATCTGACTCATTTGCTTCACCAAAAAAGCATTCAAAGATTCAGGAACTGGCAATTAATACACAAAATGAGGAAAATGACATGTCAAAAAATTTGTCTTGTGTGTCAAAAAAATGACGCGCATTGGCAATGGCAATGGCAAAACACGGAAATTCAAAATGCTGGCAAATGCATGCCAGCCGAAACATTTTGCTAATCCCTAATCATTGCCTCTACCCAGGTAAAGCCACTCCATGCCTATATAGACTTCCAAAAATACACAAGGAAGGGGAGCCCATCTACGGCAAATTGTCAGCAGCAATAACTCTGTGATTACAGTATAACATTGCTAAATATGTGGCCAGCTTCTTTGCTCCCTTAGTTGGCAACACAGTGTACCACATTCAGAACTCCATGGACTCCTCCATGACACCCTAAAGACCCAACACCAAAGCACATGAAAAGTAATATGGTCTATGCTGTCCAGTGTAATGAAGATTGCTTATACATTGGAAAACGAAAAACCCCTCTAACAGACAGGGCCGGATTTCTGTTTTGGGCGCCCCGAGGCCGCCCCTGTTGGTCGCCCCCTCCCCACCCGTGCGCATGCGCGAAAGCGCGCGCCCCCCGTGCGCATGCGCGAAAGCGACCCCACCAGTGCGCATGTGCTCCTTTAAACTCCCATACGGAGCAGTGGGAAGAGGTCCCGACTGCTCCGTATGGGAGCCAAATTTAAAGTTTCTTTTGCGGCGGGGCGGAATACCGTCTCTAAACTTCTGCCGCCCTAGGCCCGGGCCTTTGTGGCCTCTCCACAAATCCGGGCCTGCTAACAGAATGGCCCAACATAGGAGGGCTATCTCCTCAGGACAAGACTCAGCAGTCTAGCTACATCTCAAGGAAAAGGGACACTGCTTTGAGGACGTAACATATTTATTTTGGACTGAGAAGACAGATGGTTTGAAAGAGGTGTGAAAGTCTGCCATTAATTTCCAGTCTGCCATTAATGCCAGACTGGAAAACCCATCCCTGAATAGAGGAGGGGGCCTGAGACATTGCTTGTCAGCAACTTACAATGCCGCTTTGACATCCTTACCACGCCGGTTTCACAGCAATTCACACCTCCAGCCACATATAAAGATTAACACCTCAATGAGAATCATGGTACCATTGTGACTGGATCATACTTTCTCACACAAGTCAACACCTAACTGAATAAGTTCATTGTGATTGGATGTCTGTGACTGTACTACCCTTAAGGGTTTAAATGCCGGGAATTCCCTACCACTCATTTGAACTGAAGTAGCCACTTGGATGAGTGGTGAAACATTTTTAAGAAAAGTCCAGTTGTTTTAAACTTAATTGTACTAGATACTGTATATCATGACCTAGATAAATGAGAATCTTCATGGACATCTAGTACATACTTGTTGAGCCTCAACGTGCCAACTTCCACTGATGCTGAAGCTATGTGGTTGGGATTGAGGGTGGGCAAAAAACACAATAGACTCTGTATGACTGTTTTATAATTTGCATTGTCTTCCAATTCTACAATGCTTTATGAATTTGACAGACTATTATGATTCTAACTTTATTAAACAGCCAATGGAAAGCCTTCTGCACTGTTTTTGTCACTATTCTATATATTTCCTTTGCAGTTTCCTTTGTTATGTTGTTGGGAAGTTCCTGGGATATCTGACTAGTAAAATGCAACATTTTTTTATATAAAACTTACTTAGCAAGGGACTTAATCAAGGGACTGCATAATGTCATAACGTATTAAAATACTATATAATATGCTTCATAGAAACAAACAAATAAAACAAGTAAGAATTATGAATTTAGATCTAAAATACATTATTCCATTGTTCCCTATACAGATATGCCTGATTATCTAAAAGATATTGACAAGAAACTGTGATGTTCATACTGTATCCATTAGCAGAAAAGATTGCTGTTGTTCCACTTATGGAAACATCCTTTACACACATGGAAACTTGATTAAATTCATATGTATGTTATTGTAGTACAGCTAAGATGTACCTTAACATCATCTAACACAACCAAAGAGATGTTTTAAATATTTCTTTTTACAGAAAAAATACATTTCTAAAAATACAACACTTATTGAAAGCCAAATTATACTGTATGCCACTAAATCTGCTCCGTCTATAGGCCTTTTTGTTGATAAACAAACTGTACAAAACATGTTTATTCAACTTTATAATACAAACCACCTAATTGCATTTAGCTGGCATTTTTTAGCAGTTACATCAGGGTTATGGTACAACCAAACACAATTTCTAGTATCCTCAGCTAGTATTTTTGGTAATATGAAAACAACTGCCATTTTACCCCATGTCTGTTTCCTGGTGTTTCATTAAGGTATGTAACAAGGGGTTCAGTGGGTTGGCTCAAGGCGAAGGGTCAATTGAGGAGGGTGAAGTGACCTTCGGCTTTGGCAACCTGTGATTACTTGTAACTCTGCTCAATGCAGTCTCAGTAGAGTGCACAGGCCGGAAACCAGATTTCAATGGCTCCAACAGATTATCGGTATTGAAAAGTTAGTAATACAGGAGAACTCAATAGGGCTGATTCACTAAAGTGCGATAAAACATGTGCTATTTATAGCGTGCGTTAAAAATTTTATTGCGTCAAAATTTTCGCGACTTATCGCACGATTCACTATAAGCATACTTGCGCTAATTTACGCGCGATATTGCATGCGTTATTTAACTCGCGAAGACTATTTTCGTTCAGTATTTGAAGGTACATGCGCTAATTAACGCCGCAAATAGATAGTAGCCGCATATGAATTGTCGCCACATATATATGGTAGCATATAAATGGTAGCATATAATTAGTAGCTGCTTATAAATAGTAACTGCTAGTGATGAGCAAATCTGTTCCGTTTATCTTTAGCGAAAAATTTGCAATGTCGTGCGGCCAAAAAAATTGTTGCCCGCGACTATTTATATGCGGCTACAATCGATTAAATGTTTCGCCAGGCATGGATTCGCGGCAAATTTTTGGACGTGCGGCGAATTTTTCCGCGGTACATTTTTTAATGCGTTTTGCCATTGGCGGATTGTTTTGCGAAACGCATGAAAAAATTTGGCGCGGAAAAATTCGCCACACATCCAAAAATTTGCCGCGAATCCGTGCCTGCCAAAACATTTTATCAATTGTAGCCGCATATAAATAGTCTCGCGAATAAACGGACGCCATGTTAGCCATACATGCCAATACTTTCATAAAATTACTGTATTAAAAATGACCATTTCCCTGCAAACTGGCGGCTGCATCACTCTGGGGCCAACACAGACTTGAATAAATCCCACTGCAAAGTCCATATTTTATTGCCAAAAGCTCATTAACTGTACTTTTCTATAATTACCGCCTGCCTCAAGTAGGTGTTATTTTTCGCATAGACTAATGTGATATTTAGCGCGTCTAAGTGTTTGTGAATCATGCGTTAGTATTCTTTTCAGCGCGCTATTTAACGCATGCATTAAAACTAACGCATGCGGTTGCGCGAAAAATAACGCATGCGATACGCGACTTAACGCACACGGTAATACTGTAGTGAATCGCGAGCTAATTTTCGCGTCTATTTTAACGCAAAAAAAGTGCAATAAAATTTATCGCACTGTAGTGAATCAACCCCAATATATTCTAAGTTTATGGTTTAGACCAAGTACAATATTTAATACTTTTATCACCTACAATCCACATCTGTATAATGAGTGTGAATGCTGACAGTTGTAGTTAAATTATGCAGTTTTACTAATTTTGGTGGTCAAGGGGAAAAAAACACAATCTCTGTAAAAAAAAATGTTGTTTCACAAAATGGATATTTTATCAGTTTTCATTTTGTTGATAGAATGAATTCTGTGCTGTAGAATCTTCCTTTCTTTTATGAGCATCTATTTTGTCATGAAAATCTAGCTTGGGATATGCTAGTCAGTTAAACCATTATATATTTTGTCAAAGTTTTGTTTTACATAACTTATTCTGTAAATAACTGGTTCTGCTGTATGGATGTTAGACATTTATGAGACAGAATGCTTGTTAAAATTTACAGAATGGAGTTTGTAATATAATTATATCCTTTTGTGTACAAAATTGATTTTGTTCTCAGAAATATGTCTTTTATATATTTTTTACCAGTGTATTTGGCCACACATTCATTCTGTGTACTGGGGATTGTTTTTTGTATACAGAGTGCATTTTTGTAGAGAAAATGTACTCGGGACAAATAGCACCCCATAGTAGAGCACTAGATTGTTTAAGGAAAATGTAATATTTTTACACACACAAGTGAGAATAACATTGTTCCATTCTTTTTCAATTAGGCTAAAAATCTCAAATGTTTCAATAACCTGGGAAATAAAGTTGTTTGAGACAGTTCCCATTGACTTCTATATAAACTTAGATTTTAAACAGATTTTACAGTTTTGGTTTTTTTTTTTAGAAAAAAAAGTCACCTTGAATTTTGATAAATCAGCCCCTTTTTTGAATCACCCTGGATCCTGTAGATGCCCAGAAATAACCTTTATTTTGTGAGTGGAGGGGACCATCAGGGGCCAGGATTAGGAAGGTCAGATGTTATAGCCAGGCATGCATATGGTGTCTCACTATTCCTCACTGGGGAAAAAATTGCAGATATAACATATCAAAATGCAAAACAGAAATGATATGTAGTGATAGGCGAAATGTTTCACCAGGCATGGATTTGCGGTGAATTTTCTAATTCGGAAAAATTTGCTGCATGTGATTTTTTTTGAGGTGCAACATTTTCTCTGTTTCACGAATTTTTCACCATTTCGCAAACCTTTTGAAAGATTTGCTAATTTTTCAGCAAAGCGAAATGGGACAGATTCGCTCATCACTAATGATATCTCGTTGGATGCACTTAAGGCCAGCAACATTCCTTACATAAGGTTAGGTAAGAGTGGGTTACAGGGGTAACAGTTGGTTCAATTGTAGTGAGTGATATAAAACTCTTTTGTAAATAAAACTGTTAATGTCTGCTAGCCCTTCTGGCTTATCAGAAAGACCAACACCGACAGGTTCATTGCAATATCTATTTTAAAAACATTATATATATAAATATATATTTGAAAAAGGCTGTGGAAGCAGCCGAAACTTTAGATGGACGTTGGAAATAAACGTTTTCTACTAAGCTAAGACCTGTGAGTGCGGCATTTATTTGATCATGCTTTATACTAGTTTAATACTGCACCCAGACTCTCTTATATTTATTTTGACAGGAGTGCCTGTTGCCCTGGACTTTTATATGTTTATATATAGGGTTTTCCCTCCCCTGAAGAAGAACACATTTAGGGGCCCATTTACTTACTCACGAACGGTCCGAATGCGTCCGATTGCGTTTTTTTCGTAATGATCGGTATTTTGCGATTTTTTCGGGAAAATTATCGCGACTTTTTCGTTACCAATACGATTTTTGCGGAAAAACACGAGTTTTTCGTAGCCATTCCGAAAGTTGCGATTTTTTCGTAGCGTTAAAACTTGCGCGAAAAGTTGCGCTTTTTTCGTAGCGTTAAAACTTAAAAGGCGCGACGTTTTGCGCAAGTTTTAACACTACGAAAAAATCGCAACTTTTTGCGCAAGTTTTAACGCTACGAAAAAATCGCAACTTTCGGAATGGCTACGAAAAACTCGCGTTTTTTCGCGCAAATCGTATTGGTAACGAAAAAGTCGCGATAATTTCTGAAAAGTCGTAAAGGCGCCGAAAAAATCGCAAAAAATACGAAAAAGTCACAAAATGTTTGTTTTCCAATCGGAATTTTTCCAATTCGGATTCGAATTCGTGGGTTAGTAAATCAGCCCCTTAGTGTTCGAAACGTTGTATTAATAAAGATTTTTTGTTCTTTTTTAAGTCCCTGTGTGTGCGGCACTCTGTTCTTCATATATATATATATATATATATATATATATATATATATATTTATACAAAAAGTCACAGATTGCAGTCACATGATTATGAAAAACTTGAAAAATAGACATATAGACATTTGCTAAACTAATGCGTAAACAGACAGATCCAGTCTCTAAGCAGAGACTGGAAAGAAGGGCTGAGCCTTTAAGGCATTTTAGATACTATTTTCAGCATAAACATGAACATATTCCTTCTTATTTTGCAGCTTGAACCAACACCTGCCACACAGAGGGTCCTTTGCATTTCATGCCCATCAGAACTTCCAACTAAATTTAAAGGAACAAGGGAGAAATGAGAGCAAAGCTACCCAGATGTTATGGTATCTGTCATAGGATAATTCCAACTGTACCAGCTTTTCATGCACAAAACAATATGAACATTTCAAGCCACAATGGATTATGGAAAGGCCTTATAATTTTTTAACAAGTTCCACAACAGATGTACAGAGACAGGCTATAAAGTTGTTATAACGAGAGACCTTTCTGCATTATCTCTTAAAACAGCTAAGGTTATGGTTTAGGTTACTCATATACAGGTATGGGATTCGTTATACGGGTTATACGGATGATTCTTCATATATATATTAATATATATTAGGTTACTCATATACAGGTATGGGATCATTTATACAGAAACCTGTTATCCAGAAAGCTCTGAATTACAGGATGGCCATCTCCCATAGACTCCAATTTAAACTAAATGTACATCTATCCAAATTACAGAAAGATCTCTTTTTTGGAAAGCCCCATGTCCCAAGCATTCTGGATGACAAGTGCTATACATGTACCAGCATGAATCCTAAATCTCATCTTTACACTTATCAATCAGCAATTAGCTTTAGTCTATTACAAATTAGAAACTGAAATAGAAGTATGGATTTGTTGGTATAAATATGTATCACCCACTATATTTCAATGCTTCTCAAAAACACACACCTTAAAGGGAATTGGTAGGATCCCTACTGACCTGAAATAACCTGTCTCTTCCCTCTTCTGATGTCTGGGTAAACAAGAAACCCTGAAATGTTTGTCAGTTCTAATATATAAACAAAAGACCCATGTGCATCCATGAATGCCCAATGGGCACTACCTTTGCATCAGTGTACTTTTTACATAATTGCAATTGAAATTAGTATTTTCTGAACTGCTTGCTGCCTGCCTAGACCAATTGCCTGTACTCGGAGTTTGTTTTGCTTGCTGCCTGCCCAGACTACATTTGATCTGGCCATATGTCTTCTAGTTGTTATACAGCATGTAGGCTCCTTGCAACCAGTTAACTAGCCATTCTGACATTTCCTGTCTTTTACATCTGTTGGTTTCTCCAATATTACTATGTTCCAGATCTCTAGCTGTCATGGGGCTAAAACTTAGCCAACCTTTTTTGTTCCCTTTTAACTTTTGAGTGATTATACACATGAGACAACCAATCATACTGGTCAAATGTAATTATTCAGATCAATTATGAAGGTACAGTGTCAGCAGATTTATTTCCATTTCTTCTTGCTTCTCTCTGCCTGTCTCTGTTGTGGCTCCATCTTACCCAGGCAATCACTTCACCATCCTGGCCTTCATTTGCAAACATTTAAAAAATGCTACATCTCCTCATATTAGCTGCAATATTGCTAAGTGCTCCTCCAGATGTTACTTCTGCTCTGCACATGAACCGCTTCTTTCTCCAACTTTAATCACTTATTCCGACTCATGATTTCAGAATGTATTTATGCTGCACTTGTTTTTTGGAACTTCCTTCCTGAAACTACCTGGCCACTGTCTCCAACCTGCTACTGCCTCCTCATAAACTCATCTTTCCAATCAAACAGCAGATAGATTTCTTACAACTACTGAGCACAATTACCACCCGCTCTACAAACTAATATTCTCTGGGGATATCCAATATCAATAGTGATGCTGATATCTAATTGGCAAAACTGGGCACCATAACCATACTTCAGTATATAATAAACAGAGAAAGAGAGCCTCTAATGCTTATATCTCACAGCTAAGGTCCTGAATATGAATACATACAATACAACACAGATTAACAGTGAAATACAAAACATGTAATGGTTCTGAGTAATTACAAAAATAAAATTAAAAAAAAAAGCAAAACATACAATACCAAACAACAAAAAGGTGCAACCCAGTGCCACATGGTTCCCATACTCTGCCCTCCTTACGCGTTTCACACCATTGGGGGCTTCATCGCCTCCTCTGATAACATTTTCCAGTGAAAATAAGCGTATGGAGAAATTCTAATGTCATTGATGTTTTTTCCTGCATTTTTTATTTGGTGCAGAGTTGTTATTTTTAAAAAACAAAATACATTGTGAAATTCTATTGCAGATTTAGCTAGATATTTGCCACTGGTGAAATGGCGAATTTTACAAAATACAATAAATATTGCCCTCTGAATGTCAGGACATGCTGTGTAAATTACACTGTATTCGTCAAGCTGCGTATTCATATTAGATATTGTGGTTCTATATGTTATATCAGTCGAAAAAGCAGCAGCTGCTTGAAAATGCTGCATAAAAAAACACGTTCATCGTTCCACAGAAACTTCCACCAAAATTACCTGGATTCCAATACAATGTCCAATACATTGTTCGGCTGACATAAAAGAAAAGACACAGAGACCAATTAACTAAAGGTCGTTAACGTTTAACGCATAGTTTTATGTGTTAAAAAGTGTTCGTTAATTAAGTACCAATTCATCAGAAATGCTAGCCTCAACCCCCTAGATCAATAGGACCACTGGTGTTACCAATCTAGTAATATTATAGAAACGGAACCTTCAATGCGATTTAAATGTTGAACTGATCTCCTACTTACCCTCACCCCCATCTCCTTTCTTTATCTTTTTACTATTTACTTTTCAAGAATGTATGTAAACCAGTGAAATGCCTTTTCAATAAAAAATTCAAGTTACAAAAAAAAAAAAAGTACCAATTCATCAAAGCTATTTCGCATGCGTTACTACTCATATCGCATGCGCAATAATCCCAATTATCACAAAGCGTTATTTCCATCGCATTGGGGTAATTATCTAATAGAAATAATACTAACGCATTATTCACAAACATATTTTAAGCGTTAAAAGCATAAAATGTGGCGCTAATTACTGTGAAACTTAACACCTGGCAGGGATAGGCGTTACTAAACAACATTGCAGCTGGATGATTGTCTGTGGTGACAAGATGGAGTTTGCAGTCGGATTTTTTCAAGTCTGTGTTGGCTCTAGAGTGATGCATCCTCCAGTTTTCAGGGAAATGGTCATTTTCAGAACGGTAGTTTTCAGAAAGTAACTGTTACGTGCATAATAATGTTTGCTAATATCACGTGCTATGAAATAACACATAAATATATTGCATGGTTTAAAATATCGCTTAAAAATCTATCATCGCCAGATAAATAACAACAATAAAATCGTTTCTTAATTATGGCAAGTGAATCGATCGTTAATTCTGAAAATATAAGAAGTGATAATATTTTTAACGCATGCTGTAAATAACACTCGTTTTTTCGGCCTCTAGTGAATCGGCCCCATAGATTTATAAATATGCCACTTATGTTTTACCTATTTACACAGTTTTTCTTCTGTAAATCATATTCACAACTGATTAAATAGGCACCTATGGGCTGACTTGGTTTACAAGGTGAAAAGAACAAGGGGGGTTATGGACACTTTCTACATGTATAGGTGAGTTACAGAGGTTGGGGTTTATTTAGTACTTGATGTCCCCTGAGAGCATTCCTTGAGATTACAGGTATAGGATCTGTTATCCAGAAACCCATTATGCAGAAAGCTCTGATTTATGGGAAGGCCATCTCCCATAGACTCCATTTTAATAAAATAATTCAAAATTTTTTTTCAATTATTTCCTTTTAAACAAACAGTACCTTGCACTTGATCTCAACTAAGCTACAATGTATCCTTATTGCAGTGATCCCCAACCAGTGGCTCGGGGGCAACATGTTGCTCCCCAACCCCTTTGGACGTTGCACCCAGTGGCCTCAAAATAGGTGCCCATTTTTGAATTTTTGGTAAGGGGGCAAGTTTTGGTTGCATAAAACCAAGTATAATGCCAAACAGAGCCTTCTATAGGCTGCCAGTCCACATAGGGGCTATTAAGTAGCCAATTATAGCTCTTATTGGCACCCCCAGGAACCTTTTTCATGCTTGTGTTGCTCCCCAACACTTCTTCCATTTAAATGTGGCTCACGGATTTAAAAGGTTGGGGATCCCTGCCTTATTGGATAAAAATATAATCCTATTGGGTTTATTTAATGGTTTTAAATGATTTTTAGTAGACTTAAGGTATGGAGAGTCAAATTATGGCAAGATCCTTTATTGAGAAACACCCAAGTCCCAAGCATTCTGGATAACAGGTACTATACCTGTATTAGATGTAATCAGCAAATGAAGAAATCTATTTTCTTTGGAAGATGTAGATTGCAGATAAAGATGCTGCATTGGTAGACTCAATAGAACCTATAAAAAACACTAAAATCAACAAATAAGATAAGACATAAACCAATGTTGCAATTCATTTTATTGGTTACAATAATTATCTATTATTCTTTATCTACAAGTAGTCCGGTAGGGAGCCCTGAAGCCTTTGCTGAAGCTAACGTAAAACTTATAGAAATGTCTCTGAATGGTATGTAATATATTGTGACAGATTTAATTTCCAAATTATATTTTTAGTAAGCTACCTAAGGAGAGATTTTTATGAAGATCATGATTATGCTCAAGGAAACCTAATGTGTACTCTACTGTATTTTTATTATCGCGCTAGACGTCTTTGCTCCGAATCAACATATTTATGAGGAAGACTCGTGCTATCAAATGCTAATTATTAAAACTAATCAGTTTAATGATAGTTGGTGCAATGCCAAACATGATTAGGTTCTGTATTTTGAATCTCACATGAGGCCATTTGCATGTTCCAATTCAACTAGATTTAACCCTTCCAGTGCTTTAAACATGTTGCTGTTTTTTATTAAATTTGTCTGGAAGAGATAAAGTTAATGTATGCTGACATTTTTCTACGGTATCACTTGTAAAAAATAATCTTTGTGGGAGAAGAAATACTGTCATAAATAAATCTAATGTACAGAGATGTAGTTGGTCCTTTTTGTGTGTTAAGGAAAAAAAAAACATTGTTCCTAAGGTAGATGTGAAAAGATATTCGTTTAGTAAATATGAAGAGTTCATTACAAATAGAAAGAAGTGTCAAGTACTAAAGTGAAACTGGAAAGTGACTGCAGGAAGGAGCAGGGAAAAACAGTTTATTTATCAACTAGGGAACCTACTGGCATTGAATCCCCATCTCTACAAGTGATAAAAAAAGCTCCCATGGCAATGGTCATTCCTTCAAGTGTTTTATGTAGGCAGTATAAATAAATACGTAAACTGGATTTGTTGCAGACTAGAGTGACACAACATTATCTGAGTACACTGCATATTAACTTTATCATACAGACGTAGTTTTAGAATGATACTTGACAGGGTTAAACTAGCTCACAATTAATTGTATTTTGTATACAATTTACAACTTATGGTTACAACTATGAAAAATTTGACAGAAATTTAAGACCACTGCTGTTGTGTGGGCTGGACTGGTACCAGAATTGGTAGTGGTAGTGCCAAGGTTTCAGTCAAGATATCAACCACTTTACAACTGCTGCTATATTAACTATAGGTCTACCTGTATCTGACACACAGCCAGCCAACCAACTACAGCCCATTGGTCCTACTGTGTTTCCAAGTCAATAGACTCCTCTAGTTGTACAGTATCTGGAACCTTATTTCTGGATGAATATGGGAAAAAGAAAGTGATGATTGTGTTACAAAGAACAATGCAAAAGGAAAGTAAAAAGGGGATGTTGTATTATAGGAAGAAGGGAATTGAAATGTAGATGTCCTAATACAAAGTATTATGGGTCATTTACTAGAAGACTTGCCAAAGGTCTTGGCGCTCCAAAGCAGAACTCAGAGCCCTGCATTAGCTTCTTAAATACACTCCTGTCTGTGTTTAGCATTGGTGTATTCATGAGGGGTGGGTAGGGGGAGAAATATAGACAGACCCCTCATCTTGCCTCCTACCTGTCCCCTTACTTACTTGTTATTCAGAGGCACATGTTAGGAACAGTCAGCAGTAGTGATGAGTGAATTTTTTTTTCGGCAGGCATGGATTCGCAGTGACAAAAGATTACTTCTGTGCAAATAGAAGTATTAATGGGCCACTATCAGTGTGTAGGCAATGGGTACTCACAAGACTGTAAACCAGGGATTCTCAAACTATGGCCCGCGGGCCACAATTTACCTGGCCCCCGCTGTGTTATCACCCCTGGCTATTACCTGTCTGCAGACGCAGTGGGGAGCAGGGGAACAGGAAGCCGGAGGGCTCAGAGGGGAATGAGCAAGCAGGGAGCCAGAGGACGCTGCGGAGAGGGGGAGCAGGGAGCTGGAATCAGTTACATGGATGTCCAGATTATTCCCACTGCTTCTGTTCCTGTGGCTGTGTATTTCCCAGTTGTATGACTTCAAAACTCCATTACAAATAAATAAATAGTTGCAATCAGCAGTTAAAATGATTAATAGTAACAGGAACGCTCTGAAAAGACTGCAGTCTTGTGAGTACCCATTGCCTAAGGGGAGGGCACACTGATGGTGACCCGTTAATATTTCTATTTGGACTGAGTTATTGGTAATAGTGAATATAATACCTATGTGAAAAGTCTATCATATTATTACACTTAGAGGGAATTTTATTTCCCTTTTTATTTTCTTCGGTTTTGCTCTTGTTTCATCATTTTAGCTTTTTATTTAACACTTTGGAAATATTCACCCCGATTGCACCAGATTTGCAACAAAGTACATGCTTAGTTGTGTCCATTTTGGGGAATAGGAGCATGCAGAATCTGTAGGCGCAGCACAATTGTGTCAAGAGAATCGCAAGTTTGCATCTGTACTGATGCTGGAATCATCAGAAAAAAACACTGCATTGTGGTGATTGTGCTGGCTGGGAAAAGGGAGGAGGTTGTTTTTACAGAGATCATTATTTCTTTTTAAAGAAACAAATCTCATTTCTGGGGCAAAAGATCCAGAGGAAATACAGAACAATAATCTGTTGGTATTTTATAATTTAAAAAATAAGGAATTTTTAGAAAAAAAGGGATGTTTACATTTTTTTGATTTAAAAGATTTGATTTATCAAGAACATTTTCAACTCAAACGTTATTGTGCTCATGCTGAACAAGCGTACATAGGTGTCTACTGCCCCTTTAAAATGGTTTGAAACATTACTTCCTGAAATCATATTTTTTTTCTGTTCAACACAGAAACAGAAAGGTTCACAAGAGTGGAATTTATTTTTCCTTATGTCACCTAAGCTCTGCGTACTAGTGTATAAGATGTATTTTCTTTTGATGGGAATCTGTTATATGATTCTCCATCTGCTACATCAATGTACCATATGTTTCTACTGACTTCTGCAAATGTCAGGCTCCATAAGAACGAATGGACATGTTTATGTTGTGTATATAGATGAAAGTGCTTTGCTTTATACTTTGCGATGTAAAATTCCACTATATTACTTGGTATATTACTTTAAAAACAACAACACCCTGACCTATTTTATGTCTCGTACTTTACTCTCTGTATTCAGCACCTTGTGTTGAAAGGATCAGGGTTTTTTTTTGTACACTTGCATTTTTCAGCATCGCTAAAGTAGAATAAATCCTATTTTAAATATTATTTGATTAAAGCAGATGTCTGCTACTGCTTATGTAATTGATATTTGATTTATTCAAGATTTATGCATGCTGAGCCTTAGATTTATTAATGATAATCCCCTGCTCTAGTGTTTAATATAGTGGAACCAAAACATAATTTGCTGGGATCAGTCAGAAATGCATCAAAGTGATTAACTCTACATGCAAACCATTATCCAGTGACATCCCTACTGTGCATAGTGGAAAGGAGGTAATAACACAGTAATTGGCTTCACTTAGGAAGTTAGGCATTTGCTGTGATTGCTGGTAAATCTGTAATCTTTTCACCACTTCATTTGTATCTGTACTATTTAATAATTTAATAGATTTTCTCTTTGTACAGGAATGTGGGGGATTAAATAATGAAACAGTGGCTAGAATATGGGCACGTTTCAATAGAAAGAGGAAAACGAGTTGCTCCTTGGTTGGTAGGCTGGGGTGTCCAACTGCGCTCAGATTAATGGAAACCTTGCATATATTTCATCCCCAATTCGAGTTCTCTGTGTTCTACATGAAGATATTATTTTTTGCAGCAGCACTTGGGCCTTTCTTGACTTTTTTTGGGTGAGTGCGCTGCTTTTCAAACTCTCTCTATAAATATATTTGATGTAGTTGGCCAGCTTGAAGTATATTGCAATATATGGACAAACAATCCCTGTTTTTTCTTGGCATTTCTTGGACGCTTAAAGGAACAGTAACACCAAAAAATAAAAGAGCTTTAAAGTAATAAAAATATAATGCACTGTTGCCCTGCACTGGTAAAACTGGTGTGTTTGCTACAGTAACACTACTATAATTTATATAATAAGCTGCTGTGTAGCCACGGGGGCAGCCATTCAAGCTGGAAAAAAGGAGAAAAGGCACAGGTTACATAGCAGATAACAGATAAATTCTGTAGAATACAATAGTGTTTTATCTGTTATCTGCTATGTGCCTGTGCCTTTTCTCCTTTGAATGGCTGCCCCCATGGCTACACAGCAGCTTATTTATATAAATTATAGTAGACTTTCTGAAGTAAACACACAACTTTTACCAGTGCAGGGCAGCAGCACATTATATTTTAGTTACTTTTATACACTTTCATTTTTTGGTGTTACTGTTCCTTTAATGCACAGAATGTCTTATTGTCCTGTATATATTGCTAATTTGTGAGTGCAGGGGATCTCTTGTTGATGTATATCAGGGATCCCCAACCTTTTTTACCCGTGAGCCACATTCAAATGGAAAATGTTTTTGAGAGCAACACAACCATGAAAACGTTTCTGGAGGTGCCAATAAAAGCTATAATTGGCTATTTGGTAGCTCCTATGTTGACTGGCAGCCTAGAGAAGGCTCTGTTTGGCAATTTCACTGGGTTTTTATGCAACCAAAACTTGCCTCATAAGCAGAAATTTAAAAATAAGCACCTGCTTTGAGGCCACTGGGAGCAACATCAAAGGGGTTTGCGAGCAACATGTTGCCCCTGAGCCACTGGTTAGGGATCACTGTTGTATATATATATACTGTATATAAGCTTGATGGGTGATGCCAAACTATAACTTCATGAAGATGAAAAATAAAGGCTTGAACAATAATAAATCTGCCATTTAGTGTTACTGTCACCCTTTCTTTCTCTCTTTCTCATTTTCTGGGAATTTCTGGGAAACTATGAGAGTGTTAGGGCATTATATGTGTAGGGACCCATAGGGTTAAGCTCCCTATGGTGTTATCCCTTATCTTTTCCTTATCTGTGCTGTAATAGGGCAGAGCCCTCTACACTCAGATTACAGTATTAGGCTACCCCCTATAGGTTTAGCCCAGGTTGACCACTCCCCTTGTGCAGACTATATAGTGTCTTGCACAAGGAAGTGTCTTCCTCTTTGGCTGCTGTTCTCTCAGGCTGCATGTCATCGGGCCTGAGACACACGGTCTCAGTAAAGAGAACTGCCAGTTTGTAAGTCGGGGACAGGGCCCCGTGAATGAGAATTAGCCAGCACAGACAGTTTTACTTATAGCACCCTCTAGAAGTGGTGAGAGTAGTCAGATTATTTAGCAAGGGCAGTCAATAGCCCCAACCAGGAGTTGTAACAAAGGGTTTAGTCCACCCCGGCTCTGTAGTCGTTCTTTAGGGACCGGTTTTATTAGACGCCAGGTACCAGTGTTAGGAGCTCTCCCCTGGACCACAGTCGGCCGGAACACTCCCTTCTGAAAGGTCTATATCTCAGGTCCTCTGTGCATCCTCCAAGTGGGTTATTCTGTGCCTAAAGTGTCACATCTGCTGTACTATCTGTGACATCATATACTGCTGTGTCTGTGAGTATAACCCTGCTGCACTATTAAGCTGTGCCTTTGTCCAAATAAATTGTACTATAGTTCATGAGCAAGAACCTTTCTGGCGTCCATTATTCCATCTGCACCACACAAGCTCTTATCTAGTTGCAGTTCAATTACACCCTCAGCTCCATCAATACCTCCCATATAGCGGAGGCCCACTCCTGTGCATTAAGGTCGCATGTAACACATGCTCTATACCTATCACTAGCCTGGGTTTTGCCATATCATAGCCAAATAGGTGTTAGATATGATTAGGGGGTTTACAGTGTATTGTGTGCATATTCTACTCTTTTGTAGAGGAAAGCCTCCACCTCTTTGAAAAATAATAGATTTCTGGATTCATCATTCCAGATAATTCCAAAAACTTTCAATGGTTTTTAGACCTGTTGTCTGAGGCACAATGATATTATTGTACAGCGCTGCGGAATATGTTGGCGCTTTATAAATAAATGTTAATGTAATGTATTTAAATGTAGAAAAATCTCTTTGGAAGTTCTATTTGATTTGATTTTTTTAATATATTAAATTAACGACTGATGCACAGACTATTCAACCACTTTATCCATATATACGTTTATTTACCTGGTTATTATTTATAATAATAATAATACAACTGCCACAGCATTTTTTATTGAAACAACATCAGCTATCATAACCAACATATTTTTAAAACACCTTTATGAAAATGCCATGAAGTAAGGAATATAATATAAAAAGGCATACTTGCCTGAAGTCTAATAGCTCATGGCAACCACTCAGCAGGCAGCATTTACTAATCTTCTGTTTGAAACCAGGCCTTGAGCAAACTTTTGGGCAGATTTATCAACGTTCTTTCTGGGAACCTTCAGGATTTGTTGATCCAGACCAGCCGAAAGAATAATGAGTCTGGGATGCTGAATCCCATAGAAGACTATGGAAAGTAATACATTTTTCTTACATTATTTTCCTGATATTTTGTCACATATAAATATTGACTGAGATTTATAAAATACAAGCATTTCAGGAAGATCCTAATTTATTGAGTTAACACTTTCCAGTAGGATTGATAAATAATTGATCCAATCATTGTAAACTAATATAATAAAGAACTGTTGAGTAGAAGGCCTGAGGACCAGATGTGGCCATGTGGCCCTCCAAAGGAATTTTATGGCCCCAGTCTGCTCAAGAGCTCTATAGACTTCAATGTATATAATTATTTTAATATAATCTGATCTTTGAACATGATGTATTGGTCCACTGCATGTCACTCATATGAAGTAGATTTGATATTTAGGATGATAAATAACAAAATCTTTGTGGCTCGAGTGAAAACAATGAATCCACTTTTTCATAAATCAAGCGGCAATATCTTTGCATCATTAAGGCAGCACTTACTCTAAGCACAACTTGCCATACAGCAGGGCTACTTTGCAGTCTGTGCCCCCCAGACCATCTAAATTACTTTAAATTACACAAGAGACATTAATATCCTGTAAATATCAGTATAGCAATCAAGCTGTAAAAGGGATTTCCATTATATATGAGACACATCCCATGGAGATTTCTGTCTTGACTGTAAAGCTGATTGTATGAATAGGGATAACCGATAGCATGCGTTAAAAATCTTATCACTTCTTATTTTTCACTCGATTCACTAAAAGGACACTTGCAGAGCGCAATATATTACGCACGTAACCATTACTTTCTGAAAACCACCATTTCCCTGAAAACTGGAGGATGCATCACTCTAGGGCCAACATATACTTGAAAAAATACGACTGCAAACTCCATGTTGTGTTGCCAATAGCTCACGAACCGCAATTTTCTTTAAGTACCGCCTGCCCCAAGTAGGGTTAATATTCACACAGATTAACACGATATTTTGCACGTTTAACGCTTCATATGTGTTTGTGAATCTTGCGTTAGTACTATTTCTATTCGCTAATTAACGCAATGCTTTTTTTTGTGCATGCGATATGCGGATTAACACATGCGAAATGACTTTGATGAATCGGTACTTAATTATCGCATGCTTTTTAATGAAAAAAACTATGCGATAAGCGTTATTGACCTTTAGTGAATCGGCCCCTATAACGCTTATCGCATAGTTTTTTTCATTAAAATATGTCATTGTAAGATAAATAACGCCAAGAACATCGCTTCTTAATTATGACAAGTGTCCTTTTAGTGAATCGAGCAAAAAATAAGAAGTGATAAGATTTTTAACACATGCTATAAATAGCACTCCTTATTTCGGACTTTAGTGAATCGGGCCCACTGTTTCAAACTTTAGTAGTATACTTGTTGATCAATTCATATGGTTGTACTGGGTGTGATTCATCTGTGCTGGCTTTCATTAGAACACTATGGCATTATTCAACAGATTTATTGATAGGGCTATGAAGGAAATGTATTAAGTCAGGTATTGATGGAATAATGTAATGTGTCCCCCTAGATTGTATATAACCTACACAAGAGACTTACCCAGGTCTGGACTAGATTCTGGAAAATGCCAAATGGGCTACAGAATGATGCAATAGAAAGTCACTTTTTATTGGGACTGTGGGGGGATGTTGGGCCCTCAGTGTACTTCAAATGCCAGGGCCTATTTTGAATCCTAGTCTGGACCTATGGCACATGCAAAAAGCAATGAGAAAAGCATCATTGGGATATACTGATTCTAGCTAGTATTGTGGTGTGACCCCTTTACTATCTTTGTTTCAAGAAGGGACCCAGGAGTCCCAACAAAATACTTAAATTTGGCTTATACTTCAGATAGTGTACTTGGCATGGGGTGTAATATTCTGCTTAAACAACATGCAAAGCTGGTGTCAGAGTTTGGAGCAGATTTGGGAATACAACAAATGAGAGATCCTCAACTGCCAAACATGTTGGTGAATCAAAAATATACTGTATCCCCTTAATTATAACCATAGGCATAATTTAAGAAAGCTCTGTATTAAAAATAACCATGGCTACTAAACAAGCAGTGGTTCCTGTGTAGAAAAAAACTTTTTGGAACGTCTATGCATTTGACTGTGTTTATAAGCATAAATATCTTTTTTGGCAGTATGGCTTTAAAAAAAATTGTCAAATAATTTGAATCATTTTTACTAATGGTTGGGGAATAAGCATGACAAAATAAATAGCCCACATTTTACTTGGGCACAACTAATTTAATCTCATACGTTATTTCATAAAAATGCGTGTTTTTAAAATCATCATCAGTAAAACACAAATACTCTGGTGTGTCATAAATATTCTATGACCTCACAGTCATTAGAAAGTTGGCTTTTATGACACAAATGATCTCATAACTGTCAGCCATTTAGCTTCTCCCAGTGACAAGGCTTTAAGAAAAATGTTCAAGCTGGTTTCAAATAAAAATAATGAATGTAAGATTAAGACATGAAATATATTTATAGAAAATGATGGTTCTGTTGCCAGTAACTATGGAAATCCTATCACAGTTCAGTTTTAAAGGAGCTTACTGTGCTTTGCATTAGTTTTTGTGTTTAATAAATCTCGAATATTTAAGTTTCGCTTTAACATATTATGTGGCATTGCCCTACACTGGCTGAGTTTTGGAGAAATATCAAAGATAGTATGATATATCAATATTAATGAATATCAATGACTACTATGAACTTTTTTGAGAAGAACCCTATAGATATAGCTAATGCTTTCCTGGGCAAATCTTAAATGCATTTCTCATCCCACAAACAAAAGCTACTAAATTTTATCTATACCAGAACAATCCCCCTACGTGAGAAAATAAGGTCAAATTAGGATTACTTTGTGTGTCCCCCCCCAAAAAAACTGGTTAATATAACTAAATGGGGACACAACCCCAAGTATACTGATTCACGCTCCATAGCACATACAATATACCCACTGGCTCCTACTATTAAGCGAGAGTGGCTTGCATGGTATAAATCCTGTTTGGTCCTCTGACAATATGGGGGTAATAACATTGCCTTACTTCAAAACATCTCAGTGTGCTTTTATACATACATGCCTGGTTGTTATTTGAGCGGCCGCTGTTGTCAAGCAAGCCCTTCAGTTCTTTGGGTTGAACTGAAGAAAAGGGTACAACATCCTATTCAGAGAGCAAAGTTTTTTTTGCCTCCCTGAAACTTTGCTCTTCCTTTCAGTGTAGACTAAGATGCTTCCAGCTTTATAGTTATTGCCTTTCTCTTTTGCCATTTGTAGTATTCTGCCTCTGTCCCTCGCATTGAGTAATCAGTGGTTGTGGAGGAGTACCAGGGAGACCCTGTATTCAGGGGGCTCTTTTTCCATTGTGGTAGAGCAAAATGTTTTGGGTGGCTTTATAAAAGGAAGAATCTTAATGCCAGGATTTGTTAAATGTTGTCTACTGTGTTCTCTCAGAATCCCAGAAATTGCACAAATTATTCTTATGCGGCCTGTTTCCCATATGATCAACTTTCTGCTGTGAGAGGGCTACGATTGTCTGGAATGGGTGTGTATTCCAATGCACTGATCCATTGCTCAGTAGCCACAACTCTTCCCTTTATCCTTTACATGCGGTGCTTAACTACAGATACAATAGATTGATCTTTATCTTCTACATCTGCCCAGGTCTCTCCAATGGTTCTGGTGGTGGTTTGTTGTAGATTTGCTTAGGTATCCCAGGATGTACGAATACGAAGGGGTGAGCTTGGACATTTTGCCAAACTCTTTGTATCCTAGGATATAGACCTTGGGCTCAGGGATAAGTCCCCATTATGGCTTTCTCAGTCTTCTTGGGCAAACTTCTTCAGTCCTACCATGGACTTTCGTTGTGGTTTTCCCTAATTTTAATAAATCTGCCCCAAAAATTAACCTAAAGGTGCATGACACCTTTAAACCAGTCTCTGAGGAACACATCTTCCTCAGGGTTTATTTACGTAATGCCAGCAAGTCATGCAATGTTTTACAAAGGTTACAGAACAAAAATAGGATTGGATTATCTTCCTTACAAGAGCTTACAACCCTTTATTACATGAATCATATGCAGATGATTTATGTAGTTTTCATTTATTTATTTTAATCTGAGGTCTTCTCCAAACTAAACTATGTGGTGATTAGTATATGATATAAACTAAATTAAAGGATCAACGCTGATTGCCCAAGAGGAACTTATCAAACCATGTTTGGCCTTATTCTCAATATACAGCGCTCTCAACTGATCAAACGATTGCACTTGCACTGATATTGCTTTCCCATAGGATCTTGCCATTATCAGCTTGACCTTTGTAAATGGTTCTGCTGAAAATAATAGTGCCAGTAGGATTAAAGCTCTTTGAAGACTTGGTAAATCTTTCTAAGCAGATGAATAATTTAACAGAAGAGCATAATTAGAGTTGTTCAGAGCGTTAAGGGCAAACAATGCTGTGTTTTTATACCCTCTAGAACTTAATACACAACTGCATTTGATGTTGCCATAAAGTGAATAAAAATAAATCCAGATCTACAGAGCCCCAGTCTTGTCTGCACAACAGCACTGACACTCACATGACAATGGGAATAAACGATCCTTTTTCATAAATAAATTACACCTCAAAAATCTGTTTGAGTTATTAACAGAAGGAACGCCTAGTTATTCCGGACAACAAGAATCTTGCTTTGTTCTTTGTAAATGAGTAAAGATGACAATAATTAGGAGCAACCGCTACAACACATGCTTGAAAGGGTGACCTATATTTATTCTGGTTTCATAGTAAAACAAAAGCAAAGTCTTTTTAGAGAATCTCACATGGCTATAGATTCCACAGATGACAGCTACAGCTCAGCAGTCAGGAATATTTGTGCAAATGCTACACAGATTGGAAGGTTTTTTTTATTTCTATCTTTTTCCTCACCGCGGTACATAAATTTGTAGGCTATTTAATGTGGGGAAAATACAGAGTATGTGCAAATTGTAAGCATGTGCACTGGAGCTAGCACATCAAGGATGGACAAAATAACACGAACAGACTGGGAAATTCAAAAAGAACTTTTATCACCTAAGTCAGACATAACAGAGGCAGTGCGCCCGCTGCCTCATCATATGGTGCAACATTCCTGTGGGTCTACGTCTGTCATAGATTTCCTTTGCGAGCACTGGATATGCACTCAATACTACAAGGTTCCTTTACAAAGTGCAACACAGGATTCAAAGTGCAAAAAACAGATACAAGCTATCATTTTTTCTGCACTTTTGCACCCTGTTCTACAGTTTTAACCATAATTTCAGGCATTTGATCTGAGCTCCCCCTTGAATATAGTGAGGCCTGCAGAGTTGAATACATTAGGAGAGGGCTGGTTGAGGCACGAAGGTGTCACCATCGAGGCACCTAACTTTAACATTAATTAGACATTAATTTCAGAAGCACTTTTGGGTGCAGGGTGCTAAGGAGACCTGTCCTTCCCATGTGTCCTATGTAATTCGTACAGACTTCACACCATGAAATAGTGAAGTCTGTAGGAATCATAGGTGCAAGAACCATAGGTACAATTACTTATGTTCAATTTTTTTTCATGATTTGCATTTTTTTGTGCCAAAATATAATTTTGTTTGTTAAAAACACAATTTTTTTTTGCTATTTATGATGCTACAAAACCGCAACAAATCAGAAAACAAAAATACATCATCTAGAACCTGTCAAGATCATGTAGAAATCAATGACAGGCATCCTTTTTACAAATGGCGATCTTTCTTTGCTTCGTAGTTTTAGGGGTTTTTGGGGATTTTTGATGCTTGCATTTGCAGAACAATACAAAAAAGTTGCGGTTTTGGTGTTTTTTCTGCATCTTTTTTGGTTTGGATCTTTTTAGAAATAACTGATATTGGTGGAAATGAGTTTAGTCTCTTAAAGTAATAAGGAATTGTTTAAAGTGGCAGTATGCCCTCAGAACATACAATTTCCCTATTGTTGTAATTGAGTAACATCTGTGGTGTTTTATAAGCACTTGCATTAAACAGGGCAGTTTCCTGCAATTCTTCCAATCAATTGTGGGAGGAGCAGAAGGTAGGTAATTAAATTACCAGTCCACATTCTATGGCATTTACATTTAATGATTCCAGCAAATCAAATTTGGGCTGCATGTTTTTAAAATAATGTGGATGGAACTCAAAGGGCTTATTTATTTGTCAAAATGGATGTGACAATGCATATTTGCATTTCTAGTGAGTAAAAATGCAGATGAGAATATTCAGTAATGCATAGTTATCGGTAGATCATAATATTAAAATTATAATTGAAACATCACAATAAATGAATCTTTTTATTAAGGTTATTATTGAATACAATGTATATAATAAAGAGTAAAATAATGTATTTTGAATTATTGACTAGTATAATGCTTGGCATGGGGTAAAATAGAATTCCGAATCCTTCCTGATCGGCAGCCTGGTGGCACAATGGGTAGCACTGCTGCCTGTAATGCTGGGATCCTGGATTAGATCCCAACCGTGTCACAATTCGCAAGCAGTTTTATGTTCTTTCTTATGTTATGTTTGGTCTGGTTTCCTCCTACACTACAAAAACATATAGTCAGGTTCAATAATTGCTGATAAAATTGACCATTGTGTGTGTGAATGTGATAGGGATCTTAACTGTAAGCACCACTGGGGCAGGGGCTGAAGGGAATAATGTATAATCTCTGTAAAGCACTGCATAATATCTCCATCTGATTTGATCTCATAGTAGTCCCTATGCAGGAAAAAGATTTGAACATGATTTTGGCAAATCCATGTTCTTTTGATTTTCTGGAAATTCACAGTAACAAAATACTGCTATATTATGGATTTTAAAAACATTTCAGGGGCCATTTATGACCGAAAGTTCAGTTGCGGTCCCGCACATTTCTTTGCAGACATTTGCGCTTAAAACTAATTTCATTAAGGGTAATGGCCCGGAGGGATCTCGGCTACTGTGGATGACTTAGCTCACTGAAATGACTTCCCACTGGCAATAAAGTGAATCGGCAGTGGGAAAGCATATGTGATGCTTCATTTTCTGAAGTCGCACAAAGTTTGCTAAACTTTGTGTCAAAAATGCGTTCATTGTACTTTTATATAGTAGCACTCGGCGGTGCTCAGTCCTTCCTGTCTTCCGTTCCAGATCTAGTGCTGCTGCGCCTATTGACACCGGGTAACCTGGAGCTACCCCGACAATAGGCACAGCACACTAGTGCCTAAAGAATTGCCCCCAGATGTCACATACCAGACTTTTACGCAATTGCTTCTCATTTGCATTGAAATGTGTTCATTTTGGCTAATTGGACACAACGGCATCAGGCACAGTTCAGCTGCATCGTCTTTGTGATCACAATGATGCTAGAATTCTGGGGGAAAATATTGCATTGTGGAAAAAAAATGCCATTGTGGCCATAAATCATATAGATTGTAAGCTCTATGAGGCAGGGACCTCCATCCTCTTGTGTCTTTAACTCTTAACTTATTGCAACTGTATTTATCTTGTATTTATCTGTATTTATTGTTATACTTTGTATTTATCTATTATTATCTTAATAACCCCCTGTTTGTATTAATGTATTCTACTGTACAGCGCTGTGTACATAAGTAGCGCTTTATAAATAAAGATATACATACATACATCATCCCTTTACTGATGGGGTTTATTTTGAAGCAGAAAAAGTGAACTCTAACTTGAATTGTTTGTCCAAAGCTTTGGCTAAACCACGTAAAAACTGCAAAAATACAGAATCTACCATTTTTCATCTTAATTTGAAGCTACTGTTCCCTTTTAGTCTGCAGAAGAGAATGAATTGTTACTCATAAGAGCAAAAAAATGGCAGCTCCCAGTCTGCAGATATGCAGATAAATAATGGTTACTCTGCTGAATAATTGAAGAATACATATTTCCCTGGGTATTTAATGAATCAGAGCTGTACAAATTCTGTGTATGTTGGCAAATCATTAATACTATATAGAAAAATGCTATGCGTTACCAGGTTACCTTCTTTGTTTGGTTTTTCCACTTTTTTGCTTTTCCCTAAAATGCATGAAATTTGATGCTTACTCTCAATAACCACACCGACCCCAAATGGGAAAGCACTTTTTATTTTAATATATATATATTAGCTAAACAATTGCTGGTGTAGATTCTTTAAACAGATCTTTTTATGCTTCACGTCTTATGCATTGATAATTATACTAAATGTTGAGGTGATTACAAAGTACTTTATACAATGACCACAATTATGGACTTTTAATGGCAAGAGGTCAGCTTACCGCTAAAGACCACAGATCCCTTGCCAGTTGCTGAAAATTGGATGAACAACAGC
Organism: Xenopus tropicalis; assembly: GCF_000004195.4. Classification (NCBI taxonomy): domain Eukaryota; kingdom Metazoa; phylum Chordata; class Amphibia; order Anura; family Pipidae; genus Xenopus; species Xenopus tropicalis. The sequence goes on along the minus strand of NC_030681.2, from coordinate 31,508,761 downwards.
ATCTTAATTATCCCAAGGCTCCTGAGCTTTGTGTGTTGTGTTAATTATGTCCTGCCCTGCCCGGGGCGGCCCAGCACCACAAACACTCCGGTGAAAGCCTGCTGACCTTTCTGAACCTCAGGTTCAAGTTTCATGATTTTAACCTGGATGCGGCCGGAGCTCTTGTTTATACATTCTTTTGCCTTTGTAATTAAAGTATATCCACTTCTTAGACTATAAGGCAAAAAAAATGTGAGCAAATTACAGAAAATATTATCCCTTTCCTTATTTTAGAACCATAACAATTTAATATAGTTGAAAAAAAAAAAAAAAATACAGGCATTATGATAATTGCTACGGCTATTAAAACTCACATTTTCTAGAACGAATATCATGCCATTTATATCCCATTAATAATATATTTTAATGTGTTACTGATATGCTAATTCACAAATATATGCATAATACTACCTAATTAGCTTGATCATAATAAGCATTGGTTGCATGCGATATCTATCATTTGTACAGTTTTGAGCAAGAAATAATCTGAATTTGAAAGGTTTGGTACTTTAAGAAGATGAATTATGCCGGTCATTGCTCCTTACAAGCGGATACATTTTAGAAGATGCACATTGATGTAGAGCCAATACATTTATGCAGAGTTGGGAACAACAGAATGAATTGCAAAAGCACAGGACAAATCATGTTTAAAGGAGAACTTAAATCACAATAATAGGCCACAGAAATAGACAGATTTTGTCAAGTAAATTTTAATGCAGGATTAGAGATTAGTCATTTTTGCATTCACCAAACATTCCATGCAGCCACCAACATTTCTATAGCACTTGTGTCCCGTGGGACTACAGCAAGTAAGGCAGCCATTATATCTGCACTAAGGATGCCGGGACACCAGGAGAGTAAGTGGCACAACCTGTGTAGCAGGGACCCTGGAACTGCTAAGAGATCACTCCCTTTGGTGAGCAGAGGAACCCTACAGGGACCGGTCTTTGTAGTCCAAGAACTTTCTGCTGTGGAACCAACAGAGACAGCCTCGCCATGGCAGTCTGATCCATATAGGAATGTATTACGGTCTGGTGCCACCCTCAGATTGCAGAAGTGATGTCACGTGCAGAGTATGCGTGATGTCACTTCTGGTAGTGTTTACAAATGGGATAGAAAGACACAAAAATCCTGGCACACCACTTACTAATTATAAAATAAATCTTTATTAAACTTAGTTAAAGTCCACCATTTAAAAACAACAGAATGAATTGCAAAAGCACAGGACAAATCATGTTTAAAGGAGAACTTAAATCACAATAATAGGCCACAGAAATAGACAGATTTTGTAAAGTAAATTTTAATGCAGGATTAGAGACTATTCATTTTTGCATTCACCAAACATTCCATGCAGCCACCAACATTTTTATAGCACTTTTGTCCCGAGGGACTACAGCAAGTAGGGCAGCCATTATATCTGCACTAAGGATGCCGGGACACCAGGAGAGTAAGTGTCACAATCTGTGTAGCGGGGACCGTGGAACTGCTAAGAGATCACTCCCTTTGGTAAGCAGAGGAACCCTACAGGGACAGGTCTTTGTAGTCCAAGAACTTTCTGCTGTGGAACCAACAGAGAGAGCCTCACCATGGCAGTCTGATCCATATAGGAATGTATTAAGGTCTGGTGCCACCCTCAGATTGCAGAAGTGATGTCACGTGCAGAGTATGCGTGATGTCACTTCTGGTAGTGTATGACGTCACTTCCCTCACCCCCTCTGGCTGCAGATTTCTGCAGAAACTGGAGGTAGAGGGATTTTACTCTTTAAAAAAAATATATATATTATACAGGCACCCAAGGGCCGCCCCCCCCCAAAAGTTGGCGTTCTAGGCATAGGCATATATATACTGCCCCAGGTACAGATAGGGGTTAAGCAGAATCATAGTCAAGGCAGGCAAGGATTCAGGGTAGGCAGCATACAATCAGATTTAGGATATAGGCAGAAGTCAATAACCAGAAGATCAGAACTAGAAACCACGCTTAAGCAGGAACTGCAACAAACAGAGCCAGCTTGGTTACAAAATACAGCAAAGAAAAACCTTTAAAATTTGGCACCAAAGTGACATCACAGTGTAGCGTTGAGCATCAGAACACACACTGTGACATCTTGATGCATACGTGTTCAGACGCACACACAATCAAGACATGCAAAAGCACCCAGGGACTGGCAAGCCAAGAGAGTGCTCAGGCCCCCCTACAGTGACTTATCTAGGGTCACGAGGCATTGCCACAGGGAAACAAACCAGGGTCTCTGGCACAAGATCCCACAACAAAGGCTGATTACTTAACCTCTAATCTAACTCCGTCTGAGACAATGAGTTGGACCAAGGATGTCCGTGTAAATTTTGCACAAGAGTCCTAAAGGATTCCAAGCAGTTAGACATTTTCTCAATTTCTCAAAACTTTTCTGACTGTCAGGAACCATTATTAACACTTGATAAATTTTACTGAGCAATGATGAACCAGCCCCCTTAGTATGCTGACCATCGTTAATGAAATAAACATTGGCTTTATGTGGTTTAGGTAAATGTTAAATAGAGGACCATATATACTACCTTTTATTTATTTTCTCATTGAAGGCAAAATATCTGCTAACCTTGTTATATGGTAGAAACCTAGAGGATTGCTGATGCAATATAAGTTTTTGTTTTCTAATTGTCCTAACATAATTCAACCCAATGCTAGTTACTTTTAAAAGAGGGAATTTGACCCCAGTGCAACAGATTTAGAACCAGTGGTAACTGAATGGCTGTTTGCAATACATTTATTTAGTGCTAGTAAGAAATCTATTAAAGGCAGGGCCGGACTGGCAGTCAGCTGAATCTGATGCCATAGATGGTTACTATTGGGGTGGGAGTGGGACTGTTTGGGTCTCTGTATACTTGAAATGTCAGGGCCTATGTTATATCTCAGTCTGGATCTGTTTGTTCTAATTTTTCACCAGGCATGGAATTGCGGCAAAATTAAGTGTTTCACCATCTACGAGTTCAGCCAAAAATTCAGCAAAATTTAGCCACAAAAATTTTTGCAGTGAAAAAAACACAAAAGAAAAACAAACTAGAAAAAACACCCACTGACATCAACGCATTTCACAAGTTTTTAGGTGCAGTAGAACAGGACAGATTCAGTCTCACTACTGATCAATATATTGGTCTACTGTATAGGATTCGAACTGATCCAGTCACCTCCAGGCCAGTGGTTGGATCATACTATGGGTCTACTGTGGCCTGTTGGGCAAGGACTGCATCATTATGCTAACTTTGCCCAATAGATACCTTGCTGATTTTTTGACAGATATTGGGTGGGTAACCCATTATAAAGCATCCATACACAGGCCAGTAATTAGTCAGTGCTGAGTTGGTAGCTTTTATGGTCCCATGTATGGGCAGTTTAAGAGTTGTGGTATAATTAAAATGAAGACTAGATGTAAACTAAATCGTGGTAGTAGTTGGTTTATTGTTAGACCCAGTCATCTATTCAGTGAGCTAAATAAATCAATATGCACTTTCTTTCATATCAATAGACATGTTTTACTGGAGATATGGAACAGCAGAAGAAGGGAATCATTGGTTGTAGGTCAAATAATGATAAAAACTGTTTTACAACAAAAACAGAAATTGGCCTTCTGACCCGTGAACAGTTTTTCTTTATTGCATTGATTGTGCTGCTTTAAGGTACACAGACTTACATCCCCTATGAATGACTGTGTGCCTGATCCAGATCAATGCAAGAACAGCTGGAATCAGGACACAAGCAGATTATTATTTTGTTTATCTAGCGCTATCGCCTCCCACAGTGCTTTACAGGGTAAGGGGCTACATAAGCAGGACAAACAGTTCACCAGTATCGATGCACAGTAACAACTCTATATTGTACGGAGACAAAGTGAGTTTGAGCGAGCAGCAGATCCCAAAGATTCTGCAGCTTTACAGGTTTGTTTGTTGGAATAAATGGTTTATCCATATAATGGTAACATTTGACAACTACAGAAAATGTGGTGATTTTTATTTTTTAGACAGAAATCAACAGAGGCAACAACAAGAATGTTGGGAGGAAACATGCTGAGTACTATTCATGCAGCAATTTTGCATATGTTATTTTCATTTTATTTAGTAGCAACAAGTTTATGCCAGTTGGTAGCCATTACTCTTTGCACCTTTCACTCCTTCTGCCCTTCCTCACTTCTCTTCTTCAACTTTCATCCATTTTAGGGTGGAAAAGTGCTTTGTTATTTGATTGGTTAGGCCAACCCCCAAGCCCTCAATCCTAATGAAAAATAAATGGCCCAGTTCTATGGTAACTGGAGGGGGAAAAACTTCTTAAAAAGACTTTCTAAAGCCCTTTTAATAGCTCGCCATTAATGAATGTGAGCCCAGGTGTATAAACCCTGGGCTCTCCACCGAAACTTCATTGCAAATAACTAGTGATGAGCGAATCTGCCCCATTTCGCTTCTCCATAAAATTTGCAAAAAAGCAGCAAGAAAATCCGTGAAACGGTGAAAAATTCACAAAACACATTTGTTGCGGGATTTTTTTGTTGCCTGCATCTTTTTTTGTCATCCATGACGATTTTTGACATGGCCATGCCCATTTTGATGCTACCAATTTTACGTGCCCGCTCAACAAATTTTTCCGCTGCAAAATTTCACTGAAGTTTCCAATGGCAAAATGCAGAAATTCGCTGGGAATCCATGCGAAAAAATTTGCTCATCACTACAAATAATGTGGTGATAGGCTCACCCAGTAAATTATGTGGTCCTGGTGTACCAACCCCAGACCCTCCACCTCCAACACACAACTTTAAAACACTCCTGCCAAAATTATAGGGAAAATACACTCACCAAAGACAAGTGGTGGTCCAGGTACAGGGTCCCAAACCTGTAGCCTGTGGTATAAACGACATCAATTGAAGGAGAAATGGCACACACTCCTTAGTCCACTAAAACTTGTCTTTATTGTAGAGATCTTAAAACAAAAATGTCCTGATGCGTTTTTGTATTCAAAAAATACGTGGTAATAGGCACAAATTTCAAAGAAGCAAAAACAGCTATTTAAAATACCAAAGGGGGGAATGACATCAAAATTCTAATGAATGCATAGGCAAATTATTCACCTCTTACAGTGTTTTCTTAATCTCATAAGACATTGGTATTACATTTGTAATTTGTAACATTTATTAATTTATAATTTGTAAGCTGTTTGTGCTTTTTTGAAATTTGTGCCTATGACTACATATTTTTTGAATACGTCAGGAATTTTTTGTTTTAAGATCGCTACAATAAAGGCAAGTTTTATTGGACTAAGGAGTGTGTGCTATTTCTCCATCAAGCCCTTCTCCTTTTCCATTTCTTCTTCCATCCTACCTCAATAAGAGCAGCATTCCAACAGGAGACATTTATTGATATAATATACTAGAAAACAAAATAGCAGCCTGCTGGAAATAAAGATCACAGCAAGCAGTCTTTCAGATAAAGACTATAGGGTTCCACTGCTTCATTATACATTTTACACTGGAATTAAAGGGGAACACCAGCTTCCAAACCAAAATTTGTTATAGAGCCTGCCACAGAAACCCCTACTATACTTATCACTGTAATCTGTTCCTTCAAAAATTGTTATACAATTTAATTTAAAAAAAATGTGTATGCTGAAATCCAGCTGCAAAATTTGAAATCCTGGTAGGGGAGGAGGGACTAAAACATTGATGTTACAAATTGTAACACCTTCTCCACAGCTTACAGACAGCATGCAGGAACTACATAACCCACAATGCATTGCACTGTGATGTTCCTTTCCTTATTGACATCACGTGTGCAGGGAATTGTGGGATTTGGAGGAAACTGGCTGAAAGCTGGTTGAGGACAGATGACTACTTTTACATTTTTTTTTTGAGTCTCAAAGTAGTCAGATCAGTAGGGGAAAAGGGGGCCAGGAGTAGGGAATGGTTCCAAACCATATTATTATATTAAAAATCATGAAAAGGCAGGGGAGCTGCTGCCATGAGGCGAGTTGTGCAGTGGTGGAGCACTGGGGGGCTGAAATACAGTTATCAATAAGTGTCGTCGAAGATTGTCAGCATTGGAAGGAGGGGTGAAGTTGGGTGTTTTGCCAGAGGGGACCCTTAGCTGGGGTGTGCCCTATCAGGTTTTCCAGTAGTCCCTGCCCCGATGCTGATTTTCACTTACTAAGGAAAATAAGATTAACATGATTTATGTAAATGACTTTAATAACTACATTAATGAAACCTGTACAACAGAAGGCTGTTTGTAGTACAATTAGTTATGGTACTTTTTTGAAACCATACTCTTCCATCTAAACTCTGACAAAATCCCCCCTAAAAAAAAAAAAAAAAACCAGCACACCATACTAAAATGCAATTAGCTCGGCTGCAGTTATGGCTCGGTCCATGTCCAACCATGTAATTTAATTGCATTGTACATCTGAGTGGCCAGCAAGCATGCATTATTATTAAAGGCATTTCTGCGGAGAGGAAATCCCTCTGTAACATTCAGATTTGGACAGATCATTTGATAAGCCCACGCTGGCCTCAGCCGCTTCCAAACATGATGATAACGCTGCAATCAAACCAAACCTGTAATGACTTTGGGAAAGACGAGAAGCTCAGCACTTGGGGAGTGCCGTATTTGACTGGCGTGATACAAGATTAAATAACCATTCAGCACTCTTGGTTGGTTAGCTTGAATGCTCCGTTATTTTATAAAGCCCATACTGTGTGTTTGGAAAACACATTTGCTGTTATGAATAACAGTAATTGTTTGGCTCTGGTTGCCTTTGTGCTGCTGCCAGCTGGCAGCCACCGCCTCTGGGACACATGACACCACAGCTGTGTCCACATGTTTCTGAGTTGCAGTATCCACTTATATAATTTAGTTTTTTTGATCATCAGTTGAGCTGTTCAAGTGAGCATAATTTATGTTTTTGATCAACTGTTGAACCGTGCATGTGAGCTCATTGGATTACACATGTTGGGCTACTATTCTAATTTGACATTTGCTTTTGCTCCGTATAAAGGCACAGCCTCTTCGACTTGTTCTTTGGAGAATTCACAGGACATGTTTTAAATATTATCTCTTTGCCTTCTATTTCCTGTTTTCTAGAACGAATCCATAGTATTTCAGTGCAGCTTATGGTAATATTGTATGTAATAAAGACTAGCAGTAATATGTTGACTATTCAGCCAACCTATAGGTAAAACTCAAGTGCAGTGTGAAAAGTGCCTTTTTGGATGCAAATCACCATTGAGCTCATTTATGTCCACAAGTGCAGAAAGAAAACTGCAATTTCGAGCACACTTGCCATATTTTTCCACAATGCAGCATTCCCAGAATTCCAGCATCATTCCAATCGCAAGGCGGCAATGCACTTGAGTTGTACTGCACTTGACGCGATTGTTTCTGAGGTGCCAAAAAACATAATTGTTTGTGCATTTCACAGCAAAATAGACACAATTGCACAAAAGTTCATTTTGAAGCTGTGCCAGACTCTTTAGGCGCAAGTATAGTATGCCTATTGACACTGGGTATAAAGGGAAGCCCATGGCTACCGGCTGGTCAGGAGGTGATGGTAGCTCCATGGTTCCCCCATTTTTGAGTCAGAATGGAAGGCAGAAAGGACTGAACATGCAGAGCTCAACTATACAAAGTTCAAGGAGCCTACCTTTAATAAAAGTGGTTTCATGTGCAAATGACTGCAGGTAAATTTGGGGGGCTGCAACAGCATTAAGTGTAAATGAGGCCTCATGTTTTTTTTTTTTTACCTTTGCAGCATTTCCCTCATTATTTCCAATGTAACTGCAAGCACATCTCAGGTTGCATCCCCTATAATTGCACCCATTGCACCATTTTGACCCAAGTTGGGCAAGATGTACATAGCATTTTCAGAGGAGGTGGAGATGGCATTTGTATCCAGTTTACTGGTGCATCCACATCCAGACATCCAAAGTTTTCTTTAAGCTATCTAATTTATATGCCTTTACAAATGCATCAAGGAGAGAATTCCACCACTTCATAGCTGCGCCATAATATAAAAGCTCTTTTCTTCTAATCTCAAGGAATAACCTTGTGAAGATCTGCTGGTGAATAAGGCAGTTTATTCCAGGGCCCAACACATTTACGTATATGGATCATATCCCTGTTTAAGCACCTTAGTCCAGTGTAAATTATCCCTGTTTGGCCAGTCGTTCTAAAATCTTTTATAATCCTTTATCAGCTTAGTTGTTGTTCTCTGGATGTTCTCAAATACTTTAGAATACAGGAGATCAAAATGGCAGTGCTAAGGAGTGATACTATTGCTTGATAAAGGGGGAGGGATAATTTTTTCTTTCTATGAATCTATACTCCTTTAAACCAGGACAATATCTTGCTGCTGCTGACTGGCTTTGCTTATTACAGATTCACACATACACCTACATTCTACATTATATATTTATGTAATCCTACTAAAGGTAATAGCAGCCTGCATAATTTAAATCATAAATGCATAACCATGTGTTTATCATCACTGAATCTCATCAGCCCCTAAGACCCCAAGGTGCTCAATTTATTAAGATGCTCTCCTCCAAGTCTTAAATAAAGTGGACCCTGTGGCACACCACTACTCTACAAAGATAATCCTTCAGCCATTTTTCATAGAACCACCATGACCAAAAGATCTCAATTTAGAAAGAAAACCTTTATGTCTCATTGTATCAAAAGCCTGGGTAAAATGTAAGTAGACCACAACTACTGCAACACTGTTGTCTAACCTCCTAATTACTACACCAAAAAAGCAAGTACATTTGTTTGACATGATCTACCTTTTATCTAAGTATGCTGATTATAACTCATTACAGCCATTCTCTAGGAAATAATCTCTTCAATTACCTCTCCATTACAGATGGCCTATATAAGCCATTTTTGAATTTTTTGAATCAGCTTTCTTTAAATCCACATGTTTTAGTACCATATCATGTGTCAGCCAATAACAATTTGTTTGAGCTAAACCTTATGTACTACAACAGTGTGAGTCCAGTACCAATTGCTCCTCAATAATAAATACTGAGGAAAAAAGTACATTTAGGCATTGGCGAATTGTTTCGCGAAACTGGCGGAAAAATTTGCAGCGGAAAAATTTGTTGCATGGAATTTTTTTTGTTGCGTGTCTAATTGGGTGCTGTCGCGTCAAAAAAGGACGTGGTCATGTCAAAATTGGGCATGGTTGCGTCAAAAAACCATGATGAAAAAACATGCAACAAATGCTTTTCGCGAATTTTTCGCCGCTTTGCAAATTTTCTTGCAAATATTATGGCGAAACGGGACAGATTCGCTCATCACTGTCTATTGCTGGAAATTTGAAATGCATTCTAAGTTGACGGAGATTGCAAGACTGAATATTGCATCATTTCTTGCTGAGTCCTTGGTAATCTTTGACTTGATATTTTCGTGCATTATATTTAAAAAATGCATTCCATTAAAGGTCAGATTTGTCAGTGGTTGATTGAAAGTATACATAGTACACATAGTTTTTTAGAATTACCATTGGTTTTCTCAGCAAAATTGCTGCAACTTGGAGAAACAGTCTCCAATAATAATAAATGCCCAAAAACTAGAATGGTGTCTGGCTCAAAAAAATAACAAATATAGCATAGCCTTAAATATAAATATAATAAATAAAATATAATGTCCAGTCATGCAAACCACTGGAGCATCTGTGGACAAACCAGTGACATAATGTTGTGAATACAATTACAAAAATTCAAGATACCAGTCAAACCTTTTAGCCCCTCATTGTCAATGTTCCCAGTGCAATAAATGTCCTTTAGTGTTTCACATAGATTTCAAAAATAATGTTGTCATTGGTGTGTGTGACCTTCCTCAGTCCCCTCAATCGTTCCAAACAACACATTGTTTGGCATATAAGATCCTGGTAACGGATTACTCTACTCACCTATGTTCTTGGGGTTGTAAATGACCCCTCAAATTATTTAACATCAAAGTTATTAGAGTAATAACACTGCTAAGGAATAAAGAAACGCTAGATAGGATGGGATTTACATTTATAGGCATTTTATATTACCACCTCTAACATCATGGTACCAAATAAAAGTTACTGCTTTTGTTTTTCCAATTAACACAAATTTATGGATTTGTTAAATGTGCTGAAAATGACCTTTGTAAGGAAATGTGGGAGTGTAAACATCCAAGAAATAAAGTCATCTGGGACCGTGAAGGAAGGTGAAACAGTAAAAAGGTCAATGCAAGGAGAGCCAAAAACAGATCAGTGTTGATGTATTAAAAGAATTTTACAACAACTTTGAGATTTTAGCTTGTAACAGAATGTCAGGGCTGCTGTTATACGCTTACCTGGAACAGGAAAATGTATTCTAGAAATGTTTCTTTAGATAAAGCATTGGGTCAACTTTTAGACATTGATAATTTAGAAATCAAAATAATTATATTCACTTGGATTTACTGTTTTTTTGTACATTTCAGAAACAGCCAGTCTGAAAGCCGGACAGTCTCTGGGAAGATCTGGCATCCATGGGTTTAACAAAAGAAGAACTGAGTTTTCTCTAGTCCTGTAACCCATGGTAACCACAATAACCAATTAGCAGTTCGCTTTTACTGGTCAAGTACAATCAGATTAAAGAAAAACACATTTGATTTGTTGATTGATTTAGACAATTGGGGGAATCTTTGCTTACATAACCCCTTTACATTCTTAGAAAATATTCAAAATTGTTTACTTCTTGAGTGAATGAAAAAAATCTGAAAATGTGTTTTAATTACACACATTAAGTAGTAATAAATACATTCCCCTAGGGAACTTTAATGAAATAAGTTCACTCTATGAAGTACAGACAGGCCCTACTGGGTCATTTTCTTAAAGGTCAAGATTAAATATTTACCTTAATCTTGGCTGATGAGTTTTTTTTTTGCCAAAAAAATTAGCGAGCTCGGAGCTTTTTTCAAACCACTGGGCAAATAGGTTTTCTCAAGAGTTGTTGGACTGCCGTAAGATTCAGTAATAAAGTTGTACAAAGCAAAAACGTTTTTCTTAGGTGTTTTCAAAGTGCCAAATATTAAATAGTTAAGGATGGAAAAATGGAGATGTGCAGAGAATAATTGATAAGAATTTTTACATTTTGATAAATCTTCTCTAAAGTATTTGATTTGAGGTAGTTGGGCCAAGGAAAACAAATACATAAATATATGAAACCTCTAAACAGATACAGGTATGGGATTCATTATCCAGAAACTCGATATCCAGAAAGCTCCGAATTACAGAAAGCCTGACTTCCATAGAGTACATTTTAATTAAATAATTCAAATTTTTAAAATGGATTTTCTTTTTCTCTGTAAAAATAAAACAGTGCTTTGTATTTGATCCCAACTAACATATAAATAATCCTTACTGGATGCAAAATAATCCTATAGGGATTAATTAATATTTTATTGATTTTTTAGTAGATTTAAGGTATGAAGATCCAAATTACAGAAAGACCCCTTATCCGGAATACCCTTGGTCCCGAGCATTTTGGATAACAGGTTGTATACCTGTATACCCATATGGTACCCAGTATCCAGAATGCTCGGGACCTGGGGTTTTCCGGATAAGGGATTTTTCCATAATTTGGATCTCCTACCTTAAGTCTACTAAAAAATTATTTTAACAGTAATTAAACCCAATAGGATTGTTTTGGCTTCAATATGGATTAATTATATCTTAGTTGGGATCAAGTACAAGGTACTGTTTTATTATTACAGAGAAAAAGTAAATAATTTTTAAAAATGTGAATTATTTGATTAAAATGGAGTCTATGGGAGATGGCCTTTCCGTAATTTGGAACTTTCTGGATAATGGGTTTCCAGATAAGGGGTCCAATACCTGTATAGGTATAGGATCTATGATGTGGAAACCTGTTATCCAGGTTATAATAAACCACAACCTTGTACTTGATCCAAACTAAGATATAATGAACCCATACTGCAGGCAAAATAATACTACTTAATATGATTTTGTTAGTAGAATAAAAGTATGGAGATCCAAACTTCATAAAGATCCTTTATCTGGAAAACTCCAGGTCTCAAGCATTCTGGATTACAGGTTTCATATTAGAAGTTCCTGAGAAGTTCATTCTCTTCTATACATGGGCTAAAACTATCATAGCGAACAATCAACATTTTATTAGAAATTCCAATTTTGATGTGCAGTTGTATGTACTATTCCCCAGATTCAGTTCTCTTGGCAACTGTTATTAATGTTCAGAAAGTAGCAGCATGCCATACATACTTTCATATTCTTTTCTTTTCCTTTCAACTAGAATTTATCCATAGCTGAGCATAAAATGAATAGCACTGAATCACCATTTGAAAGATAAGACAGAAGGTAACTGGGCAGTGTCATTGCACTAACATTCTCTTGCCACATTGTACATAAAACTTTAGTTCGGAATGCCTATTACAGCTTGAATGGAGTGAAAAGAATAGAAGATGGTAGATAAGAATAGAGGATGGCAGATTTATGTGCCAAGCTGCAAACAAAGATGCCGTCAAGCAGCTGCATTCCATTTGTTGAATGTACATATGTAGATTGTTATGGGTGCCCTGGATTGAAGATGGAAATGATTTATTCCCCGGATCATAAATATAATCTTTAACCTCTAAAGCTATTCTGTGTTCAACACCAGAGACTAATGTTAGCCAGAGTATTTGTTTGGTCTCACTTTCTAATCCCATGAACAGTTGACTGTGTAAAGGAATTTTCCTTTTGCTCCCCACCCACACAAAAGGAAATTACTACAGCTAGGCCAATGTGAGCAATATCTAAAGATAGCTAGAATGGCACATTTGGAGGCAGCAAAGGATGGCAGGCCAAATTCATAATAAATTATATATAATATCAGTCATCAAGTACAACCTATAGGTAAAACGTTAAATCATTTACCAGGGTATTTTCAAAATGTACAAACTATATGTTCTGCTTTATTGAGAGGAGAAAATATTCCATCTAAATATTATGAATCACAATTATAACTTAAGAATAACCCTAAATATTTGCTTATCCAGGACACATGTTTAGTTGCACTTACTGTGGATTGCATTGGCAGTCGACTCACCTACTCCTATCTGATTTGGCTGCTAATGGTCTGTGTATGGTACTAAAATGATAGCCTCCCTTACCTATAGCTGATTAAGCACTGTATCCTAAGTGATGCATCAGTCTTTAATCCTTCACCTTAAGGCCAGAAAATAGGATGAGCTCAATTTGAGCCATGATTGAACTCTCTTGAAATTAGAAGATCAGGCGTTTTTAGGTTCATTTATCAAGTAAAGAACAGGGTGCAAAAAAGGACACAGTCCACCATGTTTTTGCTTTTTGCATCCCTCACTCCTCTTTGAAAAATTGCCATGGGTATCGTCATTTCAAAAGGGATGAACAAAGTGTTGCCTACATTTGGCAGCACTGTATTCATAAGGGGGCAGGGAGAAGCACATAAATGCCCCATACCTATCCCCTAACTTTTCCATCATTCAGATGCGCAAGTTAGGAAGCTGTGGCAGTGGCCATATACGACATACCATTGTGCTTATCACCTAAGGACAGTGTTACTTTGCCTCACTTACTCTGCACCTCACTGCTATTAAAAACTCATTCTAAAAAAGTTAGGCAAATTGCACGCCAGTGCGGTTAGAGGAAGAATGGAAACTAACCTTGCCACCAGTAGTTCAGTGTCGTGATAAACCCCTGGTCGTACCAACATATTTTACTCTTAAGGTAAACTGTATTCTTTTTTGGGCTAAGGTCTGCCTCTATGATTGCTAACATAGGTTTGGCATTAAAGTCAATGGAAGATGGCACTGGGGGTTTCTGGGGTTATAGCTGAGCATCTAATTATCTTCATAATGCAGCACCCTGATATGCCTAACATGACACAGATCTTGGATTGTTTACATCATTATGGTTGTTCATTCATGGCTCACCAGATTTTTTTTTATCTCTACTATAACCCAATTTGCTAATCAAAATGCCTATAACTCCAAGTTGCTCATTTCCCATTGATGGCAGTGGGTAGCGCTGCAGCCATCTTTATTGCCCTAAATGTGTTCCTTGGTGCTTAAAGGAGACATATAGATAAACGAAAAAATCTTGTAGGCAAATATGAATAACATATGGTGCTGGTTTCACTTGGCCTTTATTGGAGCTCCCTAAAGATCCTCCCACCTCGGTGTTTCAAATGAGGGGTGGGTGTGTCCTAACAGTCCCTACAAGAAGCACAGCAGGAGGGGGATAGCCAATCACAGCCCTGCACTCACACTAGCAAATACAGGCTTCGGTTCCCTATCAGGTCAGCCTAGCTGCTGGTTCTTATCCTACAGTGCAGTGTGCTGAGTGCCGCCGGCCCCCCTGCACAGCCTGGGTGCAGGACTTGTAGGGGTTTTGAAGAATTTTTTAATAAATCAGCCAGAAACAAAACTTATTAAAGCACATTCCTTCTATATTGTGTGATATATATATAAGTACAATTTATTGGCACAATATTGTTTTCCACAAAATATTTCCCTTTTAACTGCTGAATTGTTGAGATAAGAAAAACAATTAAAGAAATAAAACCCAGACCTCAGTAGATTTAAAAAATATCTCGTTTCAATGAAAACAGAAAACTACAAAAAACTCATTTATTGTATATTGAGGATTTTTTAATGGGGGAATTAATACACGGTATCTGACTAACACATGTTTAATGTTCTCCCGTTAAGTTATTTTTGTATTTTTGTAGATTCTCGTAGCAGCAGCCATGCATTTTTCTTCAATGGGAAAATAACAAAACTAACAACGCTTTTACACCACATTAGCAACATATTATGTGTATACTGAAGAAGGTAACATCAATTTCCAATCTGTTTGAAATAAAAGAATGTGTTTATGTTAGGGAGTGGGATGGGGATCTGTACAAATGATAATCCATTAATTAATTTGATGGTGAAGATTAGCGCAGTAATGTGATCATACTGAAAATCAAAAACGATATATTGCAATCTTTCAACATGCTGGAATTAGTCAGTGGGATATGATGAATTAAAGGATGCTTACTAACAATGCAGGAATTTTGTTCAAAAGAAACATTTGGGCACTTTCACTGGGAAAGGGGTTAAGAGGTTGTCAATGCTTTCTCGAGGGGCCCTGTCTGACAGTGAACATGTGTTTCCTCCCTTTAATCGGCTTGCCAGTAGCCAGAAAGCTGCTTGTTTTCTGCCGAGGTTGTCAAAAATAATTTCAGTCTGGAGACGATGAATGATAAAAGAGGTTTCCAAACACAGTTTTGCACTGTAGCCTTCACAGTTCAGAAGAAGATAGGTTGTATTACAATCTCAGTGCAAAGGGCCTCGTTCCTGCTGCAAAAGAAGAAGGAAAAAAAAAAAGAAATCATGTTGTGTAACCTGCTTGATGACTTCAGCTCCCCGGTAATGGGAAATTTAGAGAAATGCACAAAGATCAAGGTAAAAAGGTTTTAAAAATGCAAATGTTCAAAAATAAATGTTTCATTATACTACATAAAGATTTCAGAGTAAAAATATATAATCTAGCATTATTGTCGTGGCAGGCAGGATTAATGGGCTCTTCATTCGGTCATTAAGAATCAGAAAGACAGAGCTACTTTGCCCTACATCCCATCCTGAGAACACCGTGTTGCTCTTGCCTGGGATAATGTGGGAGATAAGTACGTTTCTGCATAATGTCATATTATTCATATTTTCTACATTACAGGTAATCTATGTGTTTATCCAATTCACAATGCATATGCTCTATATACTATGATCTATCTATCCATATAGGTCAACAAAGCAAAAAAAATAGATTACAAGATATCAAAAAGAAAATATAACACTGATATCACTCGGATCTCCTACCTTGTTGCACATATACATATTAAGTTGGCAATGCCCAGAAAAAGACATAAATAGTGAAGAACGTACCCCATATCATAAAATATAGGGATAGATAAGTCACAGAGGAGTTCCATGACTATATATAAAGCTGAAGGCCAAGTGCTTTTATGCAGGTCATGGAACTCCGAAGTGACTTCTAAAATCCCCACATTTCACAACAGGGGGTACATTAGTTATTTTAATACACAAGTTTCAGTGAGTCATGTAACAGAAGTTACATCACTAAGCTCCGTTTATAAGGATGTAATTTACAGGATATTTATGGCTCTTGTGTATTATAAAGAGATCATTGCTATTTGATAGTGATGAACAAATTTTTTTGCATGGATTTGCAGCGAATTTCTGCATTTTGCCCTTGGCAAATTGTTTTGCGAAACTTCCGTGAAAATTCGCAATTTTGTCGCACGTCAAATTGGGTGGGGTCGCGTCAAACTTGGGCGCGGTCGTGGCAAAAAAAAGGCACAGTCGCTTCAAAAAAAGCGCGGCGACAAAAAATAGATGCTTTTTATCAAGTCAACAACATGTATAAAATGGGTTACACAGCACATAGGCTCCTACCTACCGGCCTTACAGCTGAGGTATCTCCTGATACATGGGGACTCTGGCCTTTCCTTGTTATTCCCAACACAACCATCACAACCACAACAATCTCTGAAAACTGGACACACTCCATGTAACCACCACAGTGGCGGTAAATAGAGTGGATCTTCATTTCACAGACGTTTAGTTGAACCTACCCAAGCTACGGGGCAGCAAGACCTGGGCTACTGCGCTGTTTATTAGGATATAACTACTGAACACATGGATTACAAATTAAATGTGATAACCCAGTCATCTTTGAAACAATTGGTTTTTGGGCATTTGCTCCTGAGCTGCAAATTTTACAGTGATTTATTCATGTTAAAATTGGGAATTTGGATGCTAGCTTAATGTTATAGGTTGGTGCCATTATATTTATTTGATCTTGTGATTTTCTCAATGTTATTGGAGTAGTAAATTTGCTCTACAGAGGGTTGGCAATTCCAGAAACATTTAGGTCTTTAATGCTCACCCATGGATATATCTGCAACACATTACTAGGATAGTCAAGCTATGCTTTGGCTACATAGTCCTAATACCAGTCAAGAATTGTTTTATGGCCCTATAAAATGCCTCTTTGTTGGTGTTTTTGTTTAACATTTTTATTTTTAGAGAAGCAGGCATGGAGCCCTTCATACTTTTTTCTATTTGAAGTGGATATATATGGCCCTGTACCTACCATTCCATAATATTTTTTAAACCTGTCAACAACTAATTGACAGGTTTATAACTTCAACAGGAGAAAATATATAAAATATGTATTTCGAAAGAAAAAAAAAATGTTGATAAAGTTAAGCGTGGAGAAATAGATAATAAACATTTACTGTCTTGAGATTTTCCATTAAGAATAGCTAGATCCTTCAGAACAATGTATTCTGTGGCCAGGAGGACATACTAGTAGTATAAAATCTACAGATGTTTCTTTTACTGCTGACAGTGAAATTCTCTTTGCTTTCTAGGATAAAAAATGAGTTCACATGCACTATCTCTCACTTTCTGTAAATACAGCCACAACTCACTGATTAATAGACATGCACTGAATCCAAATGTTTGGCAAAGCCAAGTCCAGAGTTATCTACTAATATATCAGCAGGCCAGCCCTGAGTAAATCTTAGTCTAGTAATACATGTTCCATTATAGCTTACCAGGAAAACTAAGATACAAATAAGTCTGGACTATTTCTAAAAATTCAACCAATTTTGCTAAGAATCTCTCATCTCACAGAGTTCATAGAAATCCCATAATCCAGTACAGGTATTGGCTTTACTACACTGATCCTTTTTAATACTGTAAAAATGAATATAAACATTCAGATTTACAAATTGAATCAATTAACTTTGTACCAAGAGATAGGCAAAAGGAAATGCAACAGGTATTTAAAACATTCAATATTAAATAAAAAGAAATAGTTGTAGAATAATCATTGAAATTGTGAAGAATATGTTCAAGACAAAGGTAAAGTTATGTTTTCTCTTTCTTTTTTTTTTTTTTTTGTAACTTAAGTTTTATTAAAAGGCAAGTTTTTTTATAAGTCAAAAGAAAAATGACATACATTGTGAATAGAGTGCAAAAGTATAACAGTATATCAGCGTAATACAAGTTTCGTGCAGCCTAATACATTTGCAATACAATGTTATCCAACCCCCTTTCTCAAGGGGGGTGGCATGGTAGTTTTAATATTTTTCTCTTTCTTTTTATTCATTTTAAATGTGTTGAGTTTTGCTATTGTTGAGTGAAACCATTTTGGCAAGTTTCAAAAGCCCGCAAATCATAAACAATTAGGGAATATTACAGGGCGTATCCTTTCACTATTAGAACTTAATTTACTGGAGGCCCCTCTACCCTCTACCCAGACCCACGTCTGCTTCTATTTTTCTACTATTAGAAAACGCAACCTGGTTCCAAGTGTCTTACCTCTGAGATAAGGCTGGCGGCACACTGAGTATTTTATTCTACCTCCCTGCAAGCTCTTGGTTTCCTGAAACTTGAACTACATTGTTTTCAGAAGGTAATGTAACTGGCAACAAGCTCTGGTTCTGGCACTTTCAGATTATTCTGATATAACTATGGCAGGAGGTGGCAGGGACAATAGCACATGTGGAATAATACAGTGGACAAAATGTCGGAAATGTCCATGTACCCTAGGAAAGAAGCTTAGTGCCTATATGAGGCCATTACAGACTATGCTTTCTATGGGTCAATGTGAGGACCTTGCGGGTTGGCAAACTCTCAGGAGCAGGATATCATAACCATAAAAGCAGAGGAATACTACTTACATACATACATACAACCTAAATGTTCGTTCACCCCGGTTTTAGTTCTACTTACCGATGATATCAGTAGGGGGCCTATTGCACCATATGTAGGAAAGGTAACCATACAGCAAACACATCTTGACTAAAAAGGTAGTAGATACATGAATAAATCTTTAACCTACAAACATTGTACAGGTATGGGACCTGTTATCCAGAATGCTCAGGGCCTGGGGTTTTTCTGGATAGTAGGTCTTTCCCTAATTTGGATCACCATACCTTATATCTGCTAAAAAACAATAAAACATTAATTAAACCCAATAGGATTGTTCTGCCCCCAATAAGGGGTAATTATATCTTATTTGGGATCAAGTACAAGGTACTGTTTTATTATTACAGAGAAAA
This sequence comes from Xenopus tropicalis, assembly GCF_000004195.4. Taxonomy (NCBI): domain Eukaryota; kingdom Metazoa; phylum Chordata; class Amphibia; order Anura; family Pipidae; genus Xenopus; species Xenopus tropicalis. Next base: position 31,489,538 of record NC_030681.2, on the reverse strand, counting down.
GGTCAGTAATTCAGAACTTTCTGGATAATGGGATTCCAGATAACTGGAAGTAATATAAATATGTTAGTTATATTAATATAAATAAATTGGGTGCCTATTTGTTCCCATCAGTTCGCTGGTTATAACAGAATGGAGTTTATCCCAGAGACAAGGTAATAGTAGGAATGTGAGACAAAGAGGCGAAGCTCCCAGCTAAGAGGAGAAAGCGTTGCTTCGCCAAGTATTCTTCTCTGTTATTTATGTTCACAGGCCCCTAAATCCCATCTTTCCCCATTACGAATTCTGTGTTTCTCTCTCATATTACCACAACATATTATTAAATAAAAGCCTTTGATATTCATGTATTTGTTGTACAAATCCTAATATTGTTTTGTACATGATGCAACTCTGCCACAAAGCTACTCTGCTGATCTCTGGCTCTGCACAACTCCAGCTCTGCCAGGTTTCTCTTCTCAATAGATAGGGGAAAGAAGAATAAACCTGACCACAATATATCCCATCTGTGATCTGACAGCGAGCTGCTTTAAATATGAGCTTTGTTAATGTGTGCCTTGCTTTTCCAAGGGAGGACTTGATGAAACATCTGCTTTCCATCAGTGCTTTTCTTTGCTGTGCTAAATTTGGATTTTGGTACAGTCCTATCGCTAAGTTGACACAGACATTTGTTTAATGCACACATGTAGGTGTGTAACCATCATTAGACACAACAGTTGGGCCTGGATGTAGGCAAGTGCAAATACTACATAAGCCGAGGGCACCCAGAATGGCAATGTTCCCCCAACCAGCATATACAAGCTTATTAGCACCAGCACACATAGCAACATACTGTGAATATTTTACACACACCTGTACAATGCAAAATTGTATTTTGGGTAGAATCCCACATACAATTTATACCAAATGCTTCTTTAGAAAGAGAAAGTTCCCCCAAAAATTTAGTTTTTTCGAAACTCCCATAATTCATGGTTTATTAATGTTTAGTTAACTTTTTTTTTTAGAATAGTAGAGGAATAGAATAGTCAGTGACAGCCTGTCCTTGACACATTTTCAAGGACAAGTTAATCCCCTCATTGTTTTCAGTTTCACCCAGTTTCAAGTGAAACTTGAACACTTTATTGTTTTCCAAGAATGAGCGCCAATGCTCCTTAAATGGCTGCTGGAGCAATTCCTGTTTGGGAAAAATACAGAGGAGTTTAAACAATACTCTCAAATCAAAAAATTTGGGATTTTCGAATGTAAACTTGAAATTTTCGTTCGAACGATTCAAGCATTATCGTGACATTTGTATAAATACAGCAATGATCCAGTATAATTCACATTTATACCATGTAGAGTTTATATGACTTTCAAGGCCAGAAAAAAACACATTTTAGTAAATGTGCCCTTTAGTTTGCCCAGGAGCAGTTACTCATAGCAACCAGTCAACAGGTAGAATTTACTGGTCACCTGTTTAATAGCAATCATCTTATTGGTTGCTATAGGTTACTGCTGCTGGGCAAACTTAGTGCCTTTTATTACATATGGGGGTTTAAAAAAATTTGCATTCAAATTATTTATCATCTGCAATGCAAACTGGGCCCTGCAGTTCCTCCCATTGCAAACTCTGCTACTACACAAGAGCTTTGTATTTTAATGGGATTTGACCCTTTAAAGGCATATTTACTCATTTTCAAGGTTGGGGGAAAAATGTGCGCAGTAAAAAAAAAATTGACAAACTTTTTTCTTGAATGCCAGCTTAGTAAGTAAAAAAGCCACAGAATACTCCAATGTGCATTTTATTGCAGAAAAAAGTTGCATGCTGGCAAGAGTCATTTTCACTGAAACTAAAACACTCAAATTACCATTGACTTCCAATAAACTTCGCAAACCTTTACTTGAGATTTTTCTGATGACATTTCGTAGTTTTTCTCTTTAATAAACACTGACTATTTGAGGTTTCAAAGAATATTATCATTATTTGTTGGCGTTTTTCGCTGTGTTTTTTCTTGAATGGTAAAAAACATAAACTAGATCCACTGTTGACCGAGTTGGTGGACTAGTAAATGAGTCCAAAATGCCATCCACGATTAATATTACAGTGTGGCTCAGCACTGGCCAAAGGGATGAGTTTTCAACCTTCTGCTTTGCATAGATTTTCTGTTAGGGGTGCTGTAAAATACACTGATACGGGTGAAGACACACAAAGCTACTAGTAGCAGCTACTTTTTCATGGCTACTAAACACCAAAAAATCCCCTGCCATAGACAATACTGAGAGTTGCCTCTGCTAAAACACACTGAGACAGTTATCAGTAAATAATCAGCATTGTCTGTTTTAGTAGCCACTACAAGTAGCTGCAACTAGTAGCTCTGTGTGTCTTCACCCTAAGTCTGTAACTTCCTGCCTTTAATTCCAGCAATCTATATACATAGTCAATTATTATATTCTAATGCATTAGATTGCAGCCTGAGGTCTCTGCTGATTATTAATTAACCCTTTAGTGCACGCAATGTATCTGTTTCCACCATGCCACCACAGGCACCATTCCCTGGCCTCTCTCTCGAGTTCTGTAATTTAATAAACTGCATATTCCAGGGGATACCTTACTAGAAGTAGACATATTAAGGGTTAATTTATTCACCGAAGGGTAGGATGCAATTTTCAATTATGGGTGCAAGTTAGCATATTTTTTATTCACAATGCAGCCTTTTTTTCTCATAATTGCGGTTGCAAGCCAATGGGTGAATTGCATTGAAAATCTATGGTATTTGAATGTCATCATTTCTGGTGCTCAGTGTGAAAATGACGTCTGCACCCGATTCTTTAGAATTAAGTCAGCCACGCCCAATGACGCAGGCGCTGTGGGAACCCTGGTGCGGAGCTATTCTAAACCTAGTCGTGCAGTCAGGTTTCTGTGTGTGTATGTATGTAAGGTGTTACCAAGAACCTTTATGTGACGTGGTATGAAAAGCCTTTGCAAGATCTAAATACACCACATCTAATGCAAAACCACTGTCAGACTTTATGCTCCTTCATAAAAAGCCTTGCATTTGTTTGACATGATCTCTTCCTCTCACAAAGCCATTCTGACTGCCTCCCTGAGAAACGATTGCCTGAAACATATTACTCAGTATGTTTTCTCAATAAACATTCAAATATCTTCTATGCTACAGAAGCTTTACTTGCCCTATTATTTAAGACAAGAAAGCTCCTATGAAAAAGAAATGTTTAAAGATACGTTTTGACCTATAAATAGTGAATGTCTTATGGTGTAGGTACTTCTTGCATATTCATTTTTTCTTAAGGCTTTAAAGGAACAGTAACACCAAAAAATGAAAGTGTATAAAAGTAATTACAATATAATGTACTGTTGCCCTGCATTGCTACAACTGGTGTGTTTGCCTCAGAAAGACTACTATAGTTTATATAAGTTAGCTGCTGTGTAGCCATGGGGGCAGCCATTCAAAGGAGAAAAGGCACAGGTTACTTAGCAGATAACAGATAAACCCCCATTATATGGGGCTTATCTACTAGTTATCTGCTATGTAACCTGTGCCTTTTCTCCTTTTTTCCAGCTTGAATGGCTGCCCCCATGGCTACACAGCAGCTTATTTATATAGTAGCTTTTTTGTAGCAAGAACACCAGTTTTTTGCAGAGGAACAGCACATTATATTTTAATTACTATAAAACACTTTAATTGTTTGATGTTACTGTTCCTTTAAGGACAATGAGGCATCAGAGCACATATGATTCAATTTATGGGGAGGGAAATTTATGGAAAATCATTTTTTTTTTCTAATTTTCAACTTTTCTTTGAATTTGAAACAGCACAAAAACCCTAATATTGTGAATGTGTTCAAATATCTAAAACTCGATCACAAAAGGACATAAAAAAGTATCTTTAATGCAGTGAAATCATTTTCTACTTTCAATTGACCAATTTCAAATTGATTTTGAATTTTGTTTAAATTAGGCTTACAGAACTGATTTAACCAAAATTATGTTGTCATTGTCTACAGCATTGTAGGGTTTAATATCTCAGACTCCCCAAAAGATTGACTAGTGTGCATAGAGGCTGCCTAATAGCCAATCACAGCCCTTATTTGGCTCCACCATGAACTTTTATGGTGCTTGTGTTGCTCTCCAGGTCTTTTTACATTTGACTGTTCTCTAGAGTAAGAAAGATTGGGGATTCGTGGTGTAGACTATATACTTACGGCAAGAACAAGAACTTCTGTCTCACAGAGTAAAAATAGATGAACATTTTAATGCTATTCGACAAACTGGTTGACGTTGTTGATTTAAATGATGGAATTGATGTATGATATTTTACTGTCTTTACTGCAATTCTATTATTACTTTGGCAACACCATTAACATTGCTCTAAGTTCACCAAACCAGTGCCAGTCGCACTGCCCATGCTTGTTGTGCTCTTTTCTGCTGTTGAAAAACTAGGCTTAGGGGTTATTAGAACTCAAAACATTATCAGAAAGTTTACAGAGAATTTACATTTGTCATAGAAAATGATGCTAAAAAATACACAAAAGGGCCTGTGGGAGCTCTCCAAGCCTAAGTTAAATATAAGTAAAATTTTAGTTTACATTAGAGTGCCCTCACAACTTCCTTTGTGTATTTTTGCACTTTGGCAATTATTCTGCAGAAAGAATGGCCAAACTTCCATGTGGTTGTAGCGCACCCACACCTCCTGTTTAAAGATGGACCTATGCTATTTGTAAATGGGTGTTGGGCTTCAAGACCATTGCAACCATGCAGGGAGGCACTAACCTATAAAAAATAAGACTATACCATATGGGGTCTTCCTTGATATGGTATGGGGGTTTGGCAACTTAATGATCATACCTTTGTAACTTAAAAGTCCTTTTAAAAGGTGTGCACCCCCTACTACATACTACATTACTAAGAAAACATTACTAATTAAACATTTGCATTGATCACTCTTCTTTGTATGTCTGTAGAAACTACCAGGATGAAAAGTAATCAATTGGGATGCTGAATGCACTGGGCATTAAAGGTGAATTTGAATATATAATATAATATCAGCCATTGTAAGTACAGGATGGTTACCACCAGCCCAGCAAAATCGAGGGAAGCTAGGAGTAGCAATGGGGTATAAGATTGGGTAGGTCCAGCCCCGATTTAATTCCAGAACTGGCATCTCCAAGTAGAAGAACTTCAGAAACAGCATTTAAGCCTGGAATGCAATGTGTAGCAATCTATTTATTTTAACTGAGAAAGCATTTAACTAAAGAAACATGTTCCTTTCAACCATGTCTTTAACAAGTCTTACTTGCTAACTTCAGATCTGTGTGAAAAAAATCATTTTTGCAAGAATGTTTATCTAGGATTTGATCAATCATTAAACAAAAAAAAAAGACTTCCCATTCACACCTCATGAGAATAGGCTTGGCGCAAAGCTGAAACAGAACTCAATAAATACGAATCATGAATCAGTTGGCAGATCCTCCGGCCATTAAATCAAATGCCATAAACTGTTAAAAGAATGCAAATTGGACTTTTCACTACGTTTAAGTATCATTTAAATTCTCTGAACATCCAATCTATGGTAAAAGGCCGAGTTGCAAACGCTCTAAAGACTGACGGAAAGGCCAGAAAGTCATCATGGGCAACTTTACTGAAACTGTATATGTGAAAATCCATTGCAAATCCCTGGCCCTTTATAATTTCTGTCCCTGTGGAAATAAGATCACAGCACTGTTTACTGAAGTCCATGATTCATTTGGATAGGAAGCCATGACAGCATGCTCTGCTAGTGTGTGAAATAGACGTTACCCAAGCTTAACAAAATATTCCAATGGCACAATAATGAGCATGAGGTCATTGCTCTGAGCTAATGACTAGTGATATTACATATATTTAAAATGTGGATGGTTTCCATAGAAATGGCAGCCATCATCTATACTTTAAAGTGAGACTGCTGTCACAAAATGGGAGATTTATGTGAAGGACACAAAAATCATATATGAATATAAATTAGAGAATGGCTGTATTGATAAAGAAGGATTTCAGGTGTGTGTGTATACACACACAAATATATACATATACTGGAAATTGTACTCCATGGCACAGGACTTGTTGATAAAGAAAGAAAAGTTTATTACAGGTATGGGATCCCTTATCCAGAAACACGTTATCCGTAAGTTCCGAATTACGGAAAGCCCATCTCCCATAGACTCCGTTTTAATCAAATAATTGTAATTTTTTAAAATGATTTCCTTTTTCTTTGTAATAATAAAACAGTACCTTGTACTTAATCCTAAGATATAATTAATTCTTATTGGAGGCAAAACAATCCTGTTGGGTTCATTCAATATTTAAATGATTTTTAGCAGCCTTAAGTTATGGGGATCCAAATTACGGAAAGATCCCTTATGCAGAAAACCTCTGGTCCCAAGCGTTCTGGATAAAAGGTCCCATACCTGTATTGCTTAATTGAATTCCCACGTAAAGGAGACCTTCATCAGGGAAGTCAAAAGCATGGGAAGAATTTACAAAGATACAAGGGGTAATTTGCAACCACAACCATTATATTTATTAAGGTACTTTCCTCAATATGTGCTTCTTGTATTTCCCATTTAACTCTCCTCCATTAAAACTCCACCACAAAAATGCATTATGAGCTGCTTATGAATAAAGAACTAGAAAAAACGCTATCCACCCCTGCAAACAAATTCAAAATCACTAAAGGTCAGGTAGTGACATGATCCTTTTAACACAGAATCCATAGAAGGACCCAGTCTGGTCCCAAAGCTGTGTCTAATGATCAGTAGTCCGACTGGAGGGTTTATATGCACAATGAGTGAGCACTACTGATTAAATGTAGCCATTCTGGCACCACTAATCAGCTGACATCTGCAATTAGTGCTTAAAACTTAACAGAAGTATTTTAATGCCATTACATGTTTTGTTGAATGCAGCATATAGTAAATGTATATTAAACTGGTTAAAGAGGAAAATATTGACTTTATCATTAAAATGCAAAATAATAAATACTTTGGCTTATCTTTAACCTTTATAAACGGACAGCGACAAGTTCCACAACTTCCTAATCCCTGCAAACCTAGATTCTTCAATATTCCATTTACTAACAGACGGATTTTGTTTTCCGATTTGGATTTTTTAGCTAAAAATGTGTGACGTTTTCAAGATATGACAACACTGCAACAATCATATAGAAGTCAATGGCAGATGTCCCTTCCCTTTACTGGAAGATCTTTCTTTGCTTCGAATTAGAAAAAGTTATGGTTATCAGTCGCCGTTTCCACAACTTTTTCCCGTAAATGCTTTTTCATTTCAGATTTTTTAGTAAATGTCAGACATTTGTGAAAATTTGTGAATTTTTTTAATGTTCTAATTTAAATACCAAACTCAAATGTGTGCTTATTTATTAAAAAGCTTAAAAGAAAAAAACTCATTAAACAATGAGAAACACTAAAATGTAGCAACTTATTATTTTAAGTTACAAACTCAAAAAAAATTGAAAAACTTGAATTTAAAAAATAGCTTAAATTTTGTTAGGATAGCTCCCTTTCACTTCTACAGAAACTCAGGCTTTTTAGATGGTGAATTTTTATATTCTAGATTTTTGAGTTTCTTGTGCTAAATACCAGTGATGAGCGAAAATTTTCGTCAGGCGTGGACTTAAAACGTGGACTTGATTTTTTGTGCAAAATGGGTGAAATAATTTGTCACAAAAAAAATCGTCAAGTAAGGAAAAAGGAACAATCCAGTTGCATCAAAAAAAGTTGTACATGTTAGAAAAGTTGCGCGGTAGCCACATTTTGCTAATTTTTTGGCATTTCACAAAACAGGACAAATTCACTCATCACTACTTAATACATATTAGTTTTAGCTTTAAAAATTCAAATTGCACAAAAAAAATGTTTTATTTTTGTTTGCAGAGACCACTTACCATAACAACATAATTTAAGTTGTAATTCACCTGCAATTGGCCTTCATTTTTTATAACTTTTGAAATAGTAGTGTAACTGAGCCCAGTAACCAAAATACTTACTCTGTGATGCTACAATATTATTGTTATTGTTATTATTAATACTTAACTTTCTATTCAGACCCCCTCGTATTCATCTTTAGTTCTCTCATTCAAGCCACAGCCTGGTTGTTAGGGTGAATTGGACATTAGCAACCAGATACCTACTGAAATTCCAAACTGGAGAACCACTTGTAAAAAGCTACGTAATCCAAAAAACAATTAAAACATGTGCAGAGAGTCTCAGTAAATCAATGTCTACATCTCACTTGACCATCACCCAATATTCCCACCTATGGGTGGGTGATATTGGGCTAATTCAATCATTTGACCCTAGAGAGCATAGGCTTCATTGGTTCAGAGATCGCATTCAGGTGTGGTTCCTGAACCGATGGAAAAATCAAACCTGCCCCATTGAGATCTGCCGAATTTCAGGCCAGATATTGGTCGGAGAGGGCCATCATCGGTTCCCATACATGGGCAGATAAGCTGCCAAATCGGTCTAAAAAACTGATATTGGATTCATTCGGATTCATTCAAGCTTCGGTATCGTGACTTTCCTTGGGCCAGGTTGGAGCCATTGAGTCCTATGGGAGGCTTCCAAAATCATGCACAGAAGGATCAAAGTTGGAAAGGTTTTCCCGCCGTTTACGATCGTTCGATATGAAAATGTTGTGACTTTCGGATCGCCAATATGATATTATCGTGACTATTCTGATTTTTTCGTGCGCATTTTCGTGATATTTGTGATCATCAGAAATTATCATATCGAATCCAAATGTTTCCCATTTTCAGATTCGAACTCCTACTTTGATGAATGTGCCCCTTAGTGTTGTGTCTTGTAACTAATAATGTGCCCATTATTTTGAAACACATAGAAATTAGTTCCATTATATATTTAAAAGTAATTGTTCTGCTGCCCTGTGCTATTATATAATCATGGAACTCATCAGTTTATTCTTATATCGGTATCAAGTACAATAAAGGGGAAATTATATGGATATACAATTTTAAGTAGGTGTTAAAGCTCTTTATAAAACAACTCATTTTAATTAGCTTTTTCCATACAAATGCAGTATATTATATCCAGAGTGTGACCCAATTTCCCCACAGCCCAGCGAGTAACAAACAAATGTCTGTGGTTAAGGATCACAAAGAGACTTTTAAGATGTATATAAGAGAGTTTATAAAACATGAAATCATTCAAGGTGCTCTTTTTTTCCATGAGAGGCACAACACCCCATACATTTTTCAGTATTGCATTAAAATCCCCTTTGAAGCCTAAACAAGTCAGAGAAGTCCGAGACTTTATTTTCAGAGTTCATTAACTACTTCACAGCAAAACCTTTTTCTCACGTTCCAGATGTTGTGGTTTTTTTGACCTCAGTTTATATTTCCAGATGATGTGAACAGGCCAACATGGCATTCTGCTCTAAGTAGTTTCTCTGGGAAATCATCGGAGATTAGAAATAACTAAATCCAGGCCGAAATGTTAGAAATAAACACTAGACATTTTTCTTGCAGCATTTTATGTCACATTAACATTATACCGTTGAGGTCACAGCTAGAAAACCAAGTGGTAATGTAAAAAGGAAAGTCGCTGGATTTTAGGTGTCATTTTAGTTCAATTTAATGGGATTGTCATTTTCCACTACACAAAAATTGATCTTTTCTATCCAGTCCTCTCTTTGAACAAAAGGTAGTATTTTTGTGTTAAAGGAATACTGTTATCAATAGATATAGTTTATATTTGTGTTTCAAACAACGTGAAATATTATGTATAGTAAACTATTGTGGCATAATAAAGCCTATTCGTAAAAAAATTAAAAAAATACATACAGGTATAGGACCCATTATCCAGAATGCTCGAGACCAAGGTTATTCCGGATAAGGGGTATTTCTTTAATTTGGATCTCCATACCTTAAGTCTACTAAAAAATCAATAAAACATTAATAAAACCCAATAGGATTGTTTTGGCTCCAATAAGGTTTAATTATATCTTAGTTGGGATCAAGTACAAGGTACTGTTTTATTATTACAGGGAAAAGGGAATCATTTAACCATTAAATAAACCCAATAGGGCTGTTCTGCCCCCAATAAGGGGTAATTATATCTTAGTTGGGATCAAGTACAGGTACTGTTTTATTATTACAGAGAAAAGGGAATCATTTAACCATTAAATAAACCCAATAGGGCTGTTCTGCCCCCAATAAGGATTAATTATATCTTAGTTGGGATCAAGTACAGGTACTGTTTTATTATTACAGAGAAAAAGGAAATCAATTTTTAAAATCTTAATTATTTAAATTAAAATTGAGTCTATGTGAGACAGACTTTCTGTAATTCAGAGCTTTCTGGATAACGGGTTTCCGGTTAATGGATCCCATACCTGTACTATATTCAACAAAAATTCAAGTTTTTTTCCGCAAAAACAGCCAATTTGTGAAGGTTTATTAAATGTAAGAATGAAAAAAATTGCCATCTAAAAGCTGGCGAGTGCATGTAGAAGTCAGTGGGTGTTGTATTTTCAAAATTCTAGCTATTTTTTTAATTTGAGTTTCAAAACTTGAAATTTGACAATTATCAAAAAGGTTAGAATGTAAGGTCGCTGTGTTTGAGTTGTTTTATTCAGGATTAAAGGCAATCAAGTTTTTTTATTTTTGGACTTTTTTTCATAAATAATTGTGATTTGTGATTTTTGGGTTTTTCAATTTGAAAAATAATTTGAATGTTAATAAATCTGAGTTTTGAGTTTTTCATAAATAAATTTGAGATTTTTGAGTTTTCTTTCAAATTCAGAAAAAAAAACTCAAAAATTTGAATTTTGATAATTCTGATTCCTTGAAAATGCTTTGTTGGAAATGGAAACTGCCACATCATGATGTTATTGCGCATATATCATGGCCCTAATCTTTGCTATCTCTGAATATCGATAGCAAGCGAATATGGTAAGCCAAAGATTATCGAGGGTATCTGCACGAGCCAAGCTGAATTTAGTAAATTTAAATTAGGGCCTAAACATACTTTTGCTGGTACTTCATTATTCAACTCCTATATTTACTCCAGTGCAATTTGGAGACAGGGTTATCAAAGTTGAAGTTTGACCAAATAATATGAATTTAGATTACATTACATGAAAACTTATTCCAGCATTCTGGAAATTCTCAAAAATTTCTCCAGAATTTAAAAAAATTAATATTCTAGCACATTTACCAAAGTATTTCCCTACTTCCTCCATGTTTTTTTTCCTAGAATGTGCAACTTTGAGCTTTGGTCAAACCCCTCTAATTCTACTTCAAATTCAGTCAACTGAGGGGAAATGTTTTTTACACTGTGAAAAATGTATCACAGCACAAGTCTGTTGGAAAGTCCTACAGTTTTTATTCCAAAAAGATCAACATGGGAACATTTCCTGACAAATCTCTTTTGCAATGATGAAAAATGAAGGATTTTTCATCCACTAATTTAGACAAACTCACAATGGTAAAATGCCAATACTTGTTATGTGGGAAATTTATTTTTAACTATTTGCCATTGTTACAGGATAAAAGTTAACTATTAAACTATAAAGGAAAAACATGACATAACCAAGAGTGTATAATTTACACCACATTTTAATTTGTGATCTAAATATTTTGGTATTTTTATTGTTGTCAGTCCTAAATATATGTTATAATTTCTGTTTTGATTTGGGACTTGATGATAAGAATTACAAGGCAACTTATCCAGTTTAGACGATTTACTAATTAAGCCCCTGGAACTGGTGGAAAAATTCTTTTTCAGTTTATGGGGCATATTTATTATGCCGTGTAAAAAACTCGCCACACATCGCCAGGCTTCGCCGTGTAAAAACGGCGTAAAATTGGCGTAATTTTTTTACGCGTTTTTTCTTCCACCGGAACTTATGGAAAATAATGGCGTAATATCCGCCGTAATATCCGGCGTTCAGACGGCGATCTTTTCCGTTTATTTTACACAGCTTTTTACTGCATTTTTTCTGCGAATTTGTTTTACACAGCATAATAAATACGCCCCCAAGTGTATTTGATTCTTTATGAAGGCAAAGCATCTCACCTTATTACCAATCCAGACTGGCAATAGCATGTTATTACTATATTAAGCTATATATTATGCCCTATTTAACTAGGTTGTTGTAGAACCCTTTGCCACATTATGCTGGCAAAGAAAGGGAATATTTTTTCACTCCAAATGCATTGGAGTCAATGGATATTATTCTCAAAAAAAAATTTTCATGCCAAAAACATTGGAGTCAATGAGTTTTTCTCAAGTATTTTCTCATGCAAGTTGCCAAATGCATCAAAGTCAATAGGAGGTTTTTCCTTACGTTTTCTCTAGTACCAAATGCATTAGAATCAGGGGGCATTTTTTCTCACATTAAATAAATTCAATGGGCATTTCTTTCTCACATTTTTTTTTTTTTAGTTTTTTCCCGAGTGAAACAATGCACACAGCAAAATTCCAGCACGGATTCACGAAATTCCCACCATTCACGAAAATATGAATTTCACCACAAATCTGTATAAGCCCAAAAAATCTGCTCATCCCTAGTATGAAACCATTGTTTAAAATAAAATAGAACCGAACAACATATTTTAATATTTATTTAAAATGTATCTATAATTTTTAATTTTATAATTTTTAAATGTATGATATTTCAGAGCAGGTGCATGACTTGCTAATGCATTTGTATTTATTACATGTATTGTTTTTGTGTAGGATATCCATTTTTATTGTCATTCTTTCTTTAGTTTAGTAAAAAAATATTCTTTTGTAAAAAGTGTCAGGAAATCTCCATTCTGCTACTAGTGGAACCTCCTTAAACAGTAATAACATTAATAGGGATTTGGTATTGCCTTGTAACTGTGTCCATACAGATCAGAATCAACTATACTTTAGTCAGTTACTCAATTATTTAAGCACCTGATTCTAAGTAAGATTTCTGTGCTATAGATACTAAGGCGTTCACTTATTATTACTCACTCACTCACACACACTTTTGAATTAGTCTCAGTGTTGCTACATTATAAAACATTTAGCATCTTTTTTATGTGTATAATACATATATGTAATTTCACAAAGAAAGATCAGTTTTACCTGAATTTTTAAATCAGTTTTTTTCCTATTTCTAATTAAGAGGCTTAATTATGTGCTACTCTATTGTTTTGTCATGTAATGCTATAACTAATACATATTCTAATAACCTATATTTAATATTTTCCTTACTATTAGAAGAATGAATAACACAAAGAAAATCTCAGGAACATTAGCAATGCCCCATGTTCAACATCAGTCTTTTGCTATTACAGGTATTGGATCCATTACCTGGCAACCCTGTATCCAGAAAGCTCTGAATTACAGGAAGGCCATCTCCCATAGAGTCCATTTTAATCAAATTACTTTTTAACAATGATTTCATTTTTCTCTAATTATAAAACAGTAGCTTGTACTTGTTCCCAACTATGATAATATTATTTAATGTCTAATTATTTTTTTTATTAGATTTAAGTAATGGACTTCCAGATTACAGATTGATCCCTTATCCAGGAATCTCCAAGTCCCGAGCATTCTGGATAACAGGTCCCGTACCTTTACTATAAATGTATGTCGAACTTTATACACTGATAGGCCAATATACCTAGAATGTAAGGGTTGACTGATATAAATATGTCACTCTAATCTAAAGAAGTCTATACAGTTAGGTTGGTGGTCACTTACAGTCACTTACAATCACCTAGACTGTAAAAGACTGTGGGCCCGATTCACTAAAGTCCGAAATAAGGAGTGCTATTTATAGCATGCGTTAAAAATCTTATCACTTCTTATTTTTCACTCGATTCACTAAAAGGACACTTGCAGAGCGCAATATATTACGCACGTAACCATTACTTTCTGAAAACCACCATTTCCCTGAAAACTGGAGGATGCATCACTCTAGGGCCAACATATACTTGAAAAAATACGACTGCAAACTCCATGTTGTGTTGCCAATAGCTCACGAACCGCAATTTTCTTTAAGTACCGCCTGCCCCAAGTAGGGTTAATATTCACACAGATTAACACGATATTTTGCACGTTTAACGCTTCATATGTGTTTGTGAATCATGCGTTAGTACTATTTCTATTCGCTAATTAACGCAATGCTTTTTTTTTGTGCATGCGATATGCGGATTAACACATGCGAAATGACTTTGATGAATCGGTACTTAATTATCGCATGCTTTTTAATGAAAAAAACTATGCGATAAGCGTTATTGACCTTTAGTGAATCGGCCCCTATAACGCTTATCGCATAGTTTTTTTCATTAAAATATGTCATTGTAAGATAAATAACGCCAAGAACATTGCTTCTTAATTATGACAAGTGTCCTTTTAGTGAATCGAGCAAAAAATAAGAAGTGATAAGATTTTTAACGCATGCTATAAATAGCACTCCTTATTTCGGACTTTAGTGAATCGGGCCCTGTATATCTTGTTTATATATTGGAACATAAAACTTCTGCCTGGTATCAGCTAGGGGTTTAATTATATTTGTAATCCATTCTTTATCACCTCTCTGTCTAATGGGAGTGCATGAAAAGTTACTGAGAGACCACTTTTCTCTTCTAAACTCCTAACAGGGGTAAACTGACCCACAACTTAGTAGGGGCAGTAGGTTGGTGGGGTCACTTCTCTCCAACTCTTGACTACTTTGTCAACACAATATTTGATATCAAGTATCATGTTTAAAAAATAAAGGTTATAGTTTAAACAAAGTTTAATTTAATAAAGTATTTCAAATACATAAAATGTATTGTCATGTTAATCAGGTATTTATCTTAACCTTTAAATATTTAATATGAAAATTCATGTGCTGGGGGCTATTCTATATTCTGTGCTACCCACACACTTAGCACATACGGGGAATTAAGCAATACCTTACTATTTTTGTTTTTAAAGTGTCCTTCCTGAACCTAAATGTATTTATTCCCTGTTACATACAGTAAAAATCTGGGCTTTGAATATATCTTTCTGATTTGTCAGGTATATTTCACTTTTCACGCTTCCTTTGTGTATTCTTGCTATAGTTTGTTTATACTCATTACTCATGGAGACAGGAAACATGAGCGATTGCTTTGTCTATTTATTTCTCGTGCCCTCTTTTGGACCTTTCATCAATCTTTAGGTCTTTAGCCACAACTTTGCTTATATTATGTCGTTTGATACAATGCATTTTTTTTTACAAAAAACAACTCCTATATTCACTTACTAGCCCTTGGTATGTTTACATTTTAGTTTGCGCTTTATATTTTAATGCAGAATCAACAGTCCACGGACATCTTTTAAAATCATCAGCAAGATCTAAAGGCATGCAGTTTTATACCAGAAATGAACACGCGCTCAAAAGACGTAGTATTGTTACCCAACAAACATGTCTAGAGCAATGCTTTTTAATACTTTTTGACTTAATAATAATGAATCTTTAAAAGTAAGGGAAACAAGCTTACAATCCACAATGCATGATTTACGACTAAACCTCATTATTTAATGAAAGTGATGCTTCCATATCTATTAACAGCCATAAATACAGCAAAAAGCTTGGAGCTTAATAGCATTAAGGGATTCTTAGAAGTTTAAAAGAAGTGTAAACTTCTTTAGGTTATTAATAGAATTCATTGTTAAATCTAAAAACTCATTGGTTAGTCCTCATAAGGAGCTTAAAGTAGGACTAAAGGTTTTTGGGATGGTTTTATACTTTAATTCTGTTTTCTAAATTTTTGTTTGCAGTGAACTTTACTAGTACCTTTGAATATGAAAACCTTCCCATTATAGGAGAAGGAAAGGCTAAAGCTGGCCATACACGTGGCGACCATCGGTCGCACGAAACATCGTCAGATCCGCCACACAAAGTCAGGGCTGAAACAGCAGATAAGGAGGTAGAAACAATAGGATTTCTACCTCCTTCTGCCGATTCAGCCCTGACAGCAGATTTTGGTCAGGCGCCTTCTATGGCGCCCGATCAAAACTTTCTAACCTGGCCGATCGGCGAGTCGTCCGATATCAGCAGCTTCCTGCGATATCGGTCGACTCGCCGACATGCCATACACGCACCGAATATCGTATGAAACGAGGTTTCGTACGATAGTATCGGTGCGTGTATGGCCAGCTTAAGTCACTTGGGGGTGCCAAAATGTTAGGCTCCCCCAAGTGACTTTTATCGTTAACCCTTTACCCCGGGCTGGAGCCCCTGTTAGGAGAAAACAGCACCAGCCCGGGGTAGCTGCAGCGAGCACTTCCTTCTTCCTGCTTCTGTCTTTGTGCGCATGCACAGTAGAGTGAAAAGTCGAACTTAAACAAACAAGTCTTTTTCATCTACTGAGCATGACCCAGCCCAGGGATTCCAGTACAGAAGAAATAAGGAAGAAGTAACACTCGCTGCAGGTACCCCGGGCTGGTGCGGTTTTCTCCTAACAGGGGCACCAGCCTGGGGTAAAAGGTAAGCGATTAAAGTCACTTGGGGGTGCCTAACATTTTGGCACCCCCAAGTGACTTAGCCATTCCTTCACCACTAAAAAATGTAACAACTTTTTATACATATTCAGAGGTACATGCTTACTGGTGACGATGGCATCATGCTGATGCTTATGCCTGTGCATATGGACCCGGGGGCTGGTGCTCCGAGACATAGGGCGGTGCGTCTGTTTCCCCCCCAAACACTTTCTAGTATTGATATATACTAACATTTGTGAATTTGTTTTGTGAACATTTTCACAAATCTGCACTAGAATTTTGCCATGTGTTTTGTTTCACTTGAATAAAATTTTGTGAACATACTACTATTGACTTCAATGCACTTGAGAGAAAACACTCATTCAATGCATTTGGCCCAAGAAAAATGCCAAAAAAACACCCTCTGACTGCTACTGGTGTGAGAAAAAATTGGGAAATAATCCCACTGACTCCGGTACATGGCATGAAAAAGCTCATTGATTTCAATGAATTCAGCAAAAGAAAAACTTTTTGGCCATTTCTCAAATTTTTACACGGTTTCACAAATTTGGGGCAGTTTTGCTCATCGCTACTATTGTTTTTGAAATCGTATTCACTTGCACAAAACGAAAGTCCCAATATATAGGGAATGTGTAATCCGCTTTTTATTTTTTCCACAGGAAGCAAACTGCATTGTAAAATGGAGCCACTCTGACTATTAGTAGTATTTTTTAAGCATGAAGACCTATAAGAATAGCCGGTTTTGTAGTTTCTTTTTTGAAAACTTTTTTTCAGAATAAGCTCTAAAGGGATTCGTAAAAGAGAAAGAAACTTGGGTGGCATAACCACATAGACCAGTGATAGCAATCACAGTCCCACAGGCAGCCGTTTAGTAAATGCTCCATTCTGCTCTCAATAACTGCACAAGTTTAGAATGCTCAGAAAGTTAAAATCAGCCTAAATGCTTTGGGCACATCTATCGACTACATCTGATAAGATAATAAGGGGGTTATTTATCCAAATTTATATTTAATTTTTTCCGCTGAAAATCATATATTTAAATTGTGGCTAAAAAAAAATGTACATTTTCTATATTTATTAAGTGAAAAAAAAAACATGAAAAACTTAAATGTAAAAACCTGAAAGCTTGCAAGGTCATGTAGAAGTCAAATGGAGTTGTATTAGGCAAAATTGATACAATATATTTAGTTTTTCTATATTCTTTTGAGCTTTTAGACACATTAAGATGATGAGTAAATTACGAATTCAAAGTATTTTCGTTTTTTCACATTTTGCTCTTACTTAATAATTTAATAAATAAGTTAACATTCTTTTTTTTGCAAGATATAAATGTTATAATTTAATTCTATCCCTTTAGATGGTGGTCAGCCATTTGAATGAACTATTGCTATTGCAGCAACGCATTTCACCCCAGAGTTAATATAAACACAGCTATAACATAGAAATAAATTGCTATTGTGATTATTAAAGGAATTGCCTAATTAGTCCTTGCTCTCTCTATATATATATGTTTTCTCTTGGGAAGATTTGCTGATGTATCTGGCGCTCTAAACAGCAAACCATACTTTTATTATACTCGTCCTGTCTAGTTCAGTGGTTTGTATTGCTCTGTATTACATTTTATAGAGCTTCTGTTACAAAAACATGTATGTATGTATGTATAACTTTATTTATAAAGCGCCACAAGGATACGCAGCACTGTACAATCTTACAGAATACAAAATTACACACAGGGAGGACGAGTGATATAATAAATAAATACAATAAATACATATATATATATATATATATATATACAGTATATAAGTGCCATGTGGTATGAGACACAGTAGGAAGGAGGTCCCTGCCCCGTAGAGCTTACAATCTAAGTGGTTGGGTAACATACAGGCACAAAGCGGAAGGTAATAAAATGAAATGGTGTTTCATATGGTTGTCTTCTACTCCCCAATCCCCATATCTCAGTAGGAAATACTGTACCTCATCCCATATGTTGAGTTTAGATGAAAAACTTGAAGAGAAAACAGGACAAATGCTGAAAAGACAGATGGGTGATATACCGAGGCTGTCACTGAATATTTGTAGCTTTCACAGATCAAATGCATTACCTGATTGATAGTGCAAGTGGCATCTTGATTTAGTTTCAATAGAACTGTATATATATATAATGTTATACATAGGGAGAAACAGAATATAACTGGGACCAGCCCTGTGGTAAAGATGAATTTAATAATGTGGCAAAGATAATAAGCTAGCCAGGTTAATGATGAGTTACAACTCTATATATATCAACTACAGCTTTAAAATTACTTTCATGAATGATGGCTTTGCATGCTAAAACCCCTTTTTGCCACCTTCTTATGGCTTACCACTCACTAATTCTATGCTTTGCGAGTTTTTCTTAAGGGCCAAAGAAAATAAGAATTACTTTTTTTTTTTCAACAGAAAGTGATGGAAAAACCCTGCCAAGTTATCGACAGAAACTTCAGACCACACTGAATCTATGCATGAGGGTGTTAATCCAACTGGAGCCAGCAATCAACCTACTAGAGAGTATGGAAAGGTCAGTGCAGTCTCTACAGTAAGAATAACTAGGATCTGGCAACACAATGACTTATTTTACTCAATCAGATTGGAAACCTTTAGCCCATGTCTGCAAATATTTAGAATCTTTTGACGTAGTCGCATGGAACACGAGTTGGACTAATCCTTCCCTCGGTTAACTGTAAAAACAACTACACAAAATGCTTCCATTAGAAAGCTGTCTCCTAAATAGGACACCTAGTCGTTTATTCATTGTGAATTTACAATTTTTATATGTAACTGTCTCTGAATAAAAATATGAACTATCCTCTGTCTGGTGGACATCTTTAACCTTACTCTTCTCCAATGTCGGAATTAAAATATCTAGTAGGTACAGAACTTTCTTTAGGGTTGGGTGCCCTTGGGTTTCCAGATAAGGGATCCCATAACTACACTATTCACCTAGTTTTGCAACATTTTTAAAAAGAATTAATAGCTATAATAACTGACAGTTGATATGAACATAAAAACTAGCCAGGTATTCCTGGCACATACACCTGGCATCAGGACCAGCTAGTGCAGCCAGGTAACAAAGGATAAATTCCAAATTCTTAAAGAAAATATTTGTTTCCTTACCAAACACTGAATAATTTGATGATGAAAAACCACAAATATGAATCCTCGCAGTATTTCCAACTAGAGCAAAGTAAAAACATATTTATAAAGACAATTTATAGAAGCAAATTGTCTTGTGTATTGGGCAACATTTGCTGTGGGTTTGACTTTGAATTTACTCACTGCCATAAAGCAAAACAGGCCTGCTGAATTCCCCAGAAAGGATAGCGAAACAATCTATCCCCTAATAGAACAAACGCAAGAATACACATTGGGGCTAATTTACCATAGTTTGGTAGTGATGAAGGACTCTGTCCCATTTTGCTTTGCCGCAAAATTTGCATAACGGCAGGAAAATTTGTAAAGCTGCGGAAAATCCACAAAATGCATTTTTCTCGTGATTTTTTGTCATGGGGGTCATTTTTGCCGTGATCGCACCTATTTTTTACATGACTGCACCTATTTTGATGCGACCGCTCTTATTTTTGAAGCGACCACAGCAATTTTTACCTGACTGTGACGTAACCCGACTTTTTCACACGGACTTGTCTTTTTTTTGACGCACAGCAAGTTTTTCCGCTGCAGTTTCACAAGACAATTTGCCAATGCAGAAATGCGGAAATTCGGTGCGAATCCATGCCTGGCGAAAAAATTTGCTTATTACTATAGTTTGGTAGTTAACATTTTATCAGATATACTTCATAAAATTTGTTAAACTCATTTTGCTGTTTGAATGAGGGATTAACGGTAATGATGCACACATTTTTTTGCCAGGCATGGATTTGTGGCAAAATTCTGTGTTTCACCGCCAACTATTTCTTTAGCAAACAGAAAATGCACAGATGTTTGTCCCTATACTGTATTTCTTACTTGCTGTTTAATCTGATTGGGCTGCTGAGACCTGATATTTTCCTTCTAAGGCTCGGGACACCACCACACCACCATAAGATTCAATGGGCCTGATTCACTAAAGGGCGATAAAACGTGCGCTAGTTTTATTGTGCGCTAAAATTTTTACTGCGTCTTAATTTTGGCAATTTTTCGCACGATTCACTATAAGCATACTCGCGCTTTTTTACACGCGATATTGCATGCGTTATTTAACTCGCGAAAAGACTATTTCAATGCGGTATTTGCCGGTACATGCGCTAAATTACGCGAATAATCGCCGCATATGAATGGTAGCATAGAAATAGTGTATAAAAATTGTTGCCGCATATAAATGATGTATATAAATATTAGCCACATATAAATGGTATCATATAAATAGTAGATGCTTATAAATAGTAGCCGCTAGTGATGAGCAAATGTGTTCTGGTTTCTTTAGCGAAAAATTAGCAAATCTTTCGAAAGATCCATGAACAAAAATGTTGTGCGGGCAAAAAAATTGTTGCTGTGACTATTATTTTTTGACGCTTGTATAAATTTTTGGATGTGCGGTGAATTTTTGCGTGGCAAATTTTTTCATGCGTTTTGCCATTGGCGGAATTTTTTGAGAAACGCATGAAAAAATCCGCCGCTAAAAAAATTCAACGCACGTCCAAAAATTCGCTGCGAATCCATGCCTGGCGAAACATTTCATCACTTGTAGCCAAATATAAATAGTCGCGCAAATGAACGCACGCCATGTTAGCCATACACGCCAATACTTGCAGAAAATTACTGTATTAAAAATGAACATTTCGCTGCAAACTGGCGGCTGCGTCACTCTAGGGGAAACACATACTTGAATAAATAACACTGTAAGTCCATATTTTATTGCAAAAAATCATTTACTGTACTTTTGTATAATTTTTCGCCTGCCTGTAGTAGGTGTTAATTTTCGCATAGCCAAATGCGATATTTAGCGCGCAAAAGTTATAGTGAATCATGCGATCATATTCTTTTCAGCGCGGAAATTAACGCAAAACGATAAAACTAGTGCGAGAAATAACCCATGCGAAAATGTCGATTTTTCGCACGCGATAATACTATGGTGAATCGCGTGCAAATTATTTTGCGTTTTTTAACGCGAAAAAGCGTGCGATAATTTTTATCGCCCTTTAGTGAATCAGGCCCAATGTATGTACAAATGACTTTTTTGACCATTTTAAGGGATATTCTGACGTGGCAGGTCTGACAGTTAAGGTGGCCATACACGAGCAGATCCGCTCGCTTGGCGATGTCGCCAAGCGAGCGGATCTTCCCCCGATATCCCCACCTACGGGTGGGTGATATCGGGGACCATATCGGGGACCATTTAGGCCAAACGATCGGATTATGTGGGCGGCAATGGGGCAGTCGGATCGGGGACCGCATCAACGAGCCGATGCGGTCCCCGATCCGACCAGATTTTCTAACCTGGCCGATCGAGATCTGGCCAATTTCAGGCCAGATATCGGTCGGCCAGGCCGCTCTGCTCTCCCCATACACGGGCCGATTAGCTGCCGAATCGGTCCAAGGGACCGATATCGGCAGCTATAGTCGGCCCGTGTATGGCCACCTTTAGTCGAACATACCCAGAGATAAGTATGGTACAGCATTATCAGCCCTGTGATTTCATAGCTGGGGTCATAAAATGGGCTACATGAGGCTATCTTGCTATCTATTGTTCTGCTGTTTGGCTGCTGTAGGATTAAGAGGGTGATATCACTCCAACTAGCAGGGCAGCAATAAATAGATACTAAAGTTTATCAAAGCACAAGTCACATGGTTAAAGGGCACCTGGGAAACTAAGAAATGTCTAGCACCATGTCAAATTTCAAGATTAAATATAAAAAATCAGTTTGTTCTTTTGAAAAACAGATTTCAATGCAGGATTCTGTTAGAGGAGCGCTATTAACTGATGCACCTTATAAAAAAATGTTTATCTGTGACAGAATCACTTTAAGGTTTGTCAAACAGTGTCGACAAGCAGAAACCCTATAGTAACCCATGGGAAACGTAGTGCCTGAGGAACACAAAGTCAATAGCCAATGCTCAAGTCTTTTTAAGTGGTTGTCAAATGCACAATATGAATGAAGAAACAAAGACAAAAAAGAGCTAATCCCTTACTAATTGACCTGTATCCCTTTCACATAAAAGCATTTGGGGCATTGAATAGTGTGTTATATTAAAAAGGAAAGAACAGTGTAAGATACAACACATACCGAAACCTGCTACAGTAAGATACCATTTGATATCGTTCACACACACACACACACACACACACATATGTATACATATGTATATACACACAGTGCAGTTTGTGTTCTTTGTGCTGTCAAAACAATGTTTGTTCCATCTGTTGCTGCAGATCAATCTTCTGCATTCTGAGTATTCCATGTAATCCTTTAATGCTATTTAATTTATTTAGCCCCCGGCTCATTGAAATGTTTTGTCTGTTGTTGTGGCTTGATTCTATACTGCACAGGTTATTCTGATAATGTGGCTACAATTAAGTGCAATAACATGTAGCTTGAATCTACTAGGAATCAGGGGTGACTGACAATGCACCAACATTCAGCAAATCAAACTACAAGAACTGACCACCATTCACATGGCTCAAGGAAAATGCTTTATTAATATCACCCCCAAGGTCAGCAAATGACATCAGTGTGTGGGTCACGTACATGGAAGGTGTTTGCATATCCCACAGGTGCATGTACATAACATTGCTCATACAAAGGGTGCAGAAAGTTAAGGAGAAAGGAAAGTGCTTATGAATGGAACAGAAAATACATTGGAAAATGTGGACTGAACAGAGTCTGCTCAATGGAAAGAATATAATAAAAGGCCATGCAATGTATTATGGGTATTGCACTACAAAAGACTCTGTAAGGCTCACAGGGCAAACTGGTGAATTAACCCATGGGAACAGATGCTTATGGATATAGAATCGATAAAGGATATTGATATATTATATATGGATATATAAATATGAATATCGATAGACAGTAAGTATGATACAGACTGTTCATGGGTGACATATACATACTTATTATATCAGAGAAGGGACCTGACTAATGGATCTTATGTAACAATTCCCTAAGTCCCTACCTGGGCCCTAGATCTACTCTAGCTACAGTGAATATCTATTGGAACTGAAACCCAAGTGCAATAAGAGTAAATTCCATCCCTGACTGACAACTCACTGGCACACTAAGTGGAACCTACAGCTGGTGCAGCCTTTCCTGCACTTTATCAACCTTGCATGCCAGGGGATCTCTCTCTGCCTTATTGCCTTTCCTTCCACTTTCCCATCACTCCCTGTGCAGTCACATGGTATCAGCCTTGTTGTTTCCAGATTGTCTATGGCTGCCATTTGCAGCCTGGAGGTGCCCTTTTCAAAGTCCTCATTTGCCTGCTTACACTATTTATACCTAGTTATTATATTACCCATTAAGCAACTCTTCTCCAGCATCAGCAACCCCAACATGTCCAGCCTTTCTTCATAACTGAGACTTTTGCTGGCTTACTTTCCCTTCTCTGTACCCTCTCTAATTCAATAACATTCTGTTTGAGCACCGGAGGCCAAAACTGCAAGACAAATTCTAGATGGGGCCATACCAGCGTTCTGTAAAGTGAAAAAATCAGCCTCTCCTCCTACTAATCTATGCCCCTTTTAATACAGCTCTTGAGCTGGCTAATATAAATAAAATAAAAAAAATCAGGCAGTAGACTAGAAATAAGGTTTGTAAAATGAACTGTAGCATATTATTATATCAGTCATGAAATTTCAACCTGCTTTTAACTGCTAAATGGTCTTCAGGATTTTACATTTTATCAATAGGGATTACAAAACTTTTGTGCCTAATATTTCCTTGAATCCACGCTAGATTTTTTCCAATGTTGTTTCACCAGGAAAAAAACACTCCACTGACTCCAATGCATTTGCTGAAACTTCTGCAAAATGTTGCCAATTTTTTTGCAAATCTTTCTGTGAAGCAAAATGCAATTCCCTGATCCATGGACAAGGATAAGGATGATGGGCACAGGAAAACAAGAACTTACAGAAAAAGATGGCAACCCTAGGCCATTCCAATCTCTCTGGACCTGCAGAGCACTATTTTGTGAAATATGGGAATGAAGTTTTTTTTACATATTCACACAAATTCAAAGTGTGATTTTATTGTGATGTAACTGTCTCAGTTTCATTAGATTTGTAAATAAGAATAAGTTTTAGTGGCAGAAGATAGAGTGCAGAGGTTTGTCAATAGGTATGAGCACATTTTTTCACCACGTATGGATTCGCAGCAAAATTCCGCATTTCGTCATAGGTGAATTTTATTGTGAAACTATTGCAAAAATATTGCAGAGATAAAAAATTCACCAAAACAAAGATGTTGCTGATACAAAAAATGCCCATTGTTGAGTGTAAAATTTGTTGCCTATTGATTTCAATGCACTTTACAAATTTTTCACCGTTTTGCTAATTTTTCAGCAGTTTTTAAGATTTTCTGACAAAACGGGACAGATTCACTCATCGCTGTTTGTCAAGTTTAATATAAGGAAACTGGAACAAGGGGCCATTCAGGGTGGTTTGTCACCAACACAATTTATAGCTCTAATGGAATTGCAGAATATCTCAGAACTGGAATTGCTCCCCATTTTTTTGACTATTGGGCAATTTCCTGGTTTTCAGGTAAATGTCACTACTATAAATGGGTGGAGAGCCTTCTCAAGCATTTTGTCACCCCACAGTGTCAGTGCCCTAAACTGATACATTTAATGGTTGGAATATCTCCGATTAATATATTTAAAAAAAAAAAGTGGCCACCAACAAAACTCTTGCTGAGCTAGAATATAAAGGCTAAATTTTCTGGTACAAAATGATGTGTTTTTGTATTTCCCTCTTTACTACTAAGTTGTTTAAAAAAGATGCAGCTTTTTGCCGTTAAGAAGATCTATGGAGATATGGAGGCAATGCTAGTCTTTTATTCTTCTTGAGCTTTAGGAACTGAAAAGAATGTTTGAAGTCATCAGAGTCATGGATGGAAAAGAGAGTGTTAATTCTTCCATATCTAAGCTTCTTTGTAGAATTTTCCTTTGTCTCTTGCCCCAAGTCATTAAACACTAATCCCATCAGCCTTTCTAATCCGCCGCAGAGAGGCTGGAGTCTAGTTTCCTAAACTGTCTTTGTTACAATTCTAATAGCTTGCTCTGGATTTGACTTGCTAGAGTTGCACGGAGGCTTTCCTTTTTTGTAGTTCTTTAATGAAGTGCCATTAATGAATATTTTCCTTTTTTTTTTCCTTGCGGGGCAATCATCTGGTTTTGTGCTAAGTAGGGTAATATGGCTGTCAAATGCATAGCCTAGGAAACAAGAACTTTGAGGTCACTGCTTAAGAAGTCATAGGTTTCAATTATTTGGGATTTACAATGAAAATCTTCCTTTTGTGTGCAGCAATAGAAAATAAACTAAAAAGAGACACCAGAAAGCTTTCCTTTCTAAGACATTTTGTAGGAGAAAACATGGTTAAGTGAGACTATTGGGACCCAAAGTAACCTCTTTTCTCCTTACACTTTGAAAGGCTGAGTTCCATATGTGTAAAATCCTTGATGTATAATTTTATGTTATTCTCATAAAATACATTATAGTCAGCAAGAATATTTTTAACTGGCAACAAGCTGTAGGTGCTAAGCTTCCACAGTTAAAGAAATTCATTCATGGATATTTGCTATTAGGGTTGCCTAAACACGCCAGTTACTGCAAGGCTGTCCCTGGTATAACATCATTAACGTGACTTTGTTTGGAAGTTCATTGAAGTATATGAAGTGTTATTCTTAACACGGGTATATTTTTGGCAGCTTTTAAATGCTAGGATATCGTAAAAATTAACTTCTCGTAGGTGGCTAGCCGATTTTATAGACTGCTTTCCAAGTGCCTAAATGTTTAAGTGTGCATTTAAGTACAATGAAAATGTTTTTGTAACCCTGCCAAAGAGATAAATAAATAAAAGGACTTCAGAAAGTTTTTGAGATCTTAAATAACTTTTTATATCAAGAAGTAGCAGGAAATAAAGCAAATGAAGACCAAGGCAATTAGTACAGTATTATATAAACTTTTTATTCCATATGAAGAAACAAAAACTGAAACCATCACATCGACCAAAAAAAAGGGTTGGAGAGCAACACAAGCATAAAAAAGTTCCTGGGAGTGTCAAATAAGGTTTGTGATTGGCTATTTGGTAGATCCTATAATGACTGTCAGCCTACAGGAGGCTCGGTTTGGCTGTACACTTGGTTTTTTTGCAACCAAAACTTGGCTCAAAGCTAGAAATTCAAAAATAAGCACTCGCTTTGATGCCACTGGGAGCATCCAAGGGGTTGCTCACAAGAAACTGGTTGGGGAACACTGGCATGACAATAAGGCATTCAAAGGATAACCAGTAAGAATGGGCAATCAGGCACAACCAATACAATGGCAAAAGGCCATTGCATGTCCCCTGGATAGATATCCCCAGTGGGATAAATGTCCCCAAGTGGGACCGAAATGTTGGAATTGGCAGCACGATAGTGAAATAAAAATAGAATTACTATTCACGGAATATGGAGTGCTGGTCCTTTCTCTTCTTACATACATATAACCTGTAAAAAAAAATGCTATCCAGTTTATTACTTGTAGTGCACACCGACTAACATTTGAAAAATGCACACATAGCGCAGCAAAATATTTTTGACCACTCCCATTTTTGTGACCACACCCCCTACGTACCACTCCAATTTTACAAAATTTGGCAGGTTATGTAAAGTTTGAACGCATTTCTGGAGTTTTGTGGAGTTTTGCTAATGAAGTTGAAATTGCTGCAAGTCTCAGTTCCCCCAAGAGACCTGTTTAGCTTATTAGTTACAATTGTATGTAAGTGCAGGGGTTGAGTATTCTGGTCTCCCTGCCAAAAGCCTACTTATTTAATTAAATTTTGGAAACTTTTTCGTTTTCAGGGCAGGAGATCAAAGGGAAATGAGGGACAGGCTGAGCTGTTAAAATCAGGACTGTCTCGCAAAATCAGGACAGTTAGGAGGTATGGTAGTGGGCCACCTATATCTCATCCAGCATGTTGAGGGGTCAGATAAAATTAAAACAATGATGTCATATAGTAAAGTCTTTAAGCAGACTGGTCGCCATAAAAATTCTTTGGAGGGGCACACCTAGCCCATAGGCCTTTAGCTGGACAGCCCTGTTCTATATCAAAGGGTGAGTGATAGAGGGATGATAAGCATTTACAAATCTACTACAGTTAAAATAATGAAAGGGAGTTTCTTTCTTGGAGCTCTCAGTTATGCTGGGCATCCAATACACATTTGCTAAGGTTTGCTTTAGGTTGATCTGATTGTCTTTTGGGGTTATGTAATAAAATACACCTGTTTAAAGCAAACATCTTATTGGTTGCTATGGGTTACTGCTCCTGGGCAAACTTAGTGCCTTTTATTACATATGGGGGAATATATTTGTTGCCTGAGAAATGCAGTGTTATATCGGTATGGGATGCTTGGCAATTGAGTTTTTCTGGATAAGGGATTTTTCTGTAATTTAGATCACCATACCTTAAGTCTGCTAAAAATAATTTACACATTTTATA
Source organism: Xenopus tropicalis (assembly GCF_000004195.4). Taxonomy (NCBI): domain Eukaryota; kingdom Metazoa; phylum Chordata; class Amphibia; order Anura; family Pipidae; genus Xenopus; species Xenopus tropicalis. The sequence continues at coordinate 31,461,345 of NC_030681.2, read as the reverse complement.
AACCCTATAGGATTGTTTTGCCACCAATATGGATTCATGCGGCTTAGATACCATCAAGTTCAAGGTACTGTTTTATTATTACGGAGGGAAAGGAAATTGTTTTAAAAATTAAAATAATTTGCTTAAAATGGAGTCTATGGGAGTGGGGTGGCCTTCCTGTAATTCAGAGCTTTCTTGATAACAGGCTTCCACATAAGAGATCCTTTAGCTGCCCATCAGTCCAGTGATTAGGTGTAACACAAAGAAACCAGAAGTTTTTGAACTGCAGTCTCCAAGAAAGACAACTTGATCTCCATTAATGGCCTTTCCTACAGCGCTATTTATAGTGGAACCAATAATAGATTTGGGCTCATAAAGCCTGAGCAGCAGAGATTATCATTGAGAGGGAAACCTAGAGGCTTTGCATATTTTATGCCAAAATTACACACCAAATCATACATTACTTAAAAAATGAATATTTTAAAGCACCACATTTATATAATTTATACAGTATTACACCAGCTCCATGTGCATACATAGACTATAAGTGCAATTAAGTTTTATCGGTCATAAAATGAGCCCAGAAGGCTCTGTCTCAGTTCCTGCACAAGTCAACTAGGTGCCTATTTGTATTATTGGGAGAAATTTTATAATGCAAGAAAAAAGTTGGGGGTTTATTGTTTCATCACTACATAACAATAAAATACAATAATCCCATCATACATATAAAATATAGTAATAAATATAGCAATAAAATCTAGTAATCCCATCTAGATGCCATGGATGACCAAAGGTTCCTTCAAAGAAAATGAACCCACTCAGCTCAAAGGTCTGTCATACTGTTTGTCTATTCCCTACATTGCACAGCTCTGCAGAATATGGTGCCTCTTTCTAAACAAACTAGTACAATAATAATAATGAAATACTTACTATCATATTTATTAATTTCTATTTCAATTACACTTCAGTGTGACATTATACAGTATGCCTTACAGTATCTGGATAGCTTGTCAAAAACAGGAGAAATCACAACCACTTAACTTTATGGTAAATGGGAAGCGTTGAACCTATGGCTTATATAATACAGGTATATCTGCTGGCATGATGGAGGCAGCCTAGAGCCATTAGCCAAGGTCTCATCCAGTGTCTCACTGGGACCTCAGGGGCCCACCAGAAAACCTTAGACCATACACCAACTTTTCAAACTATTTTTCCTGCTTTCCTCACCCAACCTCTTTATTCTCCAAGTCTCTCTTATTTACATGCTAGCATCTATTCTTCCATCTATTTCTCCTCTTTGTTCCCATTCAGAAATAGGGAATAACCATGAAACAGGCCAAATGGCCAGGAGCAGGAGGGCCCACTGACACCTGGGCCCACCAGGAGTTCTCCTGGTATGCTTGTAGGCCAGTCCGACACTGGTCTCATCAACACCAATACATGAAACAGGAAAAATAATCCCATTTAAAGGCCCAACAATTGTATCATCAGCCAAATAATTATATAATTATATTCCTTTTAAATGTGTCCAATTGACACATTTAAAGATTTTGCCATGCCTGGTGTCAGTCAATTCAGACTTCAATTCCACTTATTTTTACCCAAATCCCTGGTTTCAGTCCAATAATTACGAGGCAAGAAACTACAAAGGGGGTGTGTCCAGAGAGGTGTGTCAGGGCCAGATGATTCAGAGAAGAGAAAGCAGTTGTTCATTGCAAATACCAATCAAAGAGTTAATTTTGCTGCATCAACTGCAATTGTGTCAGGTAAGATGACTGCTTAAAGCAGATGCGTGGCCTTTGGGCTGTACAGTAAAAGTGGCCTTCTACTTGCCTCAAATGCAACTTATTGGGTGAAAATGTATGCTCTTTAGTGCAACTGCTTTTGCCCTTCTACCTAAATAAATGAGTTCTGCAGATTTTTTCCACTACACAAATTTTTTTAAACAAATACTCCCAAATTTGAATTATGGTTTCCCAAACTGGAATGTTTGATATTTATTAAGTGCAACAAATTCAGAGAAAAACTTGAATGTACAACTTCGGCATCTGAAAGCTCACATGTTCAATGGGCGGTGTCCTAGGCAAAATGTAAGAAATTTAGTTTTAATCAAGCTTTTGAGTTTTCCATTTTTTTTTTTTTTAAAAATTGATAAACAAGCCATATATAGTTTTAGTGTTATACTCCCATGGGAAGTTGCTACAGGGTGCCAACAAACTTAAAGGAACAGTAACACTAAAAAATGAAAGAGCTTTAAAGTAATAAAAATATAATGCACTGTTGCCCTGCACTGGTAAAACTGGTGTGTTTGCTACAGTAACACTACTATAATTTATATAATAAGCTGCTGTGTAGCCACGGGGGCAGCCATTCAAGCTGGAAAAAAGGAGAAAAGGCACAGGTTACATAGCAGATAACAGATAAGTTCTGTAGAATACAATAGTGTTTTATCTGTTATCTGCTATGTGCCTGTGCCTTTTCTCCTTTGAATGGCTGCCTCCATGGCTACATAGCAGCTTATTTATATAAATTATAGTAGTCTTTCTGAAGTAAACACACAACTTTTACCAGTGCAGGGCAGCAGCACATTATATTTTAGTTACTTTTATACACTTTCATTTTTTGGTGTTACTGTTCCTTTAATTGTCTGTAAATCTATTATAGTTGCTCCAGCTCCTGCCAAAGTTCATTTACACAGAGCACTAGGGAGAGTGTGTGCAAATAATGCATGATACCATTCTTACTATTAATGCAATTTAAAAGTTAATGGGGAAATCCGGGAGCCCCCCCCCCCACACACACACACAACACAGAAACCCCTAATACACCTATCACTGTAATCTATTCCTTCAAAAAGTATGAATAAATACCATTTTTATATTCTGAAATCCAGCTGCAAAACAGTTCTTTTCTTTCTGCTTCATTTGAAATCCTGGCAAGGGAGGAGGGACTAAAACATTGACGTTACAAATTGTAGCAACTTTTCCACAGCTTACAGACAGCATGCAGGAACTACATAACCCACAATGCACTGCACTGTAATGTTCCTTTCCTTATTGACATCATGTGTGCAAGGGATTGTGGGATTTGGAGGATGCAGGTTGAAGGCATGTTGAGGACAATCGACTACTGTTAGGCTGCAGGCTTAGGTAACTGTTCCAAACCATATTATTACATTAAAATCATGAAAAGGCTGCAGATTTTTTTTTTTTAAATTCTTTATTTTTCTTTTTGCAAACAAAAAATGGGAGGGGGTACAGAAGGAAAAAAGGGAGGGGGGGGAGGGTAAGCAAATATACACGTGATTGTTAACAGATGAGTTTAAAGCAAGTCTGTCAGCAAGTCATTGCTATACTATATCATTACATATTAACATATTAACTGTAACATTTCGGTATAGTCCTACATTTAGAATTTGGTCCTTTGGGCAGATCAGGTTGTACTTGAACCTTTAGGTGGTAAGAAAGGGATTGGAAGGGAGGATTGTTTTATGGTTGGGCATATGTCTGTTCTTGGCCTATAGTCTTATTGGCTTAACTTCTGGAGAAAAAAGGCTGCAGATTTTTAATTGATGAATATTGCAAATTTGCTTGAAATTTTGTTTAAAAAGCTTAAGTTGTGTTTGGGTGGAGTTCCTGTTTAAGTTCTTCAAGTCACAAATCACTATATAATAATAATAATAATTCATATTAGCTAATAATATAATGTATATACAAATACTCTCTTCTTTTTGGAAGGTATTTGAAGTCCCATTTAAAAGAACACAATAGGGGTAGGGTAAGGCATGTAGCAGTAATTGCATCCAGTATCCAGTGAATCAGATATTCTCGGCTCTTTCAGAAATTAACTATGTTCATGAAAAAAAAAATCTATAGTCCATTCCCTTATACAAAGGACTGTAATACGCATGTTGGATGACACAGCAGCTCCAAACAAAAGTAACCCTTGTTGTTAGAAAATACAGTTACATTTAGAAAAATCTTTTTGTTTTCCTACAAAACAAAAAAAAGGGACTTGATCTATTTACAAGTGGAATATCAGAGCGGGGTGACACATCTCCATCAGAAACCGCAGTGTTCTTTGAAGATAAGGACAATCAGATAAGACACTTGGAAGGATTTTTGGCAAAAGAAGCTTGAGTTGCGCATTGTTAAAGCTGGAACATTTGCTTGAGCACATTGAGCTTTGTGTACAGGACTTGCCAGACCACTATCTGTGTATAGGAAAAACGTGCGGCTGAACAAACACCGCACCAGGGGCCATGCACGTGTATTGTTCCACACTTCTTTTCAGCTTACTGGCGATCAGCATCACAGGATTGACGGTTTAAGTGACCCCAGACTTGCACTACATGCACAGATGGTTGGGCAGTATGAGTAAAATCAGACAGGCTTTCTTATCAAATCAGTGATGTATGGCCAGCTTTATACTCCACTTTACTTAGGGCCCTATAGGTTAATGACTGCCAATGTAGAATACTATCTAAAGGTAGCCATTCACCAAATGAAACATCACCAAACAAGTGGATCCTTCCTCCAATATGCCCAACTAAGGTGGGTATTATTGTATCGATATGATTGTTTGGCCCTAGGGCCAAATGATTGCATTACAATGATGGGAATACAAGCCATCAGGGCAATGACCATATCAATAAGCTAATGCAATCCTCAATCCGGTGGGAAAACCAAACCTACCTGATCAACATCTGGGTGATTTTCGGGCAGATATTCGTTGGGTAGGTCCATCAGAGGGCCCTATATATGGGCAGATAAGCTGCAGAATCGATCTGAATGATCTGAATCAGCAACTTAAATCTGCCTGTGTGTGGCCACCATAAGAACCATAGCACAGGTAGAAGAGAAACACCATGTGACAGGTAGTTGTATCTATATAATATAGCAGTTGGCAAACAAAAAGAGTGACTCCCATATTATGATTTATTTTAAAAGTTTGAATGATTTCCTAAGCAGTCATTGATGCCTGAGAACAGGCTGCACAATTTGTGGCACTGACCCATGCAAACATCCCAGTCTCAGGCTAATCAGAGAGACAGCCTTCATATTGTGATGCAATGTAAAACAATCATTCCATACAACTATGATTTATTACCCCCACACCAAAGTCATGTGAGAGGGTCTCCAGGGGGTTTTCTGGGCTAACAGAGTTCAGAAAAAAACATCATATAGTTATATTCCCAAATACCCAATAGCCTTCGGTGCCCGCCATTTGCTGAGAATGTGCTAAGAACTCCTTTCAGTTGTTGTACAAAGGAGGTGTTATAATTATACAGTGAATGTATACCCACTGAGTGACAAATATTAGCAAGTGTTTCATCCTCCACTTGCAGGCTCCTCTGAAATATCAAGTTATATGTTAACAAAAAACCTGCATTTTTATGGTTGGAAAATATTCTTTATACCTTCTGCCACCCAGTCAGTGACCTTTGGTCCCCAACCAGTGACTCAGGGGCAACATGTTGCTCCCCAACGCCTTAGATATTGTTCCCAGTGGCCTCAAAGCAGGTGCTTGTTTTGTAAGTTTTGGTTGAATCAAAACAAAGTGTACTGCCAAATAGAGCCTTCTGTAGGCTGACAGTCCATGTAAGGGCTACCAAATAGTCAATGACAGCCTTTATTTGGTAGCCTAAGAACTTTTTTTATCGTTTTTGTTGCTCCCCAACTCTTTTTACATTTGAATATGGCTCAGCGGTTAAAAAGGTTGGGGGCCCTGGGTGGAACACCGTATGACAGAGACATCCCTCTGGCTCTATGTACTTCCCATATCCATGATCGCTATACTGTAGATCAGGGCTATCTTACTGGAGGCCCAGGGGCAAATGTGGCTCTCCAAAGGATTTTGATGCCCCTCCCCCCTCAATCTGCTTGTGGGATCCATAGACTTCATTGTATGGCATCATCACTTTATTATAATGTGGCCCTCAGACATGTATAAGAAATAATTGGCCCTCTATGTGCAAAAAGTTGGAGAGTACTGCTGTAGCTGAAAGAACTATTTTCTATAGCTAAACTAATGTAATTGATATCATATGGGGACAGGGGCAAGATTATGGGATAAACGTAGTGCTGTGTTTCATTGCACTATACAGAGCGCTTTTAAACCTTCAAACCCTGAATTTCCATACTTTGCCTTTTGTAGTATATAGTGTTTATGATAATGTATGGTTTCCTACAATGTGGAAGCTTTATTTGCAACACACTAAGCAGAAACCCAGCCATCTATATTTTCTTTTAGCTATGTATTTGCACCTCATTTTGAATTTTATTTTGAGGTATCTCCTAGTTAAGGACGCTATCCCAGGAAGTAATAACATATACTGAACTGTCGGCTTAGGCATTTTATACCCCGGGCTAGTTATTAAATCAGGACTGTACGCAAGTACGAATTAGTACCAAATAAATACTGATTTGGAACATAATATATTGGGCTTTAAAACACATAAACCGCTGATTTATGTATTTCAGTACGAGTGCTACTCTGACAGTTAATGTGCATATCCCCTACCCAGCCCTACATTTAAATCCCCATCTGCACCATGTAGCGCGCATTTATTGAAAAAATATGCAGACCAGGTGCAGGAAAGGGAGAAATCACTGGCAATTGTTCTGTGTGTTTCATGGTAAATGGTTTAATGGTCGGGGAAAATACGTCTCATTATACTTTAACTTCTCAAACTGCAAGGTTAACTATAATACACTATGTACTGGATGAATATCCAGTATACAGATACAAACAGGCACAGGCATGCAACTATCACAGCATTTGTGTCTCAGTATAGAGTATATATATATACTGAGAGACCAGTATATTTCATACCACACCTTGTGTCTCAACCCTTTCTCCTTTTAGATTGTAAGCTCTTTTGGGCAGGGCTCTCTTCACCTCTTGTATCGGGTATTGATGTTACTCTGTATGTCCAATGTATGAAACCCACTTATTGTACAGCGCTGCAGAATATGTTGGCGCTTTATAAATAAATGTTAATAATAATACAAACAATTCCCTGAATAACCTGAATATGTTGGAACCTGGATTTAATAATATAATATTTACTAAACTCTTTTGGGTCGGGCTTTTTGTCGTGCAGAAAAAAACGTCACAAAAAAGTCAAGGTTATTGTTCGATAAATCAAAAGAGTTGCAACATTTTTCTATTCATGCTTTTTCAGTTCAGATCTTATGATGAATGACTGCCATCTTTGGAAATTAGTTTTTTTGGTGGTTTCATACAAATATAAAGTTTTTATAAATCCCCCTTAGTATGACGTAGTTAGTGACATTTTGAGATGATATGAAATTTGTCTTTCTCTTTTACTTTTTGTACTTTTTGACTGATATGCTTTTTGTTCAGCAGTACTCTAGATTGGAACCTAAGTAGGCATGGTTGCAAGGTTCCAATTTACCCTAGCAACCAGGCAGTGGTTTGAATGACAGACAAGAATATGAATAGGAGACTGCCTAAATAGAAAGATAATGAATAAAAAGTAACAATAACAATAAAAGGTTTTCTTTTTCGCTGCTGGGGTCAGTGACCGCCATTTGAGACCCTGGAAAAGTCAGAAGAGGAAGGTAGATAATTTAAAAAATAGAAGAAATAAAAAATAAAGACCAATTGAAAAGGTACCTAGAATTGTGCATTCTATAATATACTTACTGTATATACTCGAGTATAAGCCTAGTTTTTCAGCACCCAAAATGTGCTGAAAAAGTCACCCTCGGCTTATACTCGAGTTGGGTGCCATGGGTCCCTCTAGACTAGCACCCTCTGTCCTTTGTGTGCAAATTAGGCCACCTGCAACCAGACCCTCCAGTGCCCTGGCCCGCTCCCATACTTATTTCCCCTTACATCTCCTCAGGGACTGGGTCTGCTGCCAGTTTGCAAATGTGCAACATATACCCCACTGATGCCTCAATTAATGTAGTTTTATTTGTATTTATTTTGATTTGTGAAACTTAGCAGTAGCTGCTGCATTTCCCACCCTAGGCTTATACTCGAGTCAATACGTTTTTCCAGTTTTCTTAGGTAAAATTAGGTACCTCGGCTTATATTCAGATCGACTTATACTTGGTAACTTTAAATTATAGGTGAAGTATCTCTTTAATAAGAGGCATCCAGCACTGTAAGGGCCATGGCACATGGGCTACATTAGATGATTTAAATGCCTGAAAACATGGCACCAAAGCAGCCTCCTTTAGGCTTTAATGCACAATTTCATTGCAGGTAATCAAAAGACACCCATGCATGTTTTTAGGCTACAATCAACTGAAAAGAGCTGACATTTAAATAGAAATGTATGGGGGGTGCTCTGGCCACTGCTTGGATACTAAATGCTGCACCAGTTTGTATTGGTGACATTGCCCAAAAACTCTGTAACACCCAAATCCCAATAGCAGGCCCCTCCCAGATTTTGCTTCTTAAAAGGTCCTATTGAAAACACTTCTCCCATTTCCTCCTGGGTATCCCAACTGTATTACAGCATTATTCAGCATTCTGGTATTCTATTTTTTTATATCCATTATTACATACACAGCTGACACAGTTATAGAGATCGTTTATCATCCACACCAGTCCTTTTCCAGTGGAGGGGACCTTACAGCCTAGTGGGGTCCTTATTATATTCCCCCAACACCCAAAATTAGTGCTAGACTGGGATTTAAATAAGCCCTGGCATTTCAAGTACACAGAGACCCAAACAGCCCCAACCAGCTCAATATAGTGACTGTCTATGGCATCTTATAGCAGCCCCTCTGGCATTTGCCTGAACCCACAGATTGCCAGTCCCGGCCTGCCAGCATTAGCAGTTAAAATACATTGCCCTCTTCTATAGCACAATAGTCACAATTAGCAATACACTCTGTGCACTCTATGATACGGTATGGCCAAAGCAAGTGGGGGTTTCCAGATAAGGAATCTTTCCATAATTTGGAACTCCATACCTTTAGTCTACTAAAAGATTTTTTAAATTTGATATAAACCCAATAGGACTGTTCTGCCCCCAATAAGGATTAATTATATCTTAGTTGGGATCAAGTACAGGTACTGTTTTATTATTACAGAGAAAAGGGAATCATTTAACCATTAAATAAACCCAATAGGGCTGTTCTGCCCCCAATAAGGGGTAATTATATCTTAGTTGGGATCAAGTACAAGTACTGTTTTATTATTACAGAGAAAAGGGAATCATTTAACCATGAAATAAACCCAATAGGGCTGTTCTGCCCCAATAAGGGGTAATTATATCTTAGTTGAGATCAAGTACAGGTACTGTTTTATTATTACAGAGAAAATGGAATCATTTAACCATGAAATAAACCCAATAGGGCTGTTCTGCCCCCAATAAGGGGTAATTATATGTTAGTTGGGATCAAGTACAAGGTATTGTTTTATTATTACAGAGAAAAGGGAATCATTTAACCATTAAATAAACCCAATAGGATTGTTCTGCCCCCAATAAGGGGTAATTATATCTTAGTTGGGATCAAGTACAGGTACTGTTTTATTATTACAGAGAAAAGGGAATCATTTAACCATTAAATAAACCCAATAGGGCTGTTCTGCCCCCAATAAGGGGTAATTATATCTTAGTTGTGATCAAGTACAGGTACTGTTTTATTATTACAGAGAAAAAGGAAATTAGAATTTTTTGCTGACAGTATATGGAGTCTATGGGAGATGGCCTTCCCATAATTCAGAACTTTTTGGATAATGGGTTTCTGGATAACAGATCCCATACCTGTATAATAAAACATACTAATTAATAAGATAACCTTGTACTTGATCCCAACTAAGGTATAATTAATCCTTATTTGAGGCAAAACACTATTGGGTTTATTTAATGGTGAAATTATTTCTTATAGACTTAAGGTATAAAGATCCAAATTATGGAAAAATCCCTTATCTGGAAAACCCCAGGCCCCAAGCATTCTGAATAACAGGTCTTATACCTGTAATTTGAAAGGGTTCTGAAATATATGCTTGTGTGAGTTGAATATGTCTGTTTGTAATGTTTATTTAGATTTTTATTGAAGGGCATACACAGAGTTAAAAACATTTCTCCTGTTAATTAATTTTTAGCCTCGGACACTTTTATTCCTTCTTTTTTTTCAGTAGCACGGTTTGGGTTACTTTGCAGTGATATTAAAAAGAAATGTGAAAAAGGAACGATACTCTCACAAATCTTCACTTAGATGTCAAATTAAAAGGTTCCAGTTATATATAATTTGGCCCCATGAGGAAAAAGCGATTAATGGCGTTGGCTGCTTTCCAGAATCCTCTTTTTGTCTTATATTTCAGGATGAGGATATTCCTGTAGAAGCACAAAGGGAGAATGTTAGCACTGAAGCACATTGCAGCAATATCCCATTACACTGCCTAGGGGAGGATCGGAGGCGACAAACAATATTTTTAGTTCATTAAGTAAAGCTGCAAGCAACTAATGAATCCATAGGCACAACAGGCACATCAGTAACTTGCTGCTGAGCGCCATTTGTAAGCCAGTCGCCGTATGGGGATGCAACTATCCAGGGATTCCGCTTCATTCATATTTTAAAATAAATGCTGCATCCTTCATGAAATATACACGCAGAATTAGCCCTCGCTATCATGTGAACATGAGACAGCCCAGATGTTGCGCAGTGACAACTCCCAGAATTCTTCAGTGCGGATATGGAGAAAGCCTGGAGTCCAGAGATAGTTTGATCACTTTATTTTCAATGGTATAGACAATGCAAACAGATATAAATAGATGCAACAATGTTTTTATGCAAAATATTTCTCATTACTTATTGTACAGCGCTTCGGAATATGTTGGTGCTTTATAAATAAATGTTAAAATGCTGTGTAAAGCTGTGTAATAAAAGGCCTTTTCAAATTAAACATGAAATCTAAAATTAAATGTTTTATTAACACATCAATGCCCATTATAAAAGCATTTAAAAATCCCAGCTGTCAATCATAAATTGCCTGCCCCGCCTCTATGCCTTAGGCAGTTACTTTCACTTTCAATTTATAACTTAGATGTTGCTGCCCTCCTCACATTCCCCCTCCCTCCTCACCATCTAATTGTGTAACCAGTGCATGGACATGGGTATCAGATCCCCCCCATACTGGCTCAGAAACAAGATTGTAGCAGGATGCACAGCTTGCCTTAATAACAGTGTCCACAAAATGGCGCCTGCCTGTTTTCTGCAATTGTGAATTCCAGTGCTGAAGGAAATAATATATAAATCATTTCTATAGTGTAAGTGAAGTTTATTTTGCTTGACAAACACAATAGAAAACAATTTGGAATTATTTCTTAGGGTGACAGGTCCCCTTTAACTTTTTTTATGTAAAATGTTTAATCGTGTACAGTTGTATGGGTATAGGTTCTATTATCCAGGATACTAGGAACCTGCGGTTTTTCCAGATAATGTTTTTTTGTGTAATTTGGATCACCATGCATTAACCCCCATATGCAATAAAAGACACTAACTTTGCCCAACTTTGCAGATTGGTTGCTAAGGTTTACTGTTTCTGGGCAAACTCAGTATATTTTATTACATAACCCTATTTGTCTGCTAAAAATCATTTAAACATGATATTAACCCAGTAGGATTTTTCGCCAATATGAATTTATGCAGCTTAGTTACCATCAAGTACCAAGGTACTGTTATTACAGAGACAAAGGAATTCACTTTTAAAAATAAGAATTATTTGCATAAAATGGAGTCTACAGGACATGGCCTTTCCGTAATTTAGAGATTTCTAGATAATGGGTTTCCAAATAATGGATTGTATAGTTGTACAGGTATGGGATCCACTATTCGGAAACCCATTATCTAGAAACTCTGAATTATGGAAAGGCCATCTCCCATAGACTCCATTATAAGCAAATAATTCTAATTTTTAGAAATGATTTCCTTTTTCTCTGTAATAATAAAACAGTACCTTGTACTTGATCCCAACTAAGATATAATTACCCCTTATTGGGGGCAGAACAACCCTATTGGGTTTATTTAATGGTTAAATGATTCCCTTTTCTCTGTAATAATAAAACAGTACCTGTACTTGATCCCAACTAAGATATAATTACCCCTTATTGGGGGCAGAACAGCCCTATTGGGTTTATTTAATGGTTAAATGATTCCCTTTTCTCTGTAATAATAAAACAGTACCTGTACTTGATCCCAACTAAGATATAATTACCCCTTATTGGGGGCAGAACAGCCCTATTGGGTTTATTTAATGGTTAAATGATTCCCTTTTCTCTGTAATAATAAAACAGTACCTGTACTTGATCCCAACTAAGATATAATTACCCCTTATTGGGGGCAGAACAGCCCTATTGGGTTTATTTAATGGTTAAATGATTCCCTTTTCTCTGTAATAATAAAACAGTACCTGTACTTGATCCCAACTAAGATATAATTAATCCTTATTGAAGCCAAAACAATCTTATTAGGTTTAAATGATGTTTAAATTATTTTAAGTTAACTTTTATTCTTCCTTTTTATGACTTATCTTTCTATTCAGGTCCTTTTTCTATTCCAGTCTCTCATTCATCCTGCTGCTTGGTTGTTAGGGCAAACTAGAACCTAGCAACCAGATAGCTGTTGAAATTCCAAAATAAGGATCCACTGAACAAAAATCAGAATAATATAAAAAAAAAAAGCAAACTAAGCCTTTAATCTATGTAGGTTATATTAGTAAAAATGAGACCAATTGTATGTTTCCTTTTACAAAAATGTGATCCCTACTTGCATTTTACTTTCAGACTCCCTTTAGGCAGTTTAGCAATTTTAATCTAGAAGTTTTGTAATTCCCGTAACTGACCTTAAATGTTCAGACTACAAGAATGACTTCTCTGGCTATGATAAATAAGGCCATAAAATGCCTTAATGCTAAATACTTTGCACGGACAAACGAACAACCAAATACAAACCTCTGGGTTTTACAAGCAGATAAATATGCAGTAGGCTGCTAATCAGCACAGAACATGTCACTGAGTTTTATTTGTTTTCATTTTGGCTTTAATTTGTGTTCTTTCCTTAAGTCCTGCTTTTTCTGCTCATCGAACACTGAACTTTTTTTTAGCTCTTAAAACTTTTTATTTGTGGAACCTAAAATGAACCTGCTGTGCTTTTTTAAATTGTCAAATATACAGATAAATCATTTTAATCCAAATTTGCACTTAAATTCACAAAGCGTTCAAAGACTCCATTCAGTCTTTTTCTGATTCCACAGCCCATCACAAAATGGTGGCTCAAGGCTAAAGATGTGAAAGTGCAATATTTACTGATTATTATTAACATTTATTTATAAAGCGCCAACATATTCCGCAGCGCTGTACAATAAGTGGGTTACATACATTGGACATACAGAGTAACATATAAAGCAATCAATAACCAATACAAGAGGTGAAGAGGGCCCTGTCCAAAAAAGCTTACAATCTACAAGGAGAAAGGGTTGAAAATACTGATATTTGTATATTTCAATTTGGTAAGATTTTTTAATAGTCCACTCAATAATCTATCTGGTAATTAAGTATTCATTCTGGTTGTATAGTTTTATTAATACAAAAAATCCATTTTGGGCCAGTGTTTTTGATATTGGACCAATTATTATATCATTACAGCTAAACTATGCATGTAATGAAAAAATATTTAAAAATTACTAGTTTTAAATAATCCATATGCCCTACTGCATGCCGCTCCCTCCATGTCAAACTCTATGGGGCTGATTTACTAATCCATGAATCCGAATCCCAAATGGGAAAAAATCGGATTGGAAATTAACATTTTGCGACTTTTTTGTATTTTTTGCTTTTTTTTCGTCGCCATCGCGACTTTTTCGTTAATTGTTGCGACTTTTTCGTAGCCGTTACGACTTGCGCAAATTGTCGCGACTTTTTCGTAGCCGTTACGACTTGCGCGAATTGTCATGACTTTTTCGTAGCCGTTATGACTTTTTTGTATTTTTTGCGATTTTTTCATCGCCGTCGCGACTTTTTCGTGAATTGTTGCGACTTTTTCGTAGCCATTACGACTTGTGCGAATTGTCACGACTTTTTCGTATTGAACGCTAGTAAACGGCGGGCAAACCTTTCCGATTTTTTCGCGACGGCTACGAAAAAGTTGCGACAATTTGCACAAGTCGTAACGGCTACAAAAAAGTCGCAACAATTTACAAAAAAGCCACGACGGCGTCGAAAAAATCGCAAAATACCGATCATTACGAACAAAAACGCATTTGGACGCTTTTGATCCGTTCGTGGATTCGTAAATCGGCCCCTATATGTAGGATAAGATTGGTAAAAAATGAATTTTGTCTAACAACATCTGTGAATTTGGTTTGCCTCTTGTATTTATAACCAAAAGAGCTTTTAATTGCAGGTCCCATAACAGAATGCCTAAGAGCTACCCAAGCAGAAAGTAGAGCCGACTAGATGCAGCTCTTCTGTATGGGACTTACATATTGTAATTTGTCATTGGTCTGGTCCCTCACTGGGCCATCTATACTACCTGCCCACAAACAATTTAATGGCCAGCCCTAAACCTATAGTTACTGAAAAACCTATCACCATAACACAAAGATATGATAATACTTGGGGGACTATTTACTAACTTTTGTATTTTGTTTGTTTTCAGAGTAGGGCTATACTAATAACTTGGAAACATGAAAATTAGTAGCTTATTAAATGTAAAATCCATGAAAAATACTAATATAAAACTGCACCATCTAAAAGCTATCTAGGTCATGTAGAATCAATGGGAGCTGTCCTAGGCAAATTGTAACAATCTTTATTTAATTGGTGGTTTTAGAGGTTTTCATTTGCAAGCACACAAAAAATCTTACAAAAATGACAATTTTCAGGTTTTTGTATCTGGATTTTTGCATTTTTGTGAGTTACTGTAGAAAAACTCTAAAATTACACAAATTTAAATTTTAATAAATGGGCAATAAACGATAAATCAGAAAAAATACACTAGCATAAATTAGCAACTCTGGAATGGAAATAGTAAAAGTAAGCCTGAAATATGAAACTAAAATTGGTAATTTAGAAGAGAAGAAGAAGATTTGGCATAAAATCCAACTTACCTAAGAGGAAAGAGTAGAAAGCCCTGGTTTGTAAAGGCATGGATATGTGAGCCTGAGACTTCTTTTCCATGTGGCTTTTGTACTTTCTGTCTTTCCCAACTGAAGTCATCAGATTTTTTTTCTTTTATATTAAAAAAATAAAGCCCTGAACGTCTTTCTCAGTTAAGAGTCCCTAGGCTAAGGCTGTGGGGGTATGTAAGTTATTTTACCAACCAAAAATAATTGGTAATAGATCTAGAAATCTAGAATTTTGTTGGATGTTGTAGTTCTATAAATATTGGGCTTTACAAGCAGATTTGGTGTTTTATATTTGTTTTAAATCTGCCCCCTGTCGGGTGAATATTCAGTAGAAGTAGAATGTTTGTGGAATCTGTTTATATATTTTTGTTTTTATAATGCTGTTTCTATGGCAATGTGTCCGAATCAACATAAAAGCATAGTGAATGCTATCATCACATGGGTTTCTGGGTAGTAGGATCACTTTTTGTTTAGTTTTTAAATTGAGCTGCTGAATTTCAAGCTCCACCAAGAATCTTCCTGAAAGTCAATGCTGTTACATGCCCCTAATAACTGGATGATTTACTCCATGTGGTGCTACCTTCTCTGTCTCAGTTCTGGCACAGGACAATGTCTACCAGTCTATGCCATTCTCTACCATTCTCTGCTGCCTCCGGGTATTATGCCTATTATGACATCTTATCGTTTGTGTACCAGAACACATTTATCAATAGGATAGTATTTAAAGCTAAGACTGTTTTAATATAATGTGTTCCATTTTAGGCGTAGGGCTAAATACAGACTAACTAAAGTTATTGACACACTAGTCACTTGATTATTGTTACTTGTAGAATATATTTGAACAACAGTTACTGGTCCCTAGCTGTTGGAACCCATTTTTGGAATTGATTCACAGTAATCTACAGATAACATTCAGTCCCTCAGTTGGTCACAATGAAGCAACACTGAAAGTGGATTTAGTATTGTATGTAGTTTGCAAAACCCAGCAATACATCTATACATGCAGTGTTACTATGGAGAAAACAAACAATATAAGGCATGCAAACTTTGTATAAATTGCTTACAGAGTGCAATGGGCCTGGGTATTATCCATTATATATTTACACTGAGAGTGGCTGTTATAAATATTCCATCTTGCCTGAACAAGACTATGAAGAAAAGTGTAAGTAATCAACTTAGAAAGTTCACAGAACCATTTATTTATGACCAGTAAGGGTCGCTGTTGCTGTTGGCATGGCTCTGTCATTTTATGTGATAAGGCAGTTATGATTTATAAGACTCAGTGCAGATGTGTAGAGAACTAAGGTATATTTAGGTATGCTCACACCATAATGAATAGGGCTTGTGCTGGTCATACTTTTTACCTATGGTTTTTAAGAAATATCTAGGGTTTCTGGCACTAAACAAAAAAACTTTGGTGCTTTCTGTCTCTTCCTGGTTCTGCCAAGCAGAGAAGAAGCTGATAAAACTAATCAAAAGTCCATTGAGAAGTTCTCTGTTAATGAGTTACTCAATGTCTACAGCCTAGGTATGGGAGGGATTTGTTTGTTAAAAGGCAAAGAAGCTCCGAACAAACTGATCTGTTCATAAAGAATAGTCAGAATACATTTTCAACACAAGTTCTACTTTACAGTATGCGTTCACTTTTAGTGATTAGAGAAATTTTTTGGCAGAAATGAATTCGTTATGAAATATCACATTTCACCATCAGTGAATATTTTCATGAAACCAATTTAGCCGTAAAAATTTAGCCGCAAATCCCCAATATTTGAAGATCAGAAGATGAAGAATTTATTTTGGGCAAAATAAGAGTATAAGTCATCAATATTTTACTAAAGGTATAGAACCTGTTATCCAGAATGCTCAGGACCAAAGGTATTCTGGATAAGGGGTCTTTCCATAATTTGGATCTCCATACCTTAAGTCTACTAAAAAATCAATAAACCATTAATTAAACCCAATAGGATTGTTTTGCATCTAATAAGGATTATTTATATCTTAGTTGGGATCAAGTACAAGGTACTGTTTTATTACTACAGAGAAAAAGGAAATCAGTTTAAAAATTCTGAATTATTTGATTAAAATGCAGTCTAAGGGAGATGGGCTTTCCATAATTCGGAGCTTTCTGGATAATGGGTTTCCGAATAAGGGATCCCATACCTGTACTACATTGAGAATTTTGTCAAAGTTTTAGATTTAGAAATACTAGAATGTTGCTACTCTGAATAACCTTCTATAAAATTCTTACGTGGAGTCAGATTTATTGATTGTTTAATTTTTTGGAAATTCAATACCAGGAACAATAACGCATTTAAGCTCAATTGATTTGTTTCATTCTTGCATAGCGTATAAATAAAAAAATCAAACTGGAAGAACCCAGTCATATTCATTTGCACAAGAAAACTTGATCGCAATGAAAATCACATTGTTTGACTGAATGATTGAAAACCAAAATGAATGTTGCCAATATATAGGAGCTCAGCAGGTTTTAGCTTTCAGTTTTATTCCAATATTCAAGATTTTTACAAATCAAGAAAATTTGAGTCAGTAAAAAAATTAAATTTGAGAGCTCACAATATCCCATCTCCAACATTTAAATCTATTATTTATTTGAATAAACATAATTCAGGTTTTTAGAAATAATCATAAATGAGTTTAAAAATTAAGAGAAACACTATAGAAATATTCAGAATCATAAATGAGATTACAAATTAAGTAAGAAAAACACCACCAAAAACGTCTAGAGAAAACATGACTAAGCCTTGTTTTATTTTTGCCATTTGGCGGCTGAAAGATAAACCTTTTGGAATGAAAAATCCTTGTCATAAAATTAGCAGGACAATTTTCACCACTCCATGGTTTCCCGACTGCACTCAAGGCAAAAAAAAATAAAAAGGTGTTGACGAACGGTGAATGTTCTAATGACAGCTGCACTGAAGATTTAGCCTACAGATGTTTGATGTCCCGAATTAAAAGAAAAATACGTTTCAGCCTAAATCACTCCAGAAACAAAAGTTGCAGTTTAATTGCTCACATGTGGGCTTTATTATGGATAACCCTTGCGTTCATTCCTTTGTTATAGTCTTCTTTCGGTGCTGATATATTTTCAGTCCATCTTGCATTTAACTTCTTACTCTAAACTCTTAAGCCATTTATTTGTGAAACCTAAGATGAACCTGCACTGTTTCACAGAATTGTCAGAGCATAACATAAACCGAGCTCATACTTACTGCTAAACTTCTCGTTTGTTTATTTTCACGCTGCACTTCTAAAGACATCACTGAAAATGAATAAAAAGAATGAAAAAAAAAAACTGTTTTAGCTACGCAATGGAACCATGGAATCATCTGTTAAGTAAATATCACACTCAATTGCTATGCATTCAAGAGTTGCCAGGTTACTTTATAACATGCATTATTAGTAATATGATCCCAGACACTGGCTATATTTTTCTAGGACTTCAATATCTGAATCTTTGATCTAGTTCAATTACTGCTCATTTCCAGAAATATGCAATGTTGGACTATGAACAAAATTGGACTCTCCAGAAAAAAAAGTCATGTACTTAGGCACTATATTACACATGTTCCTAGAATACTGAAAATCCAAGACTAAGGGGCTGACCCTGTTTCAGATTCCCTGTCCCCATGGAAAAATGACCCCAGCAAGTGTCCCTGCCTCTGGAAGCTGCCCTTGTGGCAACAGAGCACTCCAAGGATAGGAAGGAGTGATCTTCTGTCAACTGACCCCCTTTCCTCCTCCCATGTCTTCCAAACTTCCTGCGGCAGCTTTTCTGTTTCTGAAGGAAGAAATATGTATATAATTATTTTGGAGCTTTTCTAGGGAAAAATATTAAGACTAAAATATGTGGCTGGGATGTTGAGTTGGCGTACGGCAATGGGGTAGCGACCAAAAAGTGGGCATAGTATATTAAAATTCTGCACCCCTTCATGTCCTTGGATTTTGCATTGGAAATCTGGTAACCTTATCCAGGACTGTATTCAGAATAGCTTCAGAGCAACTGTGTGGAATAATCCTTGTGTTAACTTTACTGGTATATCTAGAGGCCTTTGGGTCTACAGTGTCAGACTTGCTATAAGGACTTTATTTAACACATACACCAATGTCCACCATCAACAGGTAGTGTTTAATCTCACAACTCCATCCACACAATGATGCGCAGGTCAGCGCAAAACTCATGGGACCCATAGGTTGAATGGGTCCAGGCTGACCAATTGCCCCCAGGGGCTGGTTGCAGACAGGTGGTGGGCTGAATTCCCCACCAGCTCAGACCCTCTCTGACCTCTCTGTGCACTTGCCCCACTCCCTCCAATGACTTTGAAAAAGGGTCAGGCACAGGTATAGAAACTGGAGTGCCATTGTGGGCCAGGTCGCATTGCAGGGTGGGCCACCACAGGTTAGGGTTTTTGACCCGCACATCACTAAACCACACACAAACTTCAACTCTTGCATTTTAAACAAAGAAGGTCTAGATATTGTGACTGTGGCCAATAAAGCCCCTAAAACATCGTACAACAAATGCTGCCATTTTGAGAACAGTTATAAATGCTAGTTGTTAATCTAGACTCAGACTTCATTTACTACTATTCACAGGTATCAAATTTTAATTGAAACAAGGCATCATTTTGGCATGAAATACATACAAACTAGTGAGCTTAAGTAGGTTTCATTAAATCAGTAGAAAAAATTGAGGAGGTTAGACATTCTATGGCTCATTTCCTTCTAAGTTCTCTATTAAATTTACAGAATAGTAAAAGCCAGCCTTTGGAGGGAGGGGGGTTAATCAATGTAGCAACACAGGGCACCACAGAGAAATGGAAAACTGGACTGCCTGCCCCGACTTCTGATCACATCTCTGCTCAGTCCTGCTACCTGCTGGGTTAGCCTTCATCAGCATCTTTCCTTCATCAGCATCTTTCTACTGCACCCTCATTCTGTCGCAACCTCTGGTTGGCTTGAGCTGCTCTAGGTCGTATCAGCTAGATAGGAACTGCAAGACCAAAATAATAAAATTAACGCTTACAACAAATGCAGTTCACCTACAATGTTACTATTTGATAATGTAGCTTCTAATATTGATAAATATTGGTTTATTGCTAAATGTGTTCCTCTACAAAGTCTACACAGCATAAAATAAGGGAATAATGTTCAAGGAAGAGTAACATGTTCTTGATTATTGCAGGGAGAACTGCTATACAGAAGTATTACTAATTTGCTAGCTGATGTACTTGGTTCCCATCCCAATTCTAACCAAGTGATAAACACCAACCAGCTTGATAACCAAGCACATTAAGATACCATACTGTTTGAGGGCATCACACATTGCCCCCTTTAACAGCGCTTTTGAAAGGTCTGTGCTGCTGAAACACTTGGACTAAGGAAAGGGGAATTGTTAACAACTCTACATTTAAATCCCAGCTGGTTGAATCATCTCTGTCTAAAAGCCAAGGCTGGGTCTGCCAGAGCTGTAGATCTGCACCAACTGGATTGCCAAGGGTTGGCTACCCCTGCAATAACCTTTTATCTTTTTTTTCTATAGAAAGTCTACACATCACAGTCAAGGTTTAAGCTTAAACTTGGCATCTTTTGCTCATTGAATTTCATTTTTGTGAAATACTTCTTTCCATGGATAGATGTGCAGAGCCTACACACTGATAACCTGGAATCATTTGTTACATTTAGCTGGATTTTGTTTATGTCAGTATAAATTTAGCCAACCTGAGCTGCTGGCAGCGGTCACACATACAATTGCTCCACAGCTGATACCAAGCACTCACTGGCCCAAGCCTGAACACTGGCTTTTCCTATCTTTTTCCAATTACAATTTCTCTTCTTAATAAATCCCATGCACAGAGGCAGAATGGTCTGCATGCATATCCTTATAGTACAGTCTAACTCAAGGATCTGTGAAAATAATTATAGTTAATGTGTAGTATGAACATATCCCATCAACGTTGTTTTTATATTATTGATGCAGTCACAATAGATTTAGAAGCATTTCCAATGTTCTCCTCGTGGCTATGATATATTAAAGAGACTATAACAATATAATACAAGTTGTATAATATATCAAGGATATCAGAGCAAAGATATGTAAGTATTAATAGAGATAACAACATGCAGTACTTACTATTTGCTCCAGTAAAGATGCTAAATATAAATATTTTTAACAGAATAGGTGCTTCATAAAATCACTTACCACATACATATTATAACATTGTAAGGGCAATGGCAAACAGAGAGATTATGGGTGTTTTGCTTGCGAACCTGGCATACAAATGCCTTAAATCAAACTTGATTGAACCAAAGTGATTCTCTACTACAAATGTGCATACCCACAAGAGTTGCAAGACAATCCCTTATGCTGGCAGGTTAATATTATTATTAGCAAGTAATTATAAAGTACAGACATATTCTGTAGCGCTGTACAGTGGAAGGGGAATATATCTAACATACAGATCAGTGGCGTGAATAAGCCCCCGCAGTTCCCGTAAGGGAAATCAAAGATGACCATGTGTTCCACTGCAGAATGCATGACCATCTTTGATTTTTTTTTTTTTTATTTAGTTAAAGCTATGAAGAGGAGGCAGAAAGAGGAGAAAAGGGTTTGAATAAAAGAAAAGTTTGTGGTATTCTGCTTGTGTGAGGTAATGCTTTTAATTTATCCATTTATGCAGTGATCTTACAAGCATGTCTGGGGTTAATGGAGTGCTCATTGGCCATTTATGCAGTGATTTTACTGACATGAAATGCAGGTGCCAAAGTTAGGGTCATTTATCAACACTGAGCAAATTTGCCGGTAGGCAGTAACCCATGGCAACCAATCAAATTGTTGCATTCATTGTATTTCCTGCAGCTGGCTAACAAAGCCAATCACTGGTTGTTATGGGCTATTGTCCATGGGCACATATGCCCATTATTGATAAATGAGCCCAAATGTGTGTTGGAATGCTTAGAGCCACAATATGTCATGTAATAGGGGTATATAATAGGTGTGTATTTTGTTTCCTCTCTCTTTTTTAAGTGTTGGGAGGTATAATACTGCCAACCACAGTGTGCTTTATTAATCCTCTTAGGGGGCCCCCTATTGTTGTCTGCAGGGGGGGGGGGCTGAAATCTAGCAAGCCACTGATACAGATTACATTCAGATACTAAAAGATTGGGAGAAATTCAAATGGAATCTGCAAGGGAATTCCAAGAAATGGGTGCTGCCCTAGCATAGTATTGGATGCTGTTAAGGAGGAGGTTTTTACAAGAGCACAATAAGTGGTTTGCGTTACTGAATACTTGGCTTTGAACCTAACTTAAGGGTCAGTAATTTACATCCTGAATAGCAGTGTTGTGGCATCGAAGGAAGGCTTGGTAACAGTGCTGCCTGTCACATTGAATGGCAATGGCTTGTTACCAGCAGTGATCAATATAGAAAACCCCTGGTATGTGATGGGCCTTATATGGATTGATGGAGTGTAATATCCCAGCAAGTCATCAATTTGATTACATTACAAAGCATTACTTTCACATAATTATCCATTTTTGTCCTATCAGATGTTCATATTTAATATATTTTTAAAGTCAGTTGGTTTTGTTTGCTGTGCTCAGCTGAGGTCAGGGCTGTGCAGACAACTCAGTTGCTAAGCAAGGCCCTAACCAATGAATCTAGCTAGGAGACAATTGTATTAGCGGGCCATTCATTTGCTTGGATCATTCAGTAAATTAATAAACTCAGCTCAATGTCATGGCTTATATTGCAAAAAGGCTAACATTGACATAGATCAACTGTATCCCCAAGTATCAGAATACAATCACTGTTGGTTTGTTTGTTGTCAAGTGCTTTCCATAGGCATCAAGTCTTTGTTTCCCCCTCAGTGCTCCCTGTATTGTGCAGCATTCTCTAGTGAGGGCCTTAGCTCAATTTCTCCATATGGCTGTTGAATGGTCAAGCAAAGCCCAGATTGGCAATCTGTGGATTCTAGCAAATGCCAGAGGGGCTGCTGTAAGATGCCATAGACAGTCACTATTTACTGGGCTGGTGGAGGACAGTTTGAGCCTTTGTGTTCATGAAATGCCAGAGTTGAATCTATTTTGAATCCCAGGTCAGGCCTGGTGGCAGTTACAGGGTAACATGTCAGGGCACTTCTAGAATGTAACATTCCCATATCTGGCACCAACATTGGGTACCTTGCCTGCCAGCTAAATTTTGTTTACTGTCATAGCTGCATGAGAAAATATACTTTAGAAATAGCAGTATTGCAAATATATAGTTAGTGCCAGACGCTACCCTGTGTGTGCAATTGTGAGCCCATCAGCAGGCAATGCACACACTGATTGCACCTGATTCTTTCTGACACAGCATCTACAGTCACAACTCTCTGCACTCCATTAATAGTGCTGCCAAGCTCTGATCCCTGCCATAAAGTGAGCAGTGGTGGATTAATGAGATGTGAGGTCCCTAGGCTACACTTTCCACAGGCCCTTATAGGCTATTCCCTCCTGGAGAAACTCAGCACAGTCAGCAGGTAAGTAAAGAGCAGAAAGCAGGAAAGGCATATGTCACTTGCATGCCTTAGGATCCAGTCTGATCAGGGGCCCATCTAGCTTTTTTTCAATTATTATTTCTATTTTTTCTATTTGAATTGTGCCTGGATCTGCACTCGAAAGCAGTGTTGGCTGGCCCACCAGGATACCAGGAAAACTCCCGGTGGGCCCAGGTGTCAGAGGGCCCTCTTGCTTCTAACTACTGTATTTGCTGGAGTTGGACTGGTCCATCGGGATACCAGGAAAACTCCAGGTGGCCTGCTTTATGGTAATTTCTTATTCCTGTATGAGGAACAAAGAGACTAGGATAATAAAGATATTAAATGAGCAAAGGAGGAATAATAGTTAAAGAGTGGGCCCATGGTCCAAGGATTTCTGGTGGGACCCTGGTATTTCAGTCCAACACTGCTCAGAAACATCAACATGCCTTGCCTGCCTTCTCCCATGTGTACCTCACCAGAACTAGTGCAAATAAAAATAAACATCTAGATGGGCCCTTGATTACACTGGACCCCAAGACTATAGCCTAGATAATCCTATGAATTAATCTGCCCCTGAAAGTGAGATTAAACTGCTACTTCCCAAATGACACGACCACCAGAAAACACACTCCCCTATGCAAGCACAAAATGTAACCAGAGCTATTGCAAAGTAAAGTAATCATTTTTTTCCAGGCCAGCAATATGTCACATAACCCACTGTCCATAAGAACAAGAAAACACATTTTGCTTTGATCAAAGAATCCAAGTAATTTCACATACCCCCAGAAATGGCCATTTGATATCCTTGATCCACCACTTTTTTTCTGTGAATGCTAATTACACGTGTTCTTTCTTGCTAAAAAAAAAAAAAAAAGCATCACACCCATCAAATCCCTCCTCTCAAAAAAGAGAAACAGGTTTACTATATTTTAGCATTTGCTAGCTAGTGAATTGAAAATCAGATGGACATAAAAATGTTTGGTCGTCCCATTCAAGTGAAAGAGATAAACACGGACAAAGTACCCATTTACAAAGGGCTATTTAACTTGCAAACAACCAGACCGGGACTGGCAATCTGTAGATTCTGGTAAATGCAAGAGGGGCTGCTGTAAGCTGCCATAGACAGTCACTATTTATTGGGCTGGTGGGGGGCTGTTTGGGCCTCTGTGTACTGGAAATGCCAGGGCCTATTTTGAATCCCAGTCCAGACATGCAAACAACCATTTCACAAAAAGCGTTCCATTTCAACAAACCCAATACAAAATAAATGTCAATAAAATGCTGCTAAAAGCAATACCCTGTGCCACACCTCTCACACCTCTGGTCATGCCCATTCCCACACCTTGTGTCTCAACCCTTTCTCCTTGTAGATTGTAAGCTCTTTTGGGCAGGGCTCCCTTCACCTCTTGAATCGGTTATTGATTGCTTTATATGTTACTCTGTATGTCCAGTGTATGAAACCCACTTAATGTACAGCGCTGCGGAATATGTTGGCGCTTTATAAATAAATGTTAATAATAATAATAATAATAATAATAAAGCAGTTAATGCTAATGGTTATATCGCCTATTACCCCAATGGGGAAACCTCATTAAACCTTATATGAAGAAAGGTTCATAACACAAACCTAATAGTTCTTTTTACCCATGTTATCTCTAAAATTGCCAAAGGGTCCTCTAGACCATGGCAAACTAAAAAAGTACTTTGATATTTTTATACAACACCCATGGATGTACAGTAGTAATTTATGATTCATGGACTAAAAGTTTATCCAGAACCCAGGAACCTAACCTTATTCATCTCCAGGCTGAGGTTGAAGAACTATCTGGGGGACCAAGTAAGCAGTGACTTCATATTTCACTCAATTTGGCCTTAAGGATCATAGGACCCCAAAGTACTGCTATATGGAGAATGTAAAGAGAGTGCTGCTTGCTTAGAGGAAAGTTTTGGAAGTACAGAAAAACTGTTTTACTCAAAGCAGAGCTTCCTGCAGGCAATGAGGCTACCAAATAGCCACTCACAGTCCTTATTAGGCACAACCAAATAACTTTTTTCATGCTTTTGCGGCTCACTAATGCCATGGGAAGCAATCGGTAAATTAGTAAGTATTCCATCCATATTGTCACCATGGCTTTCCCCATGAAAAATAATGGCAAGAAGAAACCAAGTGTGATGTTAGGACGTCTTCTGGGATTAAATAATAAGGCACATGTCATGTTTCTTCAAAAAATTAAAAAGAATTTTGAAATAATTGCATGTTAATATTTAATATCCAACTGAAAATAAGCAGCAAAGGCAAAATCTATTGCTCTGAGCTTACAATGTTATTGTTACTTTTTATTCCTTACCATTCTATTCAGTCCCTCACCTATTCATTTTCTAGGCTCACATTTAAACCACTGCCTGGTTGCCAAGGTGAACAAGACCCTGGCAACCAGTAAATAAATGAAAAACCACAAAAAAATAAAAAATGAAAACCAATTGCAAATTGTCTCAGAAAATCAATGTCTATAATCATGCTAAAAGTTAATTAAAAGTTAAACAATGCCTTTAAACAAGATACTTTTATCCACAGACACATTAAGCAAACTGTAATTTAAAACACAATTGCCATGGTTTTTTCCCACAATACAGTGTTTTTTCCTAGAATGCAAGTGTCATTGCGGCTGCAACAGGTGTTGGGCCTGATGCTGTTGCTCTTTGACACAATCAAAACTATTTTGGCAAAATTAACACAACTGCACTGCATTGTATGGATGTCCATGTGGATCATTTCCAGTGTTCAGCATTTGAGTGATGTCTGTTCCTGATTCTTTAGGCGCTGTGACTAGTGACCAGGAACCCTAGAGCTACCAGCTGGTCCGGAGGTGGCAGTAGTTCCAGGGTTCCCTTGCGTTAATAGGCGCAGCAGCACTCAGTTCAGAACAGAAGGCAGGAAGGACGGGTGCCGAGAGTAACTACTGTATATGGGAGTGCAAAC
This sequence comes from Xenopus tropicalis, assembly GCF_000004195.4. Classification (NCBI taxonomy): domain Eukaryota; kingdom Metazoa; phylum Chordata; class Amphibia; order Anura; family Pipidae; genus Xenopus; species Xenopus tropicalis. Next base: position 31,434,735 of record NC_030681.2, on the reverse strand, counting down.
AGCGCATTTTGATGCAAGTGTTTTTATGCACAATTTATTGAAGGGAAAAGTACAAGTTGCCCACTGCATCTGGGGACGTTAATGACCCCTTTTATGTTTGCTTTATTCCTGGAATATTAGAAGTGCTCATTCTTTCAGTAGCATGGAAGCAGAAAAAGTTCTGGTCCTCTTGCTAGGAGAGATAAAAGGGTTGATTCACTAAAGTGCGATAAGCGCTATCACATGCTTTTTTGCATTAAAATTGACACAAAAAAACACGCAATTCGCTAAAGTATTATCGCATGCGTTGTCACATATCGCGTGTGTTAAATAGCGTGCAACCGAATGCGTTAATTTTACTGCATTGCGTTAATTCTCACGCAGAAATAATACTAACGCATGAGTCACAAACACTTAGACGTGCTAAATATCGCATTAGTCTGTGCAAAAATTAACACCTACTTGGGGCAGAAAAGTTACAGTTCATGAGCTTTTGGCAACACAATATGGACTTTGCAGTGGGATTTATTCAAGTCTGTGTTGGCCCTAGAGTGATGCAGCCGCCAGTTTGCAGGGAAATGGGTATTTTCAAAAAAGTCGTTTTATGAATGTAATGGTGTGTATGGCTAATATGGCGTGCGCGTGATAAGTAGTGCATGTGCGTTAATTAGTGCGCGCGACACGTAGCGTGCTGCGTTAATTAGTGTGCGTTGCATCAAATACTGCACAAAAATAGCCTCCGCGACTTAAATAACGCAAACAGCATTGCGTCTAAATTAACGCAAATATACTTTTAGTGAATCGTGCGCCAAGACGCGAAAAATAAGACGCAATAAAATTTTTAACACATGCTATAAATAGCGTTCATTTTATTGCACTTTAGTGAATCAACCCTATGATGTGTATGGCTAATATGAAGTGCGCTTGATAAGTAGCGCATGTGTGTTAATTAGCGCGTCAAATACCGCACGAAAATAGTCTTTGCGACTTAAATAACGCAAACAGCATTGCGTCTAAATTAACGCAAATATCCTTTTAGTGAATTGTGTGTTAAGATGCACTTAAAATTTTAGCGCATGCTATAAATAGTGCTCGTTTTAACGCACCTTAGTGAATCAGCCCTAAAGTCTGTGCATCCTACTGACCTAAGCAGCAGCCAATGGCAAATAAATAGGCATCAGATTTATCTGTATTACAGAGTGTCTTGTCTTACAGTATATTTACTGAATCTGCACATTCTGGGTAAGAGTTTAATTCCTATTTAGGTTAATGTCCCACGCAGAGATTAGTCGCAATAGATCTGCCACCATGGGCAGTTTCCTCCTGCAGGTAACTTCACACAACTGCAGAAAATGGAAGCCATAGATAGGCTTTTCCACCAGCGATATCCTTTGTTGCCGGTGCAAAGGCATTTAGGAGAAATTAGTAGCAGAGATCTATCATGGGTGACTAATCTCTGCATGGGACATCAGCCTTTAACAGCACTACAGCTGCCATGTCTGCAACCAATTTTTTCTCTGCTTTCCAGAACATCATCATAACTGCATTCATTTTGGCTTTTAGGACCATGAAGTTGATCCCGACTTAAGCGTTTCCACAACCAGTTTGCACCTGCCATGTGTATATTCTTAGTGATGCTTTTCATATCTCAAACACAGATACATTGAGTTTGAAAGTGATGTTAATATAATATTTTTATTTATACAGATATGGGACCTGTTATCCAGAATGCTTAGGACCTGATGTTTTCCGTATTAGGGGTCCTTCTGTAATTTTTATTTCCATACCTTAAGTCTGCTAACAAATCATTTAAACATTAAATAAACCTAATAGAATGTTTTGCCACCAATAAGGATTAATTATATATTAGAATTAAGTACAAGGTACTGTTTTACTATTATAGAGAAAAAACAAAATCATGTTTAAAAATTTGAATTATTTTATTAAAATGGAATCTATGGGAGATGGCCTTCCTGTATTTCAGAGCTTTCTGTATAATGGGTTTTCAGATAACAGATCCCATTTCTGTATTGCGTTACTTGTGTTCATACACCGGAGTCAATACAATAATAAAGCAGAAATTAATACAAAATACAGTTACATTATAAATAAAGTGCTAAGTGTTAAAGATACAAGAGGAAAGAGGTCCCTGGCCTCAGGGCCGGATTTGTAAGACAGGCGCCCAGAGGCCACCCCCTGTCCGTTGCCCAACCCCCCCCACGCATGCCGCCCCCCAATTTGTGCCACCCTAGGCCTTTCCACAAATCCGGGCCTGCCTGCCCTGGAGAGCTTACAATCTAAGTGTGCATGGTTCTACAGATAAACAGCCCTAGGCAACCCGGTCAGCAACCTCCGGGGGGGCGGTTCGCGATGCTCTAGCGGCTAGATCATTGCCCCCACCGCGTAATGAAAAGCTGTGGGGGCAATGACTAAAGTGAGTGGACTAGGGGTAGGCAGGAGAGGCTGCCTGGCGCCCCCTAATCGTTGCGCCCTAGGCAGCTGCCTCTTCTGCCTACCCCTAGTTCTGGCCCTGAGCGCTAGTGAGAAAAGATCATTGTAAAGAAATCAACAGAAGCTCTTTTTTCCATTTTTCTGTGGAACAAATGATTTTATTTTATGATTGAAAATATACTGATAAAGAACAGCGGCCATCTCTAATTCCTATCTAATTGTTCATCTTGAAAAGTTCTGCGCAAACTGTGTTAACAAGAGAAATTAGTCCCAGGAATCCCGTATTTCAGTTCAGACCACAGCAGGAAACAATCTCCCGTTTTTCTCTGCATTCCTCCCCAATGTGATGCTTAACGCTAACATGGGATTTATTAAATACCTTTTAGATATGTAAATTCACCTTCCATATGATAGAAAACGTTCCATGCCACCCAAGAAGTGTAAGAGGATCTTGTTTTGTATTCTGCCATCTTGAAGCCATGCATGGCGCGCCGAGCCCTCGCTGAAAATAAACACAACATTATACAAATGCACTAGAACGTTCATCAAGTGAGAATCTTAATCGCCCCTTTGGTTTATTTTTATTTACAATCTCCTGGAAATATTTTATTGTAATGCCCCGATAATAATGTTTACAACAACCAGTGAGTTTTTTTTTAAATTTTATTTAATTTTTTTCGTGTGGCGTAATTTTCGTTTCTTAACTAGGTTTCGATAATCAGCAGACGGAGTTGCCCATCTGGATAATTTACTGAAAAAAAATCAAGACTTTGAAATGATCTCCTGGGATCATTTAAAGTGTTTTTAAAACGATTCAACATAGAGAGAAAAAAAAAAAGGAATGCACATATTTTTGGCATTTTATGCGTTACCATGAACTTACAAACTTTGGAGCTACACAAATTCCACCGTATGTTTCTCATTTGCCTTGCATGTAGTTCTTGTTATTGCTAAGGTATTCCGAGTGCCACAGCCATTCGCTGGGTTTCATTTGTGTAAGTGAAAGCAAGTGGCCTGAGCGAATTCTTTATTTTTTTATGACAGTCTTTTTCGGTTTTTCCCAAGCTTTGAATATGATCATAAACTAAGAGATTAAATAGAAGAGGAGAAGCCCCGTGCATCTTGCTTTCTAATGTGCTGCCTTCAAAGCTCGAGCTTGGACAACTGCCTGGCTTGGGAAACACAGCAAGTATTTATCTTAGATCAATCAATTTGCAGCATAAGCATGCAATTTGGGCTATCACATTTGTTTGTTATAACAATTTAAGTCACGGCGGTTCCTACAGCAACTCTTGTGAGAAAAGTAATTGCATCTCCTATGTGTTTATATGAATAATTATGTATTTATATAGGCATGCATATGGTCATGTGTGTGTATTTGTATGTATATATAAATAAAGATACACACTCACAAACCTATAGATGGCTTGCAATGTTTCTTGTTTAACTTTCATAACAATAAACTTCTTACTTCATCAGAGTGACAACTCAATTTTATTTCTTATTTTACATAAGTTATATAGCACCAGCATGTCTATGCATCCCCCAGAATAACATACCTTTCTCCCTGTACTCAGTTTCATGTAACATCTGTACCACAAGCAGCTCAACTGCAGCTATCTCAGCTACTTCCTGTCACATTCACACAAAACACATGCAACGGGGGCAGTTTTATCAGGAACTAATTAACCTGCCTGTATGTTTTTTCAAGTATGGGAGGAATCCGAAGTACTCATAGAAAACCCACATAGATGTAGAGGAAACATGCAAATATCTTGAAGAAAGTGACCGAATTGTGATCAACCATGCACCTTAAATATTGCTTTATTACTATGGGTAAATTATGGCTATATCTAGGGATAAGCACATCTTTTTAAATGATACAGATTCTTTGTAAAGAATGCACTAGAAGTTTGCTATGCATGTTGTTCCGCCAGAACAGAATTCTGATTTTTTTCACACTGGAAAAAAAAACATAAGAAAAGATGCCCATTAATTCCAATGCATTTGGCGCTCCAAAAAATGCACATTGACTCCAATGCATTTGGTGCAAAAAAACACCTGTTGACTCCAAAACATTTAGTACAAGAAGAAATACAAGAAAAAAACACCCTCTGATGCCAATGCATTTGGCACAAGAAAAACTGTGATGAAAAAGTGCCCATTGACTCTCAATGACACTCATTGACTCCAATGCATTTGGTCAAAGAAATGCCCATTTATACAAATGTATTTGGCACAGAAAAACTGACTCAAATCCATTTGGCCCAAGAAGAAACACAAGAAGAAAACACCCATTGACTCCAATACATTTGGAGCAAGAAAAACCATGGTAAAAATAAACAACCATTGACTTTCATAGAGGTGATACTGGGTAGTTTTGCTCATCATTAGCTATGTCACACTGGTGACTTTTGGGGGGCCCATTTGAAACATTCCTATTTTGATGCATTTGACTTTGGAATTCCTTTCTTATGATGCTTTAAAAAGTTTCCAACATAGTTGGAAAGAAATATTGGCTGAATAGCTGTTGGATTTAAAGATTATTTGAAGTAGTAAAATGTTAGTAAAATCGTTTCAATTTAGCATCATTTTAACAACTATGATAGTATTTTTGATATCGATTTCTTTCTCAGATTTTGCCAAAAAAAGTTTTATGTCTTTCTATAGGAAATAATGGGATTTTTCAACACTTGAGCCGGAGAACAAATCCCACTGATAATTTTGCCAACAAGTTGTTCTTAAGAAACAGGGGGAAAGGTTAATGGAAATATTCTTGGAAGTTAATATTTTGGCCAACATGTTTTTTTCCTGTTTTTTTCTATTTTTTTTTTTTTGCACATTTTGCTATTTTAAAAGAACATTTTTTTTATTTTAATGCAATTTACATCTATTAGCTCGACTTAAAAAAAAATAAAATTAATGTAACCATCACATCAGATCTCATACCAGACACATGATCTCATTGGGGAGACGTTCCCCAGGGAAAGTGCTGTATTAGATGTACAGTTACTGTAAATACTCTGGGGACATAAGGACATTATATCACTTGAATCGGGTAAAAAGGCAATGCAATTGGATTTCCAACCAAGGTTTTCAAAAAGATCCTATTAAAAATAAGATCTCTTAAATTTCAGACTAGGACTGTCCATTTCCAATTACCCATTATACCATCATAATAAGGTTATAAGGATAATAAGGATATAAAATATCAGCATTTCTTCAATGGCCACATCAGTTCCTACAATTGAACAACCCTGCTCAAGACCAGCTCCTAAATGTATTAGCAGGTGAAAATGACTATACCTACCCCTGTTGCAGCTTTATCTAGAGATGGACAAACTGTTCCCATTTAAAGTAAAATGATAACAACAAACAAACAATTCCATTCCATTATTCTATCATTATTATTAGTTAAGCAAAATAAACATTATTTGGACTAATTATATAAATATTGTTTCTTCAGTTTTGGAATTCACAGTCACAGCAAGCAGACAGGTGCCATTTTGTGGGCACTGGTATTAAGGAAATCTTTGTATCACACTAAAATCTTGCATATGTGCCAGAATGGGGGACCTAATGGTTATGCCCATGCACAGGCTATACAATCAGTGGTGGATTAATGAAATGTAAGGCCTCTAGGCAACTAAGTACAGTCAACAGGTAAGTGAAGAGAAGACAGCAGGGAAGGCATATGTGACTTGCGTGCCTAAGGGTCCAATATGATTAGGGGCCCATTCAGTTTTTTTTCAATTATTATTTATATTTTCTCTATATCAGTTTTGCCTGGATCTGCACTCACCCTGAAAAATCCACACGCATTGCCTACCTTCTCCCATGAGCACCTAACCAGACCCAGTGAAAAATAAAATAAATATTAAGTTTTAAAAAAGCTAGATGGGCCCCTGATTACACTGAAGCCCTAGGCTATAGCCCCTGTATACAATTATAGCTAGCGAGGGGGGAGGGGGAATAAGCAGTGACATCTAGAAAGTGCAGAATGGAAAGTCAAAGCAATTGCTTGCCCTGCCTCAATGACTTTATGCAAAGGCGGGGCAGGCAATATATGATTGACATTTAAGATTTTTAAATACCTTTGAAACAGGTAAAAATTGGGTTTCATGTTTAATTTAGAATTGTTATACAGTTTTTTATGTCTGGGTGACAGGTCCCCTTTAACCATCAGATAATTATTATTATATTAAGTGGCCAGGCCTTGATTTGTGGAAAGGCCACAGAGACCCGGGCCTAGGGCAGCAGAATTTTAGGAAAAAACTCTACTGTAGTGTGGAAGCAAAAGGCATTGTCCATTAATTGGCTGATGGGGCCTAGCATGTATGTGTGCCTGTTTTGGTGCACCATGACTCGTATGATCCCAGGGGGCGGCCCTTGGCACCTAAAATGCCAATTTTCTATCTAGGATTACCCAATGGCACAAACTGATTGTATATTCTCATGAAAACGGTTTATTTAGATAAAGTAGGGTTTCAGATATAAGTTGTTTCGTGCAACTTTGGAAAGTTAAAGCAATGCATAGGCCTTTCCAACTGCGACTCCTATTGTTGCCAGTGCGGTTAGTCACCTGCTGTAGCAGAGATCTATCACTGGTGACTAACTTCATGGGACATTAGCCTTAGGGCAGACATACTTTGTAGCTAACATCAGCCAATGAATGGACCTTTATTGTTATCTGTTGTTTATTTTCTAGAGCAGTGATCCCCAACCAGTGACTCATAAGCAACATGTTGCTCACCAACCCCTTGGATGTTGCACCCAGTGGCCTCAACGCAGATGCCTATTTTATAATTCCTGGCTTGGAGTTAAGTTTTTGCCAGTCCACACAGAGTGACCAAGTAGCCAATCACAGCCCTTATTTGTCACCCCCCAGGAATTTTTTTCATGCTTGTGTTGCTCCCCGATATTTGAATGTGGCTCACTGGTTAAGAAAATGTTGGGGATCTCTGGTCCCAGAGGAACATAGAACTATGACAAGATGGCCATTTCCATGTACAGTATATAAGTCAACTCTGCATTAATGCATATTTCTACCTTTAAAAAATTTCAATTTCATTTATGGCAGTTGTTGAAAATTCACATAAAATTATGCTATTTCAGGACCAAACTAAGAGATCAAATAAAATTATTTTACCTGCCATCTGTAAAACAGAAGAATTTGGTCTGGTATGTTGGTGGCCAAATAAGGTACCTACTTGTGTGACCACCTCACCAACAGAATGGATGTTTAAGTGTCCATCTTTCCATTTTCCCCTTTTTGCATTACATTTAATTTACCATTACAATTGTTCCATATTCGCATTTGTCATTGTGTATTTCTCCTCTTCTACAGGTGTTTTTCCTTGCCTTTTTGTATAAAAATTCACAATCGTCATAAATAACCTGTAAAATGTATCATTAGAAACATTCCTTGTAATGTGGTGACTTAACAATACAGATGCACCAAATCAATATTTTTTTAATTGGGTTAAATACCAAAACCTCTGCAAAAAATTAAATCCCAAACCAAATCAAAACCATAAATTGCTTATTCAAATTTGAGAAGAATAAAAAAATGTAATTATTTATGAACAAAAAATTCAGTCATCCAGAGCATTGAAGTCATATAATATACCTGTATATATAGGAAGTCATAGGAGAACTAAAGCTTAACGGAAGGAAATAGGACAAAAATGTTGTACATTATGTTTTGGGTTTCTGTACCAGCCCTAGGCAAGCACAGCCCTTTAGCAGGGAAGATTTGTGCCCCCAAATATGCCCCCAGTAGCTCCCCATCTTCTATTCTGCTGCTCAGTGCTGCAGTCACTTACTGAGCTTAGGGACCGACGCACAATATACTGTGTTTATAGAATATAAATCTCACAACACAAGCCTGATTAGAAATTTATTCAGACTCGTTTTCTGCTTGATTATTTGTGATGACCCCTAAGCTTAGCTTTTTAACAGCTGCCCAATCCGCACTGAGCATGTGCAGTGTCACTGACACTTTTAACAAAATCCAAGATGGTGGCTCCCACCATCTACTACTATTATAGCGCTGCACAACCTTAAGGCTGGTGTTGTAAGTTTGGTATATTTACCCATATTCATTTGTAGACTTCATTTTTTTTTTTGCTTTATACTTTCAAGTCAGCCAAACACTAATGCAAAATAAAACTTTAACAAAACTTGAGCCTTGTCATCAAACCAGTTGTCAAGGGTGACAAGTGATGATCCATTTACATAATAAGAAGAGTTTAGGTTTTTAAATGGTGAACGGTTCCCGGGGGGCTACATCTGATTCATTTTAGGAAGCTGTGGTGTTGCATCTTAGAATGTGGATCACATTTAAGCACATTTTAAGCATTTATTTATGATAATCAGAATGTTGAGCGATATCTACAAGTCAAGAATGTGTCAAATTACAGTTCATCAAGGAAAATGTTAAACCTGAGTTAAATTTAAACTTGGACAGATTGCAGTTTCTTTTCCCTCTTTTATACTTTGATGTTCTTGATCTCGTTAAATGTAAGGGAGGGGTTTAATGGCAACATCTCCTTTGTGTTAAGAATTTTTTATGCTGCTGATAAAATAAAGAAATGCGGCTCTTACCTGAATGTATCATAGATACAGAGAAAGCCTAAGTAGTGAGGGGGGGACTGAAAAACCTAGTCCTAACTAAGCCATAGCTAATGCATTCCCATACTGTCACCCTATTGGCTAGCAGTCACATCTATTAGACTGAGAATGCCAATGATCTCACATAATCATTTTGTAACCTCCCATCATTCAAGTGTAGAAAATATTTTCTTCTTTCTTAAACCAATGTAGAAATCAGCACTGTGTTCCCATTAGACTGTTTGTTTACATTTCTGACTGAGTATAATCCCATACATATAATCCAGCCTATGGCTTCCTTTGCTTCACTCACTTTCTTCTGACCCATCTCAGATTTGTCATCTGCACTGATGTTATGCTTATTTATTTATTTTTAATATGCCTCATTTGGGTTGATACTATCCCCCATAAATGACTTTAGGGATTAATTTACAATTTTCATAAATAAAAAGTAAAATCCATTTTTGCTTGCACTTTGTACATTTCCTTCGATATTTAAAGAATTGCTGCAGGTCTCTCCACTCTGCTTCAGAGCACAGAGACCAAGGACCACCCCTGTTAATATAGCGCTTCCTGTGTTCAGCAGTTCTGTATTCCTGTGGCAGCCTGGGGGTGGCACTTAGGCCCAGTGTCAGACTGGGGGGGTTAGGGTCCACTGGAACTGCCACCTCAGGGGCCCCACCCCCTGAGACCCTTGGCCCCAGTTGTGAGCTCCACCCAATGCCACAACCCCTCTCCCCTACCATGTACCTTTTTTCTCCCCTGTGGCCGCAATTGGGGGGGAAAGTAAGGGGGGAGCTCGCAGGGTTTCAGACAGGAAGTTAATCTGGGTTGGTGGGACTTTTCCTGGTGTTCCTTCCAGGCCAGTCCAACCTGGCATTCACCATCCGACTCTCTACCTGCCCCCTAAATTGTGAGTCATTTAGGTCATGTTTTGTGAATTAATTCTAAGTTTGTAGTAACTTGTACTTAATTTAAAAAAGCCTGGAAAATTCTTTCCACTGAAGATTTCAATCTCAAAATTTGATTTCCATGATGTACCTATTAAAGGTTTCAGATATCCAATATTTAGAGCAGGGATCCCCATCCTTTTTTACTTGTGAGCCACACACAGATATAAAAAGTGTTGGGGTGCCACACAAGCATGAAACATTTATTTGGGGATACCAACTAAGGGCTTAGATTGGCTATTTGGTAGCCCCATGTGGACTGGTTGACTGGCTCTACTTGGAGTAAAACTGTGTCTCTGGGCTTCCGAAACTTGCCTCCAAGCCAGAGATTTAAAAATGGGCACTGACTTTGAGGCCACTGGGAGCAACATCAAAGGGGTTGGTGAGCAACATGTTGCTAATGAACCACTGGTCGGGGATCACTGGGTTAGAGGCTTCAACCAAACCTGCAACCTGTAAATCTTGCTAAAATGTTGCTTAGAATGTATCAGGAGCCAGACTTACCAAAATATAACACATAGTGCTGGGAATTAAATCCAGAAAGTACATAGTCAGTTAGGGTCATTGACACTCTTGGCTTCCAAGAGAACTCTTGAGCCAAAGCCTACCTAGCAGTATAAAACTGTCTAAACCACTAATATCTCAGAAACCATTAAAAATAAAAACTTTAATGTAAGTTGCAAAAATGATCAGAGAAGTACTCTAAGTTTATATTTTTGGGGCATTTACATCCCATTTAATCAGCTTAAAATTTCACGTCAGCCAGATTCATTCAGGGGATTGAGTGTTCTAGTATTAGTACACACTTTGAAAATTTAGGTTTAAATTTTTTCAAAACAAGTGGAAGAATTAGTAAATATTCTTCTTGCAGAGACTGTTTAACATAAAGATGGGAATGATTTTGAAATCACTTGTCTTAGTAACCCCCATAACTTGCACCTACAAATGTTTAGATAGAATTATTAGCAGGCCCAGATTTGTGGAAGGCCACAAAGGCCTAGGGCAGCATGTTTTTCAGGTTCCTATATACACCTGAAGCACTAGTAAGCAACCATGTGCATATAGCATTGAAGGCAACCAGAATGAGTGCATAATGGGGTATACAGTATTTATCATGCTGTGTAAAAAGTGGAGTGAAGCATTACTGGTGATATTGCCCAGGGCAATTAGATTTCAACAGTTAGGAAAGCCAAAGCAAAGCATCTGATTGGCTGCATCACTGGTAATGTTTCACTCCACTTTTTACACAGCATGATAACTAAAACCCAATGTGTATACACGTGCTGTGGGGGGAGGGGCTTGAGGGATGCAGAAGGCGGCCTTCCTAGGGGCACAAGATTTTGAAATCCAGCGCTGATTATTAAATCTACTTCGGATTCTGCAGCAGCCACTGAGGTCAACAGCTGTTAGTTTCTACAAAGGTCAACTGAAAAATCTGTCCGTGTTGCACTATACCATGTCTGTCATGTATTACAGCAGGAAAAACTGTGTAAAACAGGTACTTTTAACTCAGTTGTCAGTAACAAATATCACTTATCCCCCCCCCATAATGCTTTTACCTGTTCACAAAAACACTAAACACAGATGTTGAAATTTCTACTTTAAAAGGATATTTTCCACCTTAAATTTAAATATTTGTTGAGAACAAAACTCTTTGTTTTGAAAAAAAAAGGCTAAACAATCTGGAGAAATGTAAAAATAACGAGATTTTAACGTTTGTTGATGAACTGTGAATTGACACATTCCTGCCTGGCAGATTTCCCTCCGTATACTGATTATGATAAATGACAGTTTAAAGTGTGCTTAAATTTAATCCATATTCCTAAATGCAACAGCATCACTTTCTAAAATGAATCAGATGTGTACGGCGTTGAAAGACATTTTCATAAATGTTAATTTTCTAAAAATGCACAGCTTTCTATTATATCCAGATCCCCCCCCCCCCCCCCCCCTACCAGCTTAGTTTCATGGCAGGGGCAGCCGGGAAAAATTCAGCTTGGGTGGCAAGTTCAGTTTTCTGGCCATGGAACGACACCAAACTTTCTTGTCTTCATCCAAGTTTGACAAACCAGGCTAAAACCCTTTAATCTTTCATTGTGCCCCTGTCTTGATTGTAGTGATAGTGTGTTGATAAGATGATATAGTTATTTGCTTGGTGTATGTGGGGATTTTATAGCTATACTGGCAGTTATTTAACTTAGTAGGGTGGTGAACTTAGAGTCAAAGACAGGGTTGGACTGGGGGGTGAAGGGCCCACTGGGGCTCCTGCCCCAGGGGCCCTGCAGGTGCCCGCACCCATAGCCCCCCCTGAGGGGCCCCCCTAACCCCTCGCAGGGCCCCCCACCCGACGTCCTCCCCCAAGCATGTAAATTTAACGCGTCAGGGCAGGAGCGGTCGGGCAGAGGGAGCGCTGCAAGGGCCCAGTCCAACCCTGGTCAAAGATGCCTACACCATGAAGAATTTGGCACCAGGGAGTGGTTCCCAAGAGACTCCACCATATAACTCTATTACCTCACTTGCCTTAAGACTTGTTTCATACTGAGACATGTAGAAGAGGGGACAAAAGACGTTCAAGAACACCCAAGGGCCCCACAATGTTTTATCCCACAAAAAAAGCCATGGCATGATGTAGTTCTAAGACACTCTACATGTTCACCTATTATTATTCTCTTATTATATACTGTACTTGTGCCTGTGATTAAAGGTGTTGGAACCCAAAAAGGCATTAGGGCTCTGATGTTTTTAAAGCTGAGCAAATAACTGGTTAAAACTGGCCCAATAGCGGAAAGAAATCTTGCATTATGTACAAAACATCTCTAGAAAGAAATGATCTCAACTCTGCCTTGGCATCAACAGCAATTAAAGAGGGACTCCAGCTTCTGAACCAAAATTTGTTAAACAGCCCCATACAACACAGAAACCACCAAAATACCTGTATCACTGTAATCTGTTCCTTTAAAAAGTATGAATAAATTCCATTTTTATACACAGAAATCCAGCTGCAAAACAGGTCTTCTCTTTCTGCATCATTTAAAATCCTGGCAGGGGAGGAGGGACTAAAACATTGACATTACTAACTGTAACAGATTAGCCACAATTTACAGAAAGCATGCAGGAACTACATAACCCACAATGCATTGCACTGGGATTTTCCTTTTCTTATTTTTTTTTTCTTTTTCCCTCACATGTGCAGAGAGTTGTGGGATTTGGAGGATGCAGGCTGAGGGCAGACTGAGGACAGTCGACTACTGTATATATATTTTTGAGTCTCAAAGTAGTCAGCCAGATCAGCAGGGGAAAAGGTTAGGGAACTGTTCCAAACCAAATTATTACATTAAAATCATGAAAAGGCTGCATATTTTTTAATCAACGTATATTGCAAAGTTTGTTTACGACCAATCGCCATGGCATATTGTAATCATACAATTATATTGGTGCGTGTATTAAAAGGGAGCAAAAAAATGGAATCATTTTCTCTGAAATTAATTTGGTTCATGAGGGAAGCTGTTGTCTTAAATTATTAAACTTTGACCATATTTGATGGAATTCGAATTCTCAGAATGGACTGCCTGGTTGGTCATTATCTGCCCCCAATGCAATCAGTAAGCAGCATAAGGTGCATATCACTTAAATAAACACTAACCCTTCCCACTAACCCGTCTCCATCATGTTTCAGTGCCACATTGGCTCACATATATCTTGCTGAATTAACATTTTATTGAGAAGACAACACAATGAAGACCCATATAATGTGTGTGGTGGTAGCAATTGTTTGTACCCCTACTATCTTTTCTTCCTTTATGCTTAAAATAAATATTACTTGGGATAATCATTGGGACTGTATAGAAGAACGGTGCAATTTAGCCAGGCTATTAGAAACCCAACCAGCTGTTCTCACCATGGAAAGGAGCCTAGAGTAGTAAAAATCAGTAAGTAAAAAGGAGTAAAACTCTAGAATGAACCAATACCTTCACAGAAGTTGGGGGGGGGGGGCAGAGAAAAAAATAATTATATATCCAACTTTACTTTTGACAAATACATGCAAGAATAGAAGCTTTAATGCAGACAGTTGGTGGACAGTTAGTAGAATGTTTTACTGATAAAGCTGAGAACCAGAGATATATTGTGTGTCATCCTGTTGGTTATATTAGGAGTATGTGTGTTTTGGCAATGTTACTGAGTTGGCAGTGCCATGATCTGAATGGTATTTACACAAAGCTTTCTTAAAAAAAAGGAAGGAGTCAATAGTCACCTCTGACTTTTTTGGGACTTTTCACCATTTTATTTATAGTGACTCAGGTATTGCGTAGGGTCAGTGTTGCAATATTATAATAACAGATTAGGTTTGTATGTGTAGGAAAGGAAAGGGATAGCTGTGTGATAGTGATATCTGAGAGTGGGAATCAGGAGAGGTGAAGAATGAAGGTGTAAATATGAATGTCATGAGTTTCCAGAGGTCACTAGAGGATAGGTTTTATTGGCAGTGCTTGCCAAGATGCCAGATCTAAAAGGAATACATCCTGCGTGCCCTGTTTCATTTTTATTAGCAGAATGCTGAGATTGATAGAATAGCTTATTCGGTTCTCAAAATGACTCCAGCTCTTTATAATTACATTACAACTTTCAGTAGAAGCTGCCATATTACTTGTCTCCTTTGAGGTAAATACAATGTTGCATATATTTTATTTAACATCACAAAAATAATAATTATTTATGCACAGTGTACATTTACATACATTTACTTAGATTCTCAATATTAAACAGAAGTGAATAATAGTGATGGGTGAAATGTTTCGCCAGGCATGGATTTGCGGCGAACTTCCGTGTTTCGCCATTGGCGGATTGTTTAGTGAAACGGATGAAATAATTTGCCGCAGAAAAATTCGCCGCACGTCCAAAAATTGTCGCCGGCATCAAAATAATAGCTGCACGACGAAATAGTAGCCGCGTGCGACAAAAGAATAGCCATGCGACAAAATAATAGCCGCGGGCAACAAAATAATAGCTGTGCAACAAAATAGTAGCCACGGGCGACAATTTTTTTTGCCGCACAACATTTTTGCCATTTCGCGAATTTTTCGCCATTTTGCGGATCTTTTGAAAGATTTGCAAATTTTTGGGCAAAGCGAGATGGAACAGATTCGCTCATCACTAGTGAATAACCAGTAAGAGGATCTTATCAGTCTGATCAGTTGAGAGAACCTAACTGGTGTTGTTGAATGGGGGATGGCGATGGCATACACAGTGTCACTTCTAGATGTGACTGTATTCAAAATCCTGCTGTTAACTCTTGCTAGTTGCTTCCCATATGCTGGAATGGGAAATTAACATTAAATCTTCTTGCCCAAGTAATATCCAATTAAAAAGGTACAAAATCCTATTGTGGAGGAAGGACAAAAAACCCTCTCCCTCTGCTAATGATCTTTACAGTGGAGCATTACATGTATATAATTGTTCATTCCAATCATTCCAAAATGGAATCTACAGAATACTTTGGCATAGTACAAATTTAAGCATCCCAGTCCCTAGGGAGGCGTAGATGCTATTTTCTCTTTACAACACTCTCTTTTCACACTTTTTGAGTTCAAACTTTTCTTTGTGGTTCAACATTTTTGTCAAGTTTTCCTTAGGTTACTATTAAGTCCCTTTAATAATATATTTCTTTTTTTTTTTTTATGGAAGTCACCATGTTTTTTTTCCCATGATACAAAGTTATACCCAGAATTCCAGTATCATTGCAGTCATCAGGAGGGGAGATGCACCTGACGCAAGTGCGGCAGAAGGGCTGAAATTATTACTATTATTACTTTAACTTAAATAATATGTGATTGCGTTTTAAAGACCGTTGCATTTAGCATGAGATTGATATGTTTGCCCTATTCTTTTGGCACAACTGTGCTGGGGTAATTGACGCAGGACACTGTAGGAACCCTACTGCCTAGTTCAGAGGAGGCAGCAGCCCAACTATATCAAATCGGGCACTTTTTGATGCAGTTACCTGTAATGAATGAAATTTTTTGCACAACTGACTGTGAGAAATTTGCACAACCACTACTGAGCTAGCGCTCATAAATAAACCCTCTTAGTCTTTTCTTCCAAAGCCAAACATGTCTTTAAATAACAGCACTTCAATGACTTCACTCTGTTGTTTTAGTACTCTACACCCTATCTACCTATCTGGGCACACTTTCTACCATGCTATATTTTATTAAAGAATCCAATGAGAAAAAATTATCTCATGGTTTATCTTATGAAAACTCTATAGTATCCTATGAGAACATTTGGAACTGAATTTGCTGAAAAGTATTTTTTCATCGAATTGGATCTGACCCATTGTGTATCCATTTAATAGATTTATAATGAAGAAACTTCTGTCAACCCAAACCTACTATATGCTGGCTGCTGAGAAACACTGACATGATCTTAGTGATATTAATGGATACCAGGCCCGGACTGGCAATCTGTGGATTCTGGCAAATGCCAGAGAGGCTGCTGTATGATGCCTTAGACCAGGGTTGTCCAACTGGCGACCCATGGGCTGGATGTGTCCGTTCGAAGGATTTTTATGTCCCTCGCTCTGCTCACAGTCTTCATAGGACTTCACTATATGACACCATCATTTTAATTTAATCTGTCCCTCCAACATGCTCTATGAGATATAACCAGCGTCGGACTGAGATGACTGGGGCCCACCAGAAAACCTTGGACTATAGGCCCATTTTCTAAACTATTATTCCTTCTCTCTTCCCTCAACCTCCTTATTATCAAAGTCTTTTTTCTCTACATACTATACTGTATCTTTTCATCTCATTTAATAGGGAATGATCAAGCAATTGGCCAAATAGTTAGAAGCAAGCAGGCCCACCCAGAGTTTTCCTGGTATCCTGGTGAGCCAGTCCGACACTGAATATAACTGGCCCCCTACTTGTAATAAGTTGGACAGTCACTATTTAGTGGACCTGCAGGGGGCTGTTAGGGCTTCTGTGTACTTAAAATGCCAGGGCCTATTTTAAATCCCAGTCTGGACCTGATGGATACTGAATTTATAGGTATCAGGTACTGGATCTGTAATCCAGAATGCTCAGGACCTGGGGTTTTCCGGATAAGGGATCTTTCCATAATTTGGATCTCCATTACTTAAATTTGCTAAACATCATTTAAATATTGAATAAACCCAATAGGGCTGTTCTGCCCCCAATAAGGGGTAATTATATCTTAGTTGGGATCAAGTACAGGTACTGTTTTATTATTACAGAGAAAAGGGAATCATTTATAAAAATTAGAATTATTTGCTTATAATGGAGTCTATGGGAGATGGCCTTTCCATAATTCGGAACTTTCTGGATACCGGGTTTCCGGATATAGGATCCCATACCTGTATATATTCTATCAGTTCTGATATCATATTTTTGGAGAGATAATGTGGTAAATTGTTGCCCGAAGGTGATCCCATGTGTAAAAATGTCAGTGTTCCACAGAACATGTTGAGATGCTATGGAATCTTCATCCTCCTTCACCAAATGATTAGCCAATAAAAGCCGCATATAAGAAATAAAAATAATAGAACAAAAATGGTAACAATTAATTTTCTGGATTATTAATATAAACTCCTATTCACACTGGCGGCACTTAACATGCATTAGGATACACCCTCTGTAATATTTATGCAGTCCATGTTCTTATAAATGATATGCTTAATATATTGCATAATGGATCAGGCGCATAAGGAATGATTGATGCAGGTAAGAGCTTTAGCCAAGGCAAATCCCTTATATCTCTTTACTTACTCCGACCAGTTGGAATGTTTCCTAAGCTAACATTAAAAAAAAAAAAAGTTTTAAAAATGTGCAAAATTCAATTGTTTCAATTCTTTCTTTGTGGCTGTAGGAAATTATTATAAATGATTCTGGAACCTCTCGGTCCGACCACTTCCCTTCAAAAGCATTAAACATCCGCTTCAATTAAATATATGTAAAGGAAGATATATTTTGAAAAATGCATTTCGTTTGCCATTTATTAATATATCGAAAGTGTAAACCTTGGAACATTTAACGCTGAAAATATTCATTTTTGGTAATTTCTCCAGGGGACAATTTATTAAATGAAAAGCTTTTAGCATCAGCTAAAAGCAGCCCGGTAAATCATGGGCGTCATCAAACTGCTTCATCACTTCATTAATTTAAAAGATTATTATATGCGTAACTGACATAATTTTGAACAATGTTACATGGTTAATTTATTATTGTGGAAAAGCAGAAATGACACCATGAATTGATTTATATTTAGAATTGTATAATTTTAAGGCTTTCGATATGACTTTCACCAATTGAGCAAATGATTCAGTGTTCACTGGCAATTTTATGGAACAGGTTCCTGCCTTGCTAATGGTTTATTGATGCTACCTTCTTCAGGTCGCCCCATTTTAAAATGCATTTATAAACATATACCATACCATATATATCAGTGGCATATTTTGCCAGTAATGGCCATTCTTTCTACTTTTATGAGCACAAATAATTTGTCAAATGATTACCTTATTGAAAATAAATACATTTAAAGATGAAACATATGGGTCATATCCTCCGTCAAGTACGTCAGCCAGTGGTGAGGCACATGACACATCACCACCACCCCTGATTCAATTAAATCTAAAAGTTTTTCTATTGAGCATTTCAGGCTTAAAAGCAGTTTAGCATTCTTTTCCAAGACGATTCTCATTGGCTGAAATATGGTAATAGAAAATTTGCCCCCTAAAGGGAAACCATACCCCCAGGATAAATACTTAACCAACAAATTGTGACTTATTAAAGAATCTTTCCAAACTGGAATATATATATATCAGTAAATATTACCCTTTTCCCTTGAGCCACCATTTTGTGACTGGCCTCGGAGATCACCTGACAGGAAATACTGTAACAGGAAGTAGTGTGGAAGTAAAAGACAGAACTCTGTCCATTAATTGGCTGATGTAACATAAGAGAAATGCCCACTTTGACCCATCAGTGATGCCCATCAAGCCCCAAGAAAAATGTCCACTATGCCCCATCAGTGATGCCCATCAAGCCCCAAGAAAATTGTCCACTATGCCCCATCAGTGATGCCCATCAAGCCCCAAGAAAAATGTCCACTATGCCCCATCAGTGATGCCCATCAAGCCCCAAGAAAAATGTTCACTATGCCCCATCAGTGATGCCCATCAAGCCCCAAGAAAAATATCCACTATGCCCCATCAGTGATGCCCATCAAGCCCCAAGAAAAATGTCCACTATGCCCCATCAGTGATGCCCATCAAGCCCCCAAGAGATATGTCCACTATGCCCCATCATAGATGTCCACCATATCCCTCCTCCCCACTGTGCAGCAATGAAGCTGGCATAACTCTGGGCACTGTGTCAGTAAGTGAGCAGGAGAATAGAGGCTGCAACATTCCTTCCTTATAGCTTCACGTGAGTGAAAACACCCAAGGGCCAGAGCATGACACCTTCTCAACAACTTCACTAAACAATCTTCATTGCTTTACAGTTATGTCATTCAACATGCTGACCATTTAACCTTTGGAAAGCACAAGATGATAAAAATGTAAAAAATACATATGAACATTATTAGAAAGGCATGTCCGTTTTTGTAGATAACTATTTGAAATACAATCTTAATATTCCTCCAATAGAGCAATTTCAAATAATTCTATATGCAAGTGTTGCAGGATATAATGCAAAACAGATAATGTAGAAAGCCTAAATTAAAGAGTCGTTGTGCACTAAATGTTTTAGGCTTTATTAACCAGGGCAATTTCAAGGATGTACAGATTAGGAAAACTATTAGAATCACTCACTGCGCTTATTGACGCAAGCCACTGTGGGAAAACTGGAATTACTGCCATATTCAGGGTTCACAGTGCCAAAAAACACTTGGGCACGATTCAGCAGTAGAGACAGGACAGAAGGGCAAGGAGCGTGTCTGGGCACAATTCAAAAAGCGAAATATTTGCTTTTATCTTAAAGATAAAGATGGTCATTTACCATAGCATTTTCAAAAGGCTGCTTATGTTTATGCTGGATTTTTACACAGTGGTACATGGGTGCTGAAAATCAATAGACAGGCAGTGATGCCTGGTAATGTGTGGTGTATTTGATTTTTTTCATTTTTGCACATAGTATGGTAAATAGGCCCCTATGCACCATGGTTGGTGCAAGCTCACCTCTCAGCTGAGGACAGTGCTGGGAGACATGGAATGCCATAAAGCTTTCAAATAAGTTTTAAAAGATCTATGGCTGATTTACTAGAGCAAGATTCTTAAATCTGGGTTTTTACAATGCCAAAACACAATGTAGCAGTAAATGTGTTCCTATACAGTAATGACAGTAATAATGTATAACCAATAAAGTTAAGAACGTATGCATATGGTGATGTTTACATATTTTTATGCCCTGGTTTGGTGAGATGTTTTCCATACTTTTTGCAGTGTTTTATGGATAGACTTTATATTCTATCACTATGTATCACTCAGTAAGATATGCCATCATGTATTGCTCTCTGTTCCTGGGAAAAAAATAAATAGAATATAAACTCTATTTTTCCATTTTCTCACTAGTCATATTTACAATTAAAGAACTTGACCACGAAACCATATGGATCTCTAAAAATGCACTGCGGAAAGTGCTTAAAAGGGAGGTTGCAACAACAGAGCCTCTTATAGGATATATTTGCTTGTACGGCACAGGATAAGTAAGGAAACAGTGTCGGTATTTTAGTCCTTCAAACATATGTTTATTAAACATTGACTCAGAGGCTGAGTAGTAAGTGGTAAGGAACACATTTAACTGGCAATCCCTTTAAATCTCACACAGTGCTCATACAGCCAAATTATCTTTAGTGAGAAGCAAAGAGAAATAGTCTTTGTATGTTGGGGGATGGTGGGAACTGCTCAAAATGTTTAACAAATTTGAATTTTGTAATTTTACTGTATAAAATGTTTTTCCCATTTTAAGTTGTAATGAAATAAAAAAAACTGCCCATAGCATCCTCTGAAATGAAAAAAGTGGAATTTTCATTTGTTACCTGATTGCTAAGATGCCACTTTCCCTAGCATCCATGCAGTCTGTGACTGTATGACCTTCAAGGGTTTAAATGCCAGGGAATTCCCTACCAGTCTTTTGAACTGAAGAAGCCACTCGGATGAGTGGTGAAATGTTTTCAAGAAAAACTCAGAAAAGTCCAGTTGTTTTAGACTTAATTCTAGTAGATACTGTATATCATGACCTGGATGAATGAGAATCTTCATAGACAACCATGCAGCCATTTCAGTTACAGGGAGATGAAATGGAGGAACAGAATAATATATATTCCATATGAGATTCCATATAAGTATGGGATCCCTTATCCAAAATCCAGATATCTAGAAAGCTCACAATTCCAGGAAGGCCACCTCTGTGGTCCATTTTAGGCAACTAAGTTTCATTTTAAAAAATGATTTCCTTTTTCCCTGTACTAATAAAACAGTACCTTGTATTTGTGCTGCATGAATCCATATTGGAGGCAAAACAATCCTGTGGGGTGGGGGAATAGTGAACTTGGCAATCACATAGTATTAGAAATGTGAACAACAAGGAAATGTTATAAGCAAATATTTTAGATACTGCCAGTCTATAAAATTGGTAATGGTAAAATAATATTTTTATTTATATAGGTATGGAACCTGTTATCCAGGATGCTCTGGAGCTGGATCGTTCCGTGATCTTTCTGTAATTTGGATCTCCGCCACATAAGTCTACTAAAAAATCATTTATCAAAATGTGAGATTAGAGTTAAGACACAACCCATTTTCTATTTTTTCATATGGAATTTTTAGAAGTGTATTTATCAAATGGTGAACTTTGTTTTACCTTCAATAAGGATTCATTATATCTTAGTCGGGATCAAGTACTGTTTTATTATTACAGAGAAGAAGGAAATAATTTGAAAATGTTTTAATGGAGTCTGTGGGAGATGTCCTTTCCGTAATTCAGAGCTTTCTGGATAATGGGTTTAGGAATAATGGATCCCATACCCAAGGGCACTGCTACCATGAGGCGAGTTGAGAAACTTGCCTCAGGAGGCAGCACCCCCTAAGTCGCCGGGGCGGCAGAAAGCCACTGCTGGTAATTTTAACAGACGAATTTCCATTTTTTAAAACACAATTGCTCTCTCTACACTAGCGATGCACCCCCCCCCCCCCGGACCCCCTCCGGTGCTGTAAAGGTAAGCCTCAGGCAGCTCAGGGGCCAAAAACACCCCTGCCCATACCTGTATTAACTAAGTACTGCACCACCATCTGTATAACACAGCTCCTTGTAAAAAAGTTCCCTACAATGGGAGATGCCTAACATTTTGCCAATATATTGATATATTCTTGTCTTTTAAGGCTAGAGAAAGGCAAACAGTAAAATATACACACAAACAAAATAAGTAATGAAGACATAATACTAACTAGTCTTAGCACCATTTTATACATCGTACTAAACCTGCATTTTATAGTGTGCTGCCCCTTTAAGACCCTAACGGAAGACCGCACCAACGCAGCCAAGTATGTCTGACCTATGTGCACTCAGGCACAAAAGTCCAATTTGCGAGAATAGGAGTTTTAGAGTGAACGTAATAGGATTGGCTTCCCCGGGCTTTGTTAAGAAGGCTTCCAAATGAGTTATGTATTTTCAGCAAATCTATCTACTTTTATACTGAGTGCGAACAAAAAGAGAGTGTGCGGGCAGAAAACGGATTTAAAAAGTCTAAGAAAGATTACGCTTAGTGGAGATAATTAATGAAGTGTTATAATTGCTAAGCATGCGTAAAACAGCTATGAATGACAAAGAGGTTCATGGAAGCTGGCTAAAATTTCCACGAACAGAGTATCCCCCTTTCATCTCCAATAAAAAGTGAAATGACCTCACCCTAAAGCGATCGGAGATTTTTGTTTTTCTCTCCAGCCGTTAGCTTTTTCCAATTTTTTCCCATTTCAGATCTGTAATTAAGGAGGGGAGAGTGTTTATCTTATGGCAGAGAAGCGAAGTATGCGTTTGTTTTATTAGCTCGGGCAATTTCTTAATTCTGAAATGTAATATCTTACTTAAAAGCTGACTGACGGGCGAGGCAAATGTACTATTTGGAATGTGATGGAAAGTAATATACCTAATACTCATTCAATAAATTAATAGATGGCATTATTAAGCTGATCCCAATCTGTTCAGCTGGTAAGATAGTATTATGTGTTATACCCAGTTTACTATGTACTTAGATTAGCACATAACTGTATATATATGCACATTCCCCTCTTTGATAATAAATACATTACCCCTGAGTTACATTTATACATTTAAACATAATGTGCAAGGTTATAATCTCTGCCCTAGAGAGAATAGGCAATGTACCTCTATGGCAGGGGTCCTCATATTATGGGGATGAGAAGCAACCTGAAGGCTGAGACTTTGTATGAATGTTTATTAGGAATTTCTGTAAGAATATGAAAGTGGGGTAAATGCTAATTAGCTCTTACAGTGAGTCATGGAAGCCCTATTGGAGGACCTATAGGGGTGGTTCACCTTTAAAGGAGAAGGATAGGTAAAAACTAAGTAAGCTTTATCAGAAAGGTCAAATACAAATACATAAGCACTTACAGAGAAGCTGCACTGAGTGCTCTATCAAAAGAAACACAGGATTTCTTGTCTCCTTTTGTGTGTACACATGTTTTTTGCTATCAGACTTCCTCTCTCAGAAAAATCCTTCATTCCAGGGCCAGAGTCTGCCCAGTTCTCTCCTCTCTCTCCTCTGCTGCTTTCCCCTCCCATAAGAATTCATAGAAGAATGTGTGGTCTGAGCCACCAATGGCTAGAGCTGCAGCAGGAAGCTACATTGGCAGTCACAATCTTAAACAGAGGGAGCTTCTAGGGCTCTTTAGTCAGGTATGGTAAAGCTTTCTGTAGAATAAATATAGTGTTCTAGGTGGCACTAATGTGGCGAATCTATTGCCAGTAAAATGCCAAAATGACTTTCCTTCTCCTTTAAAGTTTAAGTAAGCCTTTCATTTTAAAATCCCCTAAAATTACTCTGTACGGCCCCAAAAATAGCGTACCTTTCCCACTGCATGCAGATTAATTTTGTTTCTCTATTACAAGCTGCTGAATTGCAACTCTTTTACTGATTTTCTTGTCTAGCATGAAGCTCCGCCCCATTTGCTTTGTGAGTACTCATTCTCTTCTCACTACGACTTGCTCTTTGAGGCTACAGTTTCTTGGTTATTGTTACTTTTATCCTACTATTCAGACCCCCTCTTATTTACATTCCTGCTTCTCGTTCTAACCACTGCTTAGTTGCTAGGGAAACTGGGGCCTTAGCAACCATACAGCTGCTAGAATTCCAAACTGCTGAATAAAAAGCTACATTAACATTCAAAAACAATAAAACATGAAGACCAATTGCGAATTGTTTCAGAATAGCACTCTCTGCAACATAGTAAAAGTTAATTCAAAAGTGAACAACCCCTTTAATAGCGTGAGACTGGGGTTTAATGCTATGGCTGTTCGAGATGTTTCTGGAAGGCCAGCTATGGTGAAATATTGGGTGAATGTTTATCCACAACCAGGTAGCCCTGGAAGTAGGGTTAAAATTAGGGTGAATGTTTTTTATTATTTTCCAAATAGAGCTTTGTGAGAAGACCTAATAGGAGCAGATGCAATTCTCCATGTCTTTCCCTTACAACCAGTGGTGTAACTAGATGTTACTGGGCCCCACACCAAAGTCGATTTATGGCCCCAAAACATAGCTAAAATGATCTATTCTACCAAGATATATTAAAATTGCTCTTGGGGCTTTTCTGGGCCCCCTATACCCTGCAGGGTCTGCATCCTCTGTAGTTATCCACAGTGGCGACCGCATCATTAGATGCACTTGCATGTGATTCATCAAAAGAGACAGAATAGAAATGTGTTTGAATGAATAGCTCTAATACATACATGTCTGCACTTGTGGCCATACGTGAGGCTTATCTGAAACAAGTTATAGTACTGCAAGTAGGGTGAGACTTGGGGTAAAGGAAGACCCAACAGGATGAGGATGGGGGGTACATGCTTATTAGCTCTTGCAGATAGCCATGGAAAGCCCTACCAGGAAGCCTAATAGGGTGAGACTGAGCTTCGTATATGTACTGTTCTAGATGGCATTGGAAGCCCAGCTTGAAGACCAGTCAGGGTGAGATTTGGGGAATGCTTAGTACTATCACATATATTCTCTAACAAGACAATTGATGCAACAATGTGTTAATGGATAATAATTGGTGTTGCAGGTGCACTGGGGCCCAATAAGTTCTAAATATTGGTTGTTTATTCTTTTATTTACAGCACACAAAAAAACACATACTACTACTACTTATCATAATAGCAATATGTATTTATAAAATGGCAAAAAATGAGCTCCATTTTACAATTTCCAGGTTCTTCAATTCAAAGGGCAGATGATTGTTTAGATTAGAATTATCTTTTACAGTGAAACCCCAAGTATAATGAACTCTTCCTTATCTGTAAGCCTGAGACACGGCTAGGGGGAGTCCCAAAACAGACTTGGATTTCTTACTATTGAGTGCTATTCTGATATCTACTGGGAGCTGCTTTCTTGCTACCCTCCCATTGTTCTGCTGATCGGCTGCTGGAAGGGGGGTGATATCACTCCAACTTGCAGCGCAGCAGTAAAGTGTGACTGAAGTTTACCAGAGCACAGGTCACATGGCTGTGGCACCCTGGGAAATGAAGAAGATGGCTAGCCCCAATGTGAAAATTCAAAAATAAATATAAAAAAATTGGTTTGCATTTTTCAGAAAAGGATTCTGCTGGAGGAGCTCTATTAACTAAAACAACATGTTGTGACAGTATTCCTTTAGCTTCAGTTAAAGGGGAAAATAATAGGAAGAGGTTTCACCTGTTTGATATAAAGATACAATCAAGATTGGCTTAAAAGTGTTAAAAATGTTAATAAATACCAATGGTATCTTTCAAACAAGATTTATAACTATTTTTTTAAATCTGCAATAGTCCATTTTTTGTTGTTTGCCATTGAATTTTGGACGCAGAAGCTGTAAAAGTGAGGTTAGCCTGACACTGCTCTTTGGACGCTGTGCTCACCATAGGGCTCCCTGCCTGCCAGCAAATTGTTTGGGTTTGGGAAAATCTCTCTGGCCTACATTGTACTGTTCCCTTAGCAGCTTTCACTTTGGCCCTGGGATTGATATTTTTTAGACGAATGTTACTCAGCCAAATTCTATGTTGTATGGAAATTTTTTTAAGTTCTAAAACGTTTGATTTTTGGAATTTCTATATAATGTACAGGTGAGGGACCTGTTATCCAGAATGTTCAGGACCTTGGGTTTTTCTGTAATTTGGATCTCCATACATTATGTCTACTATAAAAATTATTTAAACATTTAACATTTAAACCCAATAGGATACATTTGCCCCCAATAAGGATTAATGATATCTTAGTTGGGACCCAGTACAAGGTTCTGTTTTATTATTACAGAGAAAAAATGACTTGAATTATTTAATTAAAATGGAGTCTATAGGAGATGGCCTTTGCCCTGTATTTGTAAAAATAAGTCCTTGCCCTGTATTTTAAAATAAGTATCACCAGGACGAGGTCTCCCCAAAAGACTAATTTCAGGTAGCTAGATGCAGTCATGGGTTGGGTGCCAAATTGCAGGGCTGGAACTAGGTGTTCTGACACTGGAGGCAAATTGTTCACAAGGATTCCTTTACTCTACCCTTTCACCTTTCTTCATATACTATTCCCTCCTTCTTCCCACCTCACTCATTCTATCATTTTCTCACAAAACAAAAACTGTAGTACCGTGTTAGCCAGTTAAAAATAATAAAAAAACACAAATTGTAGAAATGATACTCTGAAAGGGCCTTAGAGCTCTGAAAGCTTCCAATGTATTTTTGTTATTGTTAGCCAATATAGGTATCATTTCTACAATACTCTTGTATTTGTGTTTTTTTTATTATCATTTTCTCCTTACTTTATCCCCACATTCTCTCCCATACACCCTATATACCATTCTCTGCACTACACTCCATGCAGTAGCGCAATGTAACTTAGCCGGGCTCTCACACAGCAGTACCCCCTCAGCAGTACCAACCCCTGACATCAGGAATATTGCTCCCTCATGGCACTGGTGAAACAGGTAGGAATTGTGCTGGTAGAACTGTACAGCAGAACCAGAAACCCTGAGCATTTCCAAGATTGCTATGCCTGCTGTATAGTAGTTACACCACTGACCCCAAGTGCCATTCTCCCTTACACCCCATGTGCCATTCTATCCCCTAAGCTTTATGTGCCATTGTCCCCTACACCCCATGTACAATTCTATCTCCTAAGTTTCATGTGCCATTGTCCCCTACCAACACATGTGCCATGATTCTCTGCTTTCCTCTTTCTGTTTAAGTGTCCCAGTATCCTACCTTCCCCAAGGGCAACTCTCCAAAAACAATGTGCATCAGAACTGCTGGGGACCAAAGTAGCCGTGGCACTGGGGGCACTAGGCACAAACCTCTTCTGGAAATTTTTATTTGCAAGGTGCACCTGTTTACCAAATATTTACACTTCCAGCATCTGGAGCAAAATTGTATGTCTGTTTGTTCTAAGAGGAATGCTGCAATCATGGGGAATTACTCTAATGATATTGTTGGCATCATGGGCAATAGTTGCCCTCACTTGAGCTGAGATTAAGAATATCCAGTCGACTACAGTGTTTGATGACTGGCCAGCTAGTGAAAGTTAGCCACGCCGAGATGACCAAACACAACTGCTATGACCAATAAGCTTGCTGGTTAATTGGAGCCTGTGCATTTTATGGACTGGAAAAGGTCTGACCACAAATGCTGGTTACTGGTTGATACTGGGATATTTTTTAATTTTTTTTGGTTGACCTGCACGTGTGTGTGCATGTGTGTGCATCTGTAATTGTTAGTGACTGTGTGTGTTTGTGAGTGTTGCCAGTGTAATGTTTCCCCCACCCAGCCATAACATTGTTCCATTGAATAGCCATTTGTGTAGCGTGTTAGAGTGGCATCTGACGCAAGTAACAAAATGTTGCCAAACAAGATTTTTCTCCCACTTACTTTTTGCTCTTAATCCTTCCCTGTAGCTATTGTGCTATTAAGTAGCAGTTCTAGTCCGGCTATAAACCAGTTATTCCGCTCTGCCCACAACTGGGACACTTAGCCAAATGTTCCTGGAGGTACTTAAGAGAGAACACACAATAGTATTAGAGCTATTTGTACATTTTTGTGCAAATATTTTCTTTACTTTCCCTTGCAATTTAGTGCAAGGCCCCCTTTTACCTTCAGGTTTTGTATGCATACATCCTTCTGTTGTACAGCACTGGGCATAGGTGGGAGCTTTATAAATACAGGTTAACAATGATACTTGTGCAGATCTCACACAATGGGGGCATTTATAGGCCGACTGTCAGTCCCACGGTGACTAACCCATTTAACTAATAGAGCAGCTGGATAACCAAAGCACATAACAGCTGCACAGCCAGTGCTAAAGAAGCGATACATAAAGGCTTGGGCCCCCATCTGAGGAAGGGAGTATAAATAAGGGATGTCCGACCTGAAGGCCCACAGCTGCTGTTGAACTACAACTCACAGAGACACACACAAAGTTTTAATGAGATTAACCACAGTGCAAGCAGTGACATCCTTGGGACTATTCACTATTGGTGAATGAGGGGTCGAGGGATCAAATGAGGGATCAGAGATGCGGCAATGAGCAAGGGGAAATTTGTACACCGGAGCCCTATGGTGGGTCCACAGTGGTCACAATACTTATTATTACTGATAATAAAAATATTCACACAATAAAAATTTTTGATGGTTCTTTGAGAATCCTTTGGTGTGTCTCTGTGATTAGGGACTGGCCCTTAAAGAAGAAACTTGGCCTTTAGTGATTTGTGCCCAATGTATTGTCCCAATGTATTTTGCTATTTGTTTCCTATGTGTGTCCTGCAAGAATTCAGCTGGAATGGCTTCTTGCTTTGGACTGGCCACCCTGACATGGGCCCCCTGGCATCTCATCCACTGGCTGATATTGGGGGTGAACGTTATTTCTGGGCATGTGATTGGATGTGATTTCTGGCATTTCCACTTACACTGTTGCTCTAGAGCTGCAGCATGGACATGTAACTTAGTGGGTTGGGTCACCAGTCGCATCTGATTTTCTCTGCAAGAATCATTTCAACTCAACTCCACAGGCATCTTCATAGAGAATAACTATAAGATACAATACATGTTTACTGCTGTCCAGGTAACTTTTTCCTTTAAAATTAGGTAAATGAGCCCTATCTCTGCTTAGCTATGCTAGTGTGTGTTTCATAGTGAACTGTCCATCAGAGCCACCATCAGGGGGGCACAGGGGGTACTGCAGTAAAGGGCCCTGTGGCAGAGGGGGCCCTAAAGTGCATAAGAGCGATTTGTGGGCCCCAAAAATGGCCAGGCTTATGAAGGAGTGGTTGGAGTTTGAGTGAATTGTGGATGGGGTTTTGGCATAACTGGGGAGTTGCCACGGTGAATCAGGGTGGCTGTGTGTGCAAGGGGCATTAATAATGCTTAAATCATGAGTTTGTAGTATGGAAAATATGGGCAGATAAAATCTGGCTGTTTTTCTGACTAAATTCTTCCTTACATAATTACAAAATATCAACCTTCAGTGACTCTGTCCCAAAGTCAGTCCTCATCTAGTTCTATTGATCAGCTACAATTTTTCAGTACTCAAAACTAGCATTGCAGTGAATAGAAAAAAACATGTCGGTTCTCCTTTATTTCTGTTTACCAGCTGGGTTTTGCTACATTGTTTCAGGAGTCGGAACCAGTGCTGCAGGGAATAGAATGAGAGAAGATCAATTTTCTGCTAGTTCTGTTAATCAGCTGACTTTTGCTACATTGTTTAGGAGCTAGAACCAGCAGGGCAGAGAATAGAAAGCGAGAGTTACTGAAAAGTAACTTTAAAACAGTGTTTTTTCTTGATTTTCTGTAGTTATGAGGGTTGCCCTTAGGTACCTATATAGAAAGAAATGCTCTTTGCAAGTAAATCCAGCAGTGGCACTGGGGGGAGTTGGGGTTCCTCACTCTTTCACCATCAGCAAGGGGAGAGGGTTGGTACAGAGTCTTGTGGTGGAGTTCTACCATCAGTCTGATACAGTGCTGCTGCTGCTGCAGATATAATGAAATATATATTTTTGGAGCAGCCAGGTATACATGCTTGTAATATAATGATGCATACATACATTATACAAGAACATGCATAAATGATGAATTTGGTTTGCTCTTAATGGGTTTCTCCCACTTTGTTTCTGACCTTATGTATTATTAACCTTGATTGGGTTTGATAAGCACTCTATAGAGCGTAAGCTCTTCTGAACAGCCTCCTCATTTGACTTTCGACATTCATTGTTTCATCATCTTGCTTGTATTAATGTCCTTACACACGTTACACATGCACAAGTGCTTATCATTTATTTATAAAACCCCAAAATATTCAGTAGGTTCCTATACAGAGTCTATATGGCAAATTCTGCATGAAGCACATCTCTCTGGGTCAGAAGTATAAGAGCAGCCAAGGAAACATGTTCCTTAGATTTATTAGGGAGACTTGATACATTAGTCTTCCCCTGAATCTGACAATGTCTGACCTCTTGAGGCAGACCTGTATTTAGGGGAATGCAAGGCATTGGGGGGGGTCACAGAGCAACAGTTGAAGAAAAGAGCTATGGGAGGAAATAGCTGGAACTGTAGAACAAAGTAAATATACTATGGCATAAGGGTAACAGTAAAACTATATTTCTACCCAAAGTTATAGGATAAACTTTGGCATCAAAATGGATTGTAAGCTCTGTAGCAGGGATTCCTTTGATTTGTATCAATCATTAGAAAGCTGGAGCATTTTAGTATCATGCAAAGTGAAACGCCACCCAAACCAGCAACAATGTAATGTGCGACGGTTGAGGCAGCGCCAGGCTGTAAATAGCGCAGATTAGCGGCGCATACATTAGCACCCATGTGAATTCCCTATTACTGGCAGTTATACGCTGCTAGTTCCCAAAGGCATTGCTGGCATGTATGTATTTGCAGTGGTGACCCCCCCCCCCCCCCCCCAGCCCCTATGACAGCACATGGGTTAATATGACACTAATGCACAAGCTATATCTGCTAATGAGCAGGGACACACCAGTGAGAGTGATACCTTTAATGACTAAGGGGACTCAGGGAAGCTCAAGGTGTTGCCCCCCCCCCCCCCCCCACCCCCCACCAGTCTTTTGTCACTGTGCCACATTTCACACCAGGACACATGTCCCTTTGTACCGACTCCCATAGCGACTTGTGCTTCCCAGGTGCTGATGAATTCACAGTCGCAGCAGAGGTGCCAGCGCTTCCCCGCACGGGATTGGCTCCCCACGGCCCCGCCCCTTCTCTCTAGGAATGAGGGTGCTGCTGGGGGGGGAACCTGCCTTCACTTTCCACCTCCAGGCTTGGAGCAGCGATTTCAGCTGCCACCTGAGAGACTCAATCGCACTAATCCTTCCATTCTCACAGGCGCCTTAATCCCATTAACACACCTGAAATAATAGCCTGAGCGACAAATGTCGCCTTGTTTCTACAATTGTGCTAAGTGCCGACTGCTAATAATGCCCTAGGTGCTTGCTTATATTCCTATGGGAAAAGCCTTTGCGATTGGAAGGGAGGGGCAGATTGAGGCGCAGGGCAAGGTCGCAAACTGACAAAAGTCTGCTTCTTGCAACTGTGTGGAAGGAATTTGGGATAATCAGGAATGGCCAGTTTGGTTTGTACAAGTTTATACAACAGAACAGCACATAAGAGATTCCTGGGGGTTCAGCTGCTGCGACTGCTACAGTCACAAACCTGTACTAGGACAGCAGACTGCTCAGTGCGACACCTGGACTTCTCCGCCTTTCTGTACCCCTGCTAAACTGATATTATTATATTATACAATTCTCTCACTACTCAATTAACCTCTAGATATTAGAGCTACAGAGACATAAAAATTTTAAAAAACAATATTAAGTCCTTAAGCTTAGAACAACCCCATCACCATAACACATACTATGGGCATTACATGATGGCAGGAGCTGCCATACCACTGGAGCAAGGGCAAGCATAACTCGTCATTTAACTTATACAGAGCCTGCCTGTGCCACACACTCACACACACTATAGATATAGGGGGCAGTAGTAGCAGCCACACTAGGCACTCAGGCCTAAGTGAAGTAAGTGCTTAGCATTAGTAACTCTGTCCCATGAAAATAGTAGAAAGAGTAGCTGCACCAGGGAGCACTGGATCAGTGATTATTCCTGCGAGTCAGGATACAAGGCGCATTCATTTATCGGGATAAACTGGGACCGACACTGAGTAATTATGGATCTCTCTCAGTATTGTGTATGTATAGGGTTATATACACATTCCAGCGTACACTATATATACCCTTTTCTCTCTCCATCGTCTGTGTGCATATCCATATACCCAACTCTATACACACAAATATTAATGTGCCATTATCGCTCATTCTGTTTTTTCGATTATCTATTTATGATTTGTTTGATCTAGTTATTATCTGTATTTTCAATCTTTCCCTATATATATATACACACACACACACAAATATATATAAAAGTCATCAATATATCAGTAGTTTAAAATCAGTTCTATCTGTCTCCTTTATTTTTGTCTGGTTGTTTGCTAACTATAGTCCTACCTATCATCTGTCTTTTTAAATGTAGAATGATAGATTCATCATAATCGCTGCTCTTTGCGACTTAGTTTCTTCAGCACCCAAACTTTTTTCTGACTTTACCCAGACTCTCAAGCCGAATCCCTGTTGAATTTCCCACGACAAGTTGTTCTTACAGTATTTGTACTTGCATACACAGATTAAAGATACACGTTTAAATGGTACAACTTTATTTATGGTTTAATCTAATCGTATTAGAGAGGAAAGCCTTCTATAGGATTTGGTTTAACAGATTTGGGGCGCAGTTCCTATGGCTGAAAACTTTATTACCTCTTTCCTCCGCTGTATTTACAGCTTATGGATCTTATGGATCGGATTGTTCTACCCTCCTTCCTTGATCAAACAGGTTGCAGGCTGATTTATATAATGCACCCAGTGGCAGACACTCCGAGCCCCTGCTATTGGAAATTTAGTTTATAGTTTTCACTATTTGTTACTTCTTTAAAGTTTTACAATTTCCCTGATATGTATACATACACATATGGGTAAAATCAATGTAACTTCGTAAATTCATAGAGAATAATTAACATCTGGATCCCCCTAGCGCTGTTATTTTATGACTTTTGTGATTTTGAAGCATCACAATATAATACGCTCTGTTTTCTAAATGTATTTTGGAGACTAACTGGGAGACTGTACAGTTTTCAAACTTACCACTAGGCGGCACAAAAGATCAAGCAAAATGCAAAATACTTTTTTTTCTTCTTGTATTTACTTTCTGTTGACTGTAGTTTTCTTTTCCTTGAAAATCGTCAAACTTCCTTTCCTTGTGCCGTTGCAGATATTTTGATATAAACGTTAGATGTGGAAGTATCGTTTAGAAAGCAACCAAGCTTGGAGATAATTTGCAAAGATAAAATGACACTTTACAACTCAGTTAAATGCATTTATAGCAGTGGGAGGAGAAGTGAGATAGCTAATACTGGCACTGTAACTTTCATAATTAAAGATTAGCTGGCATGTTATGGAGGCACTACTGGTACCACTCTCACCAATTACTCGTTGCACTGCTTCATTAAACTGTGAGAAATAAAGAAAAGACAAATACAGGCTTAACTTTATATATTATATTATATTATATTATACACTAACAAACTGCAGCCGAGCTGGGGCACCTTGAAGAAGGAATATATTAGTTCTCATTGCAAATACTGCACTGGCGACAGGACTGCTAATATCTATTCTTGTATACTGAATATTACACACAAATGTATCCACTAAATACATATATATATATATGTATTGTTACTGATGTTCGAGTGAATATAGGTTTAGTTAAACCACATAAATAACTTTTATATGTACGTATATCCATGTACTCTTTCGGTCGCAATTTATATATGATTATATTTATCTTGTTTCCTTACAGGCAGCGTTGGATGGTGGTGAAACGAATCGAGACTTGTTGCCTCATTTTTACAGACAGTGTGTAATTAGTCATTTAATCATATGTATAAGCAAGCAGCACTTTTTAATGTATATACAATGTCTATGTGCATAAATAAATAAATAAATAATTATATATATATATATAAACCTTATTCAGATTATAATACCCATATATATTATAGTATGTGTATATATGACTGTAGTTTTACATATATATATATATTAATTTAAATATACTTGCTGTGAAAATGGCAAATGAATTTTGCAACATGTGGGGAAAGAAGATGCATTTAGTTGGGGGGTAGTTGCTGCCAGTGCCCCCTCCCCAGTGGAGGAGCCCAGAGTGCTGGCTGAGTGCAGTAAATGAACTATTTAGGCTGTGACTGGAGGAGTCTGTGCTGACCTCTGACTGACTCCTGAACTGGACCAGGCGCCTTTAGTTTCCTGGGGCAGAATCCGGTAAACAAAGCCCAAGTCTCTCCCCAGTCTCTCCCCAGTCTCCCCCCAGCCTCTCCCCAGCCTCTCCCCAGCCTCTCCCCAGTCTCCCCCCAGTCTCCCCCCAGCCTCTCCCCAGCAGCAGCAGCTCTGCTCCCCACAGAAAGTCTCCTAATTCCCCTCTAATCCTGCACTAAACTGCCCTTTCCTGCTGCTCTGCGCCCTCCCCGCTATCTCTCCCCATCCTTATCAGCCGCATTCCTCCATTATCTGCCTATAGCAGCTCCATGGCTTGCCCTGGGCTCCATCTCCCCAAATTCCACGAACCCCCCTTTTCATTCTCTTTCCCGTGTGGAAATGGCTCTCGGGCAGCGCAGGGCTAAATGTAACTTTATACACATTAAGTCATTTTACAGGAAAAAAAAACACAATGTTTCAGTGACAAACGTGTGATACTTGATACTCTGTTATCTTGGGACATGTTTCAATTTGCAAGTTCCTAGTTGTTCCTACAATTCACAGTTTTTGGTTAAAGGGGTCACGGTTTGTACAAACGCAGCCCGAGTGCCGCCTTATAATAATAATTACTAACAAATACACAAATAATATTAATTAAAACACACACACACACTTATGCATACATATATTCATACACACACAAGAGTTTAGAAAGAAGAAATGTTAAGATATCGCCCTTGTGCAATGTACCCATCAAAGTATTTTCATCCCTATTTATTGCAATGGACTAAAGCAATGTATTATTAGATTTAAGAGAGAATAATTGGGGTGTTAGAGGGGGACACGGTGGGACACACACACACACTTACACATACACACACAAGGGTTTAGAAAGAAGAAATGTGAAGATATTGCCCTTGTGCAATGTACCCATCAAAGTATTTTCATTCCTATTTATTACAGTGGACTAAAGCAATGTATTATTAGATTTAAGAGAGAATAATTGGGGTGTTAGAGGGGGACACGGTGGGACACACACACACTAACACATACACGCACACACACAAGGGTTTAGAAAGAAGAAATGTGAAGATATTGCCCTTGTGCAATGTACCCATCAAAGTATTTTCATTCCTATTTATTACAGTGGACTAAAGCAATGTATTATTAGATTTAAGAGAGAATAATTGGGGTGTTAGAGGGGGACACGGTGGGACACACACACACACTAACACAGATCGCTGCCCTGGTAGATCAGTGCGCACTGTTTGCTTACTTTATAGTTGTACTGATGATTAATTAGAGCCTAGTTAAGCCTTTTTATGGTCAGTATAAAACGAGATATGTATGCAAGATAGTGGAGTCAGCCAAGCCTGGCACTAAACTGTTTGCTCACTATAAAAACCCTTATCCAGAATGAGGTTTAGACAAACACTTTGCACTACTAGAATTGTTCTGCCCGGGGATCTGCATAAGGCGCAGGGGCAGTGGGATGAATGTGGCCTTTTCGCTGGGTCCCCCGTACGACCTGCCCAAAATGCTGGGCTCTCCGTGTCACAATGCGGCGAATGTTCGGCTTTGGGGGGAGATGGTATTTTGTTGATAAATACACGCTTCCCTTTTGGCAGAGGGAGGAAACGGTGTTTATAAACACAATCTAAATCATTAGTATTTTGCACGGTTGGATGTAAGTGTAGGGGTTGAGAAATATAAAGTGAGTTTATGGGGAAGAATGTGCACTTACCGCTCCTGCCCGATTGCCCTGCTTCCCAAGCCTGTGGCAGAACAAACTCATATTATACACATTATGGGAAAGGGGCAGCTTGTTGTCCTGCTGACTAACCCCGGTGTTTACAGTATGTCAATTCCCCAGTCCCTGCCTGAGAAATCTCTATGATATTCCCACTCAGACTTACCTGCCCCAGTCATGCGTTCGACCAGAAATGCCAGAGTGACCGATTTAACCCTGACCGTGCCTGCTGGGCAGAGAGCACAAAAGACATCACAAATTTCCTCCCGTTGTAAAAGAGTTAAGGATGACAGAGTGGCGATTTTATTGCTCGATCTGACGCTTTTGTCTGTGGCCACTAAACACCTCGATGACAAGTTCTTCCCGTTCTCAAAGGGAATCATCAAGCGATGGATGATTTGGAGAAGTAAGAGATAAGCCATTGCCTAGTATGGGAGTGTGGGGAGAGCCGGCTCAGAATGCCTGCCTAATAGGAAATAATTAGGTTTATTCATTTAACACTCTGATTGCTTATAGAAAGAAAAGTCCTGGGTAAACAGAGGAAACTGCCCATTTAAACAGAGCAAGCACGTTATATGTTGCCATTAATCTTGGCACAAAATGGGCTTTTTTTTTAGTCAAGAAAAATGCAAAAAGGCAAATGGCTCGCAAAGTTGTAACAACCCCAACCCAACTCTCTTCTGCAAGTGCCCTACATGGGCTATGGGAATCAGAAAGCCATCGGGTTAGGTATACCCCCACTTTACTGTAACATAATGATGAGCCCCAACTCCATTTATTTATCTATCATCAATCTATCTATCATCTATCTATCTATCTATCTATCTATCTATCATCTATCTATCATCAATCTATCTATCTATCTGTCTGTCTATATATCTATCTATCTATCTATCTGTTTGGCTATATTTTTATTTCTTGCTTGCTTTGTTAATATATTTAGACGTCAATAATGTTTCTGTACTTTTTTCAGGTTGTCTGTCTACTCCCTCTTTCTCACAATCTAACATTCTATCTTTATTACGCTATTATATTTTCAGTTTCTCTGTTTATATATATATATATATATACAGTCATCAATATATCAGTAGTATATATAAAACAGTCATCAATATATCAGTAGTTTATATCAGATGTTTCTGTCTTTTTTATTTTTTTTCTGGTTGTTTGGTTGGTATCTATCTATCTATCTATCTATCTATCTATCTATCTATCTATCATCTATCTATCTATCTATCTATCTATCTATCTATCATCTATATATCTATCTATCTATCTATCTATCTATCTATCTATCTATCTATCTATCATCTTCCTATATCATCTATCTATCTACCTATCTATCTCTACCCTGTCTAATCTCTGTTTATATATTTAAAGGTCATACTCATACAGTTGTTCTGTCTTCTACAGTTTTTTTGTGGTTTTCAGTCATCTATCAACTGCCTCTATCATATATTTATGTCATCTGTTTTACGAGTCTTTTTCTGCTTCCATATTTAGACATTAATATATCAACAGTTTATGTATTTTATCTTTTCTTTGCTTTCTTTTCCATCTGTTCGTCTACTTTTTATCTGCCTGTGCCCAGCCACCCGCTCTCGTTTGCCACAAGGTAGGCCCCTTGCTGAGGGAGTGCAGGGCTAGGGCTATGCCAGTGTTTAGTTGACGGAGCGCCTTTCCTATGGTTACAGACGAGCCACACAGCGCTTTCCGAGCCGCACAACTCCGCTTTCTCCCTACTGGAGTCTTAGCTCTCCGTGCAGATCTCAGCGCCCCGCTGATCGATTATTTGATAATTGATTTACCTTCTAACCAATACATGGGCAGGCTTTGAACTGCCGGAATCTGATTGGACAAGAGCTCTCTCTCCTGCTGCCTACTGAGATTTGGGCTAGTTCATTCTGCTGTATTCGGAGGGGAGTTCGATCTATACTTGCTGTATCTTCAAGGGGGCTGTGGTAAAACTCTATAAATCCCGGCGCAGCTGGAAGGCGACAGAGCCCAGAGTCGCACATAGAGAGCGATCCCTTCTCGGGCAGAAATGAAAGAAAAGTTTGTTTGTGTGCTGTATTAGCTACAATGTCCATAGCGATTAAACCCAATGAATACAACGTCGCTACAAATTAGAAGCTAAAGCGAATTGCACGATTATTGTCTTTATGAATTGTTATTTAAGAAAGCAGACGACTGCATTTATTTGTAAATCCCACATGCGAGTTGACACATTATCGGGGGCCCTACCAGTGCAAAGCAACAGTGTCCCCGTCAGGGGGGGGGGGGGGGGTGACATTAGGGCTATGCGACCTGCTGCTCCCGGCGTACTACAACTCCCAGGTATCCCTGAAAGCCGGAAAGTGCGGAGAGTTGCAGTACAACTGCTTGTACCTATGTTTCGCCCAAGCTTGCCTGTAAAGTTGGCCCTAGCCTAAAACTGCCCGCACTTCAGGGTATTCCCATACATCTATAATACTAGGGATTCCCAGCTCCTGCTGAACTACAACTCTCACATCCCACTAGAGTCAGGAGAATAGCAAAGGATAGTGGGATATATAGGAACACACATAAAGGGTTCCACTCGCCCTTAGAGTAGTGGGGTCCCCCTTAGAGTAGTGGGGTCCCCCTGTGTGCAAGGCCGGACCCCGGGATCCCAGTCAGAGTACAGCAGCGGGGGAAGCGCCATGTGACATGCCGATGAAGTCCCGCAGAGTGCGGCCGGGGATGTGCCGACATTACACGGGCAGACATTACACGGGAGAGGCGGCTGCTGCTCTCTTTCCCTGCCGCGGCAGAGCCCTGTGATTGTTATGATTGGGAGTATGTGCTCTTGTTTCTCCTGCTTGGGATTATCCTCCCCGTTTCCACACCCCCCTCCCCACACAGGCGAGTTGCTGCAGCCCATTGCATTGTGTAAGACGCGACCTGTTATGGCCACCACTACTTCCGGGTTCCAGCATTCTGGTCCAGACCCAGCAGCTCTCCGCCTGGGCTACACGCACACTCCATGCACAGCGAGTCTGGCAGCAGCAGCAGCGGCAGCAGCAGCACCGGGGCTCCTTTAAATCCGACTGAGACGTTTCCTCTGCCTCCCCCTTTCCCCAGCAGCAGCGGCAGCAGCACTGAGAGTCGCACGGAGAGAGCTGATCTGTTCGGGGCTGCCTGCCCGGGAGAAGGCACTAGGAGCCCCGATCTCCCTCAGTTCTGTACCTGGACACTACATTTTCCGGGGGTTCTGTCCGGATCATCATTCATTCAGCACCTTGACAAGCTCGCCCGGTGATTGACAGCTGCGGTGGCACAAAGCCATGAGACTTGCCCTTAGCTGCCTGCCAGGGGCACTTTCCTACTGAATCTTGTTGGGGGGGGGAAATATTTGCCTTTATTTTTTTTTATTTTTTCA
This sequence comes from Xenopus tropicalis, assembly GCF_000004195.4. Lineage (NCBI taxonomy): Eukaryota > Metazoa > Chordata > Amphibia > Anura > Pipidae > Xenopus > Xenopus tropicalis. The sequence continues at coordinate 31,394,983 of NC_030681.2, read as the reverse complement.
CTCCCTGATCTTTGGGGGGAAAAGAAGCAGTTGCGTTTGATGCCGAATTATCATGTTGTTAATTCAATGAGCGCCGTCCGACCGGAGACTTGGCTTCACTTCTCACCGCATTGGAAACTTTAAAGGGAATTTTTTTTACTGTTTTTTTTTTTTCTTTTTTCACTTTTTTTGTGGAGTTGCGTAATTGATTCTGTTCCACACTGGCCTTAAATAGGATATATCTGAAGTTGAAGTAGGAAGGAGTTAGGAAGGCCGATGGCTCAAAGGGTATGTATATTAATAAGCATGTGTGGGACTCCCAAGCTTCCCTGCTGGGCCCTGTAACAGGGGGCCCCTACTCTCTCTCTCTGGCTAAACTTACTCTCCATTCTGCAGGGAGATTTAGTGGGAAGGGAGCAGCACATACAGATCAGCTATACAGAAGTGTGTGTGTTATTGTGTATGTGTGAGTGTGACTGACCTAAACACATTTATGGTACACGTTTGTTTTATGTGCTTAATTGTGTCACTTTTGTAACTTGGGCAAATCACTGCAGTCACTTGTGTATAACTGTTGGGTCATGTATGTGTGTGTAAGTAAATTAGAAAAATGATGGCATTTACCATGTGTGTGTTTTATCACTGTGTCTTTGTATATCTGTATATATTATGCATTATCACACACACACACATATATATATATATAGTACATGTCATAATATTTTTAATTTCTATTTTTTTTTTTAAATATACCTCTACACATATATATTGTGAGAGTGCAGACGTGAGTGAGCCCAAGCATTCCCCTAATGTATTGGTGCAGACAGCTAGCAGCCCCAGACAATACGGAGTTTTTAAGAAGTGTTTGTGTTTGTGCATCAGGCTTAGTGGCAGTGTTAAAGGTCTAATCTCTCTTTAGGATCTGACACTTCAATGAAGTTGTGTTCCAAATACACAAGTAATCTTAATTGCTGCCACTTATTCTGAATCTGTGCTCATAATCAGTAGCGTTGCAATAATTAAAAGTCATTAAACTTTGCATAATCTGAGTGCAGCGCCATAATGAGCAATCTGTAAGGGGAAAGCTGCAAAGGCTGACACTTCACTTCCAAACAAGTGTCACTGCTTGACTGAACTCTTATTTACTAATGCCTGCAGCTCCAGGCAGCTTCTTTATTTCCGATAGAATGGAAAACGTTCTCCCTGATAGCAAGTCATGATCTTTATTTATTTGTTAGTATTTACTAATCGCACAAATCGCATAAGTAACCAGTAATATGACAAGCTAGAACCAGATCCTTTCTGTGATAGTGACTTTCCTGGGACTTGTGAGATTTGTCTAAACTTTCTGCCCTCACCCAGGCTTTGATTGTGTTTAGTGTTATCCCCACACTGTAGTTCTACACAGCAATTTCAGTGCCCTGATGCTTTTACATTTTTTATTTTAATTTTAAAATTGTATTAGCAGTCATATGCAGATATAATATATGTTTAACACAGATTTATGTATTTATAGAAAGATATATTTGTATATACATACATTCAGACATAAGTACACACACATATATATATATATATTGATATACAAAGATAAGAAATATTTATATATATATATAGGCAGACTAAAGTGTTAGCGTTTTATAAAAATACAAATGAAAAGTAAATACATGTAAATGCATTATATATACATAAGTGTATATAACTATATATATATATATATATTTACATATACTGTATATTTGTTTTAGATAATTAATAGTGTACAATGGGCTTGTTGAGTGCAGTAATTAGCCTGAAATTCAGCATTTGCCCAGTTTGTTTGTAGCCCAGATAGCAGCCAGAGGAAGCCACATGCTAAATTCACATGCCTCTTATAATTGCCCTCATTGAAACATTTTGGCATATGGTTATTGAATTAAGCAAACGCTTTCAGCTTGATTTCCCAACTGTCACATCTAAAATATTGTCAGTTCTTCTGATTTCCATTGGTTTTTTCCATCTGATCAGTGGCAAGGAATGGCTAATGAAATAAAATGCTAATTCTCCAAGCCGATCCGAATGAGTGTTGGGAATGAAATGATCCAGAGAGGAGTAGGATGGGAGCTGCAGGAAGGCCCCAGCAGCAGAGGCCGGCGGCTCTGTCAGGAGAGCAGCTGCTCATGGTTTTTTTCTGTCTGTTACACAGTACGACGATTTGCCCCACTACGGTGGCATGGATGGAGTGGGCATACCCAGTACCATGTATGGCGATCCCCATGCTGCCAGGTCTATGCAGCCAGTGCACCACCTGAATCATGGGCCTCCTCTGCATTCCCACCAGTACCCGCACACGGCCCACACCAACGCTATGCCCCCCAGCATGGGCTCCTCTGTCAATGACGCTCTAAAGAGAGATAAAGATGCCATTTATGGGTAGGTACCCAGGGCACCCTCTGTCACTTCTTCCCTTACTTATCGCGGGAAGTGCAAAGAATTCCCATAGCCCTGTGCCTTTTACACTGTATGTATGTAACATGGTAACTCCGGCGCTGTCCTGTCCGCTCGGCGCAGTTCTGTTTAAACTCCTGAGAACGTTTCTAATAGCACTTTTGTATCTGCTCCGCGGTTTTCTTTTTTATTATTTAGTGCTCCCTGCCTCTGTGTTCTCCTAAGTGGTTAATGAGTCCTATGTACTGAAGTTTATTACACGCATGGAGTTTGGGGAAAGTTCAGCAAATAACTGTATTTACAAAGGGAAGTTAAACCAAGTGGGGTGTTTGTTTAGTTAGTGTAAAAAGTATTTTTGTAGGAAAAATTTGAAAGTGCTGTGCTGTGAATAAATGGATAGATGTATTATAAATAAAAATAATGTATTGTGTGTGTATATTTAATATATCTATACACACAAATAATAAATTAACCCTTATTGCATTATTTTTTATATTTTTTACTCTTTGGCCTATTTAGGGCATATCAAATATTCCTGACTTGATGATAGCTATTCCTCCTATGAAAATGTATAATATTCCTGCAGTTAGACATCCCAGTATAACATGTCTGTTGCTCAGTGTAAAGTGCCTGATGTTAGAGACCCTAGAATAATAATAATTAAATCCCAGGATAATGTTCCTGGTCATACATATCACAGTGTAATATTCCTGATGTTGTAGATTTCAGTAAAATTTCCAGCTGTTTTTTATCCCAGTATTACATATCAATGATATAGGTTCCAGTATAATATCTATAGTGTTATTCCTGCTAAGTATAATACTCCTGGTTATATATATATATATATATATATATATATATATATATATATATATATATATATATATATATATATATAAATATATATATTTATTTATTTATTTCAGTATGTCATTTCTGCTGTAATACCCTTCTATATAATATCCCTGATCGTATAGATCTCAGTATAATCTGATAGATCCCAGTATAATATTGCTGCTGTTCTAGGTCCCAGCACAGTGCATTTTGTGCCAGTACTTTTCCCAGTGCAGCTCAGTACGCTCTAGTTATTGTGAAACCCTGTGTAATCTCACTAATTTGTCGCTGAGAATCGCTAATCTTTTGGAGCCCTTGAGTTTATTTAGAGACATATTTGCTCTGTTCGCTGCTAGAATTGTACCTTTCCAGGATCTTAACAAAAGATTTTCACTCTTCCAAAACCACTTACACATTCTGTGATTCCGGCGTGGAAAGGAAGGTTCCAGTTTACAGAACAAATTAGAATAAATGACTTTTCGCACTTGCAATTGAGTTAAAAGGTTAATGCCACCCCGTCCTCTTTTCATGAGGGGCATTTTATCTGCATTACACAAAATACTAAAGATTCGCCCCGGTTTGCAGATTTACGGCGCTGTTATAACTGAGTGCAATGGGCCGACATAAAAGCAGCACTTTGAGTCACTTTTTTTTTTTACTTTAATTTTATATTCTAATGAATATCCACACCCGCCCTTTAGAGAGGAGAATAGAATCCCAGAAGTGAAAGCTTGTGCTATCTGTACAATCTGTATGATATAATTAGTGCCCATGCAGTGGAGACCTTGGTCCATATAATGGTGACCAGCTCCAGTTTATAATACAGAGCTTTATGCTGTATTTGCCAGGATTGTGCCGGCCATGGTGTTAGTCCAGGGCCTCTCATGTATTACCCTATTGAGTCCAGCGATGACCTGGGTCAGGCAGCATAAGCCCCCTCTGTTCTAATGCCCTTGCCCTCAGTGTGTCTGACAGTTAGCCCCGCATTTAATATTTGCCTCTTTGTGTGACTTTTCTTTTCTGTGTGTGTTTTCCTTGCAGACACCCTCTGTTCCCTCTATTAGCACTGATTTTTGAGAAATGTGAATTAGCGACTTGCACTCCCCGGGAGCCTGGGGTAGCGGGCGGCGATGTGTGCTCCTCCGAGTCATTCAATGAAGACATAGCTGTGTTCGCCAAACAGGTCAGCCATACAATGCACTTGTGCCCACCCCAAGCAGCTCAGCCCAAGCCCACTTGTTTTATCGATCCCTCCATACAGAGACACACACAGCCCAGCTATCCAGCCTGTTTTATATGGAACTTCATCTGTGTATTAGTTGCAAATGGTCTCAACCAATCCCAATTCCACACATTATGCACCCCCGTAGTAGATTGTGTGATTCAATGTTTAAATACTACTGACTGCACATCATTATATAATGGACCAGCCAGTTTAATGAGGCACAAATAACGACGCCTGCGATTACTGCAACCATATTTCAAGTGTTATTTTTTGTCTTTCTTTTTATATTTGACTTTAGATTCGTGCAGAAAAACCTTTATTTTCTTCTAATCCGGAGTTGGATAATTTGGTAAGAACTCGCAGCACACATATTGTGTATATATATATATATATTTATTTTATTTTTTTATTTATCTGTACACCTTAATTCCCCCTCCCCCCCACCCCCTTTGCTTATTTATTTTGCTTGGGGATGTTAATTACTAGTAATACAGTGTAACAATTTGGTGTAAGTAAATTACCGAGCGATCAGAGGGAGAGATCTAAACCTCTTGGTAAATTAGATGACTTTCTGTTTTTATGGCACCCAGTAAGTAAGTGCAGTAATCAGCCCATTGGTTTATGAAGGGGTAGTCCCAGGCTCTAATGTGTTTGCTGCTATCACTTCTGTCTCACTTGTAGGCAAACATACTGGAAAGACATCAAAAGCCCCCCACTAATTCAGAACGTGAATAAAATTAATGACTGCCAGAAATCCAAGAAAATACAGTAACACTGATTTAAAAACACCAACTAGTTCATTTTTCATTTATAAACTGACTGCGCATATTAAATGACCTTCAGCCATATATATTTCTATTTCAAAGGGGTCCTTCACCCAAAAACTGTTTTTTTGTTTAATTAAAGAAAATATATTTCCAAGCAACTTTGCAGTGTTGTTTAATTAAAAATTATCATTGGTTTTGGTTATCTTTAAATGTAATTTCAGCTGAAAGCTTTATTTGTTTATCCTATTCTGTTCTCAGACTCTGAGACAGAAGTTAGTTCTTCTCCAGGTCTGCTAGCTTGTTTCAGAAGTCAGAACCAGAAGTGCAGAAAATGTAAACAGCCAGAGAGGGTGCAGCAATTACATTTATAAATACATTTGAAACAAATGAAAATATTTAATGAATGAATATTGGAAAGTTGCTTAGAATGTTTCTTTTAGAAAAAAAATAAATAAAATAAAACAGTGTTTTGGTGGAGGACCCCTTTTTAAAGTGATGCAAAGCAGTGCCCCCCCCATGGCCTAATTATTTTTATAACCCCCATAGGGTCATAATTAAGGATTAAAACCCAGTATTCATCTTGTGATTTTGTTTGTATTTTGTTTGCAGATGATTCAAGCCATACAAGTATTACGATTCCATCTGCTGGAGTTAGAAAAGGTAATTTCTCTCTGTGCAATATGTTTGAGAGCAGCCAGTGTTAGATCTAATACAGTACATTTGCATAAATGTCTTTCTTTCTGCTCCTGTGTAATTAGTGTCAAGACCAATCTTGAAGTCCATTCCTCTTCGCAGTTTAATTGCGATTTCAGCTACTAAAAACGAGATCACCAACGCCTTGGCCTTGTGTTCCTATTAATATATCGCCTGCACATTCCCCCTGTTTGCTGCCCAGAGAATCCTGTTATTTATATAGATTTCCCTGCATTAAAATTTACACTCTTTTTTGTTGTGTTTTTTCCCGTATTTTTTTTTTAGTTGCTAAGTTATGTTTTATGGGCAAAGAAAAATAAAAGATTGGAAGGTGAAACCCAGGGCAGTTGAATGCTTTGCCAGGGTGGGAAGCAGAGCTGCTTTATCTGTTAGTTGGTGCTCTGTGGGACTATTCCTGAATGCTGAAGGGAGAAGGGGGATAATAATGTCATTTTACAGGCTACTTTGCATTTTAGCAATAAAAAGGGATTGCAGTTTGATGCTAGCTATAAAAGTTGCATGCAAGCACACATACGCTGGTTTATTTATTTATTTATTCTATTTGTGTTTTGGATTTAAATATTAAAGCACTTAAAAAGCTTTCCTGCCATAATGTTAGCACCGAGCAAACCCCCAGATTAACTGAACGCCCCCCTTTCGCTCTGATATTTATTATAATTGCACTTGGGGCTGTAATAACGATGCCCTTGAATTTAAGGCTACATTCATCAGCATATTCATCATGCCCTTACATTAGTGATTTTTTTTTTTCTTTTCTGCTTGCTCTGATTTTCTGCTTACCCCTAATAGGCCTTCGGATGCTATAACTAGATGGAATTAAATAGTTTACTTTAAATGTCACCCATGCAGGTCATTCCTCTCATGGTCACAGCCCCGGGAGCTGATGAATTTAACACGGGTGTTGAATATGTTGTAGCCTGTGAATCATCTTGTCAATGTCAATTTTCTAGGATATCTCTATTTTAGCAGAAAAAAAAAAGTTATTCCTAATTCTATTGCGCGTCCTCTGGGGAGATAATTGCAAACGTGGCTGGGGGAATCTCTCGGTGCCACCAAGAGATCTTGATTTGCTGCTGTCAGTTGTATTTATCCACGACTGATCCTGCTTTCTCTATTCTCCCCCCGACCCTTTGCACCCGTACCGTCTCCCTACCAGGTACACGAACTGTGCGACAATTTCTGCCATCGGTATATTAGTTGTTTGAAAGGCAAAATGCCCATCGATCTGGTGATCGAAGATAGAGAAGGTGGATCTAAATCGGACAGCGAGGATATGACTCGATCAGCCCCCCTAACAGACCAGGTAAGCAGAGAAAATGCCCCCCTTTTCCCCCCTCTATGCCTCCCATTGGTATGCGCACCGCCGGCCGAGACCTTTCTATTATCTGCATATGATTAAGTTCCTTTTAGATACATTTTCATCCAAATGAAACAATTCTGAATAATGTGCCTATTATCGCTTCATTAAGCCTTTGCTCTTGGATTCGACCTCGCACGATGAGTTTGCACAAATGCTCTGCCAGCCAACTCGACCTGCTTTTGGGTGGCTTTTTCTGTGCCTGATTCCAATTTATTCTTTCATTAGGATTGTGGGTGTTTTTTTTTTTTTTTTTAATTCTCAGGGTTAAATCAACGCTTATAAATTATCAGTTAGTAAAGTTCTATTTTCGTCCTCTTCCCCCTGGGCTGAGAGAGGGAAATATATCTGAATTCTCTAGTCTTGGTGGTCTGATAAATAACACGAAGCAAGGGCCGGGCTATTTTCTTGCTGTCCGTACGGTTCATTAGCTGCCTTGTCAGTTTCCCTCGGCCGAGCGCATTCAGAGCTCAGTGAGCGCATCGCTTTGTGCCCAGGCCCCTGCAGTAAGCGCAGCGCTCTCCCCGCACAGGCGAGCAGGGGGAAAGGGCGAACATACACAGAAAGCAGCCATTTAATATCTATTTATAGTTGCTCACCATTCCTCATATCTTACTGGGAAATGTAGAAAAATCCATGGCTGCGCACCCCCCCTTTCCATGGAGTTGGTTGCGCCATGCGTTAAAGCGCGGTGCGTAGCGCTCCCCTGCGGCTGCGTTGGGGGGTCAGCGCCCTCCCTGTACAAAAGGTTGCAAGTTACTTGCTTTCGCCTTCGGGGAAACTAGCGCTCTGCTTTGGGAAAGGAACGGCGGGGCAGATAATGGGTTAAAATCGGAGGGAAAATGTGACTGGGAGAGAAGGTCAGTGGCAGAGGCTTCAGCTTAATCTCTGTCACCCAGTGAGATAATGATCCAGGCCTGGCATATATTTTCCTCTTTCACCTTGCACATTGCAGGCCTTTCATAGTGTGTCGCATTCATCACTTTGAAAATTGGATCTGGCTGTTTGCTTTATGCGATTACATGCGATTTTTGACTTAAGTCTATGCGATTTGATTTTCAAATGGAAAAAAAAAACCAGGTTCTATTCACAGTTGATTTTGTAGTGGGGAGTAGGCATGCATTGGTTGGTCAGACCGAATTGCAACTTGCTGCAACTGTGACAAAAGCTCTGTATTGTGATGCGCCCTATCCAAATAGACATTTATACCCCCACAAACAAACTGACTGACTGCCCAGCTACGATGAGACGAAAGGGCAAATGGGTGTCTCTGGTCATTATTGTTTAAGGAAAGCATTGAAGGGAAAGCACAACCCCCATTAGATTGTTATCTCACTGTTGAGCCAAATCCAGCTGATGTCTCTACTCCAAGTGGCTCAAAAAGTTTATTCAATCCACAGTCTTCTGGCCTGTAGTTTACTGACATCTTCCGGCATCTGCAGCAGAGTTTTGGGAATTGTGATTGTATGTGATTGTTATCATGTTTCAGATGTTTTGGTTATTGCAGCCGTTTGATATTTATTAGGCCCAATACCATTCTTAAATGTGGATTTTTTTTTTGTTTTATAACTGTAAGTAGGTGACCATCTGAAGCCAGGCAATTGGTGGGGTCATAAGGCAGCATAAGTATGTAATGCCCAGTTGCCTTGCTGGCAATACAGAGATTAATAGACATTCAGGGGTCCCTAAATATGGCGTTGGAAATTTTTAAAGGGGAACTGCACCCCAAATAGAATGTCATTCTAAGCAACTTTCCAATATACCTTCATTAAACATTTTCAGTGGTTGTAAAGTTATTCCTTATATAGTGTAAATATAATTTATGTGTCTGTCATTTTATATTCTTTTCACTTCTGTGTCTGACTTTTGAAACAATGTACCATAAGCCAGCTGATTAGCAGACCAGAAAAAGAAAGTCGACTTCTACAACATTGTTTCAAGAGTCGGGAAACTGTAAGGGATAAACAAACACAACTACCAGTTGCAATTACATTAAAGTTACAGATAACTTTAAAACCAAGAATGCTTAAGGAATGTATATTGGAAACTTGCTTGGAAATATATATATATATATATATATACGTTTTAACCTTGAAAGCAAGCAAGTTGTCCCTGTATAAAAAATATAATGAAGCAGTGAAATTCTTAATGAATCAGATAAAAGTGAGTGTAGGACTGGCCTGACTGGGGGTTATTTGACAGAGTTGGATATATTGCAATATATGCAAAACAATCCCGGTTTTGTTTAAAGGGGAGGGAATATATTGGTAGCTTAATGCACAGAATGTCTTAAATAATATTGATAATGGGTGAGTGCAGATCACCTCTTGTTTCTGTCTTTATGACTTTTATGGTCACAGCCTCATTGCTACCCCATCTAATGGTTTAGAATTTATTGGTGAGCACAGCTTTCCCTTTCTTGCTATTATATATATATATATATATATATATATATATATATGTGTGTGTGTATATATATATATAAATATATATATATATATATATATATAAATATATATATATATATATATATATAAATATATATATATATATATATATATAATATATAAATCCACTAGCACTCAATTGCTTTTAAAATATCATAGCAAAAAACATGATGTTTTGGAACTCACATCTCGTTTTTATGTATATTTATATATATATATATATATATATATATATATATATATATATATATATATATAAAACACACTCACATTTATTTTTTGTGCATGCTGCAGCTCTAGCTAATGGTCTGATGAATGGCTTGTACTTTGGATTCTGGGTGTAATGAGAGCTGCCCTTGGGAGCTGAGCGCCAGTTACACAAGGCGCAGTTAAACACGTTGGTTTCCACTCAGCCCTGTTATCCTTTTCAGCACCCAAGGAACTTAAAACCCAGCTCAGGAGCGCACTCAGCCCTGAATGGTTAAATATTTGCCTTGTAGTAGGATCAGATGCATAGCGTAGCGGTGAATATATAATTCCAGCTAAATATTTTTTTTAACTTTAGCAGGCCCGGACTGGCAATCTGTGGGTTCTGGCAAATGCCAGAGGGGCTGCTGTAAGATGCCATAGACAGTCACTATTTATTGGGCCGGTGGGGGCTGTTTGGGCCTCTGTGTACTTTGAATGCCAGGGCCTATTTTGAATCCCAGTTCAACCCAGAACTTTAGATATGGAGAAGCCTGTGAGAGAGATGGAAGTTAGAATTGGTCATCTGCATATAGGACATAATTTCTTTTTCCATTCTGAAAAGCTTAACAGATCAGGATGGTTGGTAAAAGATGTCCCAGTTTAAAGGGGAGTTCTGGAAAGTCTGCATTATCAGCGTGGGCTTCCCACTGTGTGTTATGACTACGTGTGATCTGTACAAATGAGCAGGCCCCAGTTAGGCCACACTGAAACCCATTACTGTGCATTACTGGGCAGTGAAACAGAGGCAGTTGCAATTCAACCAAAATTGCAATCCAACAAGTCTAGCTAGAAATTGGGTTTCGGAAAGCTTTAGGAGTGCTCGGATCTGTGCAGCTATTTGAGCAAATTACAAGAATGGCTTGGGGGCACAAATGAAATCAACACTTTAATTGCCTCCAAAATGAAGATTTATACTCTGTTTTTCCAAGAAAACATTACTGGGTTAAAATGTTGGCTAGAATTTAAAAAAAAAAGGGGGCACAACATATTTTAATTCATTTGCATGAAATCTGGTTTGTATAGAGACAATTTTGTCAAGAGTTAACCCTGGACTTCAAAAAATAGTCCATGGCAGAGACAATATAAATAGATCATACATCACCAGAGCTGTATGTTTATTTAACTTTTCCTTATCTGCTTGTAACATCATACCTATGGCATATCTACATGGCATGTAATTAATACCTTGCCTGTATTTACTTAATGTTGCACTTTGCAGTAAACAACAGTGAAATGTACTTAATGCATAGCATACAAGTTTGGGGCTGTAACCTAAAGCCGTGTATACTGGAGCCTGCCTCTTCATTTTGCATTTATTGGGAAAAGACTGCTTTGCTATTAGTTACAGTTATATACTTTTTACTAAAAAACAGTATTTTTTATGTAGGGCTTTTGCCATCGGCCATTAGCATCAGCATTTATATAAGTACAAAGGACATTTTATATATATTTATATATAAAACTAAATAAACTTAAATAATGTTCCATAATGTTTAATATTCTTCTGTGCACTAGGAATTGCAGTTTGGAGTCACCACCGAATACAGATTCCAAACTTTTAGCTGCACTGGGGGGGATCTGGGAGTTGTAGTTCTGCAACAACAGTTCCATATAACAGAGTTGTCCATGCCCATTTGCTGGAAGGAAATGTTATAAGAGTAATGTTATACAAAGAAGCTGTGGGCAGGTTGAGGGACATGGGGGGACACCAGGGATGTAGCAATAGGAAAAGCAGATCCTCCTGCTGGATGGGAGGTTCCAGTAGTGTAGAGAGCCCAGTAGATCCCTGACAAGCATGCAGTTTCAGTATATGTTTGGGGACAAGGTTACCTTCCCAAAGTTGTGGGCAGGCTTAAAATGATTTGGCTGCGGGACCCAACAGATCCTCCTGCTGGATGGGAGGTTCCAGTAGTGTAGAGAGCCCAGTAGATCCCTGACAAGCATGCAGTTTCAGTATATGTTTGGGGACAAGGTTACCTTCCCAAAGTTGTGGGCAGGCTTAAAATGATTTGGCTGCGGGACCCAACAGCTTTTAGTTACAGTATTGAGGTCCACATTTGGCCAGCAGAATTTTAACTGGGCCTTCATACTATACAGTATGTGGCCTATATGTCTTGAGGCCAGTTGATAACCTAAGTCCCAGTAAAGCGCTACTTAATTGGCCATGTAACCCCGAAAGGTTCAGGCTAGTGGTCAGGGGACCCTTTCTAAGGGAACCCGACTGCACCATTTAAAAAATCAAGCCCCTCCCCTTGCAAAAATGAAACTTTACACTTTCTTATGAATGTGGCCGAGCCAGTTCCAACTGCTTGCTGACAAACACAGATCCCCCCCTGTAGGTGTTGTTTGATGTGGAGTTGCTTGTTTAACTTATTTCCTACTGAAGTATCATTAGGCTGAGAGGCTCTTAGCAGCAGTGCCCCTGGCCTGTCGTACAATCACTCTGTGTCCTGCCCAAGGGTTCACCATACAAAACGGCCCCAGGTCTCCTGGCTGCAGGAGGAACAGGCATTGCCTATAACAAGCTGCTTCCCCAGCCCCTCCATAGTGGTTAGTTTGCACAGGACCATTGCGGACAGCCCTGGCTGTTTTACTTCCCACCGAGTCCTCAGTCTGCCATGACTGTTCCATGGCAAAAGCTTGAAATCCTTCCAAAAGAATCTAAATACAGAGAGCATGTGGTTAGTTCCAGTGCAAAGCTAATCCCTATTTCTCTCTCCAGTGCTCACCTTTATGCTTTTTCCATATATATTATTATTTTCTTTAACCTTTCCTTATCCAAATTATAACTTATGTTATCAGTTGTATGTGTATATATTACAGTGATTTCCAACCCTGTGGCGCAGTTGTTAGTACTGTTGCCCTAGGATCCTACACTCGATTCCAGCACAGACTTATCCCTGTACTTGCATGGGTTTCCTCTCACATTCCAAAAACATCTTATCTGCCCATGTATGGGCCCTCTCTGACAGATATCTATTGTCAGGTTTGAAAATCCCAAGCAAGGACTGCATTGGTGCATTGGTGCATTGATACAGTCCCCTTCTGACAGGCCTGCATTGGCCTTTAATACTGATGGGATCGTTGGCCGGGGACTGAACACTGATTTGGCCCAACATGTAGGTGACCAAATCTGGCATAATTGCCAGACAAACAGGTCTTTAAGTGTATAAGGTTGCCAACTTTTTGCTCATTTTATAATGGCCAGCCTGGGGAGTGTTTCTGTGGGTGCAAGTCTGTGATGTTGGGGCGGAGTCTTGATGTAATTGGGGTGGAGCCAGACATTACTGAGGCCACATTAAATAGAACTGAGTAGGGCAGGATAGAGGAGCAGATAGGATGTTAGGGGGGAAAAGAGGTGGGATGAAGGCGGAGGACTGGTATTTACAAATTTGACGTAAAGTACATTACCGGTCAATTAGTAATACCACCCTAGGCCTTGGCCTGTATTTTACCAGCTAGGCTTTACAGTGGTAGGGGTCCTTTGGTTGCCTGCTTTCTACTGATTTTCAAATACATACATGGCTACAGCTGAAACTAGCCTATTTTTGTGCCTGTGATATGAAAATAATATTGTAAGCTCCACTGGGGCAGGGACTGATGGGAATGATTGCATATTGTCTGTAATATGCTCTATACTGTCCCGGCGTGGTCAAAATAAACGTTAATAATATGATTTTTTTAAGGCCCCCTCACTGCAAGCAGTTGCCTCGTAGCTGAAGCATACGGCTTGGCTGCAACTCAAGGAGCGTTTGTGTGTGAGCTTTAGATGTGCCCCTTAACGAATTGCATGTGGTAAAACCTGTTGCTGTTTTAAAATAGCATTAGAGGCATACTAGAACCTGACGCTTTTGTTAGCCGTCCACATTACACGGAACGTATGCGAAGCTAGGTTACATTTTTCCTTACAAGTGTCAGCTCGGCTCAGATTTCCATAGCCCTCTGGCTACATAGCGGTTAATTTATGATTTCCTGAAAAACATGTCATATATTTCAGATGAACGATATGTTGGTAGCATAAAAAAAGGAGCCAATTCAGTGAGAAAAATCTTGACGTGGCATCAGTAACAAAAAAAAATTAAAGTGCATGTTGGCTGGTGAGTTGGTAGTGAGACTCAAAATGCAGCATTGCCACTTTGTTTATGTTCTGTCATTTTAATAATTGATTGTCCTCGTTGCCTCATCAGTGAAATGAATCTCCATGTGATTAAATATCTATTTCTATTATTTCATTAGTGCAAGACACACAGCAGCGAGTAAATCCCCAGCACTAAATATTACATACACTCATTGCATAAAGGCAACAGGTGGGACGCCAAGTTCCAATATGTAGAGAACATTTTCCTCTGTTAAGTTTTATTATTCCGTGTTAAGCACTTTGAAATAACCTTTCTTGAGATCCAATTGCACTGTCATTAAATGTATTTTTTCTTTTCAGTTTTTTTTTATATATATATATATATATGTAATGACCATTACAAAGGGAATTACAAAGTGCTGGCTAGATATTAATATTATGGCAATGGCGTACTATTACGCTTGCCTTCACGGCTTTATGGAGGCTGGCAGTGGCTAAGGTTAACTGCTCCGTTCTTTAAGCAGGTTGTATCTTTAGAAATAAAATGGTAAATGCCTTAAGGTTAAAGCTGCGGCTCTTTCGGAATATTTGTAATTGGGATTTCTTTCCACAAATGGTGTAAAAGAATGAATCAAATACATTTAAAAGTTTTTTTAAATGCACTTTTTTAATACACAGGTATAGGATCTGTTATCTAGAATGCTCAGGACTCGAGTTTTACAGGATTTGGGGTATTTTTGTCATTTAAACATTAAAACCAACATCAAACCCAATAGGATTGTTCTGTGTCCAATAAGGATTAATTATACAGGTATGGGATCCATTATATGAAAACCCATTATCCAAAAAGCTCTTAATTATGGCAAAGCCAATTCCCATAGACTCCATTTTAATAAAATAATTCTCATTTTTAAAAAATATTTCCTTTTGCTCTGTAAACACAGTACTTTGTACCTGATCCCAACTATGATATAATTAATCCCCGGTGGAGGTAAAACAATGGGTTTAATGAATGTTTTAATAACTTTTTAGTAGACAAAGTAAATTGTGGAAAGATTCCTCATCCAGACAATCACAAGTCCCGACTCCTGAGCATTCTGGATAACAGGTCCCATACCTGTATCTTAGTATTAAGTACTAGCTGCTGTTCTATTATTACAGAGAAAAAGGAAATCAATGTTTAAAAACTGAATTATTTGATTAAAATCTATGGGAGATGGGAGTCTATGGGAGATGGTCTTCCCGTAATTTGGAGCATTCTGGATAATGGGTTTCGGGATAGCTGATCCCTTACCTGTATTATAATGTCACATTCAGTTATTTATGTGTTTTGCCCATATATAATTAAATACAGGCCAGTGCCAGCAAATCATTCACTCCTGCGCTCATGCTTTCCCGGAGACATATCAGATTGTCCTTTTAGCAATAATAGAATACTTGACTATATTTATGTTTCCCCAGCAATCATTGCTGTGGGTTAGCTGTGAAAAGAAAGTATTCTCCGTGTTAATACAGGAATTCCAAGGCACAAATTGAACAAAAAATATACACAACCTAGGAGCCTGCGCTACTATTTAGAAGCCCTGGAGGGGTCTGTGTAATGGTAATACATGCTAAAAAATTAGGAGCCATAAGTGAAATTTGAGGAACCCACACTAAAAGGCTCCTGGGAATTGTCTGGCCTACAAACAATCTATTTTAGCATCGACTCGGCACTCATTACTGAAAGCATTCATCAGATTCCGTGCTACTTATGAAAGGTGTTACCAGGAATATTCTTTTAATTAAAACAAAGTTACGTAATAGCAAAGTGCAGGTAGCAAATAATAACAGCGTCACAGGCTCGTATTCTAGGTATGCAGCGTTAGAAGGAACTAGGTTTAGTCATTATTCATAAAGTTTGGGCAAATGATCATTTAATTAGCAAACACATTGCCAAGTCTAAATACAGAAACATTTCCAGAAAAAAAAAGTATAAAAGAAATCGGCAAAGAGCCAAATTCCTAAAGGGGCTAGAAGGGAAACGATCAGAAAATTCAACGAGCAGCAAAGACTTTCCGTTACAAAAAACGACACTAATACAACGTTATTCAATTCAAGTGTCAACAGGAGAAATCAAGGAAATGCATGGTAAATTGACTCATTTTTGCTCCATTGTCCAAGGTTGTTTCTGACAGGATTTAGTATGGGTTTTTAACCAAATATGTTATTATCACACAGCCATGCTATATAATAGCCTTGTTTTTTTGTATAATTAACTTTGGCTTAAGGTCCTAACATCTTGTGACCTTGCCAAAGTCACCTAATTCCCATTGTCAGCCGCTTAAACTTATTAAGTCACATGGGCAACATTTGCTAGAGCAACCAATCAGACATTTGCTTTCATCATTCTAACATATTCATAGCTAACTGGTGATTGGCTGCTGTCCGTTGTTGTTACTTTATAAACCCCTGAGACCAAAGCTGTCAATATACTCCATGTTCCGAGACTGGATTATATTAAAATTATGATGTCACACAAAGGAGTCTTCAGAGACCATGGGCAAGCTCGGGGCCATAAAAGTGTGTTTTAAGGCCGCATCTGGTCCACAGGCAACCCAGCCTTGCGAAACGCAGTGTGTAAATGTCCTTTGCCTAACTTGTACACTTAATAATATGAGCAATGAATTAATTTAGAGAATTCTATAAATATTTTTTTTTTTTTTTACTTGCAAAAAATCTATACATTTTATGTGTGTCGTTTTAGTCATGTTCTGACAGTAAAGCTAAGGCTTTTCCAGAAAGACATATACCATAAAGTTTATGCACTGGATTCCAAAATATGCACAGAATGTAGACAGAGGGAGCCTCGGCTATTACTCCCTTATCAGTTGCACGGAGCATGTTGAGGCTCAAAAGAATTCTTAAAAGACGGTCAAATGCACAAACCATAACTCCCTGTTTTTCTCATACAAACAGATTACATCAATTCCATGTCTTTTCATTATTTTCTCCATGATTCAGCACTGTAAAATAATTAAAGGCACACTAATAAATCCCAGAGAAGTCTTCTGCGCATTGTACACATGCTCAGCATTTGCACAGGGTGTTTACATCCAGCCCTTTGGGTGCTTGGGGCATATAGGGAGATGAAGTGAGTCATCGGGAATCAGCTGACCCTCGGATTTGGTGCCAGGTTCACCCATCTGCAAGGCAGTGACATTACCACTGAGCGACTCGTGCAGGCCTTCAGGGTGACAGCTTTACTGTTGCTTGTGTGCAGTGATTAAATCAATGGGAAGAAAACTGCGAAAATTACACAGCGTGCAGATAGGAATGTATTTTGCCTGTAGTCTCGAGCTATAAAAACGTGGTCCCTTTCTCATATAAATTTTCTAATAAATGAAACATAACGGGTTGCTGTGGAAATGTTTCTGTGTGCATAAAAGTATGTATATAAATAAGCTCAATTTGTCTGACTGGACAAATAATATAGTCTTTCCATGAATATTCCATTATACAGCCTGCTTTTATATATACCTTTTTCATACTATAATACAGATTGCTTGTACTCATTAAGGTCAATAATCAGAGCTATCTTTGGGGGTTTCTAGCATGGGTGATTGTCATGGGCCCTGCATATAGTGGGGCCAACAGAGCAGCAGCAGCTATAGCAGTAACAAGTATAATAGCCCCTGGGAAGGGACTATGTATGGAGGATTGCTGTTATAGTAGGGCGAGATGGTGCCTATAGTGGCAGTGGGATAATAGCCTCTGGGAAGGGACTGTGGCTGTGGGATAGCAGGTATAGTAGGGAGAGATGGTGCCTATAGTAGCAGTGGGGGATAATAGCCTCTGGGAAGGGACTGTGACTGTGGGATAGCAGGTATAGTAGGGAGAGATGGTGCCTATAGTAGCAGTGGGGGATAATAGCCTCTGGGAAGGGACTGTGGGATAATAGCCTCTGGGACGGGAATGTGGCTGTGGGATAGCTGGTATAGTAGGAGAGATGGTGCCTATAGTAGCAGTGGGATAATAGCCTCTGGGAAGGGACTGTGGCTGTGGGATAGCAGGTATAGTAGGGAGAGATGGTGCCTATAGTAGCAGTGGGATAATAGCCTCTGGGAAGAGACTGTGGCTGTGGGATAACAGGTATAGTAGGCAGAGATGGTGCCTATAGTAGCAGTGGGGGATAATAGCCTCTGGGAAGGGACTGTGGGATAATAGCCTCTGGGACGGGAATGTGGCTGTGGGATAACAGGTATAGTAGGAGAGATGGTGCCTATAGTAGCAGTGGGATAATAGCCTCTGGGAAGGGACTGTGGCTGTGGGATAGCAGGTATAGTAGGGAGAGATGGTGCCTATAGTAGCAGTGGGGGGATAATAGCCTCTGTGAAGGGACTGTGGCTGTGGGATAGCAGGTATAGTAGGGAGAGATGGTGCCTATAGTAGCAGTGGGGGGATAATAGCCTCTGGGAAGGGACTGGGGCTGTGGGATAGCAGGTATAGTAGGGAGAGATGGTGCCTATAGTAGCAGTGGGGATAATAGCCTCTGGGAAGGGACTGTGGCTGTGGGATAGCAGGTATAGTAGGGAGAGATGGTGCCTATAGTAGCAGTGGGGATAATAGTCCCTGTGAAGGTACTGGAATAGCAGGTATAGCAGAGTGAGAATGTGTTTGTGGCAGTGGGAATAACAGATGCTATGAGATACAGTATAACAGGGTGTGAAGGTAAATGCAATGCTTTATTTTAGTACTGCCCAGCCTGGAGCTCTTCACTTATTCTTGAAGTACAATCCCACTACCCAGTGATAGCTGAAACCTCTTGTAATGTTCTACCGTAACCGTAGTTTAGCAACAGCAGGAGTACCATTTGTTATTTATAGTCTGTTTTGACCTGAGGCCCATCACCACTAAAGATGATCCTGTATGTTATGTGGTAGAATTAGAGAGGCAAAGAAGAAATGTAGGTAAGCAGATATAATATAAAATGCCCAGGGTTAGGCAACTAACTTAGCATGCTCTGCACAACACTGGTCATGTAATATCTGCCATCGGTGCCAACTACACTGAATTGTAAATTGGCAATAAAATGCGAGATATCAGTATATTTGTAATGCATACAATATAAATACATGCACATAAATGCACATATGCTGTAAGCAGATATGGTTCCATTAGTGCTAGGATACCCTCATAGACCTGGAGCTAAAACTCTGCTAAATTCCCCACCATGGTGTCTGCAAAAACAGGAATTCCTTAAGCATGACCTAATTCCTGAATGTCAATGTAGGGTTTTGCCTTCCACTTTAGTTATTTAGTGGAAAATCAGTGCCCGTGTCGAAAGTCCATTGGATCAAAATGAATGGGGGGGGTTTACCTTTTAACCCCTGGTGTGCCAGGGCTGTGTGTTGTAGAAGCAACAGCGTTACTGAATGAAAAGTTTCATGGCAACGTGCTTTTAAACCATTAGTACCATTCAGAAATATAACTTTCTGCATTGTGTTTGGGTTTAGCCAGGGGGTAGGTATGGGAAAGTGACACGTACACTCCGTGATGGATTGTCCCAGTGACATAGAGGTAGGGCCAGAGAATGCCTGTGATGCTATTCACAGAAAGCTAAAAACACCTAAAGAGAAGTAGAAAGGAATCATCCCACCTCAGCCTCTCTCTTAACATTCACAATGAGTGCTGAGAGGAAGAGGATAAAAAAGCCATTAAACTAAGATGCTTGGAAACTTTGCACCTGTTCAGTCATCGATTCTGCACTGCATTTAATAACACATATTTAAGAAACTCCAGCAAGTAAAAAAGGGTATGTATATATATATATATATATATATTAAACATACAAAAATTGGTCGATGTAGGAGGTTAAGAGGGCCCTGCTCAATAGAGCTTACTAATCCTATGCGTTCCTGTACATAGGTTTGTTTGATGCAAAGGGCATTTACCCCAGGTCACATAGAGATAACACAGGAATCTATGCACCTTGGCTGATGAATGTGTCAGTCAAATGATCCTGGTTGCTGTTTCTGTCATTGTATGAAGAGGACTTAATAATAGAAATATTCCCATAAATTGATTTTTTTTTTTCTTAATCCATCCTTTTGATTGGGTTTGTACCGTGAGTTTCTGTTCCTTTCCTATAATTGCTCTGCATTAAAGGGGAAGTAAACTCAAAAATTAAACTTAATTAAACCTAAAAGTAAATCTTAAATAATAATAATAATAAATACTGAAAAGTGTCTCGGGATTACATTTACTTTGTGGTCATTATATAAAATGTTATATTTGGGCTTATTACCTCTTTACGGTATTGTGTTTTGTTGAACTCATAGCTAAAAATGTTAACTTTCCCTTTAACAGAGAAGAGTGCAGGATCGGTTAATTTGATTAGACACAAGAAGTAGTTGTTGTGTTGATTTAGGGATTATTGCAAGCACAGATGATGTTCCTGTGCTTGTGTTTCTTGCCACTTTCTCCCCCTTTGTTGACATCATTGCCATTGGCAGGTCTGAGTCGTGTTTACCTTGGCTAACACGATACTTATATTAAATCTAAAAACAAGAAACACTTAATAGATGTTACAAACAAGAGGAAATGTACAGCATATTATGTAGTATTAAGAGATACAACACTTGATTTATTACTTATGTCAAGTCCCATAAGGCTCCTGGAATGTTTATCCAACTACTGAAAACCATAGGGGGGAGGGGGGTGGTGTCAGTTCTTGGGGAAGCAAAAAAAAAAAAAGTCAGAATATTTTTTGTATAAACAAAACCCAACATGTAATGTGTGATGTGTTCCTGTCTGTTTGTTCCGGGGCCATAACCGGCAACATTTTATACAAACAATGCAATTTTCCAGTGTTATTTGAATGTTAGAACCCAAAGCCGTCCCCTACAATGGCCCTCTTCATCCTCAGCATACAGATCAACTTCAAGCTACTATAAAAATACTTATCCCATTATCCAAATGTGTTAGCTTGGCTAAAATGGCACTTTATCATATCCTCACAGCCATGCTTTAATGACGCCTTAAGCTCAGCTATGAAAGGAAAGCTTTAAAAATGGGGCCTCTTTCACGCTGCAGGAGAACACTGATTCCTAACAAAATATTGCTTCCTGATAGGCTCATTAATCTTAGCTGAAATATTTACTCAGCGTAATATGTTATTCAAAGGATCTTATTTTGCTGTTGATATGCCTATATAATAAAATAGGGTTGCAGAGCAGGATAATAGTATATGCCTGTATAATAGTGTATACCTGTATAATATACACAAGTGCCATGAATATCCTGTAAATTTTATCCTGTGTGTAGTGATATCATCAGTTATAATCGGTGCTTAGTGATGTAAATCCTGTCATGTGACTCACTGAAACTTTTGTATTATAATAACGTACCCCCTGTTGTAAAATATGAGGATATTAGAAGTCACCCCTGAGTTCCATGACCTGTACAAAGCACTCTGGCTTCAGCCTCTTGCTTTTATATGGTATTGGAACTTTTTGGTGACTTATAATATCCTTACATTTTTCATATGGGGGTACATTAGTCACTATATAATAGTATTATAGGTTTGGCTTGTATAATAGTATATACTCATACTAATACTAATAGTGTATGCCTAGTTAATAGTATATACCTCTATACTAGGCGTGGTTGTTGCACAAACCTCAGATTGGGTCACTATATAAATGCGTGGTTGCTCTTTAATCTTTTCATGCACTAAAAGCTCTAATGCCTGTATGATGGGTGTAGGAATCTGGAACAGTAACATGGCACACATTGTTTCCAGATGGCTACAAACTATTACTTCCAGTCTTCTAATTTAGTCCTCAAGGGAGGCTGGAATTTCTTCATCTATGGTCATTGCATGTATGGCCCCCTTGGGAGGTTGTTTTGGCTGTCCTATTAACAGTATAGGGTTCAGGTGACCATCCAGTCTGGGATTCAATATAGTCCCTGGCATTTTAAGAACACACAGGCCTAAACAGCCCCTACCAGCCCAATATTTCTATGGCATCTTATAGAAGCCCCTCTGGCATTTGCCAGAAGCAACCAATTGCAAGTCCAGGCCTGGAGCAAGTATCATACTGGCAACAAAAGTTGCATGTGTTAAACTACCCATATAAGGGCAGCTATAAGCTTCTAATGTGGCCTCTGTTAACAAAAATGGCAGTCATTTGGTTCATGTATGGGACCCAGAGATTGTCAGCTGAGGAGCACATTAGGCAATGTATGTGGCTAGCAAATAATCATTGCTTGGGCAAAGGGCAAAACATTAGTGTGATCCGTCCCACCATTTGGCAACCTGGATATCACCAGCTTTATGCTATGAAAGAATCCATTTATTTATATTATGATGTTACCGGCCCTTTAATACTTCCTTTTATAGAATCATCTCTTAGCTGTACTGGGATCAAGCCATGCATTATTGCCACGTACCTCTCTATTGTGGTAACAGTCAGCGTACTGAATAAATAAAATCTGTTATATTTCAACTTCTTCCAAAATCCTCTACCATTTGGGAGTTAGAAAACGTTGGAGGAATACAACAACAGATTTTGTTTTTCTATGAGAAGGACGAGTGCAAATATGCACCATACGTGACTTATTCCCTTTATAATTGCTGAGTGTACAGCGTGCATTTGTTTGCACCTTATGGTGTGGCATCGACGTCCATTAATACATAGTGCTTCTGCCCACATCTTTGCTCCCATGACTCCCATTGTACATCATTCTGCTCGATGGCAGTAATGGAAAACGGAAGAGGAAACTCCCTTCTTGCTCTCTGTCTATAGCATAAACATTCTGCATAATGGTGTGGCTATAGATTTTATCATCCAGCTCATCTAGAATGGCTTGCGTCTCTTCCCCTTTCATGGCTACCCGCCATATGCCACCGCTCGATAATATGTAATCTAAATAATTTAACACTACACTTCACGGAGCTACATGCATATTTTTATTCCGAGCACTTCAAGTGGCTAATGGGTGGATATAAACAGTTCAGTGGCTGATTTAAACATTCTAATAGTATCAGTAAGTCCTCTGGTGATGCCCTCTGCATTTTGTGGCTTAAGCTAATGATGCCAATCAGATGATGATGACAGTAGAGAATGTTATGTTCCTGTGTTGCGCTCCTGCCCAGTAATTTCTATTTACAAAAGAGCCCTAAAAGAGTGGTAATGAGCCATAATATTTATTCTGGGTTGTGGAATATGGTGTCTGTATCTCATGACTGAGCAAACTGGACAAAGAAATAATAGTTCTAGGAACCAGGTCATTAAAGGGATACTGTCATTCAAATAAAAAAGGCTTCACGTGTGCCAGGAAAATAACATGCATGGTGGCGTTGTAATGGAAAAATAGGATTTATTTTAGCTCTGTTGAGAAATGATGGACCATCTCGTACTTGCGTGGGCGGTTGTATATCCTGGTTCTGAAGTGACTGTCTCTGTTTCCGTCTTGGTTTAGGATTGGGATCCTAGATACTGAATTAATATCAGAGCAGCAGTCTCACTCACTAAAGCTGGTCTCACATGGTGGAATTTGAGTATATTTGACCAATCAGCTACCCATAAATGGAATACATTAAACTGATTGGCTTGTGCTGGTATAGGTATTGGAGTTTGATCATCCACTACGTGCATTTACCAGTGATCATATGGCTGGGCCAGAAATGATCACATCAATCCCCTTAAAGGAAAATTATACCCCCAGAATGACATAACAAATAGATAGTTTATATGAAGTGACTTATTAAAGAATTACGCCAAACTGGAATATATATATAGTAATTAGTAAATATTGCCCTTTTACATCTTTTCCCTTGATCCACCATGATGGGCTGTGTGTGCAAATAATGCAGCTGTAACTGTAACAGGAAGTAGTGTAGAAGCAAAAGACAGAACTCCATTAATTGGCTGATGGGGCCTAGCATGTATGTGTGCCTTGGCTTGTTTGTGTGCACTGTGAATTCTATGATCCCAGGAGGTGGCCCATAATTCCTAAAATGGCAGTTTTCTATTTAGGATTACCCAATGGCACTTGGCACTACTAAAAAAGTATATTTTTATGAAATTGGTTTATTTAAGAAGCAGGGTTTTACATATGAGCTTGTTTATGCAATATAAAGACCCAGTGGAACATGTCCACTCATGTATTGAAATTGCCTGTTAGGGCCCTTCATAGCCTTGGGACCCCACAGCGGCTTGTGGGTTTGCTGTTTACCCAATTACAATCTACCACTTATAGACTGTAAGCTCTGCAGGCAGGGACTTTTTTCCTCCTTGTATCATCTGATGTCAGGCACTTAAAATGTGATGTATCCGCATGCTTATCATTTATTTACATCTCTTGTACCATTCTCAGCACATCCCTTGTGAGTACAATAAATGCACGGCAAGAATAGTTCAGCACTGCATAGCTTAGTAGCGCTGTATAAATAAGAACATACATACACGGCTAGGGATGACTTCAGCCAACCGTTAGCTCTTCCTTTGTGTTTATATTCATCACTGTAACAGAGAGCACTCAGTAGATAAGCGGGAGATGTTGGAAATAGGATCTAGAAGGAATAAATCTATAACTGAATAAGAGTCAGATCTTGCACTTAAGGCTGTATTAAGCTTTAAGAGATCATTTTAGAACATAATGGTGCAGTTACAGTATCCCTTTATGGGTTACAGGAGCTTACTGCATAAATCTGAAACCCTTGGTTTATTTTTAGATAAATAACTAAAGACTGGACCCAACTAGGCACCATTTAGTATGTTCCTCATCGGGCTCTACAGAGTCTCATCACTAGTGATTGCACTTAAAGGGGTTTTTTACCTTTAAATTGACTTTTACTATGATATAGACAGTGCTATCCTGAGACAATATGCAATTGGTCTTTTTTTTTTTTTTATCATTTGCAGTTTTAGATACTTTCACGTTTTGTTCAGCAGCTTTCCAGTTAAGAATTTCAGCAGCTCTCTGGTTGCTAGGGTCCAATTTAACCTAGCAACCAGGCAGTGGTTTGAAAGAGAGACAGGAATATGAAATGAGGAGGGCCTAAATAGAAAGATAAGTAATACAAAATATGGTAGCCTTACAAAGGAATATTGTTTGGTTGCTGGGGTCAGTGACCTCCAATTGAAAGCTGGAAAGAGTCGGAAAAGGAAGGCAAATAATTCAAAAACTATATAAAATGAAGACCAATTGAACAGTTGGTAAGATAAGCCATTCTATAAAATACTAAAAGTTAACCTGAAGGTGAACCACCCCTTTAAGTAGATAATAATTACAGTGTTCCTTTTTCTCCCTGTTGCACAGGTTCTCCAAGCTGGTTCTTTATTTATAAGGTGCAACCTTAATATAGTGTCATTAATAGATTCCAGTGCTGCTACCAACATAAAACATGTTGAATGTGTGATTGACATGAGAGCACCCTTGGGTGACACCAGGACCTGCAAGACACTAGTTACATTACTAGGACCACTCATATCCACTAATGGACTTGCCCACTGGATGCCTGTTGTGCAGACTCAGAGAGTGATTCCTTCTTTTTCAAGTATTTTTTTCCTGCGAAAAGCACATATCCACTAATCAGCCCGATCTGTCTTGTCCAGGTCAGCGTTGTCTGTTATAAATCTTGCATTAGGTGTTTTGTTACTTCATGCTTTGGATATAAAAAAAAGATAAATATATAGAAAGAGATTAGCAGCACTAGCTTAAGTCAGTGCTATATAAAGCCAGTACTTCATTATGTGTGTAGGATGCATCTGTATTTCATTAATTTGAACTAGAAACACGGCAGTAATTGCGCACTACATTCCTTTATGGGCCTTGCAAGTTTGAAGGGTACTAAACTGCAAGATGTAATTGATAAAACAAGATGAAAAATGAAAATAACTTAGAGGATATGGAATATCAGTCAGTGGCTGGTTCACTGATGTTATGTGCCTACATCAGGGATATCATATGTCCAGCTATTAGGGAACTAAAACTCCAAACTGTAATTAACTGATACTGTCTTTTTTTTTTTTGGAAAAGGCCTATAGACTTAGATAGATGTAAGATGTAGTGTATTGCTACTTTATAACAAGCTGTACACAACTTTGGATAAAATTAAGTTAAATTCAGTTGGCTTTGCATAGATAGCCACAGTTATAACATTTCTGTGTTCCCGGATAAAGGATTATTGTTATCCACAGGGAATATTTATAAAGCTCTAGCATATTATGCAGTGCTGTACAACAGAAAGGCTATATACATCAATCACGCAGGTTACATACAAATACTCACAGATACAGGAGGTAAAAAGGCCCTACTAATTAGAGTTTACCAGTGCTGGGCCTAACCAGCCGGGCACCCTAAACAGCTACCTTGCCTCCCCCAACCCCCGTGAATGCACAAAAATTGGCCAGATGTTGATTGGGCAGTTGTGATATAGGCACCTATTTTGATTTGAGTCCTGCATTAGGAACCAAACGACGGGTAAAGCCCAAATTGGCCCAGTGAGCAGATGGCCAAATTGTACAAAGGTTGCAAGATGTTAATGTGTATGGGCAAGTTTAATTTCAGTCATGTGATATCACTAAGCATTGATTGTAAATGATGACAACATTAGGTACTGTTATATGTTAGGTACTGGATATATGTTACAGGTGGCTTCTGTTTATTTTACTGAATATATCTAGAAGTTGTTGCACAAATAATATGCTCTATTTTTGTATACCTTTTCCTTCCCCCACCATCAGGGGCCCTTCTGAAGCTGGGGACCCAGAGCAAATTCCTTCTCTTCTTTAAAAAAGAACCTTGTGTTGAGAATGTAAAAATTAAACATATGGGTTAAGTGAGTGTAGCACAGCATTTTGATAAACTGAGGTGGAATTCAACATTTCCTGCATGAGTGCTTGTATAATGTGGCAATAGCTGTGAGAAAAGAGGAGCCGAGCATCTCAGAGCAAACACAATGAGAATGCAATGAATCGGAATGCCTCACAGATCATAGCAGAATCAGAATTTCCAGCAAGGAAAATCTTTTCATGGTGAATTAAGTGGTGGAGGAAGAAAAATGGTGATGAAAAAGAAAGGGAAAAAAAAAGAAAAAGAAAGGTACAGATCACAAACGCTGGACTCAGGGAGCACTGCTTAGGATTTAAGAACCTTAGCTAAATCTATGCAGAATAGAATGTGGAAAATTGAATTTACTCAACAATTAAGCATTGAATTAATCTACATCCCTGCTCGGCAGAAATGTGTCTGTGCGGGTGGGGGGGGGGGGGGGGGGTGGACTGAACAAAGCTGAATAAATCAGCAGAGCTCATTAAAAGATAGTGAATATATCATGTTTGTTGTGGCATAAAAAAATAAAATAAATAAGGAAGACAGTTGCCTGCGTAACACCATGCACTTCTTTAGTTATAGGCCACATTCTCACCCAATCGCACTCTTAATCAGATTAATCAACACTTTTCTGCCAAGCTCAGGCCGCCGCTCTATATTTTAGCTTGTTATCTTCAGATTTTCTATTAATTACAAGTCAGATCACCAGGAGTAGGGGACAACATAAATAGAATGTGTGTGCCCTGGAGATGTCACTCCTAAGATCTGATGCATCCCAGGAGTCCCAGGGGTTTCCGCAGGCCTCCCACATGCCTTGCCGCTCTTTTGTTCAATTACAGTTAATGCAATAGTTTGCCATTTTCTTCTTCTAATTATATTTTCAAGTGGGATTTGTCGCACATAGAAAAACATCCTTTTTACATGTTGAGGCACTAAGGGCTTTGTGCCTGGCATTGTATGTCCCCTGGGTGCCGTACCATTCTTTTTCTGCAGAGCTCTGAATAAACAAGTCCCCCTTTTGAAAGTGTAGTTGTACAAACTGAAAATTTATGCTTTAACTGTTTGCATTCTTAGCATGTGTTCCAGATTACCCCCCTTACAGCATACTTCTGGCATGCTAGGGAGAGCAGATCTGTTAGGGAAACATTTCTCCCTCAGTCCTCCCATCTCCCTACCAGTCACTGAATCACCAATACAATGACAGTGTTTAGAATATTCCTGATAGCAGAGCCTTTCTGGGTATTCTATTCAAGCGTAAATAAGGAGACATATAAGGCCTGATCATGAATAAAAAATAATAATTTTAGAAAAACCCCTATTTATAGAAGTGCTGAAGTAGGGAAGTACCACCTGGCATGTCTTACTCACTTGTTCTAGCCGATGCCTGAGTTCAAACATTGAACTACTTACTTGCTGTTTTCAAATACCAAATAAATCGTGACTATATGTTTGCTGCAATAAAGTAGCAGTCTGCTTGAAATAAAAGGTAACGGTGCGGGAGTGCGCAGGGGGGAGAGCTGTTCCATTATGCATGCAGGTCTGTGTAGGATGACCAAGAGGCTCGCTCAGATGTGTTTTTTTTTTCTAAAAGCTTGTACTAAAAGCTAATTAAAATCTTTTTGAGTGATAAAAGGAGATTTGGGAGGAGTGTTGCCCTGATTGTTTTCTTGAAGATTTTAATTTACAGCCATTTTTCCCCTATCTGAATGTTACTTTCAAATTCAGCCAGTGATAAGAACTAACATCTGTTTTGTGTTGAATAGTACAAGAGAGCTCTGCATGGGGCTGAGAGTACATAGACCATGTGAGGCCATTGTTGTTCATCTCTTTTTTTTGTCCCCATGCCTAGCCCATTTGCCACATACCATCCGGCAAACAGCTGACACATATTGGCTATTATGGACCCCAGCCTAATTGTGTCCGAATCTGAAAGACTCTTCTATGCTTGTCTTGTGTGATGTATCAGAGGCTAAGACTATATAAACCGTGCCATCAAAAGACCACTCTCATTTTGCGTTTGCCGAGTAACAGACTGCTCTGCCAGAGGGGTTGTTGATGCTAAATATATAATCAGAATCTAGTAGCTGCAATTTGCTCCTTCGCTGGAATGTTTCTG
The DNA here is from genome assembly GCF_000004195.4 of Xenopus tropicalis. Classification (NCBI taxonomy): domain Eukaryota; kingdom Metazoa; phylum Chordata; class Amphibia; order Anura; family Pipidae; genus Xenopus; species Xenopus tropicalis. The sequence goes on along the minus strand of NC_030681.2, from coordinate 31,365,968 downwards.
TTTTCAATGGTAATTCAGCATGCAATTATGAGAGATCCTTGTACGTTAGCTGAGTTAAAAAAACACGAATGCAGACCCATTTGGCAGCTTTCCTTTTTTAAATTTGCACATTAAATTGGTTCTTGTTAAATGTATGCAAGAAGGGTGTTAAGAGTTTTCATTGAATTGAATCATTGAATTTCCACAGCCTTCCTGGAGCAGAGACCACGATGACACAGCATCAACTCGTTCTGGGGGGACGCCTGGACCTTCTAGTGGTGGCCACACATCACATAGTGGTGACAACAGCAGCGAACAAGGTAGGAATATGCCACGGGCATTCTGTTGGACTTTGTGCATGTTGATCGCAGATAGTTGTGTTGTTTTAGAAGTTTCCTGATTTAAACAGAACGACCTGAAGCACACATGGCACTTAGTTTCAGCGAGGATAAATAAAGCGCCACAAATAGCCTCAAATTACTTCCTATTACAGTTAATGGGAATCACTAAGGTTATGGCTCACATGAGCCACTCTTGCCTGAAAAAAAGGAGCTTTTTGGCGAATATTTGTCCATGAATGCCATAGGCTCTTGGGTTTCCATTATCTGTAACTGCAAGCCATACAATATTCCCAATATTTTATAATCATAATAAAGAGATAAAAAATACCACTGAAAGTTTTGGTAGAGGAGAAAGCTCCTTTCCTCTTAAACACTGTGGTTCCTTTTAGTATTAAAAAGGGTATGAATCAGGGATGCTAAAGTTGCTGTAGAAGCGCATCCCAGCATCACCTTGTGGGTGGATGATCATGAGTTGTGCTGGAGGTGTGATTTACTGTTGACGGTTCCCTTAATCAAATTTGCAAATAAATAGTTGTAAACGAATGTACATTTGGTTAAGATTGGTAATTATACCGTTTAATTTTCTTCTCTTATTTAATTTGTTTGCTTAATATTTTATTCTGTTGTTCCTGTATTTGTATGATCTTATTAGTATTATATGCACCATCTATGCTTTGTGTGTTGGTGCAGCACAAATGACTGTGAATTTAGGGGTCGCCAAATATTTTGTCTTTGTAACTCTTGAAATATCTGAAACTGTGTGATCTGAACTGATCTTGCCATTTATGGACTATACATTATTATAAATGTAGCCAAACTGTGAAAGAGGTTAAGTGGCTTTAGGGCTTTTGCTTGATGGTCTTTGACCAAAAAATTGTCTTTTCCTTACAACCATGGTAACAAGTTCTTGTGCCCATGCCCCACTTCTGATATTAATTCTAAAATACTGGTGGTTCTTTTAGCTGTCAGGATCCAGTAAGCAAAATCTACATTTAAAATTGTACAAGAGTTACTACTTTTTCAAGTGGAGCCGCTCAGTGGTACCTTGGTAGTGATTAGCCTATAGGGGGCAAGGGAAGGTGGATTTAAAACTAGAACTCAGACAGCAAAAATGTATCGCTTATGTATTAAAAACCATTTTGGGACCAAGTAGCCACAGCATTGTGAGACAGTTGAATAAGTGCTGCAAAAATTTGAACCAGGTTGGTTATCCATTGCAACCCATTAGATATTTGCATTTCAGCAGGTAACCAGAAAATACTACCTGCTGGTTGGTTGCTATGGGTCCTGTATTGGCACAAACTTTGCAATGCTTATTACAATTGTTGTTAACTTATACGTGATTTAGGATTGAATCTACAGTTATTAAAGATACACGTGATACGTTAATACATTGATTGACCGATGTGCTTTTTATTTCAACTTTCGTCTTGTGGGTATAGAAAGGACCTTTCGCAATTGGGGACTTTAACTGTTGATTAAAGTCACATTTAATGCTTTATGTCTAGAAGATTCAGGACTGTGCTTGAAGGTAGAAAGGCAAGGAAAAACTGTAGGATTCCCTGTTATTTCTGTTCAACATTTCCCAATCAGATTTGGAGTTGGAAGATGCAGGTTGAATGAAATTGATATAATCTACAGGGGTGGAATCCCAGAAAAGAGATTCATCTGAGAGGTGCAGTTGAGTATCCTTCTGCTCTATAGGGACCCCTCAAAGAGTGCGCATTCTCCCATAATGCTCTGCGCTGATTTAATGTTTTAGATCAGGTTTGTGTTGCAGTGACTGAATTGAAATGGTTCATTGGGATTCAATTCTACAAATGTCTCTGGGACAAAGTGTCTTGTGTGAATCTTTTATTAAATTCCAAAGTGCACAGTTGTGCATAATGCGACTGCAGCGCTCCAGCCACTGCTTTTATTTGCTTGTTGGTGCATTGCTGCTTAAATGGTTCTAAAAGCCTCCCCAGCCGGCAACGAACATGTGCAACTTAGGCAAAGTAATGGGGGCTGGGTGCATTTTATTTACTGTTGAGTATTATATGAAAGAAAATGCTGATAGAGCCTCTTTAAGAGATTTAATATTTTAGAAGGTGTGGAAGCAATTATCTTTTGCTCTCTGCACTTTCCCAGCTCTTCCCGAGCCATGTTTTGTGCATAATGTGTTCAGAAATTGCTCAGGAATGGAAGAGGCAAATGAATATTGTTCTTCCTACCTGCGAGAAAGAAGGCCAGAAATGGCACAGGGACATTGAATATATAAATAAATAAAGGTATTCTATTCTATTTATTTTGCTTTGGCTGCAAAGATTATTTTACCATTGCAAATGGAAGTGTTGCAGAGAAAGAATTTCTAGTGCACTTAAAAAGTTATGCCCTAGCCCAAATATAAATATTGCTGTTTTTTTTTTCTTTAGGCACCATTTTTACTCAGGTAAAATTGATGGTCTTGTTCTTTCATAGTCACATTATACCAGCATGGACAGTTGCTTCTCAGTGTTCCCGAAAAAAGAAGTTATATTATTTCTAAAACACACCTGAAAGTCAGTTTGATAGATTTTCCTGCAGTCTCACAATTCTGATCCCTTATGTTTAATAGAAGTGAAGTGAGGCAATTAAAACGCCATAAAATTCCAAGGGAAGATCTTAGAAATAAAGAATGTAAATGCCTGAGCTTTATGATCTGCAAATGTGCGCTTCTTGGAGAAGATACTTGGTTCCCGCCTCCTAACTCTTTACTCTGCCGCAGTAATCGTCCTGCGTGCCACTATATCACCGTACCAAAGTGATTTCAGTTTGCCTACTTATTTCTTTTCCAAGGCAGGAGATATATTTTAAATGCTTTTCGTTGGGCCATTATGGCGTGTCTTTTATTGCTCACGTAAGAGCATATGGTTAATTCTCTCTCTACCGAGCTACTTCTCCTGTAAGGGTTTTTGGAAGTCAGCAGGAGTCAGTGTATGAACAGTAGTTGGCGAAATATTTCAACCATGAGTTCAGCCTCCTTGGCACTTCAAGGCTGAGCAATCATTAAGGCTGCACTGCATGGAAACGTAGCTACGCATGGGGCTGACCTCTGGGCCTCAGGGTAGCCTCTGGGAGATTTTCTTTACACTGAGATGCTTTCTGTACATATTTGTATGCTTAGCTATTTAGGTGGTGATGAGAAGTGCCCTATTGTTTCATAACATGGCTAACTTTTTCAGCATGAAAGCAAAATCACATGTACGAGTATGACCAAGCATAAAGAGACATTTATTTACTGAAAGATATGGAGCATTGAAGGGGTATATTTACTCTTTATACTGCCAAAAAAATGACTAATAGGCAGGGAGCACCTTGATGTTTACCTGCAGATAACCTATACTCATGGGGGGTGCAACATAGGACCCCAGTTACAAGCTGAACACTGGATATGATTGGTCTGGGGAAATATATTAACTCAAAGAGATCTAATATTTAAACCTATGTTCCTAAATAAGTTCCACATTCCACTGCATCTAGCCACAGACCCTTGTTTTAATCCCTCCCTCTTTATTAAATCCCACCCATTTTACAGGGGCAGGGGTGTCTTCAACTAAGGGATATTGCTCAAAACAGAACACTTGGAGAACATGGAAACACAATGACCAGTGTACAAAAGATGAATGCACATTTTTAGACAGTGCCTAGAAAATCAATATTATAATGACATTACTTTAATAACAGAACTCTATATAGATATATGGTTTCAGTCAATTCTAAGATCATTTTAATATTTGTTTTTTTTTTATTGTGATTAAAATAATAATGTAATACTTTGTGGGGCTTGTGGATAAAGCCTTTAAAAGTAAGTTACCTTCTGCACAGACAGGAGCAAAGGGAAAGAACAGATTAGTACACATCTACAAGCTGCAAACAGGTAACCCTATGATCTCTGAACTCATTCTGTGAATTATACACACTTTTGTGATATAATGTATTCTTATTGGAGGCAAAACAATCCTGTTGGGTTTAATTTTTTATTGGATGTACGGAAAGACCCCTAATCCATAAAACGCCAGGTCCCGAGCATCTGGATAACAGGTCCTATATATGTACTATGGCAGCCTTGCCCATTATGACCTTACTCCCCTATACCTCCTATACTCCTCTCTTTCCACTTAAAATGCCTCTTTGGCTGAGCCCCCATTGGAAATCCCCAGATAGCTCTATAGAAATCATCATGTGAAAAGAAAAAGAAGAAAGGGGAATGTATTATAATGTACGACTCGCCATGATATCATATTCTTCGTTGTTAGGAGGTTTTTTTTCAAGTATAAAATTGGCAGCAGGAAAATGTTTGGAGTTTGTGCAGAGAATTCCTGCAAACAAAGACTATTCCACACGCTATTAAGGGAATCTCAAGGTAGCTGTGCAGCCAGCAGCACACAGGGCTCCATGGAAGGGGGGGAGGAGAAGCCTCCGTTATGTTCCAGATGACCGAGCAAAGATTTATATAGCAGCTCTCCCTCTTTTTTTTTTTCCTCCATGAACATGAAAAGTAATAACTGGCAACTGAAGCTGCTCACTGCCTGATCACTAACGTTATAGGCTGGACGGGGCCTGCTGATTGGATGTCTTAATGAGCACATTTCGCACAGAGTTTGGACTGTCGTTCCCCTTGACCTTTGCCCTTTATTGACCAAACTGACACTTCATTTTTCACATACTTCCAATTATGGCTCAGCTTAGGCATGGGCCGACCTCCTTCATTTCTTTCTTAAGGACAACTTTAAAGTGGCCGAGGCCAAGGAAGATATTTTAATTTGAAAAAAAAAAAACAGAAAAAACAAAACAAACAAAAAAAAAACTAGCATTTCAGGTTCTGGACAGAGTGTAATATGAAACTGCTGCCCCTTTGCAGTCACAGGTTCTGCTGGTAAGGAAAGTTTGAATTTCTATGAAAAAAAAATGAAATTTCAAACTAAGTTTATCCATTTGGTCATTTACTTTTATATTCCTGGCATAAAGATAGTAATTCGCACAGATGCAACTTAATGTTAGAATAGCAACAATTTTGTATTTGTCAATAGTATTTACTTTCACTATAATTTGTATAAAATCTTATAGCACTTTTTACATCATACTATAAAGTTAACCCACAGGTGAACAACCCATTTAAGATATATTAATGTATGTGCGCTACTTCATTATAGCGTTCCGGCAGTAATTTTCCAGCCCTGACCCATTACACAACAGTAGGTGTTTCTATATGTTCCTTTAGAGCCACCATATTGCTTTGTCACTCTTAGGGACTAAAAGAACAATGAACAGATTGAATTCCCTCTGCCTGCAGAAAAGCAATACAAGCTGCGCAATCCAACATACTATGCAAGTATAAAATAGTGTGTCTATTCTTTATAGCACAGGGCAACTTGTTTTTCAGCATCACTTACCCTTAAATGTGTTGGAAACCAACTGTTTGTGTTTGTTGGTAAAATAGCAACCCTGCTGGAGAATAATTTTATAGGGACCGTGTCAATGGCACAGGCAGCGAAAATAAACATTGTACAGGAAAAAGATATGTCCCAAGTTACTGTTTCTGTTTGTTCACGTGAAGAACACAGCCCCCTGTTCACAGAAAGCCTTGTCCAGTTTTACGCTCAGTTTTATTACATGCTCAGCATACTAGAATATCCACTAAAATATCATGGAAATTTAAAAATATGTAATCAGGGCTGTCCTTTCTGTAAGGTGACCCCTCATGAGCTTATTAAAAACTAAAAAAAAAAAAACGGAAAAAAATGAGCTTTTTATACTTGCCAGGCATTGATGTGAAAATGAGCAGCCCTGTGAGTAGTTTTCTTGATCATTTTTAGAACAATTGATTAACTAAAGAGCTGCTGTCATTAGCTGACATTGACTGATAGCAATTTGTCACAAGCTCCGAAGGTCATGCAGGCGGTGGAAGCTTCGGCTTGTCTTTGGTTGACCTTTACTGATTTTACTGATGCCATTAACATGTGGTTGTTTTTGACTTGATAGGACCCTCGGCTGAGGGAGACAGGACATTCGTCACCATGTCTGTGGCTTTATTGTTATGGTAAATGCATTTCATTCTGGTAGCCCTTATCCCATGCAAGGAGGTGACTATAGACAGAGAGTATAGCATAGCCATCTGCCCTATATTAAAGAAAAATAGGAATAGCATTATACTTTATATTTTGGGCCTGTGCACAGACAGGGACTTATATATACAGAGCTGCATATACGATTAGCGCCTCATCAATTAAAAAATATGCATACATATATAAATAATATATCAAAATAATATATAGTTTACCTTTAGTACTGGTTACTGTTGATAGTAATAGTAACTTTGCACATTTTATTACATTATCCCATGTGACTTTTATTAAATATACAGTTAGTGCCATAGTTGTTGTGACACTATATTGGGAAAAAAAGCTGTACGAAGCAAGAAAATCCATCCAAAATAGTGTCAAGGATGGTTTTAGGGAAGGGCAGAAAGTATTTGCCTTGGGCTCCCATCATCATATGACCCCATTTAGGGGGCATAGTTTAAAGTGCAATGATGTTTATGAAACCCCCTGCTGCATTTGCACTAAGGGGTGCTAAATTCTCTGCTGATATAGTTCTCACTTACAAAGCTGTGACAGGAAATTTAGGCACAGTCTGCTTTACACAAGGTGCAGGGCTCTGGGCACAACACAGCACTGTATTAACCACCTGCCATATTCACTCAATAAAGATTGGGCTGGAATGCACCAAGCGCCGGCCATAGCTCCTTAACTCTGAATGACATGCAAGAGCAGTATAGGGCATACTGACATGCCTTCCCCACCCTGTCCCTCATGTGCACAGTGCTGCCCAGGTCCGGACTAGGAATCAAAATAGGCCCTGGCATTCCAAGTACACAGAGGCCCCACAGGCCCAATAAATATTGACTGTCTATGGCATCTACCGGCAACTCATCTGGCATTTGCCAGAATCCACAGATTGCCAGTCGGGGCTTGGTGCTGCCAAATTCAGACAAAATGCAGTGCATCTGTTGGCACTTGGGTTAGGGTTGGGTGCAAAAGGTGAAAAACATTGTGGCAATTTGTTTCTGTTTTTTATACTTTGCACTCCGCCCCACAGTTTGTAAATGACTCATTATATCTTTATTATATAGTTCAACATGCAGCCTCTAAGCGGTTGTTGCACTGCAACTTCCAGCATCCCTCCAGTAGCTGAAGGCAGTCAGGGAGAACTGCGAGTTGTAGTGCAACAACAGCTGGGGTACTGTTGAATATCCATAGCTGATGTAATTCTAAACCTTTTTCCTGAAACAGGGGGCCTCCTCTTTAACTCTGGCCTTGATTTGTGTATCTAGATTAAAAATACACATTTATTTCTGGTGTCTGTTATGAGCACGAGGAATTTTGGGAGTAAAATTCCCCTGTCTAAATGCACATACCCATCATCCCTGCATAGCTTCTTTACCTTTTTGGTTTAGTTTGAAGGTTTATGTCCAGAGGGAAAAAACATTTTTTTTTCCCAGAGAGACAGGTACATCGAATTGGCCAAAATACACCCTAATAAATGGTTTATGATTATTTCCCCATAAGTGAGAAGTTGGATAAGGACAGATAAGACAAGTGACTAAATAAATACGGCTTATCTACTATTGACTTAAAGGTTGGTTTCGTTAGTTTAAAGTGGCAGCTAAATGCTAAAATCTTGTTATCATCTGGGGTTTCTGATTGGAGCTGATTGTTGAACCAAAAAAGAAAAAAAATCATGTGCATTTCTTAGATATGTGCTGCTTTTTAGATGAGCTTGTGTAAAAAAAAAAAACATCTCTGTTTCCCCTTTTGCAAGGAAGAGATACAGTATTGGTGTGGGAGCTTGGTGTGTTTCATTGCTGTTTGATTTACAGCCCCTGTGACTCGGCATGCTGGGTGCCGGCCCTGTCTAACTGCAAATTATTAACTATAAGATTATGGCTTGATGTTTTTGAAAAGTAGGAACTAAATAAAATACAGAAGAAGATAAGCAAATGGGTATGTGAAAATGTAAAGCTAGGGTGTAAAAACCACCAGAAGTACAGCATGGGGGAGCTAATAGAAACATTAAAAATATGCTGTTTTCTTTGGCCAAAACCGTGAGAAGTTAAAAAAGAGTTGTTGGGTTTTTTTTGTATTTATTTTATGTATTGCTTTACTATACTGACTGGCAATAGTAGTACTTCTCCATTGACAAAATCCAAATCTGGATGGTTGGCAATAACAGGATATTTCCTTTGCAGGCAGAGATGCTAATATTATTACTGCATGCCTATTTATAAATGATCTTCATATTCATTAGTAGGATTTCATTTCAAATAAATTGAGCATCTTGATGAAGAAAGAGAGACAACCCTGCTCACAATGGGGTTTTTTTTAAATCTGTTGTTGGTTCTCAAAGTAAACCGTGGTTTTCCTTGGGGAAAATGGGGTGATTCATTAGGAAATGGTTAATTGGAGCAACAAATGGGCTCTTTATAAAGAAAAACTCTTGAAGTAGGCTGTAAACTGTGTTCCTTCCTTGGAGAAAACCATGGAAATACGAATGATATCTGTAGGGTGACCAAAATGGGTACCTTGAAAAATGTTGAAAACTTTGAAGCATTGACTATGGCATATTTCCTCTGTGTCCTTGTTTGAGGATAGTTTTTGTCAACCCTTAGCCCTGTGTGCCATATGCCTAAGGCTAGTGAAACTCTTTTCCAAGTGGCCCTTGTGATTTCACACATATATGCTGTTCCTGTGTAGGGGCTTAAATAAACTGATAGGTGATTGCAGTGTTAACCCCCCCCCCCCCCCCCCCCCCCCCATAGACATCTTGTTAATTAGCCCAAAGGAAGTCTAAGAAATCAGGCTGGCAGAGGTTGCTATTCTGTTGACATCTTTGTATGTAGGGGAAACAACATGGTGGCTCTCATATGTGCTGGTAAAATACAAACATGTAGGTAAGCCTCTATTTTACCTTACATACATTTATTTAATAAAAGGGAAACTTGAACCCTACTCGTAAATATGCTATATTCTTTCCAATTACCCAATGGTGCCCACTCCACCAATGTGACTGCGCCTACAGACACCATCCTATATAGTTTGTCTGCCAAAATGGGCAGATTACAGGCAGTATCCAGACCTGTACAAAAATGTATTAAACTCTAAGCATGTGACAGATGTCATAGTGGATGATAATGAATAAAGTATCATTATATTATATAATATATGCAAGCATGCAATAGAGTTTAGAGTTTGCCAATGCACAGTGCTGTCTGCAAACATTTTGACTAATTAATTAAAACACCATAGACAATTATGTTAAGTGTAATGACTTTTTGTTTAAGGGGTGGGCAACCTACAGTCACCAGGGTCTGTCTGAATATGGTTGTAGATCAACAACATGACCACTCAGGCAGCCATAGAAATACAATAATTTTTCCCCCAGCAAAAGCTTTTCGCAACTGCTTAGTACAAAAGACTTTAGAAAGTCATTTTTTTTTATTTTCTCACTTGCTGTGACTGACATCTGTGGCAGACAAGCAGCTTTAGCGTGTATTTTCTCACCTTAACTGCTACGCTGGTGGGAATGGGTTTGAGGCATTTATTCAGAATTGACAGGTGATTGCTTCCATAAATGTGTGTGTATGCTTGCTTGGATTTCCAGCATTATTGCCTGATTAGCCATTGCACCCCTCCTGTGATAAGGAGTCACCTGTTTTCATGGAGCAGTTGACAGCCCTCGAGTTTATTACCCCACTGAATGTCAGTAGCAATTGCAGCTAAAGATAAACAAATATGCAAGTTCACTTGTTGACCTTGATTTTTTTTTTTCCTCTCCTTTTACCCGATATCGTACTTGATGGTTGTATTGCTGTTGGGCTGATAAGAGCTATAAACAGTAGTTTAAGGAAAATGTTTTATTCCCAGAGGAAAATACCATATTGCTGTGGGAAATGGCAAGTGACTAATGTCCTTTGCCAAATTTACTTAGTTCACCTTCATTTCAGCTGTGGGAAAATGAAAGAAAGTCCCATTTTATGACTTAGATAGCGCAAGCATTTAAACACGCAGTGGGTCTTATGAGCCGTGACATGAGAGAGCTGCTTGACTGACACACAACGAAAAATAGGAATAGTTTGTGGTCGGTGATTTGCAGGATCAATTTATCATTGCACTCATTGCACATAGTAAAAAAATTTAAATGAAATTATTGTGCCATTATTCGTCAAGGAAGACTAAACTTTAATACATTGCTAACTTAGTCTAAATACAGAGAGAATACCTTGAGGGTTCTTATCAGTAGCAGGGTTTCCAGTCCCTTTTTATTGGGAAAAGATGGACTCGCCATAAGTATGGCAACCATGAGCAGCGTCCCCTGTAAATCTGGGTGCTGAGCATACAGTAGGACATGCCTATACCAATGAAAATCGGACAAAATCGTAAGGGTATGCTGAAAATCCCAGCGAATATCTATGTACTATGCAGGAGCTCCTCATCTTCCTGCTGTTACAGTCCTAAAGAATGGATCAATAGAATGGTGGCTAAACCGTGAATGGAATCCATCTATTTGGCCCCTGGGTTAATCGTAGGGATACATACAGGATCATCCCATGTATGGCTGTCTTTATACCTGTATCTAGTCAAATTGTCCACAATGAGAATTGATTGGAGACAATTCACTGTATTTTAACACAGCTATCTTCAGCTTTACCAACCATGAAACTCCAAGTCTGAATGTAAATAAATTGGGTAGCTTAAAGTTTTGTTATTTTTGTTTATTGTTGTATTTTAGCAGGTTTTGAATGTAGTAGAAAAGCCATAGCTAAAGAGGTACAACAACCATCACATGGGTATAGATGATATTACAGTGTTTATTAGTATTCAGCCAGTGGAGGCCAATTGGCTCCTTGGGGTAAATCAATGTTTTTTTGTTTTTTTTTTAACCTAATTCTGAGTCCATGTGGCTATGCATTACAGCAGTGATGTAATAGAAATTACAGCAAGTTCCTAGGCAGACTACAGACCATCCTAAATCCCCTTGTGGGCCACATCCAGCCTGCAGACTGTCTTTTGAAAAGCTCTGCTCAAAGCGAATCAGTCACAAGATAATCCAGACGTGTAAATATTATTTCCGTGGTTCAGCCAAAGGCTTTTAAAGGAACACTGGCTGGAAAGCCCATGCCGCGATTACATAAATATTTATTATTATTGATATGCAATATATTACAGATTACTTAAAGGGGCAGTTTACCTTCACAAAACTTACCATTTTTAAATAGTATACCTCAAATAATGATTTTTTTTTTTTTTTTTATGATTTAGCTTTCCGTCTTCCAAGTATGGCAGTAGCAATGGAGTAAATTTGATTCATTAGTTAATACATTTCTTCCTAAAAAGCATGCTTCCAAGTCTTTCACAGAGCTTCTGTTACAGTTTGATACTTTAGTGCAGGGCTGTCCAACATTACTTCTGGACTGGTTATTTCGCATATAGCATGGTTGAGGGCCACATTAAGTTAAAATGAAGATGTCATACAGTGAAGTCTATGGATCTTTTAGTGCATTAGTGGATACAATTCTACACCCTACTGGGTGTGCTTCCAAAGCTTTATTAACATCTATCACAGAGCAATTGTAACTGATACATTAGTTGCTGGTATTTCTCTGATGCTGTTATTAAATGTATCCCTTAATGCATGGCTGTCCAATGGGAGGCCCACAGACATGATTCCACCCTCCAATAAATTATTATGACCCTCGGATACACTGGCTTTATGACATTGCCATATAATTTGGCCCACAAGCTTGCCTTCTATCAGATTATGTGTCCAGAGAATGCTAGACACCACTGGACTAATGTATGAAATATCAACAGGTTGGGACCCAGCATACAGAGCATATATGAGCGAAAGAAAATGCAACTCATGTATTTTTAAAATCTACATTTCTTAAAAAAGAAAATATAAGCAACTTAAAAAGAGTAGTCATTTACACTATATGAAATTATGGGTTTTGTAAAGGTGAACTGGCCCTTTAAAAAGACATCGGCAAATTCTAACAAACCGGTGTGTTGTAGAAACTGAGCTTTCTGTGGAGCAGATCAAGCTGTTGCACTCTCTTATGTATGGCCTCTCAATCTGCTGTTGTTTCCCTAATCACTTAAAGTCTTTATTTACATCTCTCATCCTGCTGAAAAAAAAAACCCGAACATATGCAATTACGATTTTGTTAGGGTATGGAAAACTTTTATTTTTAACTGTGAAAACAGCTTGAAGGAATGTCAGCACATGAGTCTATGAGAGTTATGCCCAAACAGAGAGAAAGTTTCTGTAACCAGTGGCAACCAATAAGCAATGAGCTTTTAATGGTCAGGTACAGTTAGAATAATACAAGCAAACATCTGATTGGTTGCCATGGGTTACTTGACTGTGGCAAACATTGCTTGTGTTTATGCACAACTTCACATGAGGCCCTCGGTGTGTTTGCTATTGCAATGCAAGCATGGCCGAAATCCTACTCTCAACATGTATGTGACATGGCATGTTTAACTAGTAGAACTGAACAGAATAGAGTGCTGGCACTCTGTAACCTTCTTGCCTGTGCTGTTAATTCTACCTTGTAGATGTGAAATAGTTCACAAATTGTATGATATATCTCTGTATCACTTCCAGATGTATTGTTTTTTTGGGGGGGAGGGTGGCTGGAGAGCATGACATACTTTGGGGAAACACCAATACTGACATCAATTTGTGTGGTCCATCTTCTCCCCCTGCTACTTTATTTATTCAGTTGGGCTAACAGGTCTATTAGATTGGGCTGATGAAGGGTTGTGAGCAATGCACCAACTGGCACACTAACACCCCTAGTTGCTTAATTACTGTGCTGGTGGCTACAGGATAATGCACAATAATAACTTTGTACTTTAACTTTGCCTGAAATGGGTATTTGCACCTCAAGTATCTGGCCTGAGGCAGGCGCAATTACTCTGGTATTCAGGGGAAATTTTAGTAAAGAAACATTGTGAATTTCACTTATGTTTGGCATTTTACACAAGCACACTCTTTTGAGCCCTAAATAATGTATCCAGCAGATCTGAATTGGCTAAAAAAGGGCTGTAAAGAGTAATCTAATAAGTGATTTCCATTAGGGTACAGGGTACAAATTAGAAAGAGGAAGAACAAAGAGATGAGTTTATAAAAAAATATAGATAATTTGCAAAGTTACAGATTACTGTTTACAACACACTAAAAGTTAATTGTTACTTGATCTGTGTCTGTCATAGTCCCATAGTCTCAGAATGCCTGTTGGACTATTTTGAAGCTTTTAGCCCTTACCTTCTCTACATTGGGCAGCTGGTGGGCTGAATATCTATATTTTGGGCAAGTACTGATAAGCAGCAAAACCCTCTCTCCAGAAAGGCATTTTACTCCCAGATAAGGCATTTTGGATTTTAAATGCAGATAAACTTGCCAGATTTCTTCTGGTGTTTAATATTTTTTTCCCCTTTGATTGTTATTAGTCAATACAGGTGGGGGTAAAAAAAAACCTGAATCAAACCAGATGTTTGTTGATTTACATACGGGGCTTTCAAAGAAACAATGTAAATGCCAATGTAAAACTCAGGCAAGGAAATAAAATATAACAGGAATAAACTTTTGTGGGACTGCATTTCATTCGCATTTAGAACAAAACGTTTTGCCAAATGGTAAAGAGACATTTCTAAAGCTCTTCATTTGCAGGACAGCTACAACTCTGAACATAAACATGCAGCAGATTAACCCAAGTCAGTCCCATCTCTAAAACTGGTGGCCTGTGCATTTTCCTGTTGCCAGTAAAGAAGCAGTTGACTATAGAATTGAAGTGCAGGGCAATGTTTGGAAGTTGTGATAGTGATCTGCTTTACCTTTGGACATTAATAGACATTAATAGCCCCACAGTAACCCATGTTCATATGTTTTTGGGCTGCAGGGGCGTAACAACATAGGTAGCCCAGTAAGGCCCTAATTAATGAGCAATTTTAATATAAGTTGGTAGAATGGGCTAACTTACCTATGTTTTGGGGCTCTAAATTAAATTTGCTGTGGGGCCCAATAACATCTATTGATGCCACTGGTGAGCTACTCTATTGCCTGCCTCAACTGAGATGTCCTTTATGGGCATTAGAAAACAGTTCTCTGCTGACTGGCAAACCTACATAATATGACCTTTACTGTGTCTGTGGGTGTTTTTATATAGTACTAATCTGATGGAGGGGATATGGCAACTCACACTCATATGTATATGTGCACTCAGCTGGGGCAGATATGAAGAGAAGAAATGTGCCACTGTAAGCTAATTCGTTTTATAAATAAATTATAGCATCCCATTAAATATTAAAAAAAACATTTCTTTATTAATTCAATTTTCTACAGCAAAGTCCAATAAGGAGCCCACCAGATCCTTCATATGTGAATACAAGAGAGGCACCTCTTTTTTTTTATCTGAGCTTAGCCTGCAGAACGTGAAAACGTGTTTAGCATTATTCCTTTATTATGAACATTATAACCAAAGTCATGTGTAGAGCTGCTAAGACGTTGAACTAATTTTAGCTTACAAGAAGATGAAGATAAACTTCCCGCTATGGGTACGCCATATGCTATCCTGGTGATAATATTCAAGTGTAAAATATTCAACAGAGATACATTGTCTGAGAGGCGAAAAGAAACCGAGAAGGAAATTTCTGCACAGTTAGATTATATAAAATAATAAAGTCGCAGAAGTCTCGAATAACAGTAAATTAAATTAACTGGACATATTTTGACCTTGATGCTTTTTATGAGAGCTAAGATAATTTGTTTTGCTGCGTCTTTGATTAAATTAAATTCATTTCTCACATGCATATAGGAAAATCAATTTTTATAAGAATGGATTGCTTTTTTCAGGGGGGAAAAAGGAGAAACGCGCTTTTAACAGTGAAATCAGTATTAACTGTACATTGTCTAAAATGCAGAAACATACAGGCAAGTTCCTGATACAATTAGCCATAGTGTGTGAGAATTGGGATAGGGACTTTAGATTGCAAGCTCCTCTAACTGATGTGAATGATGTTTAATCATTCTGTGAAGCTCTGTGGAATATGTTGGAAAAATGATGGTAAACAGAGTTAAAGGCATTGCCAAATGCCCCTTTAAGCAAAGGAAATCTATTTGTTTCCATATTTGGAAAATTTCACTTCACTACAGTTTCTTCTAAAGAGTATTTGATGTATTTATTTGTCACTGAGACCACTTCATGGGGGAAGGATTTGTTAGTTCTTGCTAAACAGAGAAGAATCCAGGGTGGAGAGAAAGAGAATTTACAGATGAAACACTCAGGGCTAGAGACTGTGCAGAGCCGGTTGGAAGCTTTGTGTTAACAACTGCTGAAATGCTTGACCCCTGAGCAACCTTGGCCAAACAAACGTCCAACTGAAGAGCCTTCTTTTGACATAGATACCTGTTTTTTGGGAGGGGGGAGGGAGCTCAAAAGATGGCAGGGGATAAAGTCAAGAAAAGCTAATGATAGAAATGACCTAGAAACTTAACATTAAAGGCAAACTAGAACTAAATACTAGTGGGTTCCCTAGTGTTTATAACAAATAGTAAACTTGCATTTATAAATAGTATTTGACTTCCTATACTGATTGGGTGGCCATTCTTTGAATTGAACCTATTATAAGAAAGTATATTAACTGATCACTTTTATCGCTGCTGCAAGCATAAAGAATCACTATGGAACGTATGGAGTTGCTGCTTCTTGGTTCAGATATTTGTGTGTAACACATTTGCTTTGGGCCCTGTACTTGCCATTCTGAAGAAAGAATATAAAACCTCTGTTTGCTAATATACAACCTCTCTCTTCTAATATACAACCTCGCTCTGTTGGAAATTATATATTATGTGTTATAAACAATACATGGAATTCAGCTATTACAACATTATTTGACATCACACTGCTTTAGTTATAGTTTTCTGGGCATACACGTAAAGCTGGCCATATATATAAAGGTCTGCTTGGCAACGTCACCAAACAAAAGGACCTTTCCCCAATATGGCCATGTTGAGCCGGGCCAGTTGGCTGATCTGATTGTTTGCCCCTCAAACTTTGGTCCCTAGCAGAATAAAGAAGAATATATGAGATGAATAAGACAAAATGGTGCTTCTTTAAGAGTAACTCGATCTTGGTAACAGGGTAACAGTTTGAACAAATAGCCGGGTTGCCTGCTGAAATGTGTGATCCATGCTTAACCTGAAAACCCTGGCAACGAGAGATGGCAAACTTGCTTATCCCAGCTCTTTGTTTTTATAGGGTTTGCACAGGAACAAATACCTCCAAGTAAACACAAGCAAAATAGCTTTGCTGCTCTATATCATGGCAGCACACATGCACACAAGCCAGTTTTGGCAGGAAGTTTCTAAGGTCTGTTCCATACCATTTCCATTGCATCTTTATCTCTCCTGCTCATTGTTTGTTGCTGAGTACTTTAAACCTCAACTTCCCAACTAAAAGCTTCCTGTTGCTGTTGCCTGCTTTTAAATTTAGTTTTTTTTTTCTTTTTTTTTTTCAAACAAAATGCTGTTGCTCATTAAGTCCAATTCTTTTGAAAGGGGCCCTGCAATGTGAGATGGTATTAACCGCTTCGCTGCCTGAGAATCCTCTGATGTGTTGGAATGCTCCTTTGGCTGCGACAGTATCCAAGGAGTTAAAGAAGCTTCTTTTTTCCTTATTACAATAGAGTTGCAAGCTAATGAGAGAGCTACTCCATTGGTACCAGACAGGGTTTAGGCACGGGGGCTCAGTTATTACTGGGGTGCTCTGCAGCCTCATGCTTTTTTTGGAGCTGGAGATCTGGCCGTATGCCTTATAAATAAGCATGTAGCATGCAGGCTTGGACTAAGATTCAAAATAGGACCTGGCATTTCAAGTACACAGAGGCCCAAACACCGCCCCCCCCCCCCCCCCCCACCAGTCAACTAAATAGTGACTGTCTGTGGCATCTTACAGCGGCCCCTCTGGCTTTGTCAGTATCTACAGATTGCCAGTCTGGGTATGGTAGCATGCTGCGGAGAGTTAACAGAGTCTGAGTAGTGATCTATCTTTATCTAAATATTAGCACATTAGAAATTCTATTTACATGATGATGGTATGATCAGCTGAAAGATAGTCTATGATTTTAACTTTCAGCACTGTGTTTGCCTGTAAAGGGCAACCCTTGTATTGAATTGAATCCATTTGCTGAGTATTAGTTCTGTGTCTTAGGTTGCCAGTTTGCCATCAATATTAGATAACCTTGACTATAAGGATTTGATGTTGCAGACTATCAAAGAGGGCTTTACCTGGGTGCATGGCCAAGCCACATGAAACATATGCTTTTGATTAGCATTGGCTTCATAAATCACCCTCTTTCCCTGTTGATTATATGTGTCTGTGTTTAAAAAAGGGAAGCTGTAAAATTCTCAGACGTATATGTCTATCTGTGCTTACCTTATTGGTAATTTATTAACATAATATCGCAGTTATCAAGGTTGAGAAAAGGCACACATCTCTCAAGCACAGCCTTTTGCTCATATAATTTCTATTTAGCTTTCAGCTGATTCAGTAGAAGAAAAATAACCCCAATGTGAGGCAGAGGGGTCACGATTCTTCCTGACTCCAAAAAATGGCAACCAGCCAATGCCCAGTCAATACACTGTAAAATGTAATAGCACCAGTAACCTTGTATTTTCTGGTTTATCAAAAGGGCATCCAACCCCTGATACCCGGAGAGAGACACGCATGCAAAACTGGGTGTGATATTTTTAAAACAAGCCGGGGGAACAATATATCCTGCGTTTATCACTTCCTGTTGTGCATCACCATTGTAAATTATAGCCTCCTGTCAAGGGTAGCAAGCAGTGCAAAAAAACAAAATCATTTCACTCATCCAGAATTACAAATGTGTTTTATAGAAATGGATTTGTCTGGAGACAAACTACATTTAGAAATAGGGAAGGGCTCATACTGGCAGATACATCTGTGTCTTCTGTTGATTAAAATAGGTATTCTGCTTTCATGAAGGGGATACTGAAGTTATTGAAATATAGCTTTCATAGCTTCATTGCTTGCAGTATGGTTGCTGTCAGTCATGTTCTTTAAATACAAATAAAATACACATTTTCTTTAGATTTACTTGCACTTGAAATAGTGATGTGTATTGGCCCTCAACTATCACCGAAGCTATGGTCATGTGTATGCAACTGGTGTTTACTGTCAGTGTGCCAGCAATTGCTTATATCATTTGAAACTTGAAAATATCCTCTCTGTCTTTTGGCTAAAAATATGACATGGTTATTAAACATAAATGCACCATAAATTCCTAAACACTGTATATCATTTTATCAAGAAAATAACATGGCCTTGATGTTTTGTCACACAAAACAGGCAGAAATCTAGATAAAAGATAGTAAGCAGAAGCCTTACCATGTAGATGGCAGGGAGGTATGGTTAGCCCTCAGGAATAAACCTCTATTATGCTTTTTACTGCCAATTAAACAAGCATATTTTGAACTCATACCCTATCTATAGCCATTCTGGGACTTAGTTTGTGTTTTTGAGTTGTACTGTGTTGCTGACAAACCTTGTGCTCAGAAAGGATGATTGGCTGATGTCCTGGGAGTATCCCAGTTATTGGTTACACTCTACTTCTAGAGCATTATTGGTTATACTTTACTATAGAGTACCATATGATTGTTTATGCTTTTCCTCTGAAACCAAAGACTCCCCTTTTTGGGACAGGTATAGGATCCCTTATCCAGAATGCTGGGACCTGGGGTTTTCTGGATAAGGGGTCTTCCTTTCATTAGTTAAACCCAACAAGATTGTTTCAACGCCAATAATGATTAATTGTACCTTTGCTAGGATCAAATACAAGGTACTGTTTTATTATTACAGGGGAAAAGAAAATCAAATTTATAAATCTGAATTATTTGATTAAAATGGAATCTATGGGAGATGGCCTTCCTGTAATTCAGAGCTTTTTGGTTATGGGTTTCCAGATAACAGATCCCATACCTGTACTTGAAGTTTTGTTACCATTTTGTTACTCAGAATTGGTGTTCATCAGTTCGAGTGCCGTTGCTGACACCAGGTCATATGCCTTTTGCATGAAACCGATGAGCAACCCTGTCCTTTGTATTGAATGCCACTAAAATAAGCATAGAATTAAATTAGACTAATTGTCAGACTATACAAAACACAGAAAGAAATCGCCAGCGCTCGGTCTAACCCACGCTGTAGTGTTGACCAGCTGCTAGAAACACACAATTGTGCCAGCGCTCGGTCTAACCCACAATCTGGAGTTGACCAGCTGCTATAAACGATAAAAAACCATTACCTATACACAAAGAAGAAGAAAGTTTGCCAGCGCTTAGTTTGCCTTTCTTCTTCTTAATTGTCAGACTATGTCCGATGATGCCAAACCAGTATGAACACATTTTGCAGTAAAGGTGACAACCCGAGACTCGTGCCCATTAGCAGTCAATTGCTATATCTCCTACTCTACACTTACAGCATCACAGCAGTCTAAATAGCCAAAGGCCACCACAGACCAGTTCTAATGCTGTAATCAATCAATAAAATGTGTACCATTTTCCCTCCTCGCATTAGGTTATAGCACCAAGGATAGCCACATAATGTTCCAGGAATAATTTATCGAGAAAGATAATTCTGCAAAAGTTGCAAAAAAGGAGCAAAAGGAGCCATGGTTCAGGATCACTGTATTGATTAACAACATCCCAGTTTCATTTAGAAGCACCTCTTGACCCCCCACTTAGTAATGAGCCATTATGTATGCATATTTACAGAAGGTATCCAATCTTAAGTATTGCAAGTATCATTCCTAGTGTTAAACATATATGGTATTGCATGAGAGGTGCACACTTTGGTATATTTAACTAATACCCTCATTAAATTTTAAACGAAACGGCTAATTGTTTCCTTTTTTAAATGAACTTGCTTATCATTGAATATTTACCGTCACTTGTATGCAGCATAGAAAGCTAAGAAATCCACTGTGAATTACGTAACACTGGTGTCTTATTTCTGCAAATAGGCCGATCATTATTTCATTCTGCATTATGTAAATGTAACACACGAAACTTACTAGGCAAGCTCCAAAGAAGTCTATCATTAACTGCTTTAATGTTCTCGCTAACCTGTAATTTCAGCGCAACTTTAATTTAAAGGCTATGCAAGTTATTTCATGCAGTTTTCTGATTTTGATTTCTGATAACTATCTGCTGTGAGTAAACTGATGACTGGTTAAAGGCACATAAATACCTAGTTGCAGCTTCAATGAATGAATGTAATGCAGCTTCAATGAAAATGTGAATGGTAGGAAGACAGAGAATGGCAAGTAGGGTTCTTTTTAGCAGCATTGCCAGCCATTTGGAATACTGAGACTCAAAGGATTCTCAAAAAGGGGAAGAGCCCACCATATGAAGTATAAACTGGCAGTTATATGGCAGTCTCCATATCAGTTAGGCAAAAATTAGTAAAGGTGGCCATACAGGGACAGATTTAAGATGTTGAATCAGGGCCTTCAGACCAATTTGTCAGCTAATCTGTTTGTGTATGGGGCCCTCCCATTGGATCGAAAACATCATTGGCTCATTGATGCAATCAAATAAGGAAGTCAAGAGTTTTGACACAAGAAGTTGTATTTTTTGTAGCAGCAAAATAATACATGGTATTTGGTGAGCATATTTTTACTTTTGGCTCCTCACTATATTGTATTGAGGAGATAGTTGTATGTCTTAAATTACATTTTTACTGTAAGATGGACAGAATAAAATCTGCCAGATGTAGGGGGATAGAGCTCCATGTAAATATTTATTGTAGGCAGATATTTAAATTACAAAAACATATTCTTCTCGGTGCCTGTGGGTAAAGGCCAATATACATTTTTTTTCCCGAGGTCTGGCTCGAAATAAAGATAATCTAGTGGACTGCGTGGCGCTGGGGGGATGCTGTTTGAACAGCCCTGTTGTAGTGTATCATATTCCTATGTTCACAAGACTGGGACTCTGTTTCCTTTAATTAAAATAGCTCTGTGTCTGTTATGTTGAAAGCCTTCTTTATAAGGAAAACATTTTTGTAAACAGGTAGAGACCTTTTTGACCTATTGTGTTAAGTTTACTTGATCTAGAGTCAACATCTGAAAGGAAGGGAATTCGGTGGGAGATACTGCCAGAATGAGAAGGGAGAGCCCAATCACCACAAATATGTTGGGCTGTTTTCTTAACCATTGTTCCTTATCAGCAACTGATTAAATGTTAAATGTGGAAGAGACATGGAAAAAGGCATGTTGTGTGTGACGTGTTTCCTCTGCAACATTTCAGTTTCAGAATTGGTTCAAATAGCCGACCAAAAGATATTGTATGTTACTTCTTATAACAAGACATGCACCTACATCATTGTGATTAATTTACCTTTTTTGTTCATATCTGATATTTGATGCTTCCATGTGTATGTATATATGTGACTTATATGTGCCTTCTTTGATACTTAAGGCCTAATTTAAGAGGAGGGTCATTCATTTTCCATGATTAAAATCCTTGAAAGCCTTTACACTCTATGACAGTACTGTCCATTTGGCCTTGGGACATTTGGTTTATAGGATATTAGGCCTAATTTATCCATAACCTTATGACACATGAGGCTTTTTATATTACCCCTAACAATAACTAATTGCATAAAGAATCTATTACATAACATACCCTAATTTTACCATCCATTCCATCAGTGGTAAGTAATTCACCCTTATGAATTGTCTCATGGATGGTTAATCATAATGCTGCATGGACACCCCAGCTCTATAATAAGCTTATGTAGGACATACGAATAGCTGTAGGAGGCCTGTAAATTTCCCTGTAGTCAGTTGGATTAACACTTGTTTATTTTATGTATTGAAAGAAATTAAACGTATATTCCCTCTTCGAGAAATAACTTGAAAAAATAGGAGAGAGAAGAAAAAAAGGATCTGTTCCCAGTCGAGTCTATTATATTTTCAAGCAACACTTAAAGCCACTGTTTATATAGTCATACATGCTTTATTGAGCCTTTGCAGCTGTGCATGTCCCAAAGCATTTTGCCCCCCAACAAAGTGGCCCCTTTCTCCATGGTGAAAACAACTGTACACCACTTATCTCTTTAACACATTACTCTTTACTAGTATTAAGCTCTTTTTTACAATCCCTTATAAAAATGCCCTCAGCATGTTAATGGGCCTCGAGGGAATTTTCCTGGCCTGGCACTCTCCTTACGAGCCTTAAACCTTGAGCTCACCCTGTCTCCTAAAACTCCTGGCTCCGCTGCTCCTTTTTCTTTCAACTTTGTCACATTCACTGATTTTCTTTTATTCATGTGGCATAAAGTTAAATCACATCCTTATTATCCAGAGAAATGTGCACATATTTTATGTGATGCCTAGGAAGGTCTTATGTAAACTGCAGCTGGAAACGCTGAATCTGTCACATTGACACCATTACTTTTCTTTTTATTTATTAAATAAAACACCGGCATTTTTCACAGCACTACAGGGAGGAGGTGACTGGTACTTGCCAGCTGACATATAAACAATGCCCCATTGATGGGATATGTGCAATTCATGGGAACTACAACTCCCAGAATGCCTCCTACACAATTTAAACTGAAGGGGCCACTGGTTCCATTTGCCATTGTCATAATTTTCCAACATTCCACATTCCAACTAATATATTTATTTAGGTTCATAACAAGACTTTGTTGCCATTAATGTTCCCAGTGTGCATCATTATACTTATCAAATAATTTTCTGTCTTTTTTAAACATGCTGTCTTTTGGTGACCACAATAGCTTGCCCACCAGAGGCCACTGTTTCACTGGAGACTATGAACAGGGTTGCTAACTTTTCTGGAAAAAAATTACCTGCCTTTGTGTATTTGTTCATTTTACCCTATTAATAACATTGGCATCAGCATCATTTTTACTGTCCAGGCTGGCAAAGTATCAGCCAGGTGGCAACCTTAACTATGAATGAAATGGAAATGATCGTTTACATGAGGGAAAAGTGCATGACAGCTTTCATATAATTATTACAAATATTTTTTTACAACTTGGCTCTTTGGGAAAATTTACAGAAAACTAAAGAGAATGTGATATTTCTTATAAAGGAGGAAATATTTGCCTTTCAAATATCCAGAGGAATTGCACTACAGAACAGTGATTGCAATTCAGTAGGACTACCAAAGAAAACTACAGATACCAGAAAACATTGCACCATTGCAATAGTCAAGACCTTAAAAAAGCAAAATCATATACCATTCACCATAGATAGATTTAAATAATCTCCTTGACCTACATGCTTCTTAAGAGTGGTACGGAAAATGCTGGGAACAGACTCTCGACCTGGAATTTTTTTTCTAAGCATTTATTGTCTTTTTTTATTTCTAAATGCCATTAGTGACTGTGGGAAGGAAGATTGTATGAGGAGGGAGATCTGACCTGCATGAGAGGCAAGCGAGGGACCCCTGCTGACATGGGCAGTTTGACCTATTGAATGGCCTGAATGCTATAAATGCTGCTTTATCCTCTCTTGAAAGAAACAAGATAGCATGGCCTAAATGCCTGGGTGTACTTAAATAGGCAACTATAGGACGTTTGATTTGAGTGTGTTTGAAATCTGAGCCTCTTGACAGCAAGGGAGGTGGCACAGGTCACCTGCATTACTCTGTGGGGACAGACTGGGGTCTCATAAGAAATTGTCCGTACTGAAATTTAAGTACAAATTCCCTTCTTCCGTGTCTGGCCTGTTGCACAAGATCACGGCCTATGAAATTTTTTGCATAAACAATTTTTAAATATTATTTGAAAGAGGGACTTGCTTGCCGTGAAAGACTTGACAGTTTGACACGGACAGGAAGGGCTGGGAGCTGGACTGGGGGAGCACGGCTCTCCTTATGCTAGTTAGAGGCCGGGTGTTTTTTAAATAGTGTCTCGTTGCTGTGCAGAGCTCTTGTGCTCCGAGCGATTTGACAGGCAATGAGTCTGCTTCAGTGATACCAAATCCTTTTAGACTAATTTGCGAGAGCAGAAAAACAGCTAGCACCTCTGGATGCCATGTTCAAAAACAAAAAAATCAGGTATTGCCAATTAAAGTGCTATTTCAAACAATCATATCAAAACAAATTACGTTTAGCTCCTCTGATAATGTCATGCAGCGCCTAAAGTGAAAGCAAGTGAGACTTTCTATTCTGCTAGGAGATCTGAGTGCAGCAGACTCATCAGGGACCCAGACAAAGGTAGTGTGAACCAGGTCTGCGCATTGTAATATTGCATATGTGCAACACAAATGCAAAATTGGGCATATTCTACCCAGAATAGCCAAAGGCCATTTTAAGAGCCTCTGGCCTCTCAGTCAGCGGCCTACTAGTTAATTGCCACACTGACTTCATGACACATGGGCAGATGATATGACATTTTCAGTTTCTGTCACTAGCAAACGCCACAACGTGGCCTGCACTAGTTGCTAAGAAGCTGTCAGAAACCATTAGCAGTTGGCCAAAGTTGCCCTATGGCATTTCCTCATGGCATCAGCAAAACGAGCATAAATCACCCAGCGGAGCCTACTGCTATACTAATGAGGCTGTAAGCTTGTTTATGGACTAGCATCATTTTTATGATTATTTCCACCTTTTCAGCTTGCCTTCATAATTTGCCTTCGTTTGGCAGCAGGAGAAGTCAAATCTGGGGGATGAAGTCACTCCTCTGACATTCGGCAAATGTTCTTTCTAGCTGCGACCATGTGCTTAATCATTGGACCTTTAGGGTTATTGTAGGGAGCTTTTGTACACATCACAGAGAGGGTGTACGGAAACAAAAGATTCCTTATTTTGCTTTTTGCAAATCCAATTTCAGCATGGAAAGTCAGGGCTTAATAACGTACTGAGAAAACGCACCATTGTCAAAACATCTCCGGACAAAATTACCCTCCTTTCTGTTTGCTTTTTCTTTTCTCTGTTTCTCTAACTCATGTCGGACAGGACTATGGTTTATTGTTTTAGGCTTTTCTGAACACGCATCAGTATTTACGCTGAATTCAAGGCATTTGCTTCCAATGAAAATCTTGTCTTAGATTACAGCTCAGCAGTGTCATTTCCCTCCCAGATGGGAGTAAAGTAGCTGTATTTGCCTAAAAACAGTAGGAAGAACAAACTGCATTAAGCCTGGACTGTTTTTGGCTTGACCTAATGATGTAACAGAAACCTTTTTATTTGGGATAGGTCATTGCCAGGGATTGAAGGAGGGGATCTGGCTCTTGCTTGAAAGGTTTCTTCATTGTATTTACATAAGTCTTCACTTACAAAAATTCAACTCCTAATGCTTCTGCTTTCATAGAACAGAAACAAACAGGAAAGATTCTGGTGAGTGTTAGACTCGGAATTCAGAATTGCTTTCTTCTCCTAATGGAGTATATAATTCAGGTGCCCTGAAGGCATGCTTTCAGGAATTCTTTTGCCTGAGGTAATGGGAAGCTAAGACTGTTTTAGGGCCTTGATTATCTATTGATGCGCAAAGCTGGATAAAAAGTCGGCCCTGTCAGATTGTAGTTGATATTTCCATAAATAATCAATTGGATTTCTTCTTTTTAGTTACAAAGTTGATAGTTCCATTTAAAGTATTGGTTGTCGTTTTTAAAGCCAGAGATCATATAAAATAATGAAATCAGGTATAAAATGGAATGTGTGTGGGGGATGGTTATAAATATGGTTATGGATAGTGGCTGTTCTTCAATCAACACAAGTATATTTCTTTTCAAATGATGCTTCTTTAGGATATAAAGCAGATTTGCTCATTGAAATTTTAAATGCAGATGAAGATTTTCCATGGCTCCCGAGTCTTTGATGGCATTTTTTGATTTTTCACCTTTTATGCAAAAAAGAACGAGAAGATAAAGACACAAAGAGCCGCAAAAACAGCTCTGGTGCACGGACCGGGTGCCTGTCATTGTTATGGTTTTACAAGGTCATCAGAGCATCAAACCACAAACACTTTTTTTACGTTAAGTCAACCAAAATAATGAAATGTTACTTTTGTGGTTTTAAATGCACAATGACTGCATTTACTTTTTTTTTCTTCTCCGACATACTTAAGGTAAAATGGTAATGTAAGCGTTTACCTAAAGCTAATTTGTGGGTTTCCTTGCATAAGCAAGACATGATTGTGAAAAGAGTGTGTTTATTTGACTATTGTTATTGACACGTTGGAATTCAAGTGAATTAACAACACTTTCAATGTAATTTACACAGCCATTTTTCAGAGTGGCTTAAGTGATGCATCGGGTGATGAAATGTTGTAGATAGGATGTTGTCATATTAAAAAGACATTTTTTCATAGACATTTTGCATAGCTCTGTGTTAGAGTATCTGTGACATATTTACATAGGCGCTGTCATGCTGTGGTTGCATTTGACTACAATGTTGCCTTGGTGTTATAGCCCCTTTCGTTGAGTGAATAGACCTAGTGGTTCTGGGGTTGCGATTGGATTAGGCTGCATACCTATCTGGTTTCTTGATGGTAACATGCAGAAGGAATCTAGTTGTAACACACAGTATACCCTGCACTCTACCACTGCTTTACGGTAGGTAGGTTGGTAGGTAGGTAGGTAGAAAGGTCTGTGTGTAAGCAAGGTGACCAAATTGGTGCTGGCCAGGTGCTGGTTTTGTATCTATGAGCATAAACAAATCAAATAGAGTATAGCCCTTCAGCTAATTAGCCCCGTTGTGTAAGCCCTGTGTAGTATCTCTGTATACTGTCCCTTACCAAAATTGTTGCCCATGGCAAACATCTGGCACTAGTCCCTCAGGAACTAAATGAATGATGTTATATGGTAATATGGCCACAGCCTAATAACCCTTTCGGTTTTGTTCTTGTCTAGTGTAGTCAGAATACTGACTGCATGCATTTCATTGGTTCTTATGGTTAAGTTGCCTGGGGCACACTTGGCCCATGTTACTACATAACCCAGTTGGATTGTGAGCTTTCATGAGCAGGGACTCAAGGGATAATTTGCTAACAATCATGCAAAGTGCAGCGACCCGCAGCAACCAATGAGTCATGTGCTTTTGTTTCCCTACTACTTTATTAAAGATAATCACTTTGTAGTTGTTGGAGATTTTAGCCCTTCCAGCTGCCTGTACTGATAGAAGAATCACAAGGGAAGTGAAGTTTGTTAATAGAGTTAAAATGAGCCAAGAGATATATAATTCAAAGACCATAAAGATATAGAAATATGTGGGAATAAGCTCAAAATGCAGGAGGAAGAGCAGAAAACCATTTACTGAAAGCCCACTACCAAATTTCATTTTTTTGAACAATTGTTTTTTCACATCTTCTACGTGGGTTTTTATCATTCTAAGTTATTACTTTGAGCTTTTTAATGTCTATGGTGTTTTTGTCACACCTGTTCCTTCTTTAGTGTATGTTGAATTTCTAAATATGGGTGACAGAGGTCACTTTTCAGGTTTAATGCTTTCTGGCTTATCTGCAGTGTTTAGTATTGTACACCCGTAGGACCTTTGAACTCAGATGGTACAGTACTCCAGAGGTAGGAATATGACATAGAATTTCCTTCTTCTCTGTACCAATACCATTGTCTTCAGGTGCATCACAAGCCTTCCCTGTATCTGTAGCTATTTACTGTCAAATGTCTAATTGTATTTGATGAAAGAAAATTACTTTGCCTACCACAAAGGGCCCATTATTTCCAAGATTTCATGGGTGGGAATAATTCCTATTTGGTAAATTCATTTGTTCTCTGTTGAAACTGGTAAAAAAAAAAACTTACACAAATGTTTTTTCCTCTCATATGTTTCATGGGCTACTTGTTCACAATTATTATTACAGTCGCTGTAACTGGCACACATCTTCATTAAACCATACATGTCCATGGCTGTATGATGAATAGACACATTTTTGGAATATACAAGCCCTTAGGAAGAAGTGTAGGATACTATACAGTTTGGCCAATTTGGCCACCCAGGATGGTTGATGTTGCCTATATTGCAATGGTAGGATTCAGCAGTCTAAATCTGATCGGGGTGCAAGAAAGTCTTGTCAAACCAGCTTGCTTATAGCTGGTAAATTGCATTTCCTGCAGAAATGTTAGGTTAGAATGTCATGGTTTAAATCTACAGCCAACTGATTGCTGACCTCTTGCTCTTTGCGCAGAATGACAAGTTAGTTCCCTTACCATCTGGGTATGCTACATTACCTGGTATGCACTGCTGTCATAGGTCAGTTTAACTAAGTGTTAAGAATGTGAAACATTTGTTAATAGAGGGTTGTAAAAAAAACCTTCAATGTTCTACAACTTGTCCCCATTATGCCTTTTATACTTTGTGATATAAATGCTGCAGAAGTTCTGTGGGGCTATGTAGGACTATGTAGGACATTGTATGTCAGATGTTTCAGGTTGAGGTTGCTCAAGTCCTTCATACTGACTTTAGAAGATCACTTCTTTTGCTGCTGACTCAGTATAATACACAGCGATTACAGCTTGGTTTTGCCTTTTTACAGGTGATGGTTTGGACAACAGTGTAGCCTCACCGAGCACAGGGGATGATGATGACCCAGACAAGGACAAAAAACGGCATAAAAAGCGAGGTATCTTTCCCAAAGTAGCCACAAATATCATGAGGGCATGGCTCTTCCAACATCTAACAGTAAGTTGAATTTGAGATATTCAATCCAGTTTAATCTGTTGTTCTAATGTCTATAAATGTCTATCTTTCTATTTTCTTGGTATTTATGGGAACTCTGCTTTTTATTGTGGTTGTGTTTTTATCCACAGTTGTATTTGTAAGGATATTTGAAGGACATTACAGTTTCCCATTGAGTAGTACAACATTATATGGGTCCTTTTGTATAGGAAGCTTTTGCACTGAAAAGAATATTGGCTCTGTTCCTATAGGACACCCCACTTTTTCCTCTGAAAAGTATATTGAGTCTCTTCTGCCTAGAAGTATATATGTTTGTTCTGCCCTTATTATACTAAGACTTTTTTCATTGATCCTGTTCTTGCAGGACACTTTACTCTCTCACTGGGAAATATATACTTTCTTCTATTAAAGGCCACTCCACTTATTATATTGAAATCGGGTACATTCTTATAGGATACTCCACTACTTTTTTCATATGACAAATGAACTATGTCTAGCCTTGAAGAACTGTATGTTTGCAATTGTGCATGGTTTTTTGTTGCAGTTAGGTATGGTGTTTTGATCTCTTAGTGAGCACATATGTGTTGCATATTAATGTTATTCATGTATTGTAATATATACTGGAATTATTTAGGCACCCTCTCCTCCACTCCTGCCCTCCTCCAGCTGTTGCAGGTTCTACTTACCTTCTTTGTAAGACCCTTGTGTCATGTATGTATGTTCAAAGGTTTGGTGTAGATTATATGTCCAGCCTGAAGCCAAATGGGTGTTCCCCAGCTAGACAGTCTATGAGTGGGAAGTCCCTAAATAACATACAAATCCATTTACGCTATATACCAATATAGGTCTACTTAATATTTCTGTTTTAGCATCTTTAATTTTTTTTAAAAAAATTAGCATCTTTTTTTCTTTTTAAACATTTAAACAATAAAGAGAGTTGGTCTTGGACTTAGTCTAAGCAATATGATCCAAAGCAAACTACTCTATTATTACAGACGGAACATGTATTAAGAATCTGGCAACTTATTGGTAGAATGCCCATCATACAAATTCTAATGAGACCTCCTTGTAAAAGTTGTCCTTCTTAGTTTAAACAACCAAAGGAAATCTACAACGTGGAATAATTTCTTCCTGTGCTTTCCCTGGTGGCCACTAAAGCAGAGTTCATTGTCTGAATTGGTTTCAAGTAGTTCATTGTCTTTATAGGTTTGGCTAATTGAGTTATGATATTTCTTGAGTTGGAGTAATTTGAAGTGCAGGTGTTGTACATTTAGTGAAAGGTGTGTTTATTATAAAATAACTTAAAAATATGTCTTGGGTGTGCCTCTGGATTTGTTGCATTGCAGTGCCTTTTTTGTGCATACTGATGATGGAAACATTCTTTCATTCATGCTTTCTGTAATCACAGTTACATTACTTGAGCATATTATTTGTGGAATAAGCAGCTTTTTTATTTACTGAATCATTCATGCAGAGCTAGATTACTGAGTACTGAGTATGCGGTCTGAGAGTGGATTGCCTTCCTTAGAACCATGACTCCATGACTTGTTTGTTTATACATAGAGTTTGGTAAGAGTATATACAATTTGTTCTACAGGTTTAATCCGATTAGAGCATCTTCTTTTTTTATGTCACCTATTCTCATAGTCAGATTCCACAAGATCTCAAGGGCAATTAACAAAATTAGATGAAGAGTTCCCAATTGTTATTTGAGCTTTATGTTTTGACTTAAGTGATAACTAGGCAAACATAGAACATGTGTTCCCTTGGGAGCAGAATTTGAGTAATCCAGCTATCCCAAAGCTAATGCATGTGGATAACATAGGAAGCAAAAGCTTGCCATTTGTACGCCCTGCCTGGTATAAAAATATGTGTTTAACTGAAAATACCCCTACCATCTGCTGCTATGAAATGCATATGCCTGTGAATGGGGAATTCCTGGTACCATGTAGCATCTATACTTTGTCTTGCACAAATGCCCCAGTGTATTTACCTGTCTGATGCCTAAGCAGATGTTCTTTGCTGTTTTATTTACATAAAAACACACCCTTTTCAATAGCACTTAACATTAAGTTATTTAGCCTTTAAAGGCTATAATATATTGTAGAAAGTAATATTTTTAGTTTTTAATTATTACAGTTTTTGTTCAGCAGCTATTCCATTTGGAGTTTCAGCAGCTATCTGGTTGCAGGCGTCCAAATTACCTTAGCAACCAGGCAGTAGTTTGAATGAGAGACTGGTATATGAATAGTAAAGGATTCCTAAGTTATAAAAAGTAACAATAACATTTTAGCCTCACAGAGCAATAGTTTTTTGCTGCCGGGGCCAGTGACCCCCATTTGAAAGTTGTAAAGAGTCAGAAGAAGAGGACAATTTAAAAACCATAAAAAAATAATAATAAAGACAAACTAAAAAGTGTACTTTATATGCAATTACTTTTACTTTTTACTTTACATGCAAGCAGGCAGGGAAGAGGTGAGGTGCATTCAGCTATACTCCTATATTTTATTTCCACTTTCAGAGAAAGATAATCCCAGAAGTATGTTTCCCCTTTTAGTTACATTGATGCTAAAAATGTAACCAGTACAAAATAAAAATGTGTTCATCATAAAATCAGGCTTTGTCTAGAGACTGTTGTGCTAGTTTAGCATATCCAGGCTCCCTTTCCATCTCCAAGCCTCCAAGACTTGGTGGTTGCCATCGAAAAGGTGATATCTGACCTGTGCAGTGACTGCTAGAAGACTTCAAAACTCCAAGCGAACAGTTTCTAATAGTAACGATGACCTTCAGGTTGCTCATTTCCTGTCTGTTAAAGCCCTGTGAGGTTAAATTCAGGTCTTCTTAGAAGCACTAACTGCCATGAAATTTCTCTCCCCATTTGTCACTATTACTTAGTCGATCAGGGAAGAGTTTCAAATAACTATACATTATGCAGAGCCCTTAATTGACACTACCTGATTTCCAACGTAGTATGATTAAAACCATGCAAAATGCAAATCTGTGCACTTTCATGTCATGCCACATTATGTTTTATTATTTTCAGTATCCTTTTTCCAAAGCCATAAGGCAGCCCTTTGAAAATTTTCTGCAGATTATTTCAATAGAGAGGCTTCGAAGTGCACTTGCATTCTGCTGTTTCTTACCATAGTAACTAATTCTTTTTGTCATGTAAACCCAGATCCTTTGTAGAACCGTGGGCAGTTTCTAGAGAGGTCGATGTACTGGTTAAAATCACAGCAGATGTTCACACCATTTAAAAGTTTAGGGTTCATATATACGTCTACAAGCTGCTTTCTTGTCGAAAATCAGAAAACGATAATAGTAATAATAAAGTATAATGGCAACCATGCTTATTAGGATAGTAGTTGGCAAAACACACAGAAAATATTCTGCACAGAACTAATGCTAATATCAAGTGCAGCTTTAAAGGAATGCCAACAATAATAAAGCACAACTATTTCATTGGTTTTTAAATGCATTAGTAAAACTTTTTTTTTTACTCTCCATATATATGTGTATATGAAACGATAAAGTGATGGATTTAGAATCCTGTTGCTAGGCTTTCCTAAATACCATATAGAAATCACTGAATTGGTTTACAGATTCTGACTTACCATATCCAATCCATTGTTCTGTGTCTTGTTCCTTTATTATCCTTATTCACTCCCAAAGCCCTCCTTTCAGTCTTATAATCATTCCAGCTGTACATGGCAAAGATTAGACAAAGTAGCAACAGGGGGAGTTTGTTTCTAAAACTATGTCTAGCATATGCACCCCTCCTTTACAAAGCCCAATTAAAAAGTATATTTTATTGATGATTTGTTTCTGTTTAGTGATGTGCTTTGTTAGAAGACCTGGCATGATTAGGTTATTGTGATTTGGCTCATAGCAAGTAAGGATAAGAAAGGACAACCACACATAATTCTTTTAGACAAGAAATAGCAACCGCACATGGTGTTAGCTTGTAGCTCACATAAAAAATGTGAAAGTTCACTGTAACCACTGTTGGATTGTAACACTTCCAAGTGGGCTGATAACCTCCTATACTCAGGAGACCTCGGCAGAGATTTTATACCTGAATAGGCCCACTGATACCTGCCTGCCTTATATATAATGGTATGTACCTCGACATGGTGTGAAAACAATCTGGTTACACTCTATGTCTGCACAGTTTTATACACTTTTTATAGGTCCATAACATGCTTGCATTGTTGGTGATGTACGTTTACATTTTAGTTTAGCATGGAGGCTAATACTGAACAATTTAATCTCATTATTTAGAGGAACCTTGGTTGTCCAGTTTGGTCATTGTAAGAAGACCTGCCAGACTCTTCTGTATGTGTGACCCCTATTTGATTATTTTGAGCTGTCAAACTCCAGTACCAACCCACAAGAGTAGATTACTCAAAATGTAAAGTCAGGCCACAGATCGGTACAGGATCAGACAACATAATGATGGCATGGGACAGACACCCACTGTGGCAATGCGACTGTCCAACAAGTCTACAAGCAGAACAATCAGTCGCCCGAAGGCTTGTGTGTACAACTTTTGGGGACTGCAGTTACTTTTTTACTTTAATTTATTTTACTTAATATCCAATGGGAGCATATTTTTTTTCAGCAAAGGAGGCACTGAACTGAATTCTGTATTTCAAATATGAAAACATGCATTCACAATACATAAACCTTAGTCATTCCAGGAAAATAGAGATGGCCTAATGAAGGGGGCTGTATAAAGTGAAATAATTAAGAACATATTTTGTTTAACATTCCTTTGACATGGATGTTCCTATAGGTTTCTTTCCAGGAATACAGCTAAGGTCAGCGTTATCGAAAGTGTTAGCCGCACATGTTTGAAAGTGAATGGCTGAATAAAATGTAACCTTTGTGAATGTGTATTATGTTTGGTCATTTGCCCTCTTAAAGGGAAACGCTAATGAAATTGGTTTGAATTTTGCTTCTATAATCTGTATAATAATCTATAAACTGTTTTCTTCTGAATTTTGATCTTTGCTTTAGTTAAACTGTTCTACTCCCAGTATTGTATGTGTTAATGGCTTCAGCTTCCCCTCTGTTTCAGTTTAAGTACAAATGTGTTTATAAAATGACTGCTGCATCAGTATAATATGGTAGAGTCATTGACAAGCATAGGTGCCAAATTGCACCAGTGCAACCCCCACTGACACCTGGCTGGGGACATCGGGTGTATGAGCTTGGCGGCTGGTTCTAAATGCTAAACTGCTTCTTTAATATTTGTATTAAAGATAGTAGATGTTAGCCTCTTCCAAAAGGAAACAGGTCAGCTTTTACTCTTGGTGTGCTGGATCAGAGTTTTACTTTACCCAGGGTGCTGGCTTGGTAACTTTATGCTTTAAGGAGATGATCCTGTAGATAAGTGAGTTGTACAAATTTACAGTACATTTTAAGTGCTTGTTAATTATAAAACCAGACTCCCATTTAGTTGTACTGAGAACAAAAAATATGTAGAATCTGTTAGGGTGATATCTATGTATAATAACATTGATTTTATGCAGAGGAAAGTTGCCAAATGTGTATCAGTGGCTCCCTACAGAGCTGCCAAATGTGCAGCCTACTGCTCCCTACTGAGTTACCAAATGTGCAACCAATTGTTTCCTGCTGGGCAAAGCTCACAGTCATTTGTTAGCAATGACACTTGCTTTTGAATACTATTGGCTTGGTCTTCTCAGTCCAGGCAGCTCAATGGGGCAAGCAGTGTTAGGGCATGCCAGGCTTTCTGTCCCCTGCTTTGTTGGGCTGCCAATAACATGAACCTACCAGGGCTCCAATAGTGATGTCACAGGATCTAAACTGCTAGTCCCCCCCCATTGCCCACCTACTGCCAAACCTCATCCTGCAGCAGAAGCTATAGCATGCTCTCAGCATGGCATTGCCCTGATGTAGGGAAAATGCCATATATATAGAAGGGTTGCTGCAGTTGCTGTTGTGTGCACCTTCAGCAGATGGAGTCTTCTAGGAGTTACATGGAAGGGCCACAGGAAAAAAAAATCACTGATGCATTGAATCCTGCATTCGGTTTGGGAATTAGCCAAGATTAGGCATGTTTCACCAGGATTAGGATTCGGCCAAATCTGAATCCTTAAAATCACAGATGTTAAAAGTTTTAACCTCCTGCTGCACACTTGGTTCTCTTTAACCCTTTCATAGTCTAAATAACATAAGCAAATTAAGCTTCATGTTCGGTTCGGTATTCAACCAAATCTTTCACAAAGGATTCAGGGTTCGGCCAAATCCCAAAATAGTGGATTCGGCACATCCCTAATATAAGGCACTACTACTTGCCCTACAGTTGCTATCTTGCCTTACTATTTCCATCTTGCTTTGTTTTTATTCTTACCTACAACTGTTGCTCTGGTAGGCCAAGTACGCAGATGGATTGCGCCAGGGGCCCCTATTTCCCCACTGATAGCTGTGCCTGACATGAAACTTGTTTGTGCAGACACATAAGGGCCACAAGCAAGCAAAATTCACCCTAATAGGCATAGTTTCCACCCATCAACAAACAATAGACATTGACATAGTTCTTGAAAAGCATCTGCTCTCTGCCCTTTGTGTCAGAGCAAAGTGAAAGAGAGCAGTGTACTTTACACCTGCCTTAGGGTTCTAGAGTCCCTTGTATCCCCTGGCCCTCCCAAAATGATGCATATGGAAGGAGCATGGCAAGGGATGTCCATGTACCTTACCTCTTATATACAGCAATGGCAGCCACGGCCAATACTGAATACACAGATGGAGGCTAAGAAAAATGGTGCTTTTTGTCTGATTTTGCACTTTGCACCTTAACCCCCTGTTATAAATGAGCCCTTTAAAGTCCAAGTGTTCCTTGCCTGACGGCTATGAATATGATCTCCAGTTGTCCGCCTCATTTGCAAGCAAATTCTTTTCACTTCATTCTTGTTTAATTTAACAAGAAATGAGTAGTAAATGAAAGCTGCTGCCCGCAATCCTACTGTGAGCGTGTTTTGCACTTGGCTCCCCTGTGAAAAGGCAATTTGGGAAATGATGTGATAGAGTAATTAGTTGAAACCAGGGCTTCTGATTGTTGCTACGCTTGTGTGGTAAGGGCCTAATCGGAGAAGGAGAAAAAAAATAAAAATAACAGATTATTACCCAGTCAAGTTGGCTCAAAGCTTCTTCATTTATTTGTAAACAGAATATTTAGTGACCGCATAGGAAGAAGCTATAATCACCAGCTCGTAAAGAAACCACAGCAGTGCTTTTGCATTTATACCGAGAGCTCATGTAAAATTTAAACTGGGAAGCAGCCTCCCTGTTAATGTAATTAGGATCTAATTTACCACCCTTTGCACACAGATGTAATAATGCCTTGATATTTACTCAATCTTTAAACACATTAGACGATACCTCAGCGCGGCAGTTAGTGAGCAGAAACAGGTGTGAACTCTTTTAGAATTCATTTTCCATGCTGAACGCATTGTATTTCCTGGGAAATATTTACCGAAATCTGTCCAAAAAAAAAAAAAGAAAGAAAAAAAGCAACGTCTGAGCACAAGGTGGTAATGGACAGTTACCCTTTATGTGCTCCTGTATTTCTCAACGGTTAAGTAAATTAAAGCAAATGCAAGGAAAATCAATAGGCTTGCCGAGTCTCGGTTGTGCCTCATAGACTTTAGGACACAATGACAGATGTGTTGCATATGAACCATTTAAGTATTAATGCCTGGGAACTGCCTAAGTGCGCGGGCCAAGAAATATTCGCCAATATTGTATCTCAGACAATAATTAGCGCCCTGCGATATAAACGTTTCTTGCGCTGTTCTATGTTTGTCAAGGGAGGGTGCTTGTTTTGTTTGCTTTTGTGGAAGATCGATTTGGGAGGGAAGAAGGGTGGCTAAACATGGACTAATAGCCAGTGGTTCTTCTGAGGCTTTGGAATAGACCAGGAACAGATTTCTATGAAGGGGAAGATGAAAGGATATATTTAAGCTCATGCTTCTTTGTTTAGAAGAAGGGTACCCTGTTTTTAAGTAGAGGTTACTTGATTCTTAGTTAAATCGATGATGACGCATTAAGGTATAACATATTGTGGGCTCAGAGGACTCCTTTTCTACATAATTACAGTAGGAGCTGCCCATCACTTTTTTAAAAGCATTCTACATAACCCATAGATAATATAGAGAGTAATCTCATTTATTTGCTGAAACACAGCCTTTTTACAGGAAAAAGTCCTGAATGAGTCTGTTGTGCACAGCGTAGCATTTTGTCCTCTGTAAGGACAGGTGTGTCAGTAAAAACTGCAAAATGGGCAAATACAAGACAAATGCAGTCTGTAAGTACATGAGTCACTAATGGCCTCACCTGTTCTCTAGCAGGGATATTTTTAAATCCTTTGTGGCCTGGATCTCAGGAATCCTGTTCTGCAGAGACTGCTGCACCATATCTGTGCATGACCTCTTGCACTGCTTGATTTCTCTGGAATAAATTATAGAAATGCATGGAAACTGATTACATTGAGGACCCAAATGATGTGCCATTAAGGAGAATCAATACCCCTGTTTTATATAAATAAATAACATATATTTTAATAGTATGTGCCATTGGCTAATCCCATTCTAAACACTTCCACACATATTTGTTTTTCCTTCTACACTTCTTCCTGTTTCAGTTAGAACCTGCATTATTTCCTGTCAGGTGATCAGTGAGTCACATACAGAACATTGCAAAATGGTGGCTTGGTTTAAACTGATATGTATATGTAACTTTAACAAGATTTTTTGCTTTCTCCTTTTATGGGATTTGACTGTACTTTATACATGGTAATAAAGTTTCTCTTTTGTTAAATTTATCTACATTACCTTCCACGTTAGTATTATTTTCACAGTACCCATGTACCTCCTCCATGTTATATATGTGCAGTTATAACATACTTTATGACTTGTTTTCAAGAAGAATCAGAAGTCTCACCGATAACCTATCTGAAATCTTTAGGCTACAGTCAGATAAGGCCTGTCCTGTGGATAAACACAGGCAACAAACAGCCTGCCCTCACTTTCACTCCATCATATGTGTGCACCTGAAGGCACAGCGTCAGCCTCTGGGCAGACAGATGAAGTAGATTTTGGTGTGGAAACACTAGACAAAATTGACAAAATTCACTCCATGTGTCATCCCAGAACAGCATTGTCTGTCCATAGTAGGGTTGCCACCTGACCAATATTTTACCAGCCTAGCCAGTAAAACATCTTGCAAGGCCAGGGCCTGTATTACAAATTTACTGGCAATGTAGTTGCCAGTAAATTTGTAATACCATAAGGATTAGCCCCTGACCCACCCCAGATCCGCCCCAATCTGCCTAGATCTTACCTTATTTATTTCTAGGTATGCTCCATAACCCTCCCTCCAGCCATTCGCACATCATATCTTCACCCATTTTACACCATCGCCACACCCCCTTTACACCCCCACCCTTATGTACTTGCCCCCACCTGTTGGTAAAAACTCCACAGAAAGATGGCCTAGTCTGTAGCCTCAAGGTTTTGGTTGATAATACCTCTGATGTGCTGTATGTATAAGGCTGTATTTCAGCCTGGCAGTCTATTGAACAGGAAGTCTCATCTCCCCCTTGTCTGCAGAGATAAATGATATAATAGAGATTTATCCATAAGGACAGCCAACCCATATTCTAAGCTTTACTGCATTGTGGCTTCACACTTATCTAAGTACAAATAATGTATTCTTAATTGGTTCCTCCGCACATAGATAAATATCCAGTATTTAGTAGCTGAGTGCGGCATGGATCCTAGTTACCATGACATGAATGAGTAGTTTATAAACCACAGAACAATGTCAGAGTAAATGCCCCCCCCTGCAGAGTCCCGTCATATATTTTGCAATAACAATAAAAATGCTTTTCATTCTATTTCTTTGTTGGAGAAACAGTTTGGTTTCTAGCATGCTCGGCTGTGTGCGAGATACCATCTGATCATAACAAGGCCTGGAAACACACAGACAAATAAGCAGGTCAAAGGCTTTATTGCCACGCATGGCCTTTTCTATTGACTTGGGGAATTTCATTATTTTCTTCTCATAATAAATATTTTTTCCTACATGGAGTTTAATCTATTGGATACCAAAGGCTCGCTTAGGTGCCAGAGACATTACACCATGGCTGTGGCATGAAATGAGTTAAAGACAGCACTATTCCATTAATAAAATGGCCACCACTCTGTGCATGGAGAGCAGTGATATGTAGAGATTATCACAGTTAGACTTGTTAGAATATACTTTCCTATGTTCGGGGCTGGAGAGATTTTCTCCCTGAAGCCTGTCAGGACAGGGCAGCGTAATACAGAGTTGAGTGATGACAGAAACCTGTCGTTTGCCCACATTCAGCTTCATTGCTATGGTGACAATATGCAGCGATGAAAGTTTTTCATTACCATTCACACAGCATACCCAGTTGATGCCCGTAGCGCCAGCCTTTTCATGGCTGTGCGTAGCTGTGAGTACTCCTTCAGTTTTAAGACTCGTTCCAAATGCCTAATAAAAGAAATGAAGCACAAAGTCTAAATAGTTGGTGCTGTTCCTCTCTGTGTGGTTGCCAATCTAGACAGCTGCTTGCTTTGAGTGATAGAAAAGGCTTCTTCGCTAATGTACTTACATTTTCAGTGCAGAGCCAGAATAAGCAGCAAATATTGATACCTAACTTGTACGCCTGGGATGGCCAACCTGCAGTCTGCCAGAATGTGGTGGTCTGCTAAAAAAAAGTGCCTAATTTAATTTCTCCCAGTACATGGAAATGTTGAGGGACATGTTGATTAATGTAGATGGGTGTTGTTCTGGTATAATTCAGTCCAGTGATTTGTGCCATTTGATTCTGGCTAGGGTACTGCAAGGAGTTTGTATGTTCTCCACATATCTGTATGGTTTTTCTTTGGGTTCTATATCTTCTTCACACACTATACAATACAGGCTTGTTACTTGTCTCCTGATAAAAATAACCTTAATGTGCTTGAATCTAATAGTTTGTACGCTGGGGC
Source organism: Xenopus tropicalis (assembly GCF_000004195.4). Taxonomy (NCBI): domain Eukaryota; kingdom Metazoa; phylum Chordata; class Amphibia; order Anura; family Pipidae; genus Xenopus; species Xenopus tropicalis. The sequence goes on along the minus strand of NC_030681.2, from coordinate 31,325,839 downwards.
ATTAAACCCATAGCTTTTACTGGTTTAATGTCATTTTTAAAACTCATAAATAGTCATAAATAGACATCACTGTATTTACAAGGGGCAAGTAGTGGGAGACACATAGGTTTCCCTCTACCTACCCTCTAACGCCATCCTCCACGCAGTCCTGACGCAGACTTTCGTTAGTACCAACAGGCCGAGCCCTGTGCAAACCCTCTCCCCTATGTTGTAGGGCTCAAATAAGTAGTAAAGGGTAGTTTTGGCAAAACTTTAGAAAAATTTGCAAAACGCGGAAAATGTTGCACGTCAAAATTTTTTTTGCATGCGTCAAAATTGTTGGGCGACATTTTTTATGACACGTGATAACCTGTTTGATTTATATATAAACTTTGTAGAATTTACACAGGATTCAGAAAAGGGAAAATATACTCATTAAAGCTTGTCTTTAACTATCAGATTCCTAGAAATGAGGCCATAGTACCTTATAACACTGCTTATTTATTACTCACAGCAATGCCATTTTATTACATGCATGTGTATCTAAAGAGAGACTTCTATTTCAGTATGACTGTGCAGAGACTTTTATTTTGTTAAATGGAATCTTGCAGAAATATGGAGCCTTTTTAACTAGGTCATTTGTTTTGTCTCGGCCATTAAGGATCAAAGGTCATCTGGAATCCAGAAGTCATTAGTCAGTGGCTGTTCTTTGCTGGATCCCCAGGATGGCAGCTCAGCAGTCACCCATGGCAACTTGGGCAGGACATGCTGTGCCGCCCCTGGCTTGGGGCCTGCTTTTTCTTTACTCCCAGTTTGCATCAAAAACGTACAGGGCAAGAGCTCTTGGCATTACAATATGAATATGAACACGTGTATTTGCATTCACATTCTCTTGTGTTAAGGAAAATAACTGTGACAGAGATCTCTGTGAGCACAAGTGTAGGGGATTTTGCCAACTGTATTCCCACCTGTGTAAATAAATGTACATTAAATAATTTTTAATATTTACTGTAGGAAAGTAAAAAGTTTCATTAGTTAGTTGCAGTTGAGAATTTTCTTTAGCTTTGTGCAATTTTTGGTTTGGAGGAAGACACTTACAATTGATTGCAATTTATTTCATTGGTAGTTGTGTGGTTAGTGGGTATACTCACAGGAAAGGCAATAGTTGATTGAACTTGCAATGGATTTTAAATTGAATATCCCCTGATCTATGAACCATGCAACTGGTAAGAGATTCTAAGCATTTTTGTCTCCAGACAACTTCAAGATGCCATGATGTGCAGCATCAAATTTAGATCCGTTGTCTACATGCATGTACCAGTCGGATAGTTGCGGGTGCCCAATTTAGTTTCAGCACCGCCTCCAGATTTAGTAGAAACTATTCAAAATCAAATTGGTAATTTTTCAAATATATAGTCACCTGTGGTTCACCTCTTTAAAACTGCTGCCTTAGGCATGGACCCCTGGGTGCCTATATACTGTGCCATTGCCCTTTAAGGAGCGTTAAGCAGTGCAAGTCACAGAAAAAAGGCCTGGCTGGCTGAAATCACTCTGTTTAGATTTTATTGAGACCTAATGTGCCCCAAACCTACACCTTTTGCCTTGAAAACATCATCAATTACAGGAATGACAGGCTCCAGGGATTCAGTGGAAGGAGTTCAATTTTGGAAGTCATCTTGCAGGGGCCAGGAATTCAGTGACAATCCATCACTTGCAACTGCATCAAACACAATGGGAAATGGTGTGCTAAATGAGTTAAGGGAAGAAGAAAGCATAGTTTAAGTGAATGCTCTGCATTATACAGAAAATAAAAGACTGCCTGTATTGGTATTGCTCTATGCTGTGCATTTTAATTATTTAACCCCTGGGACAAAAGAGACTTTCTCATATTACTCCTAAAAGCAAAATAGACCCTAGTTACATGCAGTGTTTATTTCTCGTTTGCTTATTGTTAAATAGATGGTAAAGGATTCAATCAACCTATAAATTATTATGCCATAGGCAATATAGCAATTGGGATTGCTGTATTGGTTGCATCAAGTATGTGTTGCAAATCAAGAGAATAGTACTGTATTTCACAGCTACTAAACTGTTCTTTTGATGAAAGGAACGCCTGAAAACACAACAATGTATGCCTTAATACTTTACTGTCTAATATCCCATCCAGATATTCTTAATTCAGTGTCCTGACTGGCCAGCATTCCAGTTGTTCACAGATAGTCCAAATTAGATTTTTGTGTGTCCCTGGGCCTTTTGTTAGTAAGGTTTGATTTAAAGGTGAAATTCGTTGAAATGTGTGGCTAATCATATTTAGGGTATAATCTTTATACATAGAAACCATATTTAACACCATATATTTTTGTAATGATATATTGGTGTTAATATAACCATTTTAAGAGTAATGAGTTACTTCTGGGCCAAAATGCCCTAAATTGCCCTTTGTGAATTTCCTGAAATGAATTGTTGAAGTGCTTCTTAGGCTAATTCTAGGAGCTGCCCACTTTCAGCAATTCAGTTAGGAGTCAGTGAGAGGCAATTTTGGGCGTTTTGGGGTTGTGTGTTTGGGCTACTAAGAAACAAGGCGTGTGCCATTGGCCTAAGCCAAATAATGGTAACAGATATGTGGGATCAAGGGGTCACTTGAAAGGGATATATATACAGATTTTGTATTTTGTCAGACTACAAACCTGAGGGGACTATTTAAACAGGGGAAATAGATTGATGATGTTTAGGTTTCCTAAATATAAACAAAAAGAGACAAGAAGCTAAATTAATGGCACTTAAATTGTTTAAACCCAGAGGATTGATGTTGTGGAAAGAGGTTACACAAATAAACAAAGATTGTGTGTGAGCTCTTTATCTTTGAACCTACAGCCTTTCTCATGTGGTGTCAGTCTCTGTTACAAGGCGTCAGATCCAAGGAACAAACCTTAATTATCACATTGTCACCTAAATTGGCAGTAGCAGTTTGTCAGAATATTCACTACATTTCCTTCATCCAAGGGGATCTGGTAAGGTCACTAAGCCCTCGGTTTTGGAACACTGTGCTCGCAATTCTTATAAAATTTGATTTCCTCAGTTAAATAAAAAAGAAGTATGAACCTAAATATGAACATAAATATCAACCTGTTTTGGTCAATTAAATCTCTCAGTTCAATATTGTGAACTAAAAAAAATGCCAGTGACTCCTTACCAAAGTATATGAAGGTATCACTTACAAAATTTGGTTTATGATATCACAATGTTTGCCACTTAGAATTTAGCACAATTCTAAACAAAATTGTTGAATGAAATGTAACACGTCACCCCTTTATTAAATGGTCTTCATGAATTGGTCTTGAAAGTTGCATCTAAACACTTGCAGCTGTAATATTCTTAGACAATAAATCACACAAGTGGAGTAAAATATATGATAGTTGACACTAATTATTCGTGCTGCAGTAGATAATGGTTCATATATTGTGTGGTTAATTTAATTGCATGCTCTTTGCGGACTGCCTAAACTAGCTGTGTTTTATACAGGGACCAATCTATGTGACAAAATGGTTGGAATTGTGGAAAACCTTGCCTCTATGTCCTATCAGCTACAGTCTAATGATTTTTGATCCAAAATCCAAATATGGATTTTAGGTATATTTTATCCTTAAATTATACAATGAATGTTACCTTAGACTGTGTGACGCAGCTTGGGTGATGGTATTTGGTTCATAATTCGAGTGCCAGCCCCTTATGACCTTGGATAAGTCATTTAATCTTCTTGGGTCCCAGCATACTTACTGCGTCCTAAGATATTTATGTCCTTATTGCTGTAAAGCACTTTGAGTCCCCTGGGAGAAAAGTGCTCTACAAATCTCTGATTATTATATGCATGGCACTAGGTTGCAGGTCATTTCTGAGCATTTCATTGGAGGATCATGAATGTAGCTCTTGCCTCAGTTCAAATGAACACTTTCTGAGACATAAACATGACTGTGTTGAGTATGTGAATAGTGTGGGGACACACCATTCAGGTTCCTCCTGAGTGGAAGTCCATGTCAGTGGTAGATTTTTTTTTTTTTACATGAAGACATTGGGCCCAACTAATTGATAGCAACATCCATATTGCTCTATTGAGACATGGCTTGTAATTAAAATAGGTTCTAAATTATGAATAATCATTTTTAGTTTGTGGTTTCTAGACCATAACATTTTTATTTTGAGATTTTTATAAAATAGAAAAATTGGAATTGACAATTGATCTTTATGCACATAACATTTATTGACAAGTCGATGTCCAAGGGAGTTTGGAGGGTGTCGGAAGAAGCTTCCAGGCATCTGATCATGTTCTCCAAAAAAAGAAAGACAAACAAAAACAACTCCATACTGTACCGCAAGGCAATGTCATCCCAAAGTGGAAAGTCAGCTTATAGCTGCTTGGTTATTGCGGGCATTTGTGCCCTTGTCGTTTGGTTAACCGCTATCCCACGTGCGCAGTTCCACAATGCATAAAGGCGAGGGTTATTTCTAGGACAGATAATTGAACATTAATACTCGCTGACACTGTCGTAGAAATGATATGTCAACCTGACAGGGCCTATGTGCTTACATCTGCTGATTGGCTGCAGACGAAAGGGATGTTTGTCAGATCAGACCTGGGGCCTCAGTGCGGTAGAGCCTAGGAAGATGTACCCATTAATCATGAGCTGCCATCTTTGGTGGACTAACCATTAACCAATTCGCTGCTGAAAGAAGAGTTCAAAGTGCACTCCCTTTTATTCCATTCACTACAAACCATATGTTTTAAATGATCCGCCATCTGGATTTTTCACTCTGCACTTTAGGAAGACTGGTATTTTTTCTTTATCTTACAAAAAAAAGAGAAGTTTAGTCCCAAAAAAAATAGACTATTTGACTCTTGCATAAATGGGCTATTTGTTATGTTATAATCAGTTCCATGTTGCTGTGTTTGACCTATTTAATTATCAGCCCAATGTTTTTCTTAGATTGCTTTGTACTGTAGAAAACACAGGGTTTTTTTTAAAAAAAAGTTAATGTACACATACAAATTTTGCCATTTTTAAAACAAAATTTTCCATGCAAACAAACACTCATTATACGTGACGTTACTTTGAATGTATGTCAGTGTTTATACAACCAGCTGAATGAGGAACAGTGCCCAAAAACATTCACAAAAATGTTTTTGGACTCTCAGCCGCCATATCCTAGAAAAGATTTGTTTTGCACATGTACATTGAAAATGGATATTTATCAGGATCCTTACTTGCCCTTTCAGATTCCCAGGCCCCCTAAAACTGCTAGATCCGCTGTCTGTATTGTGTCCTATAGAAAGAGCTTGCCACTTACCTCTGCTGTTCAAAGTTTCAGGCCTTTATGACTTGGGCCGTGTTCTTGAAAGGGTTAAGCCATTACTTAAGCTGAGGCAGAACATGAACAGGTTACAAAATCAGAAAGTACCAGCCATATTGGTAATTATTCAAGCATGGTTTCCTGCAGCTCAACTTGTTTATAAAATGAGGCCCTGGAGATGATCCATTTTCATATATTTTTCAACATTGGTTTTTTGAAAACTCCCAATTGCACTTTGTTCATGAAGAAAAAGCTTTCATCTGTAAAGATACAGCTTCTCTTTGTTATGATAGTAAATGAGGCTATTAAATATAGTTTTATGCCTGTGATTGTCAAGCTCATCATTTTGTATCATTAGATTTACATTTTTATTTAATTGGAGGAGTCGTGTCTGAAAGGTTTATGCTTGGAATAATCTCAAAATGAACTCCAGCTCAGTATTATTTTTATGACTGTGTGATAGGCATGTGTGCTTCGTGTATTCATAGCGATTTCCATAGGAAAAAAAAAAAAGAAATGATTCTTGGATGAATTAAACGGACTGCAGCACAGAATTTCTGACGTGCTTTTATAATAAGGGAGATCATATGATATATTTTATATATATTGTTGTTGTTAGTATTATATACCAAATACTTATTCTTTTATATAAGAGTAATACTGTTCAAAGATAAAAAAGAGATTGTATTACAAATTAAAGTTTGGAGGGGAACCAATTTATCTTGCTCTTATCACTTCCTGCTGTGCCTTCCTGCTGTGCCCTGACATAGTAGATTAGAACCTACTGACCAGGAAGTGCCAAAGAGCTCTCAAGTTCTGTCAAGAAATGGGAACTCTTACAAAAATATCTATGCACATATATCCTCACAATCATTTAAATCGTTGGCCTATCAACAAGGAGAAAAAGCCCCTGTCTTGGTTTTTTTTTCATTGTTTTAAGAAAATTTTGTAATATACATAAGCTTTCTCCCAAAAGAGAGGGAATAATGTGCTTTGTTGAAAAACAATCCTGATGTTAGTTCATTGCATGTGGCTCAGAGTAGGAACAAATGCCCATATGCATTCAGCCATAGAATATGATTCCTTATTAAAAAGGTACTGAATGAAAATGAAAAATATTTGTTACATACGCCCTTTAGCTTTCTGTAATGCCCAAAAACAAGGTAATGCAGATCCTTTAGACGTGAAACACAGTGCGGCATTTAGCACATAGTGAATTGTGACTGATCTGTAAAAGTTTTTGAATTTATTAAAGATCTGTTTTGAATTCCACCAGGAAATAGTAATTCAGTAAATATCGATCAGTGTTAATATTTATCCAAGGGACAGTCATAAATATCCATATTGATTGAATTGTATTGACTTGATTGATTGAAAATTTGTTTTTATCAGAGTAAAAATGTTTGATGTTCTGGAAGGATTCCCTGATTGAACTTTTATAAATTTGCCCCTTAATATTTACAGTTTCACATATTAACCGTACTATTCCATCTAATGACACTTGTAAGGCCTAGCTCCTTACCTACAATATTTTCATGGTACATTCCTGAAGCACAGTCTGGAAAAGTGCTGTACCAAAGTATGGGCAGGGAGAGGGGCAGATGAGAAATGTGATTGGGAAACTAGATGTGGCCTATAGTGATTGGTTGTGGCCTAAAATGTATACAGATATGTCTCAAAGAGTTTGACATTACTCAGACATGGTACTGCAGGTATGGGGCATGTTATCCAGAATGCTCAGGACCTGGGGTTTCCTTGATAAGGGATCTTTCTGTCATTTGGATCTCCATACCTTAAGTGTGCTAAAAATAATGTAAACATTAAATAAACCCAATGGGATTGTTTTAACTCCAATAAGGATTAAATGTATCTCAGTTGGGATCAAGTACAAGGTTTGTACATTATAGAGGTACAGTATGTGAAGAGCTTGTAACTGTATAAAGGCAGAAGGGTGCAGGTCATGGAACTGAGCAAAATTCCCTTTTATTTCTTGTAGACTGTGTGCACAGAAATTCTCTTTAGTGAGAACTTTATAAAAATATTGCATGGAGAGCAGCGGCAGGATCTAAGCAAGTACAGGTATAGGACCCGTTATCCAGAATGCTCGGGACCAAGGGCATTCCGGATAAGGGGTCTTTCCGTAATTTGGATCTCCATACCTTAAGTCTGCTAAAAAATCAATAAAATATTAATTAACCCCAACAGGATTGTTTTGCATCCACTAAGGATTATTTATATCTAAGTTGGGATCAAGTACAAGGTACTGTTTTATTACTACAGAGAAAAAGGAAATCAGTTTTAAAATTCTGAATTATTTGATTAAAATGGAGTCTATGGTAGACAGGCTTTCCGTAATTCGGAGCTTTCTGGATAACGGGTTTCCGGATAAGGGGTCCAATACCTGTACTGAATTATGAGGGTGTATACCAAATATTTTGGATTTTCTATAATATTTTGCATGTTGGTTTTATAACCTGAGCACACACCTAAGAGAGAGCATTGACTTTGCCTATTTAATACCCACATACACTTGTAAGTGCTTCTAGTGATGCCAGTTGTTTAATATCCATATTTGTTGAATGGTTGACTTATTGCAAGATTTGAAAAAGAAACGCTTGTGCTTATTTTCATGAGAATAAGTAAAATTACATTTGAAAACGCTAAATATAGTTCAAAAATGTTTCACAACAGTTCCTTTATCCCTGCGCTTGAAATCTGGTTTACAGCAAAATAAGATTTAGTATTTGCCCTGCGCTGCGGGCTAACAAAATAAATATTTAAAAATTATGTCATGTCTCATGTTAAAGTAATATAGTTCACTGGAAAATATGTATCCCAGCATTTATTTTTATTTCTATAATATACAAAATATCCTGCATGTTTTTCGTGTTTCTTCCCTAAATATTTGGTTAGTCATTGATGGATATCAATATATATTTCTTTTTTTTATATAAATATATAAATGCTAGTAATAATAAAAACATAGACATAGGAGTCTCTCTGTGCTGTTTTTTTTTTTAACTTTTAGTTGCACCTGCATGGCATAGCCAGTCACTGAGGGGTTAACAGAGCACTTGATGGCGAAAGGTGAGAAGGAATGCGAAAGTACTTGGCTTCTGATGTTAATACCTGCTAGCCGGGTTTGAATCAACTGTCCCTGTAGATTTGAATGTCCCCTCTGACTGTTGGCAGGCTGCTTCCAGCTGTGGCAGGCATGATGCAGTGAATTGCTTTTGAATGTTCTTTACTCAAATAGGCAGTAATTACAAGCTTAAAGAGGTTTAGTGGTCCAGTAAACTACATAATCACCTCTGAATTAGCCTACGCTCATCAGTTGCAGTCCAGCAAGCTCCAGTCTGCTGTTAGCATTCAGCCTCCATCCCAGAGCAAACCTGAGGAGCAGGTGTGGAACAGTGAGAATTCCCCTTAAACTCAACCGTCTACTGGGGACAATGATCTTTAATGAGATGAAGCTACACTATAACTGTATTTTAAGTGGAGAAATTAACACTGGAAATTATGTACCGCTGATTTCGCGGCGAAGATGTGCTGCCTAATAATGTTGTAATTGTAATGCTAAAAAAAAAAGAAAAAAAAAGCTGTTTAGGTGCCTCCAGCAGATTACTTTGTGCGTTTCAAGAGCTTGCGAGTGAACCATTATTAAGCAGTTATCGCTAGCAAGCTAAATAAAATAATTATATTCACAAAGTCTGATTAATTCACTTTGCATTTTTTTTTCCTCTTGAATTCAATGAAATCTGTGCTGGGCTGTAAGAGAGGACTAAATCTCTAGACACAGGAGCTCTTGTTATGGATGCTGCAGGGCATAAGAGTTCTGCGCTGGTTACCAGGTACAGCAGCCCTATAAAACTTACCCATAGCACCCATGCAGTTGGTTCTATGCAAAAAATAGTCTTTCTTGTCAATATTAGTGCTTCTTTAATATAAGGGGTTTTAGTGACTTGATGTAGGCAATATAAGGCTGATCCAATTGCAATACAATGCAATACAAGCAGGAGAGAAATGCATTAGCTTGTGGCATTTCATCAGCCCATGTACAGGCCACCTTTATCCATCACTGGAGAAAATATTATTTTGTAACAATGCGTGTTATAAATCTCTTTAGTGGAGCCGTTAAGAGTCAGACACAATACCAAGTAAGCACCCAGTGGGCCCAGGACCTGTTTGGCCCCACTATATGACTAATCCCATTTACTTTCCTTCTACCAGAAGAGATACCATTTAGTACATTTTATATATTATGGTGTATTTTCTGTGTTTAGAGAAAACCTCTCCAGTCTTGCTGATTGCTTGCTAATCTTTGGCGGCAAAAACATAATATAACTGAATCAGAGAAGGTAAAATAAAAAGAAGGCATGAGAAACATTTCACCTACACCACGTGATCACGAGTAGGTGATTGGCATATTTCTCATATAAGCCTAATAATGAGGTCTTTGTCGTTTATATAATATGGTAGAGGGCTTAAAACAGGGGGCTAAGTGATTTAAAATAGATGTATTTATATCAATTTCCCACTTATATGAATGCTAGGCCATTATAGGAGCTTAGCATGTATTTTTCTTTAAATGGCTGTTCTTAGACAAATGGCAGGTTTACAGATCTGTCCTATTCTAGATTGCAGCGCATAACTAAATCCCTAAAACAATTTGCAATCCACTAACAATGCTTCACTTCTAAAACTTTTATATGTACTTCCTATTTACAGCTACATTCAAATGTATATTTGATTTCTGTTTAAAACTCTAGAGGAATGACTTTCTGAATACATATTTTCTTCTTGGAATGCTTAATCATGTGCCTACAATTTTTCTTTTCTAAATATAGGATAAGCTACTGATAGATTGAATGAGAGACAGACAGACAGACAGACAAATAATCAGAAACTATATAAAAAGCGCTGTCTTACATTATACATATATGAAAATACAAATGTTTTCCAGGCACATTGTGCTGCCCAGAGGGGTCTCGTTTGCATTCAAGTATTTATAAAGATACAGGGCTAAGCTACTATAAATTCAAGCTATGTTCTGAGACTACACCATCCCCGGCTTTTGTAATGCAAATGACTAGCACAAAGTGCATCTTTGATAATGTTCACTCTGAGACACAAAAAGCATTCATTTGAGCAGGGAAGCTAATTCTGAAAATTGAAATACAATAACTAAGATTTGAGTTTAAGTGTAAAATGTTAGAGATCAAAATGGTGATGATGGTAGATGGACGCCCATGTTAACCCAGATTGTATTTAATGGCTTTGGCATTATGTACAAACCCATTGCAGAGGTACATACAAGGCTTACATGATACACATAGGAAAGCCTAGGCACAGAATTTAGCCACACATGCCACGTGCACAGACTGGAGAGCACTGGATCTTATCATTACCATTGCAAGTCTTTGCTACTGAATTCACAGCACTGCACCTGCTGTATTACTCGGCAATACCTGTTTTATCACACAACTATATTTATCATTAATGGGTTCAGTTGCTGCAACTTTCCTAAATTCACGTGTGGTCATATGATCAGGAAGCTATTTCTAGTCTCCGATAACACAAGTTTAGCTAGGAATGCCGCACCACCACAGCTGTCAAGGGGCCACCGTAAAATGCATGACCCCTACCTTAAAAATGTTTGCATGGCACTTGTGTAAGTGACCCCTCCCCAAGCCCAGTACTAACTGTTCCTGAGCTCTGACTATGGGAACACAACAGTTTCTGAAACACAGTGACTGTATTACTGCTAAACCAGCATATCTGTGTGGTATACTGGAATGGGATCCCTCATGGGATCTGGAAACTCATATCCAGAAAACTCTATAGAGTCCATTTTTAGAAGATACTTCTAGTTAAAAAAAAAACAAAAACTTTTTTTTCTGTAATAGTAAAATAGTAGCTTGTACTTTATGGTAGCTAAGCTTTATGAATCCATATTGGTGTTGATATGAATCCTATTGAATTTGTTTCATATTTTTTTAGTAGATTTAAGGTTTGGAGATACAAATTGCAGAAAGAACCCTTATTCAGAAACCCCAGGTCCTAAGTGTTCTGGTTACAGGTCCCATGCTTCTATTTCTGTGATCTTTCCCAGTTTTTTGCTTAATTGCAAAGTAGCCTCCACCTGCTACAATGGTGAACACATAGTATGTCAGGAAACATCAGCATGGATCTTACCTTGAATATTGCTTGAGTGAAGGCTCTGGAAAGTCATCACATAACATGACTAGACCGAAAGGAAGTAAATAAAAGTTGTGAGAGTGTTAAATCTAGTTGACGAAGCCAAGTACACTTCAGCACTTTACTCAACAACAGTGCCTGCCAGAGCCCCAGACAGGATCATAGTGGGGCCTAGGTCTAGTGGGTTTTTGATAAGAGATCCCATACCTGTACAAACATTTTTTCCCATGTCTGTCTTTCTCTCTCTATTTAAATATATATATATATTTTTTTTTTATTTTTTTAAAAAGATGCGGCACATGCCTTACAGCAATAATTATGAACCCAAATAATTTCAGGCTTAAAAAAAATCCTTTATTATAGCTTGTTCGCCAGGTCGCATAGTATATTACACTTTTTTCATCTGATATCCTCATGTGTAATTATATATCCTGATTCTTCTTAATTGTTTTACATCCTTCAGCAAAATGCGCTTGTAATGATTCGGTTGAATAACAGACACATGACATCAGCCATTGCTGACCCGTTATCTTTCAAACAGCTGTTCCCACCCCCAGTCCCATTTCCTTCCCTGTAACTCCACACCCACTCATGAGACATAACAATCTCCCTTGGTACTGATAACAGACAAAGGAATAGTAGTAGATGGCTTTGTATTGCTGTTTTCTACTCATTAAGTTATTGGTGAAGCAGCTTATTGCTTTAATTAAATGCAAACTATAAATTAAGATGTTGCTGCCTGGAAAGGGGGGGTCCTTAGGACATGTTAGATATGCCCTTCATGCAGGCGGAAGCAAGCAAAGAAGCAATTGACGATTGGTCTTTATTTTTGTTAGAATAAAAAAGATGATTTTTGGTGTGGTTATATTATTATAGGTATAAGTCCATTATCTGGAAACCCATTATCCAGAAAACTTTGAATTATGAGAGGGTCATCTCCCATACAGGGCCGGATTTCTATCCTGGGCGCCCCGAGACCGCCCCTGTGGGTGTCCCCCCGTGCGCATGCGCAACGCGCCACCTCCCCATTGCGCATGCACGAATGCTCCTTTAAACTCCTATACGGAGCAGTGGGGAGAGGTCTCGACTGCTCCATATGAGAGCCAAATTTAAAAATTTTCCTTGCGGCGGGGCGGCATGCCGCCCCTAAACTTCTGCCGCCCTAGGCCCGGGCCTTTGTGGCCTCTCCACAAATCTGGGCCTGCTCCCATAGACTCCATTTTAATGAAATAACTCAAGTTTTAAAAATATTAATCCCTTTTTCTCTCTAATAATAAAACAGTGCCTTGTACTTGATCTCAACTAAGATATAATTACCCCTTATTGGGGGCAGAACAGTCCTATTGGGTTTATTTAATGGTTAAATGATTCCCTTTTCTCTGTAATAATAAAACAGTACCTTGTACTTGATCCCAACTAAGACATAATTACCCCTTATTGGGGGCAGAACAGCCCTATTGGGTTTATTTAATGGTTAAATGATTCCCTTTTCTCTGTAATAATAAAACAGTACCTGTACTTGATCCCAACTAAGATATAATTACCCCTTATTGGGGGCAGAACAGCCCTATTGGGTTTATTTAATGGTTAAATTATTCCCTTTTCTCTGTAATAATAAAACAGTACCTTGTACTTGATCCCAACTAAGATATAAATAATCCTTGTTGGAGGCAAAATAATCCTTTTGGGTTTTTTAATATTTTAATGATAGTAGAGTTAAAGTATGGTCATCCAAATTACAGAACAATCCCTTATCCAAAATAACCCAGGTCCTATATATTTTAAATAACAGGTCACATACCTCTATTATTTTTTGAGACCAGTTTCCAATTAGGAAAAATGAGCCTTTGCAATCATTGTGTGGTTTGGGGGATAGCGGCATCCACATAAATCATGGGAAAGAGGTGGAATATCTCAGAAGATGTGGTTCTATGAATATATGGAATGCAATTCAAAGCTTCCTACACACAAGCCCATATCTGTGTGATACTGTGGGGCACATTATTGGGCCACATGTGATTTGGACATTTGGTTGGCAAGATTAGACTTAATTGGGAAGTTACAGAACCGACCAACCATCTCGCTGTAAAGCCAGCTTAAGGTACATTCACGAGTTGATTTCTCATTTTTGCTGCTAATTCCCTAATTAAGCTAGTACAGTTCCATACGAAGCATACGTGGAGCCAAATATGCCTTAATAAGCTTGTAATTTCAGCCGCCGGCTGAGAAAACCTTTTTTTTTTTTTTTTTTTTTTAGAAATGATAGCCAAGTTCATCTATTCCGCAGTGACATCATTTATCTTCCTTTTACACATAAAATGCCATGTGCAGAAAGAGCACATTGCTCATAAAATATTGAGAGGCTTTCCCATCTCAGCCTTGATGCAGAATGAGGTAAACACTTTTCCCCCTTTAATTTTGAAACCAGTTTTTCACAGGCCGTAGCAGTGAGTTATATGGGGTTTCACATTGAATCTGCCCCTGTTATTCTGCTCAGAGCAGAGACACTTTGGTGTCAGTTGGAATTACGAGGGGTGAAGATGGAGACAAGCCTTGTTTAGACTTTCATTATCTCAGCAGCTTGCTCTGTGTAAGATTATTTTCAAATTTCCTTCGTACATTACCAAACGCTGTCACGGGGGCATGGCGATGAGGGAGGGAATGTTTCTGATACCCGCTTACCAGAGCAGATAAGATAAAGAGTGTATCACTGTCCTGGCATCCGCATAAGCTGCCAATACTGGAAACTTTGATGAAAGGACTTGCATTTGGACTAGGAGGTTCATTAAGATATAAAGCTGGACATTTTCCATCTGTCTGTACTGCTGCTTTGTTTGGTATCTTATTGTCCTTACTTGTAAGGATGTCTGCGCCCATGTAAAGAACCACTGAATTGTTAATGAAAATCTTTTTTTTTTTTCTAGAAAAACTGATGCAAATTTAATTAATGCTGAATATTTAATAAGTTGGTGGGGAAGTTAAACGTTTAACTATAATTTATCACTTTTAATTCTTTGTTGCTCACTGCAAGACTGCCTTTCACATGCTGCATACAGATTTCCCTGTCCCAAATATATATATATATCTCACTTGTCACCTAAGGGTTCATAAGGCCTTATTGATAAAAGCAGCAGAGAAGAGTGCACCTGGGGCTGAAATCTAGGTATGTGCAGGCCCAGACTGGGACTCAAATTAGGCCCTTGCATATCAAGTGCACAGAGACCCAAACAGCCTCCATCATAAATAGTGACTGTCTATGGCATCTTACAGCAGCCCCTCTGGCATTTGCCAGAACCCACAGATTGCCAGTCTGGGTCTGGGTATGTTCAGTTATAGATTTGTCTCATGCCTCGTTCAGAGCTGTCTTTGTATGGGGTGGGGGTGGTTAAAAATATGGATAACTAATGTGGGTCCTGCCCATTGTGGGAGTAATACTAAGTAGCCATTGTAGAAAGTAGGTAGCATAGGTAAGGAAGAGGGCAACAAGGTAGCTGTAATACAATTAGCTTTGTCTAACCTGCACCCCTTCAGCTATTGCTAAAATACAACTCTCGTTGGCCACTAGCAAATGCTTTTATGGCTGTTCAACAACCACAAGTACAGACAGTTGTAGTAAGGTCTGGACTGGGAATCAAAATAGGCCCTGGCATCCCAAGTACATAAAGGCCCAAACAACCCGCACTAGCCCACTAAATAGTGATTTTCTATGGCATCTTACAACAGAACCTGTGGTATTTTCCAAAACCCACAGATTTCCAGTCCAGCCCTGGTCATGGCCTTAGTCTTGTTTTTCTTTAAACCATAAATCCAGGAAGTCAAAACGCACCTTTCCCACTGGAAAATCAAACTGGAAAAGGCAATGTTGACCTCTCTGATAACTGCACAGTCAAGCTATTGATCGTATGATTGTATGTATTTTCTAAATAAGAATCTTTAATAAATTTACAACTGTTTTAGAAAACCTAGTGATCAGAAAAGAAAGAAATGCTGGGGGAAAATATTCTGGACATTTTAGTGAAAGGCCTTACAGGAAATCAAGTGTTCAGTCTTGAAAGATGCATGTACAGCATTGATTCTGGGAAAGAGGATCTGCTTTCCCATCCATAATTTCTCTTTTATGGCTTTTACTCATACGTTAGGTGTTTGCACATATCAGATAGAGAGCACTTGGGAAAAGACATTACATCTCTCGCAATGTCTTATACATAGGTCCCAATCATTAATTTCTTTTGTTAGAACTAAAGGTAATATTGTTTGCTCTCCTAATGCATTGTAGTTATCCCCCTGGTCCCAGAATATCCTTTCTCATATTCCCATCTTGATCAATTGTTTGCAAATAATTAAGCTTTTAAGAGATAATGGTATAAGGCTAATGGACACAACCGAATAAAGTCTCAACTCACGGTTTAGCCCGATTTCCTCAGACGCTTTAAGGTAATTCTGCCAGTGTCTCTGCTAGCCAAACGATTCCAACATTTGTGAATGTAATTCATTCATACCCTGATAAATACTGACCTAATATGACTAGCTGGACTAAAACCCAAACAGTTAGATGCTACTGTAGTAATGCAGGGCTATTCACTATAGGTTGGTGAATGTCCAGAGGTGTGCATCAACAGGGGGTCATAATTTGGCCAATCAGGCCTGACGCAATCTTATCAAGGGACTTTGACTGGCCAGATGGCTGAATGGAAGAGTAACACATTAACTGATTATCAATGTTTGTCAGTTATGAAGGAATTTTATGAATTAGTCAGTTGCTATTGGATCACAATACTTCTAGGGCTCATTTATATATGCAAAAGTAGTGGGCAACATGCGCTTCTCCCCACAGTCACTTGTGTGTAAAAGCAATAAAGGTACTTGAGTGCTTAATGCACTTCCATATAGTTATTCCCGCTTATTCCTTCCTGCCTTCTGTTCCCAATCGAGCACAGCATTGATGCATGGGAACCCTAAAACTGCTGCAACCTCCTGACCAGGCAGTAGCCCCAGAGTTCCCTTTAGTGGCCAGCATCAATAGACACAGCACACTTGCACCAAAAGAATAGGGCACACATGTCACTCTCATGACAACACAAGACATGATGCCAGATAGACTTAAAAAATATTGGGCACAACTGCGCCCAGTTTGAAGTGAAGCGAAAAAACATGGCAATTTTGCTCCAGATTGCACTTTGTGCACTGTGTCAAGGTAAGGGAATGTGCACTAGACTTTCATAGTATGTTGTCTTAATGCCTTGAGCTGTGGTATGTCCTATAGCCTTGAATCCCTACTTAGATCTTCCCAATAGAAAGTGAATACATTTTTCTGTGTTGCGCTAATCTCAAATTTTGATAAGTCTGCCCTTTAGTCTTAGCACTAGTAGGAGTCACAATATGCCCCATTACCCAAGGCCTTATATATTATTTTTATCTTCAGAAGTGATACTTTGCTCAGTCTCACAACTGTTGTGATTTCTTGGTAGATAAGTGATAGGTCATGTGGTAGGTAGGTTTCTCCTTTTCTTTCACTAAAGTACAGCACCTCCATCCTCCCACAGGGCAGAAAAACATGAACACTGGAGAAAAACAGAGTATTTAAGCGTTTTTAAACATATTAAGTTTCAGTTAAAAGGTCTATGTCATTATGGACTGTTGGTTGAGACGGATTAACTGCATGAAGCTTTCATGTGATTATCCCAATTATAGATTTTTCATGAAATTGGAAGTTTCTGCTACAGTAAGCCAATAAATATACTGAAAAGGAGATCAGATGACTTAAACACACCATAGTGCAGTTTGGGAAAGCCTGCAGTTAACTGTTTGAGTATCAGTAGGGACACAACATACTTTCCTTAGAATAGTTTTCTTTAGTGGTGTGGATGCCTAAGCCAACAATTTACAGAGCCCAATTACTGTTCAACAACCACAGTCTCTTCTAAGAAGCTACTTCAGTGCCTTACCACAGGTTATTGACAGGCACCATCTCTCCCATATATATCTTTTATTCCTCAGAGACAGCCCTTTCCTGTGATATCATCTCCAATGCTACTATAGGCCCCCTCTGCCACTATTATACCTGCTATCCCACAGTCACAGTCCCTTCCCAGAGGCTATTATCCCCCCACTGCTACTATAGGCACCATCTCTCCCTACTATACCTGCTATCCCACAGCCCCAGTCCCTTCCCAGAGGCTATTATCCCACTGCTACTATAGGCACCATCTCTCCCTACTATACCTGCTCTCCCACAGCCACAGTCCCTTCCCAGAGGCTATTATCCCACTGCTACTATAGGCACCATCTCTCCCTACTATACCTGCTATCCCACAGCCACAGTCCCTTCCCAGAGGCTATTATCCCACTGCTACTATAGGCACCGTCTCTCCCTACTATACCTGCTATCCCACAGCCCCAGTCCCTTCCCAGAGGCTATTATCCCCCCACTGCTACTATAGGCACCATCTCTCCCTACTATACCTGCTATCCCACAGCCACAGTCCCTTCCCAGAGGCTATTTTCCCATTGCTGGTAATCCCACACTCTCCTTACCTTCACCTGTTGATCTCAGGCCATACTTTGCATCCCTCTAAAGATAACTATGAACACTTGACTTGGCTTGAGGAGCTTTTTCATTATTTACAGAGTGTTCTGGTTGCTTACATTAACTGAGTTAGTTTGGTGTCTAAATTGCCCGGTCTTGTCTGTTGAAAAGAATGCAGAACAATTGGAAAGAGCATAATAGCCATTAAGTCCTCATTAAGAATGACTAGAGGCAACCAGTAATTATTGCTTTCTGTATGACATGACAAAGTTTGCTGCCGTCAAGATCACACGATAAGAGCTTTTCTTGGTTAATAAGATTAATCAGGCCAGAGTTAGAAATAAGGGGGCCCACAGAAGGCTTGGATCCCCACAGCTTTAGGGAGAGAAAATCACTGTCTGTTGTTGATTTATTTTGGATATTTTTTACTCCTTAAACTAAAATGAGAAAGGCCCCCTTTTACCTTAGCTTAGAGGCCTGTAGGTTTCATGTCCCTAAACTTAATTATAACAATATAAAATGATAATGCACAGTAACAATAAACATGTTAGACTTTTATGTTGTTCAACCAATTAGTTATTAAGTTTTCCTTCCCTGCTGGAGATGGTGTAGTAAAATATAATTGGTTGCTAATGTAAGTCATGATACATGGCACATGTAATATTGGACATTTTGCTAAATAACAATGCGTGATTTGCAAGTCCCTAAAAGTGATTTCCACCTTTAACTCGGATATTAATGTGAGAGCAAAATAAATACGGGCTTACTTACACCCCTCTCTAAACGTCCATGCAGATTTCGATCTCCTTGTTGTAGAAACTGGCAAATCAGACTGGATTTACAGGGGCTCATGTGTTCTCTATGCCTCTTTAAAGGCTGCACTGAACAATCAGAAGAATTGAGGAATGCTTTCAAAAACAACAGGCCTGTATACAGTGTAACTGGGGATCAGAGAGTAGCAGGACAGGCATGCAAGAAATGTTGGGGCTTGTCTAATCCTTCTTAGCAAATAATGCTAATGGAATTAAAGGCTAGCCCAGCTCACCAGCAGGTTCTAAAGCAGAAATTGTCTTTTCACAGGTGACTTATTATAGCTCAGCTCACAACCACCCAAGCACTGTTAGATATACTTTTCCTATGGGTAATTTTTTTTATTAGACACCATTAACCTGCATTAGTGTAAAGCGGTTTCCCTTCTCATTAGGACCGTTTGTGACTATTGTTCCTCTGTTATTGGCAAAGCCTTTGGCATCTGTTACATTTTGCTACTTCCACATGTTTGGCTGTAGAGATGAACAAAGTGTCCATAATGCAAGTCAAAGGCAATTTGTATCAGTTCAAATACTACATTGGGAGTATTTTATCCAACTGTGTTTCAATCTGTTGTTACTGACATAAGACTCATAAAAACAATACTTATAGAGGTTTACTTATTAAGACTAAACAATAATTTGAAACAATCACTAAAGGAATCTTATTTCCCTGTTGGTGTTCCAGGACAATAATAATAGCAATTTTAATTGAACAGACATAATAGTTATATTTATTATTCTTATAAAATATTTTTCTTGGATCTGAAGTTTTTATTTATCTCCAGGTTTGCATATGTGCAATCAATTTGCAGGCATCTTTGATCTGTTCTATACAAAGGCCCCTGCCCATCAGAGCTATTGCTTTCAATAGAGCTTAGATGTATGTTCTTAATTTAGGATTAAAGCTTTCCATACACTTATCAATAAAATTGTACGAAACAAAATATTGGTACATGTATGGCAACATGCTGATCCTGTCTAATATCTCTACAAAGGACATCAGTTGTGTGTGCATGTTGTACAATATCTAGTGTATGGTGCATGGGCAGCTGAGGAGCCTGCTTTATACTTCTTTTCCAACAACCCAAACAGCTGGAACAATAGAAAGGTGGCTATAATGTGTAGGGTCACTATACACTATACGTGCAATTGGCCAATTGGTCATGTAGCATACATGGCTGCTTTAAGGTCAATGTCATGGTTGACAGTGTAGTATCTTCCTGTAACTTCACTATGTGGCACATCTTAGCCCAGAAATATTCTTTTTTGTTCTTAATCTGTCTTGTGTGCACAGCAACAGGTGGATGCTATTGAAAACAACAGCATAAGGCATCGGGGGGGGGGGGTATTGGGTGGCATTTGGTATTTTACCACTGGTCCAATAACACTGGTGAAGAATAATTAGAAGTCTGACAATTTTTATTCTGTTTTCCACTTTTTAGAATCTATGTTCCTGTCTGTAAGGCCAAATGAGAATACATAAAAGGATTATTTAGACATCAGAGTAGATAGACAAACACGCTGCATTATAAGAACTTTTCCTTCTAGCACACACAAGGGCATCCATTCTGATTAGAAGAAAGAAGGTTCCATCATAATATTCAGAAATTGATTTTTACAGTCAGTCATACTGGCTGATATATTATATAGCTTCAAGAATGAGTTAGATGGCTTTTGAGCAAGTGAGGAAATGCAGGGTTATAGGCGATAGCCCTTAGTACAAGTTGATCCAGGGACTGGTCCAATTGCCATCTTGGAGTCAGGAAGGAATTTTTCCCCAATGCAGCAAATTAGATTAGATTAGGGTTTGTTGCCTTCCTCTGGATCAACTAGCAGTTAGGCAGGTTATATATAGGCATTAAACTTGATGGATATGTGTCTTTTTTCAAGCTAACTTACATGCTAACTTAATGTTAGTGTGTAACTTAAGCTTTGAATAAAACATTTTGGATAAGAATACCAGTACAAATGAATGATGTTACTAGCCCTTTAAATTAAAACACAGTGTATATGGGGCATTTTCATTCTTTTATAATACTTGACCCATATTACTGATACTATCCGATTTTCTGGCAAGTATGCAGTAGTCTCTAGTAGTTTAAAAAAAAAAATGAAATAAATAAATGAAACACATTCTTATAAGCCTTTCTCTGGGGAGATTAGCCTCTAGCTAGCTGCCATTACTGCCAGCCCTTGCCTCTTGCTGTCTTCTCTGCTCTCTAGAGCAGGGCCCTCGCAGCCATTTAAATATGTTTGCGTTTGTACAATCATTCCATTTATAATGAACAATTTCCAGCTGTATCCTCTGAATAAATACGCTGACGCTTTCTAGTTAATGACAGCAAAGACTACAGGGAGCAAGGGTTTTTCCACTCTAAGGCTTCAACTGAGCTAAAAGATGTTAAAAAAGAAAAGGCATGGATCTCATTTGCCAGTTTAGTTCAGCTGGAACTAAAATGAAAAATAGTATTTTATTTGTAAATGTGTATACAGTATATATATATATATTTATTCAAATATAAAATGTAAATATAAATACATATTTGTTTACTTGTGTGCTAATCTAGGTCGGTAAATATTTATATATACAGTTATGTGTACATCTGACTATACTGTTCTATTTTTATTATTGTTACATTTATATATGTGTATTTTAATGATGGGATTTTCCAGTTTTGGGTTACATAGTAGCTCCAGTTTCTGACACAAGTCCCTCAGGTTTAACTATCTGCTTAGAAAAGTCTACCTGATTTCTAGGTGAGCCAGAGGCAAAGCTAAACAAAACATTAAAATATTCCTTTGCTTAGATAAAACGCATATATGAAAATGAATAAAATTGGTGTAATAATAGTGATTATGTTTGATCCAAAACACTGCTAGTGTGCCCCTGCTTTCAGCAATTGCTATGATAACAAGGGCACACTAGAGTGACATATCTAGCTCCAGCTCCCAAGAGCAAACTTCATAACTAAAAAAAAAACCAAAAAAACCCATATGGGTATTTTTGTGTAAAAATCCGCACAGACCAGACTTGGGGGGTGTGCAAATAAGGCATTGAATGGCTGGAAGGCCTTGGATACACATGCAGGGCAAGATGTGGAATTTAACTTCCGCCTAAACAGTTACCTTGAGCAACTGTCAGCCAATAGCTTACAAATTGGAAAATGAAAGCAGAGATTTGATTCATTGCCATTGGTAACTGCATTCTTGCAATTTAACTGCAATATTAGTAAATCAGTCTTTATATCATTGATGCAGAACCTTTAGTTGTTATTCAGCTGTACAGCTTTCAGCACTCACTGGCACCAGAGACTTTCAAGGTGCTGTAGTTCAACAAGAACTAAAGGTTAGACAATCCTAGGACTCTGCAAAGTCTGCTTTACTCAGCAAATAAAGGCAACCTGAGCTTAACATTTGATTTAATCAATATGGATCACACCCCTTTTTTTTCCTCAGGAATCCAGGTTAGCTGGAACCTGTTCATATATTATAATCACCACCACATACTGCAGATCGGCGCAACTGGCAGCGTGACAATATCAGGAGTACCCATTTCTCATCATGTGACTAGGTTCATTTCAGTACATTCCCTTGTCATTCAGAAAGAAAAAAAATGATGTACGACGCAAGCTCGCCAAGACATAGTTAATAAGCTAGAAAGCTGCCAATCTGGCTGCATAGTGGTATATAGGATATGCTCTCCAATGGCTCTCTTAATTATATTTCTTCCATAAGTCATGGCGTGTGATGTCATTATACGTAGCTAAGAACATTTGCGCTCACATCAGAAACGTTATCCTGCAATTAGCCATAACATTAAAACAAGAAATCCTTATGAAATGCTGTATATGGCCTCACCGTCTCATGATTAGCCTAAGATAGTTATGTTAATGTCAGGCAAAATATGCTGTGCAATGACCTTAAGCTGGCTGGCGTTCAAAATCCCAGCATTTCTCCAATGAACCACATAATGCGATGTATGCCGAGAGAGCCCGCTTTGTGGGTTTTGCTTTTTGCTCTTTAAACTGGATGAGATGTTAGTGCGAGCAAATGTTTGATTAGATTGTCACTACAGTGCCTGCTTTATGCCTTCCCTACTGCGTGCCAATTGTGGATAAAATGGATATATAGCCAAAATCTCTATTAGCTCTTTCTGCTCTGCCTTAATGCTTATAAGGGAGGATCACATTAAAAATGAACTTTCACTATGATGTAGACAAGGGCAACTTTCTTCTCAGCCAGTAACCCATAGCAACCACATTTTTGTAAGGGCTAGTGCATCTAGAATAATGAAATGACAATAATTATTGGTTGCCATGGGTTACTGGACTAGGGCAAACTTTGCCTATGTTACTACATAAGTGTTTTATTTTAATGCCTATATAGATGAGCTTTAATTGTAGAGTTGCTTTAAAAAATGGTTTTTTTTGTATTACAGCACCCATACCCATCAGAAGAACAGAAAAAACAGTTGGCACAAGACACAGGTCTAACTATACTCCAAGTGAACAACTGGTAAGTAATTTCACTCTGTGTATTAAATCAATCAGTACTCGGGAGCTTGGCACAACCAACATCTAATGATTTGTCTCAGTATGGCACGCCCAGTCATTTTATTGATGGATAAGTAATATCGCCCAAAGCCTGTTTCCACTGACATGGATTTAGACATACTGTTGTAAATATTATTATGTTCTAAGTACTTTCATTAGAAATGAAAATTGCAGATAATAGCAACCTAAATAAAAGAACAATTCAGAAGCAATATTATGTGTATATATATATATAATTACAATGGGTAAACAGCCATTTTTGCATTGAGCATTAATCCAATGCATTTTCTGCATGAGTAACTTTTCTACTTATAATACACAAGAGCCATAAATATCCTGTAAATTATATCCTTATAAACAGTGCTAAGTGATGTCTTTTTCATTATATGACTCATATGAGTGGAACTTGTGTATTTTAATAAACAATGTACTCCCTGTTTTTAAATATGAGGGTATTAGAAGTCACCTCAGAGTTTCATTACCTGTAGAAAAGTACTCAGCCTTCTGCTTTTATATGGTTGCAGAAGTCCTGTGACTTATAATATCCTTATATTTTACAATAGGGGGTGCTTTTATAAATAAATGTTGTAAACTTCTAGGACTCATTTTGCATCACAAATAATCTATTTGGAAAGTTTCTTGCCCACTAAAGAGTAGTTTTACAAGAAGTCATAGCTACACCCCCAAAATAAAAACACTCAAGCACAAACAAGATCTTAGTCCCAAGAAACATATGTTTTTTTTATTTGTAATGGATAGAAGTCCATATTATTTGAATTTCTATGAAGTGTTTCCTTGTGTCTGTGTCACTGGACCTTATAAGTCATACTATCGAGGGATAGGATACAGTATCCAGGGTATTCTTCCTATGTCTCAAGGGTTATTCCTTCTTACTGTGCTACTCTGTTAATTACTTGCTCACTATTTGGTTAATCAATGTTTTTTCCAATTAGAGGAGATTCTTCATGGTGCCATAGTGTTCCATAGGGACTTGATAGTAATCAACTGAGATTCATATCTTCATGCAACCGTCTAGTGGTTTGAGGGCCAACTAAATCTAAAATGTAACTAGAAATGTTGAAACCTATTTTTTTTTTTTTATAAAATTTAAGTTCTCAGACTTGACTTTATTTTGACATCAACCACATACTTACACACAGACAATCCTTCCTCCATTAGTCTCTTTCTGTGCTCACTCATTGCTGTAGAGCCAAAGCCTATATGCTCAGGGTGTTCCAGTGAGCCTGTCCTGTAGTTAAAGTCCGGTCAGCCTAGGTTACTTATGCAAGGCAGTCATTACTAAAACCCCTTATATACCCCGAAGAAATAAATAAAGACTTACAGAAGCATTTCAAAGGAATGTCTGGGAAAGTGGTAGAAAAGATCTGTTGCTTATGCTGTTAAGATTTTCCGTGTGTCAAGGGAACATGAGCAGAACGGTTAATATGCCGTAGTGTTTGCTTTGGCTTAATGCGTGTTTAAGATTCTAGATGCTCTCTGGTTACATGTACTTATCAGCTGCAGAGGATACATTTGTGTTTTTGCGTCCACTGAATATACATTGCAACTGCGTGGTAAATTATGAAGCAAGTTATAGATGAGAAGGTTATCTGCTGTTTAAACTTCATTACAAAAAAATATGTCATTTTTGTCAATATAATCCTGTGTAATCTACAATGTAGCACCTTTGTGATAAGAGCTGCTTCCATTGTACTTGCCATTTAGGGATTAATAACCCAAGTGCATTATCTGTAAGAGTCAGACAAAGGCACAAGCGTTGCATGGAAGGGTTATCAATTTTTCTGACCTGCATTGCCTTAGGGAGATCAGCTTTCTGGTGCCTTGTTAAATACAGGGCTTGGAAGACAGAAATTCACATTTTGTTTACTATCTACCCATAGCTTCTTTTCTGCTGTTTTGCATCAGTTTACTAGAGAACTGCCCTGATATTTTAGGTAAAACATAGGCTATTGAAATGCTTGAAATCATTTTCGGTGGATCCTTAGATCCTGCAATTAATGTGCTGCTTAGAACTGTTTGCACAATGCAAAATTTCTCCTTATATGACTGGTTAAGTGTTTCTAGCTACACGCCCTTGAGTACAGTGTTTGTAGCCCTATTTCATCTTTTGATCTTGCAATAATAACATGAACCAAGATGTCATAAAAACAGGTGACTTTGTCAACAGGACTTGTAGTAGCATATGCACGTGTAGTTGTGTTTATAGTGACATTTATATTGGGAATTATACGCCTATATTGTAAAACGTAGGGATAATAGATATCATGAGAAGTTCAATGTACAACTCATGGAACTCCAAGTTGATTTGTACCCTTTGAACAATGCTTTATTTAATGATTGGTTGTAGTGAGTTATTGGGCACCCATAGTGTAAAACTTTGGGATACCACGACTCATGGAACTCTAAATTGGCTTTGTGCCCTTTGGGCTCTTCTTCATTAATGGCTGGTTGTAGTGGGTTATTGGACACCATATTTAGTGTATCATTAGATATCATGAAAAGCTCAATATGGCTCATAGATCTCCAAGTTGACTTTGGACATCTCTTCATTAATGATTGGTTGAAGAGGGTTATTGGACACAATATTTATAGTGAATATTTAAGGATATAGAACCCCCCAGAACCTTTCCAGATACTCGCTGAGATGCTTTTTGCCCACAACCATCAATAGTTAAACTTGGTACAAATGCTTATTTTTCCCCATGAATATGTCTGCAATCAGTATGTACGAATCAAGAATAGTTTTTGTTGTCTCCTTTTTTTCTATTTTGCTTGCTGAACGTGCCTAAAATCTTGAGATCTTAATGGATTTCAGAATAAATACCTTGGACAACATGATTTGCTCCAGGGAACAGTGAACAATTGATTTTTGATTTATTGTGTTTTTCTTCATCTCTGCAAAGCAATAACTTTCTAAAAAATTTTTGCTTTCTGTCAAAGATTCTGCCTAACTTGTTAACACACATGTACATTTTTCTATTATTAATGATGAGCCACTGTAAATCACTGTTGCAGAGATTAAATAAAATGCTGAAGGGCAGCCTGGGTGCAGATCAGTCATAAATTATTGGCAGCAACACAGCTTGTGGGAATACATGAAATGTGTATAAAAACATAAACTCCTGTCTACTAGGATGGTCTTTAACAATGACTCGGAATATTACATTTTTGTGTAGATGTTCCAACTGAAAAAGCACTCCGAACAACTCCGACACTTAAACAGCTGTTTTATGTACCAGTCCTGACTGTTACAGATACCTTTAAAAAGCTTCCCATCCACTTCAATAACTTCAAATATCAGATTAGATGCAATATTTATCCTACTTTACTCTCATCTCAATGTGCCATGCAGGATTGTGTACGGACTCTTTACAATTGCCTTGCTCAACTGGCTTAAACAGTTAATGAACAAGTTAGCTATAATGCTTTTTCCTAGCTTAAATAAAGCCAACCCCCCCAAGACTGATAATATCATAGTGTTTTGTTTCAGTGTGTGACTACATTGTAGAACATATTGGCCCTTTCTAAAACAAGAAATATTATACATCTATATCCAGCAACAGATGGACAGTCTGTAACTGTTACATATTTTTGCCAGTTTTTTTGTAACGTAGATCAGTATTTCCAGTGCTTTTCATATTTGCCTTGTAAAGAAAATGCCAGTGCATATGCAGACTTATGTCTGTGTGTTTGTACATATGCCTGCACGTAACTATCCGGGCTTGGATAGGTGGAATTTCCAAGTTGATGCATTATTTTTTGCTTGGTATGCATCCTTTGAAGCTAGCAACACTATCTTTGTTTGCAATCTGTTCCAATATTACCCAAATATGTCACCCTCAGATAGCCTTTATTGAATGTTTCCATTCCGTAAGAAAGTGCTTATAATCTTTTATTTGATATTTTTGTAAGTACTTGAAGGACTCAACCTTTAAATAGAAGGAAAGATTTAAAACCATGTAAAGTTGTAGGTAGGTAGGCAGACAAAATATAGATAGATAGATAGATAGATCTTTCCATTGGCTACAGTGGGAATCACCAGGAATTGCCCACGGCCCATATGACCAAGGGGTTTTTGGTCAGCCCACTCTGAGCTTATAACAAGGTTGGAGCTATATGAAAACATTTCTGTATCAGTCATTCAGCCATAGTTTTAGCAATATTTAGAATGAAAAATAAGCCTTCACCTCCACAGCCCTCTCTATTTGCCCTTCAGGCTAAGCTTCCAGGGGCATCAAGAACAGTAAGTAGGTTCTTCCTGTCAACTGGCCTTTAGGCTAAGTCCCCCCGACCACTGCTCCAGGCCCCACTCCAGGCAACTACTGTCACAGACCAATAATTTTTTCATTTTAATGTCAAAGAAGAGACTTTAAAGAAACAGAATATCCATCAATACAGTGCTTTTAATTTTTGAAACCTTTTTGTCCGAGGCACACAATATGTCAGTTTCAGCAGATACATATACAGATAAGCAGAAGGAATGTTCCGTGCATACAGTACGGGTGTAGTTTCCATTTGTTGTTAACCAAGATTGGTCAAGTGGAAACTAGTTAAATACGCAATTTCTAGGAAGTAGGTTACTTCTTGAAGTTTTGATAAAGGCAGGATTTTTGCTCTTGGCTCAGTATTTCAGTGCTAGCTCAGCACTGGCTTTGGGTTATCGTTTTAGTACTTTACAAGGCTGGTCATTTCAACGCACGTAGCACCAAAACTAAATAGAAGAGCTAACACGTGAACTTCTCAGAGAGTATGCGATTAGTCTTTTTAGCTTTATGTTTTCAAAGGTTTTTAAAGAACCAAATCAAAAACAATGTGAACAGTTGAGAGTCTCTATGCAAGTCAGGTTTTGGTCTGTTCTTGTTAAATCTCCCTAAGTGTGTTTACATAAAGTTTGACTTTCTGGTATTTCATTGCTTGCACAGACCTGATCCACACCTATTTTGAGTCAACAGTGGGCAAGAATAGTGCAGAGTAATTAAGCACTGAGAAAGAAGCACCAACGAGCTGAATAGAGTGCCCTTGGAGACCTCCTCTCCCTTACATCATAGAGTGGCTCCGGGCTGTGCCTCAATAAAACAAACTGCATTCTGAGACGTTAAAAAGTCAGCCTGAAATATTGAAAATGGGGCAAATGTTGCCTCCTTGTTGGATAAAACAATTTTCTCTTTTTAAAAAATGAAACAGAGCCAGAGGCATAAGGGAAGGAAGTGCATCTGAAGGCATATGCTGTGCGGAGCCCGGGCTGAAACCAGTGTGTTTAAATGATGTATGGCTTTCTGGATCAGCATTAAAGGCTTAAAGATTCCTTTCACTTGAAACTGAGGCAGCAGCACACTTTTTTAAAATGAAATCTGGGTCATTTAACAGTTTCACTAATATTTTATAAACCATGGTGGCGTTTGCCAGGGATTCCTCCATAGACTTTCAGTCTAATTTGCCTTGTTAAACACTTGTTTCCTTTATAATCATGTACTAATCAAGCACAAAAAAAGTGTAAAAATGTAAGAAATTTTGCTTCAAGCTGTTTCACATTGAGTCCTTTGAGTGAATGGGAAAAGATGCTGATAGATGCAGAAAGAATGTGAATCAACTGAATGGGAAAGGATGTTGTGAACTTGTGACCAGCATTAAGGGAGACTTGTTAGTTTTAGGAGGTAAGGGATTATTTAGGAGAAATAGGTTATAAAGTTAGGAATCTAGTGTACTGGAAACATTTATAGAGAATCGGCACAGACCCTCCTTTCTGGCTTGTGGCCTAAATGCCAACAATGATGATATGCCATGCAAGTAATTGGCTACCTGTCACTCATTTAGCAGGAGCCAATCACAAACAAAAATGGTGCCATAGGAGCCTGCCTCTCTGCCCCAGCCATGTCTGCTTCCTATATAGTCTAGACGGTTGTTCCCTGTCCTGTAACTAGAACTTGCTGGACCCCTCAGCAACATCATCCTCTTAAACTAACTCATAGGGTCCTCTTCATATATATATTTATTGAAACTAAGCCAACAGTTTGCAGACGTAGCATTATACTTTATGGCAAACAATAATAACTTTTATATTTAAAGGGGTGGTTCACCTTTTAGGTAACTTTTAGTATGTTACAGAATCTCTAATTCCTGTCAACCTTGCGATTGGTCTTCATTATTCATTTCTATAGTTTTTGAATTATTTGCCTTCTTCTTCTGCTTCTTTCCAGCTTTCAAATGGGGGTCACTGACCCCGGCAGCAAAATAACTATTGATTTAAAATGCTACAACTTTATTATTATTGTTACTTTACATTACTCATCTATCTGTTCAGTCCTTCTCTTATTTATATTCCAGCTACTCATTCAAAAAAAACTCAAAAAATCGACCCTAGCAACCAGATAGCTGTTGAAATGCTAAACTGGAGAGCTGCTGCTCGAAAAAGCTAAATAATTGAAGAAAGAATGAAGACCAACTGCAAATTGTCTCAGAATATCACTGTCTATATCATACTAAAAGTTAATTCAAAGGGGAACTACAATAAATATGGGAGAAATAGCAGCACATTACTTGAATGATAGGCTTGAGAGAATTTATAGTGGAAGATTGTGCACATTTTGCTATTTCTTGAATGCTTATAGAACCGGGCTACTTAATACACTGGCAAATCCTAACTCGGAGATTGTACGTGAAACAGACAGGACATAAAGCCAAATCTGTCTTCTCTATTGTCCTCAGATCATTTCATTTGTCAGCTAATTGATCATTTTTACCGGCAGTGTTTTATCATACTTTAGCTGTGGAAAAGCATTGACGTAGCTCTGTTTTTGCTACATGGTACAAATTTTTCATTACTGCCTGAGGAGTAAAAACTGAGCTTAAAGGAAAATCTACTGATTCGTATGATTGATGGTCTTGCTGTGATTTGAGTAAATTCCAATATTATGTTTCTGGAGTAGGTGCTTAGTGAACCGTGTACGCGGCCTCTCCTTTTTTTTACGCAGTGAATAATGCAATTCTGTTTCCAATTCTCTTTCTTCTTTAGTGTAAAGGAGAGTCGGAGAATACCGAAGGTGCCAGATATCAATTTGCAACTTTTGGCTTTAGACTGAATTAGTTACTGGGAGGAAAGACAAATGTAACATTCGCTGTAGCCACGATGTCCCTTATGGCAGATCTGTCGGCTGTTTGTCTTTGTGACTTTTTCAAGAGAGGAGAGTTATCATCTGATAATACATGGGATTTGCCTGTAACTAAGGCAGAAGTGTGCTGCTAGCCCCCGAAAAATTCATGTGGAAGCATTTTCAGTTGGTAATAACATGCATGTGTCATGTGTCCATGAGTGATTCCCTTTATTTTAGTTTGGAACGGAGACAATTCCCTCTTGAAAAAGAAAGGATAGAAAGGCATATTGTCTGAGTAAACCCAACTTTTGAAGGGGTTTATTCTGCGCATGATTTTGTCATGAACAACAGAGAGGCTATTCTTATAAACTGTACTTTTATTTATAGCATTAGTATTAATACACAGCATGTTTGAGTCCCTGCCCCATGGAGCTAACAGTCTTGTTTGGTATATTACAATTTATTGCTAAATTCAAGTATAAGTATGGGCAACAAGTAGAGTGGGGTCAGATCCATCTACTCCCAGATGTTGTAAGTGTATTACCGAGAGCAAAACGCTGTAATACTGCAGAAGTTTGTGATTTCAGTTCATAACACTATACAGGTATGGGATCTGTAAACCCAAATGCTCAGGACCTGGAGTTTTCTGGATAAGGGGTCTTTCTGTAATTTGGAACCCCATACTTTAAGTATACTAATAAATAATTTAAACATTAAATAAACCCAATATAATTGGTTTCAAATAAGGACTAATGTTGCCTTAGTTGGGCTAAATTAAAAACTATGGTTTATAATTAGAAAGAAAGGAAATCAGTTTTAAAAATGTAAATTATTTGATTAAAATGGACTCTATGGGAGCTTTTTGAATAACAGGTTTCTGGATAACAGATCCTATACCTGTAATACTGGGGAATTTTGTGATTTCAGTGCATATTAGAGTTTCAAAACTATTCTGTTCAATTCTATTGCATGTAATATTCAAGCCCATCTGAAGCAGTACAAGGATGAAACCACCTGCAGGTCAGAGGGAACTTGTGTTCTCAAACAATATGCCACATAATCCATGAGAAAACCCCGCACTCCTTGCTCTCCTTTAGTTCCTTTAGTAGGAAAACTGTGTTGTTCGTTCAAAAGCCGGCTTCCAACTGCTACTGCAGCCATGCCAATCATGTCCATGCCTTATATACACATTTGCCCAATTGTGGTAAAAAAAACTTGCAAAATCCGCTCTTATTGTCATGTCGGTGTAACCGAGAGCCACTTATGTCTGTGTACATATTATTGTAAGTCTGTAATATCTGGCAGTAGCAGAGATATTTAACTAAGACTTTCCTTTTTGCATTTTCACTTTCTGTAGCAAAGACGATTGTATATAAAGACTTTGGAAACATGAAGTGCAGTGCAGGCCTTCATTAACTGGGTGCTGCTTAACTGAGATTTCCCCATACACACCCACTCTTTTCTATGGAGACTTTAAATTTGCTGTCCTCTGCCTTTAGAATATAAGAAACTTGAAAACTGAGGAAAAGCAAGTGACTGACTGAAGCAGAATTGAGTTTGATTTTGTCAATTCATTGCAACCTTGTACTAGTCACTTAATGTTTTTATATCTCAAACTTAGGGGCAGCGGTTTGCTTAAATTCTGTGCAGAGTAATGCTATGTTAGAGACATTTTTGTATGAAGAATGTATGATATTAAGGGCTATGGCAAACCATAGGGTGATCTCAGTAGTTCAGGCTTTCAGTCACAAATCAGCCTATAGGTGCATATGCTTGTGCATTCAAGTATAGAAACTCCCTTCCTGCTGTGTATGTCATATAAGTATGCTGGTTTGCCATTGGTTAATTGCTGAGAGCTGTAGTGGCTGTAGAGCACTATCTGGCCAATGCAACAGGTTCCTCTGAGCATCCCTTTTCATCATGGCACAATTTGGTCAACTGGAAAGCATTACAATGCCTTCTTGAGTGAAGGAAAAGTATATATAAAAAAAAGTTCTGTACTGAAGGTTTCCAATGAATGGAAGTTGCAGAAGGTGTTTGTGGTGCCAGGCTTAAAAGTGCCATGTGTGGCATGCATCAAAGGTACAAAAAATGTGTGCATTTCAGGGCAGTGTTGCCAGTTGAGTTCATTGTGGTTTTTTTCCTCAATAAAAAGCATTTAATTAACCAAAACTGTATCAGCTACCAGTGTGCTTCTGTTTAATGCTGGATATTCACAATGCCTGTAATGTACTCTTTCTTCTTGCACTTGACGTGTTCTTATAGCCTTTCTCAGTCAGTACGATAACCAAAGGGCCATTATTTATAAATGGCAGGACTGTGAAAGGTGCATTTGTGTGCAAGTTTGATCAGCTATGGCCTAGATTAGTCATTTCACAGGATGCCTTAGTGCAAGGTCAAATAGATGCTTAAAGGGACCGAACTGCTGACACCTAGCATTGTGCTCCCCGTTGGCTCACAGCATACATTGTAAGTTTCTCATTTGCAGCCACTGCTTGCGGCTGTCTGGGTAACCAAAGCGGGGAAGGTCTGCTTCCCATGCTCCGCTTTAAACGAATGTTTTGCAGCATGCACTCCAAAACATTCCACTTTGGGTGTATAAACATGATTCGATTCCGTTATATTTAGTTGGCTTTCCTGCTGTAGTTGAAAGCTGAGTTTGGTTCTAATTGCCTGTAATTGTTTGTTTGTAATTAGTTACAGCTTTTTAACTCATTCACTAAATATTGATTACACACAGACACAACAATTGGTCACTGCAAAGATATTCCCTTTTATTGTGCCATATGGCTCAAGGTGCCTGAATGTCCTGCAGCCTAGACCAGTGAAATGCAGAAAATGAATGCATCTACCAGCATCTGACAGTTGCTTGTATTTTTGCACCGTAGAAAAACACTAGAGGGATTGTTTATGACTGCAATTACAAAGCAGTAGTTTGCAAGCATAATCAAGTGTGCATTTATCTTATTTATAAAGGTACTTGTGTCTATTCATACACTGGCAAATTGCACCTAGCACCATTTAGCATGTGGTACTAAACTGCATGCAGTTGTACACATGGACTCTAGCAATCCATGGAAGTTTGGTATTTCCAGTTGTTGCATCCATGGATGCTAAGGCCATTCATAATAATACATGGCAGATATTAGCAACCCTGGAACAAGTGCCACAACTTGCATGCAATTTGACAAAAAATGCATCTGTGTTTGCATTCATACCACGTCGGGTGAGGAGCGAATCAGCCCTTGTCCTGATGGCCTGCATCCCCTCAATGTAATTCGATTTTTTGTCTGGTCCTCAGGCCAAATGATTGGATCTGATATAGCTTAAGATAGCTATATCTGGATGAAATCCATTCATTTATCTGATTCTCAAAATGATGCTGGAATTTTGAGAAAAGAAAGTTGCATTTTCGGAAAAAGGTAGGGCAAAAGATGAAAGGCTTAGAAATTGTATTCAAGACTTTAAATTTAGGTTTAAATATTTCATAAAAATCCATTCTGTATATGTAGATATATAGGTAGGGCAAAATAGCCCAAGTGAAGGCTGGGGATGGGCTACAGGATGGTGCCAAGGGTTTTTTTACGGACCTATCCTGTCAAACTGTATTTATTTCATTAAATCCAATCATTAAGCATGTTGGATAATTGTTCCACTATGGTGAGAAGCTATACAGCCTTGGGTATTTAGCAGACAAACACTTTTGTGAATGTACACATTAACATCTGGATTTTTGCTAGCTTTTACCATCTTGAAATAAAAGTTTTATGATTGCAGCCCATAATGGGGCCACAAAATAAAACTTTCTGCTAGCAAAGGAGAAGGGATGAGAGAGAGGGTCAAAGGCCACGCTTGAAACAAACAGCTGGACCAGTTTATTTAAAAAGATACGAGGATGGGATGCTGACCTGAGTTTGACTCGTTCTGGGAGGAGCAAGAATGCAATTTTATTACTTCTGCCCAGAAGGGAAATGTTCTTGTGTCTAAATTCACCCCCAAGGCACTGAAGGAATAAACGCTGCTTATACAATATGTATGTGTTTGATGAACAACACACTGCGTCCAAGTGTTAGTCTAGCATGAGTTCGATTTGGCAAGGTTTCATTCACAAGATGAATGTTATTCCCAATGAAGAAGTTTTATTTTAGTGGAGAGAGGAAACAAAGTGAACACACTTTCTTTGGCGCTAAATTATAAGCTATTTACAAACGACCTGGTCATTTATAATGGAACAGCTCTAATTTGTGTTGTGTAACAAATGGTAGTTAACCAGGCAAAGACAGTTGCACCAAAAGCACAGTTCCGAGGAACACATTCTAAGGAACAATGGCAACTGGACCCCAGTCTACGCAGGCCACGGGAAAGTGTTTGTTCAGCGGCCTCCTGCTAGGGAAGGCATTCAGAGATCTGTGTGTCTCAAGGGGTGGGAAACATGCACTCGAAGTGGGGGTCAAAGAGGTTTGCCCGGACAATAGATTTGTTTATTTCTTTGTTTTATCACTTTGATGACATTTAATGTTGCAAAAAAAAAGATTGTAACTATGTAGAACCCGCCAAAATAGTTTAATTTGAAAATGAACTCAACTGTGAAGAATGGCCATGGATTCAATCAAAATACTGGGAATTCTTGCTATTCACAAGGAGATCCAACTAGAGTAAAAAACATAGAGCCAAAGCTTGTCTTTTCTCATATATGTTTTTTTTAGTCTCATATACAACCACAAATACATGTATACACATATACACACACCAAATGTTATTATATTCTTAATTACAGACAAATAAAATAGTTTTTTTTAGTTGTCCAATACATTTAAATTATATAGAAAATATATTAATACATCTTATCTTTTAATTGTTTTGTGTGTTATTTACGTGTTATTTTAACTACAGAAATCATGCAAATGTTTATATGCATTGTATGGCAGGTTTGTTAATAAGAAAAAAGTGATGAAAGTGACAAAAGTAACTGTGGGCATCTGACCTGATCTCTGGGCCTGTTATATATGGCTTTCACCCTGTGCTGACCCCAGTTTTTGAATAAACCAAAGGAGAAAAAAAAAAGCTAAAAGTCTCTAACGTGATTACTTTGGTCTGAACTTGGGCGGCAGTGAGAGAGAGCGGTGATAAAACGACAGACATTTTTTTCAGATGAGGGTATTGCCATTACTGTTCATTATCTTAATAGTGGACATTAAAATAGAATTACATACATTAGGAAAAAAAGGAGGAAATTTTAATAAAAGTTGTGCAATAGACATACAATTAAATATATTCTTATCAGGCTTTATCTTTATTAGCGTCCTCCCCACCCCTCCCAATATACAATTGGAGAGAGGGAACTGTATGGATGTATATTGCTTTTTCAGCAGTCTTGGTTAATTCCCTCATGTGGAGATTAAATGGAAATGTCCAACTGTGGTAAAAGCAGGGATACATAAATCAACTCAGAAGCCCCAAGCCTGTACTCTGTAAGGTCACTAGGGTTTACACAGGTTTTAGAGCATTTAAAACTACATTTAGCCCTGCTGAGTGGGCTACATCAATCCTGCTCTCCGTGAGGCTTGCTGGTGGTAATACCTTTTAGTGGACAACTTAAGGGTTCTTCATATGTGAAAGTCTTTTAAAAATCCAGGAGAGTTCTTCTTCACCTCAAGGAAACCTTTGAGGCTGTAAAAGCCCAGTATTTTATGAGCTTTTAAGTGGCCCCACCAAAGGATATCATAAACTACTACCAAATAACTGAATGAATAATGTTGGCTACAGCTTGCTTACAGGCCCTGAAATTCAACATCAAAAGTATTGAGTAGATGCCAAATAATCACATATCCTTATTTATTGATATATGTTTAAGTCTTTATTTTCCTTTGTCTTTTAGGTTTATAAACGCTAGGAGAAGAATAGTCCAGCCTATGATCGACCAGTCCAATCGAGCAGGCAAGTCCCCAATAGTAACTGTATTCAAGTCACGCAGGCGAAAACCATCCTCAAGCCATTCACCGGGAGGCCAGTTAGCTGGTAAATAAAGTATTTGCCAGGAAAAGACCACAGTAACAATTTTATATCCCAAAATAGACTGAGATAATCTATTTATAAAACATTTACTAAAAAATAATATATACTTTTCTTTCTCAGCTATTCTTTCCGCTACTCTGACCACTCCCTGGTGCATGGCTTGGTGTGGAATTGGTGTAAACTTTATTACCTGTCATAAGGGAAACAGGGTTTGTATCTGTTATAGAGAAGCTCAGTAAAGTAGTTCACTTTCCTGACATTATTACCCTAAGTTGTCTTAATTTAA
This sequence comes from Xenopus tropicalis, assembly GCF_000004195.4. Lineage (NCBI taxonomy): Eukaryota > Metazoa > Chordata > Amphibia > Anura > Pipidae > Xenopus > Xenopus tropicalis. The sequence continues at coordinate 31,289,012 of NC_030681.2, read as the reverse complement.
AAAGCAATTATGTTATGTGACTGACTAAAACCTATTAGAACTCCTTGGGGTATTGTTTTATGTACTTATTTTACAGTATTTACAATGTTGCATATTCTTGACCCAAATCAAGAAATATCAACATTTATAATGCTGGGACACATTTATATTGCTGGACCATCTGTCAAAAGCATGCTTGCATAAACGGTGCTGGGTTCATTAAGGTCCCCGTGTGTGTCATTTTTTGTCAGCAACTATTTATACAAACATCAAAATCTCTAATATTAAATAGGTTTTCTTTTATATTCTCGGAAATGTATATTTGTATTAAACATTCCTGACATCTACCGTTCTAAAAATACAGTCTGGTAAGAATGAATATTATACATTTCAGTAAGTCAAGGAACGCCATACAATGCAGATGGTCAGCCAATGGGAGGTTTTGTAATGGATGGCCAGCAACACATGGGGATCAGAGCACCAGGTAAGGCACAACTTTTATTAATGATCACATTTGTTTTGGTTTATGTAACTCCCATGTTTGCAAATTAG